>NC_092805.1:42988969-43652303 GCF_040954645.1 Diabrotica undecimpunctata | reverse complement strand
TATTGTGACGATTGGGGTTTATAGAAAATAATTTATAAGTTATATACTACATAATATTAGATATAAAAAAGTATTTGATTATTTTAAAGAAGTTATATACTAGAGAATTTAATAAAAATATATTTATGTGAGGGCATTTTTAATAAATTAGCATATAATAATTGTAAAAAGTTGTATTTTAATGTTGTAAATATATTTAAGTGAGCCATGTGCATAGGCAACCAACTATACAGTGAGTGATAGACAGATATACATACTCTGAAGTGACGTTTAAGAATATTTACGAATATAAAGTGGGGTTATAATAATATATTGTTTGAAATGTGTATTTTATTAAATTAGAGTGTTAGTTACTAATTTGAATGTTTATTCTGATCTGAAAAGCCTAAATGTCAACAAAATTATCAATGGAACATTAACGAATTCTCCAGAGTGCAGAGTGTGACCATTGTTTACGGTCGAACATTCTGGAATAATGATTATGTCGGTGGATGGAACAGATATTTTTTCGAGAACATCTATATAGAAGTAATGGAACAAATTGGAACATGATCTCTTGCCAGATGATTCTGGAATATCCAAAAAGATATAAATACCCGTGATTTGGATTCAAGATGGCAGTTTTTAGTCAGAAGTCAGGCCAGTTCATTATGAAAGTTAGTAGACACATTTAGTTAGTGAAAAGTGAAGTAAATTGTTCAGAATTTTCAAGAAGTCAGTCAGAAAAGTTTAGTAAGAAATATGAAAGTTAGTTGGAGTCAGTGAATCAGGTACAAATAGTCAAATTGTTTAATATAGTGAGTTAAATGAAGATTAAAAATTATGCATATAATTTAATGCACATTTATAATTATACACAAATAATTATTGAAGATTAAAAAAAGTATATTGGAAGAAATTAAATTATATTATGGTTGGAGATTAGTATAAATCAACTTATAATAATTGGATATTGGTATATTGAAAAGAAGAATAAATATAAATGCTGTTTGCTGGTTTGGTTGGTGGTGTATAAATGCTGGTGAAGAAAACTATATCTTAAATTGGTAGAAGCTGATAATTGGAAAAAGTAATTTCACAAAAAACAAGGATAACTGAAGTACGAAGACATTCAGTGGTGATTAGAATCTATATAGTGGAAAACAGTTCATTTAGGCATTCAGTGAAAGAAAGGTACAAAATTTTGTTAATATAATTTAGTTAGTGTCATAACAATTTCAATTTTGAAGATAGTTTGTTTAAATTTTACATTGTCTATAGAATTTAATTAGTTTTATAAGAATATCAATTTAAAGATAGTTTATTTTAAATTTACATTGGCTAGGTTAGATATATATGTGTGTTTCATAATAGTTATAATAAAGATAATTTAAAAAAGTACTTACAAACTAATTCTTTGAGAACCGCGATAAAAACCCTATATATTATTAAAAATACTCATTGCTCATCATTCAAACAAAAAACAAATCATAACAATATATATATATATATATATATATATATAACGAACCAGAAGTATTTGCTGACAACGTAAGGAAGTAAACGTTAAATAGTGGGTTTGCAGCAATAAAAAATGAAATGTGTACTCTTTTAAATTTTTATTCCAAGCTTTCGGACATTGGTTATATCCTTATTATTAATTACATTTGTAGCTCCCTGATGGAGGACATAACCAATGTCCGAAAGCTTGGAATAAAAATTTAAAAGAGTACACATTTCATTTTTTATTGCTGCAAACCCACTATTTAACGTTTACTTCTTTATATATATATATATATATATATATATATATATATATATATATATATATATATATATATATATATTTAAATTTCTTTCGCTCATAGACTTTTATTTACTCCATGTTGTACCTACCTGGGTCTTCCCTTTTTTCTCGTCCTAGCGGTTACCACTCTAGAAATTTCTTTGGGAGTCTTGTTTTCGGTATACTTTGGACGTGTCCTTACCGCCTCAGTTGCTTCTGATAGATATCTGGGTTATATTTCTATCTATACCCATACGTTGCTGTATTACTTCATTTCTGAATCGTTCTCTCTATGTCTGTTCTCGTAGATTTCTAACTCTGAATCTACATCTGCTTAAGTACTTTTTTTATTGGAAATTATTCAGATATAAAGCTTGCTTGTCTGTCGCAACTCCTCGCAGTCTTACAGACATTTTGCGATAGCTCGCACATACATCTTACTAAGACTTAATTTCGTCAATGTTTGAAAGAGTTTTTTCAAGGGTACCATATCGGATGCTTTTTTTAAATCTACAAACAGTAGTAGACAAGTTCCTTGCTTTTTCTTTTCGATAACCTACTATATAAATAACGAAAATGTGAACTATGCACGATCGTCCTGCACGGAATCAGTGGCGCACCGAGAATTTGTCCCTGGGGGGGTTTTGGTTGGTCACCAAAATTTTTTTTATGAGGTTACCTCCATTTTGAGTCCTTAAAATGTGTAAGTAGCAGTGTCGGAATAGGCTCCTGGGGGGGGTTTAACCCCCAAACCCCCCCTCGGTGCGCCACTGCACGGAATCCATGTTGTTCTTCTTGTCTTCGCATTCCAACTTTGTTCTTTTTTTAATATCCGTTAGTACAACCTCACTATTGAGTTAGTAATAGTTTTCCCCTATAATTCATTATTTATAAATTTGACTGGTTTATATAGATTATAGCAAGGCTTTGACATAAAATCAAATGGTTGGTCCACAAATGTAAATTTTTCAGAAAAACAATATCTCACATTACTAACATCTAGCTGAAAAATAACCCAAAAACTGACATTAATTGGTGAACACCTACAGCGTACGTGTTTCGACGTTCCATTTTTCTCAATTAAGAAACGGTGGCGCGTCGGCAAATGGCAGGGGCTTAATCTAATTAAAGAGGCAGTTAACGATAATAAGAAAATAATGTGTGACTTGTTTTAGGGTCACTTCTTAAACGACTAATTCGATTTAGATTCGTTCTTTTATTTGTTGTGTAGTGAAAGCCACGCAATCGAATTTGATTTAATTGGGCATGATGGATGTTGGTGGTGTATAAATGCTGGTGAAGAAAACTATATCTTAAATTGGTAGAAGCTGATAATTGGAAAAAGTAATTTCACAAAAAACAAGGATAACTGAAGTACGAAGACATTCAGTGGTGATTAGAATCTATATAGTGGAAAACAGTTCATTTAGGCATTCAGTGAAAGAAAGGTACAAAATTTTGTTAATATAATTTAGTTAGTGTCATAACAATTTCAATTTTGAAGATAGTTTGTTTAAATTTTACATTGTCTATAGAATTTAATTAGTTTTATAAGAATATCAATTTAAAGATAGTTTATTTTAAATTTACATTGGCTAGGTTAGATATATATGTGTGTTTCATAATAGTTATAATAAAGATAATTTAAAAAAGTACTTACAAACTAATTCTTTGAGAACCGCGATAAAAACCCTATATATTATTAAAAATACTCATTGCTCATCATTCAAACAAAAAACACATCATAACAATATATATATATATATATATATATATATATATATATATATATATATATATATATATATATATATATATATATATAACGAACCAGAAGTATTTGCTGACAACGTAAGGAAGTAAACGTTAAATAGTGGGTTTGCAGCAATAAAAAATGAAATGTGTACTCTTTTAAATTTTTATTCCAAGCTTTCGGACATTGGTTATATCCTTATTATTAATTACATTTGTAGCTCCCTGATGGAGGACATAACCAATGTCCGAAAGCTTGGAATAAAAATTTAAAAGAGTACACATTTCATTTTTTATTGCTGCAAACCCACTATTTAACGTTTACTTCTTTATATATATATATATATATATATATATATATATATATATATATATATATATATATATATATATATATATATATATATAAATATATATATATATATATATATATATATATATATATATATATATATATATATATATATATATATATATATATATATATATTTAAATTTCTTTCGCTCATAGACTTTTATTTACTCCATGTTGTACCTACCTGGGTCTTCCCTTTTTTCTCGTCCTAGCGGTTACCACTCTAGAAATTTCTTTGGGAGTCTTGTTTTCGGTATACTTTGGACGTGTCCTTACCACCTCAGTTGCTTCTGATAGATATCTGGGTTATATTTCTATCTATACCCATACGTTGCTGTATTACTTCATTTCTGAATCGTTCTCTCTATGTCTGTTCTCGTAGATTTCTAACTCTGAATCTACATCTGCTTAAGTACTTTTTTTATTGGAAATTATTCAGATATAAAGCTTGCTTGTCTGTCGCAACTCCTCGCAGTCTTACAGACATTTTGCGATAGCTCGCACATACATCTTACTAAGACTTAATTTCGTCAATGTTTGAAAGAGTTTTTTCAAGGGTACCATATCGGATGCTTTTTTTAAATCTACAAACAGTAGTAGACAAGTTCCTTGCTTTTTCTTTTCGATAACCTACTATATAAATAACGAAAATGTGAACTATGCACGATCGTCCTGCACGGAATCAGTGGCGCACCGAGAATTTGTCCCTGGGGGGGTTTTGGTTGGTCACCAAAATTTTTTTTATGAGGTTACCTCCATTTTGAGTCCTTAAAATGTGTAAGTAGCAGTGTCGGAATAGGCTCCTGGGGGGGGGGTTTAACCCCCAAACCCCCCCCCTCGGTGCGCCACTGCACGGAATCCATGTTGTTCTTCTTGTCTTCGCATTCCAACTTTGTTCTTTTTTTTAATATCCGTTAGTACAACCTCACTATTGAGTTAGTAATAGTTTTCCCCTATAATTCATTATTTATAAATTTGACTGGTTTATATAGATTATAGCAAGGCTTTGACATAAAATCAAATGGTTGGTCCACAAATGTAAATTTTTCAGAAAAACAATATCGCACATTACTAACATCTAGCTGAAAAATAACCCAAAAACTGACATTAATTGGTGAACACCTACAGCGTACGTGTTTCGACGTTCCATTTTTCTCAATTAAGAAACGGTGGCGCGTCGGCAAATGGCAGGGGCTTAATCTAATTAAAGAGGCAGTTAACGATAATAAGAAAATAATGTGTGACTTGTTTTAGGGTCACTTCTTAAACGACTAATTCGATTTAGATTCGTTCTTTTATTTGTTGTGTAGTGAAAGCCACGCAATCGAATTTGATTTAATTGGGCATGATGGATGTCAAAACATAGGCGGGGACGAGTATGATTAAAATCTTGATAAAAGTGAATATAAACGTATAAAAGAGATTTCTTTCAATCTGAAGTAATTAGTACAATTAGATATTTTTCTAGATGGCGACATATTATGCACCAGAATTCATGAACCACTCTTCGTTTACAGTATGACATGTGTCGTCTTTATTGAGAACTTATCAGATTATATAGTTCCAGAACGGGAACCGACTCAAAGTGATAAAGGCAGAAACCTACAGCAAACTTGCTACTTATCAGAGTGGATTACTAGGTAGCGCGCCCGTTACCCACTGAAATATTTCAGCGAGTTCTACGTAGTTTAGACACATGCCGAAACATGGCAGGTCTTAGTGTGAACGAAGACAGACTTTTAGAAAGAAAAACATAAATATATACTTATTATATATGTTCTATTTAATTCTTGTTGCGATACGTGCAACCCAGAATAGGGATAGACAGCGTGGAAAGAGCAATACGATCCCTGGAAAAACCGCAACTGAAATATGTATAGATTGGAAGAAAAGATTTCATTCTTTTGCTACTTCATCCCTTTATTTGCAAACTGCAAGATACAGATATAGAGAATACGAATTAATAGTCTTAGAAGAGTATATGTATAAAGAAAGTCAAAAATAAAATCAATGAAGTCATAACAAAAGAACTATTAAATGCAAGCTTAGAGAAGTGGCAACCGCTAACAGGAAACGAAAATCCAAAATAAGTGTAGAAATCACAAAACATACTGAAACAAAGAAAAGATCTTCTGAGACAAAACAAAAGAGACACTGCAGAATTTAAGGAACTTAATCGAGTAATAAGAAAACAGATAAAAGAAGACATTAAAAAACATCAAGAAGGCCGTATAGAGCAAGTCATAGAGAAAAACCGAAGTCTCAAATGCACCAAACCGAAACTAGAAAAGAAAAACATAATAACCATTAAAAATGAACAAGGACAACTAGAAGAAAGTAAATCTAATATAGCAAACTCAATTGAAAAGTTCTACGCCGATCTGTATCGTTCCAGAAACGATCTTCCTAACTCCTTAAAGCAGAACTTAAAAAGGCAGATAACAAATAAATGTCAACTCAGAAGTGATGCCCGAAATAAGCCACGAAGAAATAGAAAGAGCAGTAAAAGAAATAAAAGGAATAAAGATCCTGGAAGCGATGGAATCCTAGCAGAAATGCTGAAGAAAGGCGGAGAAGAAGCCATCACATACCTAAAAATACTATTTAATAAATGTCTATTCGAAGGCAACATACCCTAACAATGGAATACTGCTAAAACAACACTAATACACAAAAAGTGAGACACCACAGACCTGAAAAATTATCGACCAATTTCACTTCTTTCACAACTTTACAAAACCTTTACAAGGATTATTACAAACAGGTTAACAAATAAATTTGACGGATATCAACCAGTAGAACAAGCCGGATTTAGAAAAGGGTACAGCACCTGTGACCATCTATATACTTTGAAAATCCTAATAGAAAAGACTAACGAATACAATCTCCCACTATATCTGGCTTTTATAGATTATGAAAAAGCTTTTGATAGCGTAGAACTGTGGGCAATAGAAGAAACATTAGTCAACAACCGGATCGACTCCAGGTACAGAATATTAATACATAACATTTACGAACAAGCTGAAATGATGATGACGTTGAATAATGAAATCGAAACAAGACCAGTAAAAATCAACCAAGGCCTAAGACAAGGAGACACAATATCTCCAAAATTATTTACAGCTGCCTAGAAGATATCTTTAAGTCAATAGACTGGGAAAAATAAGGGAATCCCTATTAACGGAAGATACTTGAACCATCTTAGATACGCAGATGATGTAGTACTAATAGCCGACACGTGGAACGCACTAAATACGATGATTGAGGAGCTACACACAGAATAAAAAAGGACTCAAAATGAATTTCAGCAAAACTAAACTAATGTCAAACAAAGATGACAAACCTATGATAAACATCCAAGGGACTGAGATAAAATACGTAGAGGAATATACATATCTGGGTCAAAATGTAAAGGCAAGCAAAGAAAATCAGACTAACGAAATAAGCAGACGTGTAAAAATGGGATGGGCAGCATTCGGAAGACTCTCATACGTACTTAAAAATAAAAATATACCTCAAAGACTGCGAACCAAAGTGTTTAATTCCTGTATCCTACCTGTACTTACAGATGGAGCTCAAACCTGGACATTCACTAAAATAAACATGGAGAAGATCAGAAAAACTCAGAGCTATGGAACGACAGATACTGGGTATCTCAGTCAAAGACCATAACACCAATGAAGACATTCGTAATAGAATAAAAGTAAAAGATGCTGTCGAAGAGGCAGCTAAACTGAAATGGAAATGGGCTGGACATAATGAACGTCTTAAGGATGGTCGATGGAATAAAGAAATCGGGAATTGGCGGCCATATGAAGCCAAAAGACCACGAAGAAGACCGCAAATGCGCTGGAGCGACGATATTAAAAGAACTGCAGGATCAATGTGGAAACGTCTTACAAACAACAGAGATGAATGACGAGAATTAGGAGATGACTATATTCGGCAATCCGAATAGAGAAAAGGGCTTTAAAAAAGTCAAAAGACTTCTAATCGATGGAGATTTAAGTTAATTGCAAAATACGATCTTGCTAAAACTTACAAGAACATGTTAAGAATAATTTTATTCCGACAATACATCAGCAGTTTATGGTTTCTCAATAGTCAGAGGGATCTTCATGAGACTCAAATTTAAAGGAAACGAACCTTCTTTTTTATTATTAATAAATAATATACCAATGTACCATTTCAGCAACCTTTATAGTACAGTACAAAATTTGAGCTTGCTAAAACCTACAAGACGATGTCATTAATACATTTATTCCGACATTACATCAGCAGTGTACTCAAGCAAATTACCACCAATTACACTCTTTACGTAGACTAAAAACGTTAAAGTAAATATTTTTGTATATATATATATATATATATATATATATATATATATATATATATATATATTTCTAAAATATTCAACTAGTGAATTCAGTTCATGCAGTATTTCTTGAATGTTTTCTTACATTCTTTCACTATCTCATCTATTACATTTATGAATAGCACTGGGCTGAGACTTCCCCCTTGTCTAACTCCTTGAGTTGTTTCAAATGGTTCTGACTGTATATTTAACATTCTTACTGTATTTGTTGTTTTCATGTATATACTCTTTGTTGCTTCTATCAGTTCTTCACTTACTTGTTTCTTCTTTAGGCTTTCCCATATATCTTTTCTTTTGACTGAGTCGAATGCTTTTTCCATGTCTATAAAGCTCAGATATATTTATTTATTTTTCTTTAAGGCTTTTTCTATTACTTGTTGCATGGTGAATATATGGTCTTGTGTATCGTGTCCTTTCCTGAATCCACTTTGTACGTCCTCTAATGTATGTTCTATTTCTTTTCTAATTTTCCTTTCTATTATGGTTTCGTATACTTTTGCTGCTACACATAGTAGTGATATACCTCTACAGTTCCTACAGTCTCTTGTGTTTCCTTTCTTGTATATAGGTATAATTACTGCATTTGTCCATTCTCTGGGTATTACTTTTCTCTTCCATATTAGGTTATATATGTATAATAATTTTTCTTTTACTCCTATATATTTCATCATTTCTGGTGCTACTTCATCGCTTCCTGGTGCTTTTCCAATCTTTATCTTTCTTATTGCTTCTTCCAATTCTTCTTTTTCTATAGTTTCTGGATTTTCCGTGTTTCTCATGGATACTCTCTTGTTGTGGCTTTCCTTCTCCATTATATTCGCTTGATTTCCATTCAGTATCAGCTGAAAATGTTCCCTCCATCTTTCCATTATTGTCTTATCGTCGTTTACTATTGTTCCTTCCTTGTTCATTATTTGTTTCAGTTTCGTTTCTTTGTTGCTTCTTAGGTTTGTCAGTGTTCTGTAAAATAATTTTACGTTTTCTGTGCTGTTTTCTTCCATTTTTTCCCCGAATTTTTCCATACTTGTCTTTTTCTCTTTCTTAACTATCTCTTTCACTTTTGTTCTTTGTCTCTTATAATTTTCATATTTTTGTTGTGTTTTGTCTTGTATGTATTCTTTCCATAATTTCTTCTTTTCTTTTATTTCTCTTTTCACTTCATCGTTCCACCAAGATGTTCGTTTCCCTCTGTTGTTATTTCTTGTAGTTACACATATTGATTTAGCTGTTTTTATCATCGCATTTTTAAATTTTCCCGATTCTTCTTCTATTGTTTCTGTTATTTCATGTTCATTGTCCATCTCTTTCTCTAGTCCTTCTGAGTATCTTATTTTCGTTGTTTCTTCCCTTAGTTTATAAATTTTTATTATTTCTTTGTGTTTTCTGTTAATGTTCTCATTTCTTTTTATTTCTTTTCTTTTGCTTTTGAATGTGGTTTCTAGTAGATAGTGGTCACTACCAATTGCATAACTCCTTTTTACCCTTACGTCTCTTATCCAGTTCTTCTCTGTTTTTGCACTATAGTATAGTCTATAATTGACTGTTCGTCTCTTGATTTGACTTCTCTTGTGATCTTGTGTATCCTTTTATGTTGGAAGTGTGTGTTCATAATCACCAGGTTATTGTCTAGACAGAATTCGAGTAGTAATTTTCCATTTTTGTTTAGTTTTTCCTCCCCATAGGGTCCGATGACATTGTTCCATTTTTCTGTTTCTTTCCCCACTCTACTGTTCATGTCTCCTGTGATCACAATTTTCTCTGTACAATCATTTATCACTTCTTGTAATTTGTCCCAGAATTCATTCTTTTCGTTTTTTGTTGCGTCTTTATCTGGTCCATAGCATATGATTAGGTTTGTATTGGCTTTCTCTGTATCCATATCTATGTCTACTCTTAGTATACGTTCGTTGTAATATATCCAATTTTTTATTTTGTTGATACTCTCCTTCTTTATCATGCATCCTACTCCTGCCTGAGCTCTCTTCGTTTCTTCCACTCCACTGTATATTAGTAACATTCTGTTTTCTAATATTATTGATCCTTTTCCTTTTTTCTTTGTCTGTGTTATAACTACTATTTCAATGTTCTTATCTCTAATTTCTTCCCCCAGTTCTATTTCCTTCCCATTTATACCTCTCACATTCCATGATGCCATTTTCCAAATTGTTTTGTTCTTTTCTGTGTTTAAGTTGTACTTCAATTTGTTTTTACTTCCGTTTGTGTTATTATCTTTAGATCTGCTCATGTCCCTGTGCTGTGCCTGTTTTGTTTCTCGGTCCGTCATTGTGTTTTCTTCAGCTAGTTTTTTGAACCAGTTGGTTCTGTATTGTATGTTATTTTTTCTATCCGGCTTGTTTTTTGATTCCATTTCCACTTAATGTCTTCAATAACTATGAAACCATATCCAATTTTTGTCCTTTTTCCATTAGTCTTTTCATCTGCTGCTATCTTCCTAAGAGTTCTTTGTATTTCTATCTCTTTTAATGCTAGGTCACATTCTATATATACTCTATGTTGCTTATAGTTCATTAGTTTACCCTTGGCTTTCAGTGTTTTCATTTTATCTTCGAATTTTTTACATTCGATAACACACATTGTTTCATTTATCTTTTGTACCCTATTTATTTCGGATTTTATTCCCTTTTTTGTTTCTATGAAGTTCTCCAGTTGCTCTGCTTCTATTGTGTCTATTGGTAAGCCTCTCATTATTAGGTTATTTTTCTTCTTTTCTTTCTGACATGCTTCCAAGGCTATTTCTATTTTATCTATTTTTTGTTTCATCGTAGTCATTTCTTTAGATTTTCATTTTCTCTTATTATTTCTTTCATTTGCAATTTGTATTCACTATTTTCCTTCCTAATTTCTTTTAGTTCCTCAATCATATTACCCATTGTATTTTTTATATCTTCCAGGTCCTTGTTTTTCTTTTTATTGTCGCTTGCTATTTGTCTCATTAGTTCCATCATTTCGTTCTTGCTGCTCTTTTCATTCGTTGTTTGTTTCGACCCGTCTGGTGTTCGGCTCACTTTTCTGCTCCTGCTTAATATGTCTATCTCCTCTTTGCTTTTTCTTTTACCATCTTCATCAACATTACCATCTGCCATCTTTCTTCTTATTCAAATAATTAAAGTATTTATAAATATAAATATTATAAGTAACGGTTACGGATCGCGACAAGCGCCGCGTCTACCTCTACAGTTAAATCTTAGCAATTATTCTTGATCCTAACCAGTTTCGACTTCTACCGCTTGTTAATACAAAAATACAATCAATATCGAAACAGCAAATAAATTCAGCCTTTATAATTCTGTATAGTTTTGCCGAAACCTGAATAACAGACCTAATGTTTTTGTTGATAATTATTATTGTTTATCTTTCTTAATCACCCGTCCAGCGTAAAAAGCTCAACTCGTTTCGACCACTCAGAAGTTTCACTTTTATCCGTAGGGCAATTAAAACTAACTATTAGTTTAATACAGTTCAAAAACAGATAAATGATTATTTACTTACATAAGGGTCCTTTTTAAATACACTTTACACTATTTTGTATGCAGATTACACTCGAAACCACCCAAGATTGGAATTTAATTTCGGAGCGACACTACACACGTCCAACTAGTCTGACCGCCTCGTCCAATTTATATATATATATATATATATATATATATATATATATATATATATATATATATATATATATATATATATATAGTTATACATATGAAGGATACAGGAAAAAACCAGATATGTCAATTTTTATTGAAAATCTCGGTAGAGACACCATTAAATTCTTCGAATGACGACCTATATTTTAGAGTTTAGAGTACTAACACTGGGAAAAAACTACCGTAGTATGGCGTAAAACAATGTCTAAAATATAGCGTACCGAATAAAAACCAGTTTAGTCCAAACGTCCAGGGGAAAAACCAGCGATGTCATGTAAACAAACCGGCTGATGTAATAATCATTTTTAAGCAACGTGCCAGTATTATTGTAACCGCAAAAGAGTAAGTTCTTGTTTGTGGTTGTGATTATTAATAAACGATTATGACTAGTAGAGATCCGTTGAGAACAAAATTGTGCCTTCAAAAAAAAGGAAGACTACAGGCCGGATGTGAGAAGTCTCTAAAATGTTGAAGTTATCGACTCATGAAGCTGGACAACCTTGTAAACGATTAAGGATGAAGTGCTTTGAGGTAATTAATGAACCGAAAAGAAAAGAAATATCGAGAAATTTTAATGCTCTGCGCTCTCACGATGAGCAATATTATTATTGGGCTGGTTTAATTACGGCCTTACCTGTCCAGCATAGAAGGCATCGTCGAAACGAGAATACTAACAGTTTCCATGATGTAAGTTATGCGTATCGAGTTCGAGTTCACGATTGTGATATTCCGGTGTGTGCCAAAGCTTTTTGTTCCATTCATGGGATTACAAAAAATAAAATAAATTATATAAAGGAAAGCCTCAAACGAAGTGGTGCAGCTCCTAAGGACAGACGTGGAAAGCATAGTACAACACACAGGAAGCTGGACCACTTAACAAAAGGTTTGGTATGTGACCACATCAAAAGTTTTAAGGGTAGTCAGAGCCACCATAGTCACAAAGATACAAAAAAGACTTATTTACCAGAAGAGCTCACAATCAAAAAAATGTTTAACCTCTTTCAGGAAAAGCATCTAAATGCTATAAAATATATATAAAATCTCATATGAAATGTACATAACAATTTTTAATAAGGAATTTAATATTGCTTATGGATACCCCAGAAGTGACACATGCGCAACGTCTGATGAATTTACAATTTAGCTTAAAAGTTTGACTGATAGTGATGAACTTAGACAATTACTGTTATGAACGATTTACATAAAAGAGAGGCTGAAGCATTCAATTCCAGGAAAAGACCAGCCAAAAAATATGCAAAAAAAATCAACAAAAAGGAAGCCACCTGCATTGATTTTTCAAAAAAAGTTTCAATTCCGAAAATTTTCACTAACGATGTGTACTATAAACGCGAATTGTCTATGTATGCCATTAATGTACATGTCCTCTCTTCTGGTCAATCACCTACCATGAAGGAATGGCTAAAAAAGGATCAAATGAAGTTGCATCTTTTCTTCCCCATTTTATCAATAATTACTTACAAGACCATGTTGAAGAACTGAAAATCTTCTGTGACTCTGCCGGGCGATAAAATAAAAACTTTATATTTTTCGATTTATTCATTTTGTAGTAAACAATAAACATTCATAATCTGAAAGAAATAAATATCACATTCCCTGTAAGAGGATATTCCTATTTGGAGTGTGACAAAAATGTAGGATTGTGGGATTGGAAGAGCCCCTTTGAGATTCCGGAAGAGTTTGAAGAAGTCATTACGCATTCCCTTTCCAAACCATCGCCATTTGTTATAGTGAGTGTATAATAAAACATGGTACTGGATTGGAAATCATTTTTAGACACAATATATTTACAAAAATGCACATTTAAAACTCAGAGATTGAAGGAAATAGTGGCATCATCTGAGCATAGCCGCCTTATCCGCTACCGTTCAACATACAATGGACCAGTACTATTTGGATTAATACGAAAACGCTTTGATCAAAACTCAGCTTTAAAATGTGGAGAATTTTTGCTGCATGTTCCAATATACGATAGTAAAATATAAGAAACTTTTAAAATATAAATGAGATTTATTCATTTTTTAAATCTTTGCTACAGGTCCTTTACCAATTCCAAAGGCTAAGTTTAACGACCTAATGAGTCTTATGCGGCTTTGCACTCCAAAAGCAGTGACATTTTTCCAGAACCTGGCTCATCTCTAACAGTAAGTTTAAATTATTTATAAGTCGATAAAAAAATAAACATTAAAAAATGCATTAATTTTCTTTTTTAGTTCAAAAATAAAAACGGATGGTTTTTGTCTGTTTTAGGTGACATTGCTTCTTTTGTTCCTGCAAAAGCGTGAGTAATGCAGATTTTTTTTAAATAAAGCCGACTTTAGTTTTTGTAAATCATCAGGACCTGATGATATCACCCTCTTTCCTTGCGAAATGTTCCTCTGAATGCAAAACTAATGTTAGTTGATATCTTTAACAACATATTTATTCACCATGACTTTCCTAATCTATCTTCTTCACGTGCCATCTCCGCGACGGAGGTTGGCAATCATCATGGCTATTCTGATCTTAGATGCTGCTGCTCTGAATAGTTCAATTGATGTGCATCCGTACCATTCCCTCAAGTTACGCAACCATGAGATTCTTCTTCTTCCTACACTTCTCTTGCACTGGATTTTCCCTTGTATAATCAATTGACGTAGGTTGTATCTCTCATTACGCATAACATGCCCCAGGTATTGCAGCTTTCGTGTCTTGATGGTTTCCAATACTTCCATTCTTTTGTTGATTCTTCTCATGACTTCGTTGTTTGTTACATGCTCGGTCCATGATATCTTCAAGATTCTTCTATACACCCACATTTCAAATGCTTCCAACTTTTTAGCAGTCGACGCGTTAAGTGTCCATGCTTCTATCCCATAAAGCAGAGTCGAGAAAATATAGCACCTTGCCAGCCTAATTTTAGTTCTCTTGCACAAAGTACCTTTCTCATTTTATTGAAGTTTGTACGTGCTTTCTCTATTCGAACTTTGATTTCTTTGGAGTAATCGTTTGTGTGATTAATTATTGTGCCAAGATAGTGGTAGTTTTCAACTTGTTCTAAAGCACTACCGTTAATTGTCAGGCTTTCACCATTATTTTGGGTTTTTGATATCCTCATAAATTTGGTTTTCTTGGTGTTTATTGATAATCCATATTCCTCTCCATACTCAACTATCTTGTTCATTAGCTTTTAGAGGTCTCGGAGGTTGTCTATTATTATGATAGTATCGTCCGCATATCTAATGTTGTTAATTGGTGTTCCATTGACCTTGATTCCTGCTGTTTCTCCCTCAAGAGCTCTTTTCATAATTTCTTCAGAGTATGCATTGAATAGTAGTGGTGACAAGTGACAATACACACCCCTGTCGCACTCCTCTTTTAACTTCGAACTCTTCTGATGTGTGTTCATTAAGGCGTACGTGTGCCTGCTGCTTATAATATAGATTTGTTATAATTCGAAGGTCATTGTGGTCATCCTAATCTATGGTCGGAGGCAACTACAATTCCATTCCTTATATATAATAAACCAAAAGACGATCCAAATTTCTATCGCCCAATATCACTTACCTGCAAAATTTTAGAAAAAATCCTTAATAATCGACAACGTCGATTTCGAACGGGTAGATCCACAACAGACAATCTAATAATACTTGAGTCGGCTATACATGAATTATTTCTGCACAATCACAAACTTATTGCAGTATTTTTTGACAGAAGAAAAGCTTTTGACACAACATAGAGAAATCTTTAAAAACTATTAAAAACACTTCAAACATTCAAGAGCATATGCTGTCCTTTATTTAAAAATTTTTAACAACACGAACGTTTCGAGTTAGAACCAATGGATTTACATCTTCGAGACGAGTAGGTACTTCAAAACGGCACTCCATAAGGATCTACTCCAAGTCCAATACTATTTCTAATTACAATAAATAGTATTGTAAGTCAAACAAAGCTACCTGTATTTACTAGTCTACAAGCAGATGACTTAATGATTTATCTAAAAACAAACAATTTAACTCTGGGATCACATATATTACAAACTGCCTTACACAAAATTGAAAGATGGTCTCAAAATACTGGTTTTATATTCGCTGGCAAAAAGACTAAGTTCTTTAAGCAAAAGAAAAAGTCTATGCTAATTTTCAATTAACGTTAAACGGAGTTATCCTGAAACATATAGAAGAAAACAATTTCATAGGACTTTCTTTTGAACGTAACTTAAAATGGGAGAACCACATAAAGAATCTGAAACGTTCTTGCCAATCCAGAATTAACCTACTAAAAATGCTGTCAAATACCTCTTGGGGGGCTTATTTTCTCTATACAGATCATTAATACGAAGTAAATTACACTACGGCTGTTTATGGTTACGGCTGCTACTAGAACATCTTTAAAAAAACTTGACTATATTTAAAATACAAGTTTGAGATTAGTTTTAGGTGCCACAAGAACCAGTCCAGTAAGCAACTTACAAGTTCTGGCTAATGAACCTCCCCTAAGCCAACGAAGGCAACTCCTGTCACTAAATTACGTTGCCAGAATTTTAGCAAACAAAAGCAACGTAGCCTACTTAACAATCTTTTGCAGAACAAATGTATCTTCCGATCACTACAGGAACTTTGAAAGAAACATGCTACCATTTCCTGAGCGAATAAAACATATTGGTCTTAAAATCCACAAGGAAACTAAATTCCTGTAGCTGGCTGTAAACCATGTGTCACAAAAAATTTATTTAAAAATTCCTTTATAAAAGGTATATTATACCTTTTATAAAGGAATTTTTAAATAATTTTTTTATATTGGTGTTAATTTAGAACAATTCAGTCTTACTATGACTATACGTGTAAATTTTCCTCCCTAGACGATCAAACCTCCAAAAATAGATACATCTTTAAAAGAGCTCCTCAAAGATTCCACACATCCTTTCCTTATCCAGCAAACTTTTAAAAATTTAATATCTAAATACCCAACAACCCATCAAATCTTCACTGATGCTTCCAAATGTGATGAAAGACATACTGCAGCTTATATCTGCGAAAACATCAAGTCCACCATACGAATTCCAACAAATTGTTAAATATATACGAAAGCAAATATGAGCAAATTTGTTATTATCACGGATTCAATGAGTGCATTACTTGGAACAAAACAGTTATATAAAACTCACGCTATACTCCTAAGATCAACGAAGAATTACCTCATGTACAGGTTCAACAAAAAGACATTTCCTTCATCTGGGTACCTTCCCATATAGGAATAAGTGGCAATGAGGAAGTGAACTCCCTGCAATCAATGCAATAACCGTCTGAAATATTGCCATCATAAATGAAATACCTTGGACTGATCACGAAGTAAACCTCAAAGGCCACATCTACAGAGCATGGCAGACTACTTGGAATGACACTACCACCAAACTCAAAGAATGCCTAGGTCAAGTTGGCACCACACTCATCTTACCAATTAGTAGAAAAGATCAAGTCGTCATCAACCGATATATCTTCGAGACGAGTATATTCTACCTCTGCACAAACATATATTTAACAAAGAGCTGCTCCGATGTGTACTAAGTGCAGCACTCAGTTATCAGTGAAACATATAATTATCAAGTGTCCAGTATACAAGAACGAAAGGATCGCGTGTTCCTTGAGTGACAATTTAAAAAATGTGCTGACTTCAAATTTAACATATTTATTAAATTATCTCAAAATCACTAAACTATATACCAAATTGTAAACTATTTTTATGTAATAAAAAGTATCTGGGGGAAAACTACAGTGGAAGTCCTTTATGTACTAATGAATAAAATATTGAACACAAAACAAATACCCACTACATGGAACGAGGCAATAACACTATTACTATTTAAGAAAGGCATAGAAAAGATCTGAAAAACTATAGGCCCATAACGCTACTGAATGTAATGTACAAACTGTTAACTAAACTACTAACAAACAGATTAACAACTAAGTTAGATAATTACCAGTCAAGAGAGCAAGCCGGTTTTAGAAAAGGACTCAGTACAAGCGACCATCCGCTTACGATAAAAATATTAATTGAAAAGGCCAACGAATATCAAACCCCAATGTATATCGCATTTGTAGACTTTGAAAAAGCATTCGATAAGGTGGCACATTGGTCAGTAAAGAAGTCTTTACAAAATGGGAGAATAGACTATAGATATACGGACTTAATTTCCAATATATATGCTTGGAAGCTTTGGAAGACGTTATGAGGAAATTACAATGGGAAAAACGGGGTATTAACATAAATGGCCAATACTTGAATCACTTAAGATACGCAGACGACATTGTATTAATAACAGATAAAAGGGAAGAATTGCAAAATATGATGGATGAATTAAATAGCGAATCAACAAAAATAGGTCTACAAATGAATTATAATAAAACTAAAATTATGACCAACCAACCAGAAGAACTAATAATTACAATTGCACAAACAACTATAGAATAAGTAAAAGAATATGTATATTTGGGACAACTAATTAAATTAAATAAAGAAAATCAGACCGGAGAAATAAAGAGAAGGATACGGTTGGCTTGGGTATCCTTCGGAAAACTTTCCTATATACTAAAAAATAGAAAATACCCCCAATATTTAAAAACAACAGTCTTCAACCAATGTATACTTCCTGTTCTCACCTACGGTTCTCAAACTTGGACGTTTACAAAGGAAAACATGGAAAAAATAGCAAAGACCCAAAGAGCCATGGAAAGGCAAATGCTGAACATCAGGCTATCAGAAAAGAAAAGAAGTACTTGGATCCGCAAAAAAACAAAAGTGACCGATGTATTAACGCAGATAGCAAAACTTAAGTGGAAGTTCGCTGGACATACCATAAGACAGAAAGGCGACAGATGGAATAAGATGATTATACACTGGAGACCATATAGTTACAAACGAAAAAGAGGAAGGCCACAAATGCGATGGTCAGATGACTTGAAGAAACACGCAGGCCCGAAGTGGATACAAACTGCCTACAATAGAGAGACGTGGAAGAAGGAAGAGGAGGCCTACGTCCAAAATTGGATAGCAAGGGCTGTATAGATAGAGATAGAGAATATGTATCTTACAGTTTGTGCATGTCCCCCCGCTAATAACCCTTAGTGATTGATGCGGGTATATGTGTGATAAAAAAAATATTTAATGATGAGAGAGGAGAATTGCCAATTGAAACCATGGCTGCAATCGATCTTTTTAGCAATTCCGGTATGACATGACCGGAAGTAGCAAATAGATGAAAATATTTTCATTAAATAGGTCACTCTTCAGAGTGAAGAAACCCCTTCATTCCAATTTTCATGATTCAGTTACCTTTAGTTCTCGAGATATTTCTAATTAGCCGTTTATCTGCCGCACCCTGTATAAAATAAATTTAAGGCGCTAAAAGGATAAAAAAGATCAACATGCAATGGACCTAAAATTAAGACTAACCTGGATTTTCTGTGACTAAATTATAAACGGTCCTGGCAACAGTCCCTTCTGAAACGATATCCCATAAACCATCACAAGCTAATACTAAGAAATCATCACCATCTAACATTATTTCCTGGATGTCTGGAACGGCAATGACAAAAGGTTTGTACTCTGGATCACCTGCAAAAAAAATTAAATTATTTAAAATATATTGTATTTCGATTTTAATTGTCGGGCATAATAAACTAATTTGGATAATAAATAAAAATGTTAAATTACTAAAAAATTCTATCCTTTCTGTAAGTTTATGTATGAAACGTATATTGGAGCGCCTTGGATGTAGGATAAATTAGGAGCTATTTCTCTAATTTAGTTTGACAAGGAGAGGTTCAAATAAATAACCTGGAGACTAATTATTTACCAAAACATTCATTCAGAATCATACTCTATATAGATGTGGTAAACACTTTTTCTAGTTCTTTTAGGTAAGATTAGAAAAACAAATAACGAGTTGATTAAATACAGGTTCAAGTATCCTCTTCTTCTTCCTGTAGCGCTACAACCCTCTGTCGCTTTTGGCTCCTTAAATCATTCTCGAGACTCTCTAACCGACGCTTTCTAGGACAGCCTCGTAGTCTATTTTCGACCGTAATATTTTTTGTACTTCTTTCATTGCTCATACGGAGCAAGTGGCCAAGCCAACGAATTCTATGAGATTTAATAAACTTTACTATATCGGCGTGTTTGCTTCACTTGTCGAGCTCAAAGTTCATGCGGATTATGTACGCTATTCTGCTCCCGGACATGCCCAAAAATCTTCCTGAGCACTTTCCTTTTAAAACTCTTCAGGGCATATTCATCTTTCCTCAGCAGGGTCCATGTTTCACAACGATAGGCCAAAATGGGTCTTATTAGTGTTTTGTACAATTGCATCTACGAATTTTGCCCTAGTACTTTAGAAGTTGACAGTTTTTTTATTTGCGTAATATGCTCTAATTGCGAGTATATGTTACAAGACTCTCTGACAACAATAACAGAGAAAGCCGAAATCACAGAGGAAAATATAACTTAAGCACTAAAGAAGGCCAAAAAGAACAAATCATCAGGACCAGGGAACATAAAAATGGAACTGCTGAAATATGGAGATGCAATGATCGTATCCTTTATACGAGTGTTGTTCAATAAAATCAAAGCAGGAGAGGAGATACCAGAGGAGTGGAATCTATCATACTTGTAGTGCATTTTCAAAAAAGATAACAAATAACTATAGAGGGATCAGTGTAATGCCTTCGATAGCAAGGATCTTTTCCACAGTAATAAAATAAAAAACAGGCCGGATTCCGAAAAGCCAGATTGTGTCTAGATAATATATTCATCATGAGACAGGTGATAGAAAAGAATAAAGAGAAAAATATTGAAACACATATGACCTTTATCGACTTGGAAAAAGCATATGATAGCGTGCCCCGGAAACAACTATGGGAAGCAATGAGAAAAATGGACGTTAGAGAGAAATGGGTGAATATAAGATTGTATAAAAAAACAGAGGTGCAAATAAAGTTATTCAATGAAATAACAAAAATAATCACCGTAACAAAAGGCCTCAAACAGGGAAGTGGTCTTAGCTTAAGGAAGATATTTGGACCTATTAACCATGAACTCTACCAACTGTTTAAAGAGGCACCGATCTCAGAATTCGTTTGAGAATGGAGAACGGAAGATTGTCAAAAAGAGCCCTAAATAGTAAAATAGTAAACAGTTAAACTCGACTTTATAATATAGTAGAGAATATGTCTACACATCACCAGAACGGATAGAATAAGAGGGATTTAAATGGGGTAGAAAGACTACAAGCCAAGCATGACAATTTTAATGTACACAAAAAGGTAAAAGAAATAACGGGTACTTTTAAAAAGCGAACACAAATGAAACTCATAGACACCCATGGAAAATTAATCATTGACACCCAAGAGATGAAAGACAAATGGAGAATATATTTGGAGACACTTTTTCAAGATCAAAGAACGGATTATAGGCATCCATTTTCAGAGAGGATGACGGGCCCGGACATACTTAAATCCGAGGTAGAAGAAGCAATAAAACGGATGAAAAGCAGGAAAGCTGTAGGGCCTGATAATATCGAAGCTTAATTTTTAAAACTCTTGGAGGAAGAAGGAATAAATTGGATCACGGCTGTCTTCAATAAAATATACAATACAGGAATCATCCCTGATAAATGGCTAGAATCAGAATTCATAGCGATACCTAAAAAACAGGGGGCTAAAAAGTGCGAAGAATATCGAACAATCAGCCTAATGAACCACATGTTGAAACTGTTTCTTAGAGTCGTCCATGGAAGAATTTATAAGAAGTGCGAGGAACAAATATCGGACAGACAGTTCGGCTTCATTAACGCAGTGGGTACCAGAGAGGCACTTTTCGGAGTACAGGTACTGATTCAAAGATGCAGGGACGTTAACTGCGACGTATACGCGTGCTTGATCGACTATGAAAAGGCATTTGACAGAGTTCAACATCAAAAGATGATAAACATTTTAAAAGAAGCAGACCTGGATGACAAAGACCTCAGAATAATTTCAGAACTATACTGGAATCAGACCGCATACATGAAAATTAACGGAGAAGAAACAGATCACATAAAAATACTACGTGGAGTTAGACAGGGAGGTATCCTATCGCCGTTGATATTTAATATGTACTCAGAGAAAATTTTTAACGAGGCTCTTTACGGAATAGACGAAGGCATCCTTCTAAATGGTGAAAGAGTAAACAATGTTAGATATGCCGACGACACCATGGTGATAGCAGATAGTTTAGAGGGACTTCAGAGGCTAATGGACAGAATAAACGAGTACAGTCAACAGTACGGACTAAACATTAATACCCACAAAACAAAACAAATGATTATCAGCAAGGAGAATATAAATGGGGCTCATCTATACATTAATGGGACGCAGATAGAGCGAGTAAAACAGTATTGCTACCTTAGAACTATTATAAACGAACAGTGGAGCAATGTACAGGAAATAAAGTGCCGCATAGGAAAGGCAAGAACGGTCTTTAACAAAATGAGCGCCATCTTCAAAAGTCACAACATATCCCTAGATACAAAAATGAGACATTTGAGATGCTATGTTTTCTCTGTGTTGTTGTACGGGGCGGAGGCATGGACGCTTACAGACACCACTATTAAAAAACTTGAAGAATTTGAGATGTGGCTTTATAGAAGAATGCTGAGAATATCATGGACAGCAAGGATCACGAACAAGGAAGTTCTAGAAAAAATGAAGAAGGAACCAGAGATTGTGTTTACGATCAAACGCATAAAATTTCAATGTCTGGGACACGTTATGAGAAATCAGCACCGTTACTCCCTGCTGCAGTCTATATTGCAAGGTAAAGTCAAAGGTAAGCGAGCTCCCGGTAGAAGGAGAATATCATGGCTGCGGAATTTAAGAACATGGTTTAAGAAAACCTCAACGGAGCTGTTTCGAGCCGCAGCGATCAAGGTCATGATTGCCAATATGATTTCCAACATCCGAAACGGATAGGAACCAGAAGAAGAAGAAGAAATGGGGTAGTGATGAGCAAAATATGACGCTGTATCATGTTAGCGTCACTAACCTCTTCTACTCAATTCCGACTCTCACCTCACAAAGCAGAGTCAGAGCGAACGAGAGCGGGAGAAATGGTTCTTCGAAGATTAGGGGGCTGGTCTAAAAGTTAACGAGTTAACGACCTCTTCCCTTAAAAAAAATTTTTGTTATGAAAGTACAAAGAAGAAAAACCGGACTGTTTAATTCACGACGACCTGGCAAATGACAAAGGAATAACGATTTACGGATCTGCACATGGAACGTACGAGCCCTTTATGCCTCAGGCGCTCTTAAATTGCTAACACAAAAACTAGACAAAATAAAAGCCGATTTAATAGCGATTCAAGAGATAAGATGGACTGGTTCAAGAATTATCGAGAGAAAAGACTACAATATATACTATAGCGGACATAGCACCCGACACGAGTTTGGCAGTAGTTTTCTAGTCAGTAAAAAAGCAAAGCAATTAGTCCTTAACTTTAAACCCATAAACAACACAATATGTTATCTACGTATTAAAGGAAAATTCTTTAACTATAGCTTTCTTAGTGTACATGAACCCACGGAAGAAAAGGAAGACGACGAAAAAGATGAATTCTACGACACCTTAGACAAAGAATATGATCGATGTCCACGTCATGACGTGAAAATAATTCCTAAGGACCTTAATGCAAAAATTGGCAAAGAGCAATTTTTCCAGCCAACTATAGGATGTGAGAGCTTGCATGAAGAGTCAAATGATAATGGGTTGAGACTAATAAACTTTGCAAGCGCCAAAAACATGATAGTAGGAGGAACAAGATTTCCTCATAAAATAATACAATAAGGAACATGGAAATCACATGTCAACGAAACCGTTAACCAGATAGTTCACATCCTAATAGACGCAAGGCATTCTTCCGACCTCATGGATGTCAGAAGCTACCGAGATCCAAACATAGATAGCTGTTTCCACTTAGATAGATCACTTTCTTGTAATTAAAAAATCAGAGGAATAATTTCAAACATAAAGAAGGATAAGCATATGAAACAAGACAGAATTAATGTTGACAATCTGCGCATTGAAACCGTTGCGAGAGAGTATAGGAGACAAATTGATGAGGAAATAGAGAGCATGGAAGCGGAGGAAAATGTAGAGGAATTGTGGAAAAAATGTAGAAATATAATAACTGAGAATGCATCGAAAATATTGGAGAAAACCAAACCAGTTAGACAAAACAAATGGTTTGACGATGAGTGCCAAGAAGCAACAGATAACAAAAATAGAGCATATCTAAAGATAAATCAAGCTAGATGCACAAGAAGTGCAAAGGAGGAATAACGGACCGTAAGAAGGGAAAAAGATTACTTAGAAGAAAAAAAAAGACAATTTGAAGAAAAGGCGTTAAAAAACTAAGAATGACTAAGAAATCAAAAGGAAACTCGAAAGTTTTACAGAAATGTAAACAAAATGAGTAAAGAGTTTAGGCCAAGAATAGGGAGCTGTAAGAATAGAGAAGGAAATATCCTAAGTGATACGGCCTCATGAATTTTTCGACGCAAAGTTTAACAGCCATTATATCGAAAAAGCAAATAACACCGTAGCAGATCGAAATGATTGGAATCTATTCCACTGAAACGAAAGACCACCTACCACTGAAGAGGTTTCCCAAGCCATTAAAAAGTTTAAAGTAATAAAGCACCAGGAACTGATCAAATTTGTACTGAGTTTTACAAGAATGTTAGCGACGTCCTGCTACAAGCACTGCATAAACTTAAAAAATCAACAATTGACTAGATTCATTCAACAAGACAGATCCTCGAGAAAACATGAGAATTTAACATTGAAACCCATCACCTATTCGTCGACTTCAAGTCCGCATACGACAGTGTCAAGAGAACAGTAATATGTCAATCAATACATGAGTTTGGTATACCAAAAAAACATCCGACTAACGAGAATGAAAATGTCTAACTTAAAAGCCAGCGTTAGAATACAGGGAAAAAATTCTCGATCCTTTGAGATAAAGGATGAACTCAGACCAGGGGATGCCTTGGCTCCTATTTAACATTGCCTTGGAAAAGGCAGTCCGAGACACACAAATTAGAGACGGCGGTACTATTTACAATAGATCGATACAAAGCTTAGCAGACGCTGATGACATTAATATAATAGGGCGTAGAAAGCGAGATGTTGAGCAATATTTCCTAGAATTAAAAACGGCGGCGAAACAGGTCGGTCTAGTCATCAACGAAGACAAAACCAAGTACATGTTGGTTACTAAGAATCCTATAGCAAATGAGGAACGGGAAACAGCAGTTGGAAGTCATGTCTTTGAACGTGTTGAGAGCTTCACATACCTTGGCTCGCTAGTGACTACTACCAATACAACAAGCGAAGAAATTAAAAGACGAATAAACCTTACAAATAGGGCATACTATGGACTCCAAAAACAATTCCACTCAAGAAATATCCAAAAAAAAACTAAAATTATTATATACAAAACACTGCTGGGGCCGGTCCTCACATACAGGGCGGAAACAGGATTTTAACGCAGAAGGATGAAAAACTTCTGGGAATATTCGAGCGTAAATACTCCACAAAATATTTGGAGCTATAAACGATCAAGGGCAGTGGCGCAAAAAATTTAATTTCGGATTATACCAACTTATTAACGAACCAGATGTCGCAACGTTCATTAAAACACAGCCACTTAGATGGGCCAAACACATAATACGAATGCCTGACAACATGATCGCTAAAAAGCTAACGACAGAAACACCTATAAGAAAAAGAAGCAGAGACCGACCGCGAATTTGGTGGTTAGATTTCGTTAAGACCGACTTAGGAATACTATGGGTCAGATGGCAACACGTTACCAGAAACCTAACAGAATGGCGACTAATCTTAGAGCTGGCCAGGATCCACAGAGGATTGTGAGCCAAAGATAATGATGATGATGGATAGAATAATAACGGGAAATATGGAACAGAATGAAAGTAGAAAGCTCAATTACAAAAAAGTTGGAAAACAGAGCCCTGCAGTGGTATTGGCATTCACAAAGAATGTCAGAGCACAGATGGCCGAACAAAATATTAGACTGGGATCCGCCAGGAAGAAGGTGGAGAAGAAGACCTGCTACACGATGGAAAACATACATAGGAAATGCTATGATAGATAGAAACCTTAGAGAAGGTGACCGGGAAAATATGTAGGGTGCTGTGGAGGACGAAAACGGCGAACTCATAATGGGAGAAAAGCCGAAGAAGAAATAATATGCTCTGTTTCTTTTGCTTATTCTGTTCTTTATTTCTGCACATAGATCATCACTTTTGGTTAGTAGGAATCCTAAGTACGTGAAGACTGCTGCCTTTTCAAAGCTATGGTGAACTATTTAGAAGAAGTTTCTATTGTTTTGTCTTGCCGTTGACGTAAACATACATTTGACTTTATTCTGATTCATCCTCAATCCTACATTTCAAGTCGCTTTCTCAAGATCTTTCAAAGAATGCTATCCCATTAAGACGCTGTCTTAATGGGATTAGCTCTGTTGTTTGATTGTCTCCTCCTAATTTAATCTCGTGGCCCTGATACTTATAGGTATAAACTTGCTCAATTTGCGTTCCATTATTTGAAATGTTCTTAGCCAGTACAGGGTTGGCCATGTACTGTGTTTTGGAAAAGTTAATTTTAAGGCGAACTAGTAGTTAATATTTTATTCTCGGGTAGTCCTTTTGCCTTATAATCAATGTTGCATGTTTCCATCCCCCTTCCACATCTAGTATATTGTCATCTCTATTTAATTTCTCCTATATTGCATTTTTATACTCTGTTAGATTTGCTTCGTTGCCTAGTTTAGTTATATTACATTTTTTTTGCTTGTCTCCCACAGCCTTCTGGATATTGCTTTGCTTCATAGTAGCAATTTACTCCTTTATAAGAACATACTTCTTGGAAGGAAAGGACCCAACTCTATGCATTCTGCCTAGGATTTTACAAGTTTCCTTATAGATCAATTTATGAGGAAAATAAGTGCTGCCAATTATCAAATTTTAAGCATGGATTAGTTGACATATTCTTTCTACATTGGGCTCGATATATCCTAAACAAACGTAAATAAAAAGTAAGAATTAACCTTATAATGGTATTATAACTATAATATATAACTATATTATTTTAATAAAGGTGTAATAAAACAGGCTCATTACCTATTGCTCTGGATACTGCTAACTGACCATTAACTCTCCACGTACCCCACATTATAACACAACCTCCACGTTTTTCGATTCTTTCTCGTTCATCCTAAAAAATAAAATAAATATATATATATATAACCAAACAACATAGTTTATTAGGGTTGCAGTCAGAAAATTGGCCGGGATCTTAATGAAACACTCTTATGACTTTTTGTCTAGCTTTGGGAATGGTTTTATTCCTTTTTCAAATTTTCTATTTTGGCAAAGGAAAAGAACCATTCAAAACGTGTTTTCTTGGAAATGTGTTCAATAAAATCTAGTACATCTTGCATCAATAAAAAGTCAGACATAGATAAACTGAGCAACATTTATTGTTACTTACTGGAAAAACATTAAAAAATAAAATTAATATTTACCTGTACCTACACAAATTACACTTATATGTATAACATGTTGCATACCATTAAGACAGGTTTAAAAATTAAAATCACCTAAGATGGGCCTCTAGTATTTCTTAAAAAGAAATATAATATTAAGTACACCTAATTACTTTTTAATCATGGGGTTTTTTCTTTTTGTTCTCTATGTGTCAGAGTTAAAACACACCAGTAAAAGATGACAAACTAAGTTTTACTATCTGTACCTAAATTTTAAAGAATTTTAGAATGTATTTTGTCCATTATTTTATATTTTATATGTGTGTTATTAATACAAGATCTATGCAAATATGCGCATATGCGGATGATGTTGCCATAATAAGCCGCAACAAAAGTGTATTAAGCGAAAAAGTTATAGAACTGAAACGAGAAGCTGCTACGTTTGGTCTATATATAAATGAAAGCAAAACAAAATATATGGAGTGCACAAAATCGAATGAACATGAGAATCTGAAGGTAGACAACCATACCTACAAATATGCCTCCACTTTTCCCTACCTAGGCTCAATAATAAATGACAACAACAACATCAGTCAAGAAATACAAGCACGGATTCTTAGCGGTAATAAGTGCTTTTATGCATACAAAGACTTAATGAAAAGTAAGTTACTGAATCGTGAGTCTAAGCTGAGAATCTACAAAACAGTAATTAGACCAGTGGTCACATATGGATGTGAAACGTGGACCCTCTCAACCACTGATGAAAATCAACTGAGAATATTTGAGCGCAAAATACTAAGGAAGATATTTGGACCAACCCAATGCAGCGATGGTTCGTGGAGAATTAAAATGAATCACGAGCTGGATGAACTAATGCAGAGCGCAGATATTGTCAGATTTGTAAAGTCACAAAGACTAAACTGGCTTGGTCACCTAGAAAGAATGCCAGATAATCGAGCTGTAAAAGTAGTCCAGAGATGGAAGCCCCAAGAAAACAGAACAAGAGGAAGGCCCCGTAAAAGATGGATAGACGACGTAGAGAGGGATCTTAAAACCATGAACATCAGGCAGGGGCGAAGGAAAGTATCCGACAGGGCAGAATGGAAGAACATTGTTAAGCAGGCCAAGACTCACAAAGGGTTGTAGCGCCATTAGAAGAAGAAGAAGAAGATGTGTGTTATTAATGTTGAGTGTCTATGCTTTTATAAATAATCTCAACGACTAGTAAGTTGCACTGAAGAATTGTGATATTTTATAAATATTTACATTTTTTTCATATTACAGTGTCTTGAAAAAGGAATAAAACCATTCCGAAAGCTAGACAAAAAGTCATAAGAGTGTTTCATTAAAATCCCGGCCAATTTTCTGACTGCAACCCTAATAAACTGTGTTGTTTATCCAGTAATTTCTTATATATATATATATATATATATATATATATATATATATATATATATATATATATATATATATAATTATACAGTGCTAGCCGAAAGTTCCCTCCCCCTCGTATATTTTCAACGGTTAAACTTATAATAGTGAAATTTGGAGGGAGGAAATAAACGGACGTAGGCTTCTCAACTAGTCATAACAGATGACGTTACAGAGCCACTGCGACCGATAATTTTAAACAGGACCTTAAATGGCAAGTGGTATCTCGTTTGAAAGGTATTGAACATGTCTATTCAATCATACTAATTGTGTTTGGGTTTAAGCTGATTTTGTTGAATAAATTAAATAAATATTAAAATTAAAATTTCGCATTTAATTAATAAAGATTCTAACGTACGCCTTTGCTTATTTGTCAAAAAAGTTGACGTTTTTCAATTCTCTAGTTGTTTTTACTTTGCTACGTTTTTGCAAAAGTGTTTATACCTTGAATATTTCGTTTAATTCTTAATTAACGAGACGTTTAAAAATTTACATAGGCAGAATGGTACGTACTGTAGCTGACAAAGTAGCAGCTGTCTTATGTAGAAACATGTTGTATTTCTATGCAGCGGAACGTCTTTTTAAAGAGAGGTACCCCAATCGCCCTACATCGAGGACTTCTTGAGAGAGCTTTTCGGATGTTTGAAGAATTTGAAGAAACAGGTAGTGTTTAAGATGCCAAACGATCTAGTCGACCAACAATTAGTGATGACAAAAAAATTGACATAATTGCAGAAATGGTAGTGAACCCTAGTTCTTCTACAGTCCAAGTTGTGTCTATATGTGGAATCAGTCAAAGAACAGTAAACCGAGTGTTGGCTAAAAACAAATATTCATGCAAATTAAAAATTGTGCACCAAATTTTAGATGATGACCCCGACCAAAGACTAGAATTCTCTGAAAATATGTCCAATCAAATTAATCAACAGCGAGATTACAAAAAAACAATTTGTTTTAGTGACGAAAGTACTTTTTCCCCCAACGGAAATGTTAACACACACAATGTTAGGTATTGGAGTGAAACAAATCCTCATGTTTTTCTTGATAAACATAATCAATTTCTAGAAAAAGTAAATATTTGGGCAGGTACTTTGGGAAACCACATAGTTGGGCCTGTTACTGCATAACCACAAAACTCGTGTTTTGCAGACCATTTAATACATCACTGCTGCCTTCTTTTAAATGAGAAGTGAACTTATTTTCCCATCTATTAGGTGACAGCCGAACTAATTTCTCACTACCAAAATGACAATTGTTAGGGTAATATTAACAAAATCCCTAGTTTGCAGATTTTAATTGTAATTTTATCTTTAAGTATAGTTAATTAAAAAATTAGGGCAGTATGGATAATAACCGTTTGCTTAAAATAAAGCTTTTAGGATAGTTAATAATTTAATGTAGTTATTTTGTACCTAAGTTCAAAAATTATTAAACAATATCAAATTTTAGGCAGGTTACCAAGTAAGATATGACATGGATTCATTTAAGTACAGTTATGAAAAATTTACTGCATTCTTTGGAAATTTTAACTAGATATCATTAAAATAAAAAGTTTACAATTCACGTACATAATCATAAGTTGAAAATTTGTCTTGAAATGGTGACGATAACTGTACCTAAAAAGTATATAAATTTATAAATTAAATGTATGTCACATTGTAACATACTACCTTACTGAATAATTGAAAAAATGTACGGATATTTCTATTTTAATATCTTATTTTAATTTTGTGTACACATTAAAATTGGCAATTGGAGATAAGTAAAAATGAATAGGCTGTTACAAAAAATATTAATCTATTGTGGACGGGCATAGGTTTTAATTAGATTGTTGTAAAATGGTTGTAAATCGCTTGCAGATGAAACTTATCTTCAACTGTTGTTTTAAAACCGTCGCGTCCTGTGTGCTGGACCTTAATAAAAGTCTCAAGTGTGTCTCAAGTGGCATCTCAAGTGTGATTTCATTGTTACACGATTGAGGTGTCGTTTTATTGTTAGAATTCTACAGATTGTTTTATATTTCAAACCACAATTACTAAAAGATTATTAATAAATCAATCGGGTTGGCAATTACACGCTATTACTTCAGCAGAAAGATTATTAATAAATCAATCGGGTTGGCAATTACACGCTATTACTTCAGCAGAATTAATATACAATAAATATGTTACTTTTTTTGGGACCAAAGAAGTCTAAGTATCTTTGTTTGTCTTATATTTTTGAGTTTGTATTTAGTATTTGGCGGCTTTTTATTTTATTGTGAATAGTAGCGTGTTACATATTTGTTTATTTTTAAAATGGAAAAATTTCTTTTACATAAACCAACAAGATGAATGCAGGTAAATACAATATACAATATATTATTAATTTTATATTTCCGCTTTACCAAAAAAAATGTTCAAAAGAGTATGTATTAGCAAACGTTAAATCCGGTCCTGAGAAGTTTGGCAACACCTTTTTGTTTTGGCGCGCTATCTCTTCTCGTTGAATAGACCTTAGATATCAATTTAACTGTATATTTGTGTTATACAGATCAATCTTTTATTATATGTACTAACCTCTCTGCAAGGCTTGTGTGGATTTACAATTTGCACGGCCCTTCTTCTACTCACTAATACAGCTTGGGAGTCTCCCGCCCATGCTACATATAACATTTTCTCTTTCGGACGCAATAATGCAACAACGGCAGTAGTTCCACTAGAAAAGTGCTAAAAAATAAAAATAAAGTATTACTTGCAAATTTATAAAATAGGCAAATAAATGACACAAGAATATTTCTCAGAAAGAATATCCCAAATATTTACAGAGTATTAAAATACAACAACAATCAGTTTATAACGTTCTTCACCGTTTTCTGATTTCCAGCTTCTATTGGTCTCGGTCATTCAGAAGGTACTCTTCTATTCCTCTCTCTTTATATCCTTGTCGACTCCTTCTCTCCAACTTAATCTTGGTCTGCTTTTCTTTCGTCTTCCCTGCGGTGTCCAGTTTAATACTTTTTTCTATGCTATGTTTAACGCCCATGATTTCTTGAATTCTCCCGTTTCTTACTCTGCCTAATCTTGATTTACCGGCCGCTCTCCTCCAATAATCCATTTCTGTTGCTTCCAAAATCCTTATGGCTTTCTCCTTCAATGGCCATATTTCGCTTCAATATGTAACAATGCTTTTGACAATGCTATTATAGATTCTGTGTTTATTTTCTCTCGAAATTGTTTTATCCCAGAGTATGCTGTTCAATTACCGAATGGCTTGTCTTCCCTGGTTATATCTGTGTTTAATCTCTTCATCCAAATTGTCTTCATTAGTTACGTGTATGCCTAGATATTTATAAATTTTACAGTGATTTATTTGTTGTTGTTGCTCTTCCAAAATTAGATTTTGTTGCTCTAGGAGGAGAGCAACAAAATCTAATTTTGTAATAATACCTATACACATGTATTCTGTTTTTTTGATATTTACTTCTAAGCCCCATTTCTGATACAGCTGAATAGAAGTTTGCGTGTCATATATTCTAGATCTTCGCAGTCCTGAGCCAAAGCTATTTGATCGTCTGCAAAACATAGTGTGTACAATGTGGTGTCATTTAGAGGGATTCCAATACCACTACATTTCCTTTTCCATGTCTTCAGCGCTTGCTCCAACTAGATCTAAAACAAAGTACGGGACAGACAGCATCCTTGTTTGAGTTCTTTGTCTATCACAAACGTTTTGGATATATCTTGGCCTATCTTTATTTTATTTCGTATTTTTTTTATACAGTTCTTGCACTGCCTTTATTGATGTTTGTTTTTTTAAAGCTTTCCATAGTTTTGGTTGTGGTACACTGTCGTATGCTTTTCGAAGATCTACGTATAGGAGGTGTATTGCTTGGTTTCGTGCCGTTTTTTTTCTATAAGTTGGGTAATTGTAAAGAGATGGTCAACAGTCGATCTACCGGCTACAGAATATTTAATGTTTACTTAATCAGTTTTGATCGATCCATCATCGTCGTAGCCTTGCAAGCCCACGGAATTATTGCTCACGTCGATTCTTACGTCGTCTTCCACATTATCTTTCCATCTTTTTCTCGGTCTTCTTTTTCTTCAAGACCTTAGTAGAGTCCAATCGGTTTTTCTTCGAAGCATGTCTTTATGTTGTCTTCTCAGTATCAATCTGATCCATTCTAGGCGAAGTTATTTCATAGATATGACTATGTTTTCTCGCCTTAGTTCGTTTTCTATTTAGATATTACTTTAAGTCTTTTTTGGCGTCTCTTGTTATTTTGGGGGCTAGTTTTGGGCTCTTATTTTTTTCTTCTAGCTGTCTTCTTTTTATTTATCGTTGTTTGCATAGCAAACATAACAACTGGTCTAATTAAGATCCTGTACGAAATCATTTTTTGATTTTGCTGAATTTTTTGCTTCTCAGTAAATTTCTGTTCATACCGTAAAACTGATTTCCTTTTAAAATTCTTTCTTCTATTCTATCCATCCCACTTTTTCCGATTATTACTCCCAAGTATTTGAAGGTGAGTACAGTATCAAACGTATGCTTTGACGTGATCAGGTGTGTATCTGTTTTTATGCCTTTCGTCGCTATATTCACATACTTTGTTTTATTTTCATTTATCTGCAAACCTATTCTTTTTGCTTCCTTCTATAATTTTTCAAATGCTTTTATTAGTGCCGTCTTTATGTTTGCTATGATGGTCAGACCACCTGCGTTCGCTATTATTTTGAGTTGATTGGTAATATTATTTTTATTATCCAGTCTTGCCTTTCTGATTATCACTTCTATGATTAGGTTGAACATTGTCGGGGAAATAGCATCTCCTTGCTTGTCTCCTTTGTTTATTTTAATTTGTTCGGAAATTATTCAATTAAATTTAACTTTCGCATTGTTGGTCTTAAGCTTCACTATCAACATCTTCCTTAGTTTTTCTGAAAAAAAATCACATGGATTTCTCGATTATATTCTCTTGCTAATTGTATTATTTGTTCTATTGTATGTATGGCGTTAAATGCCGATTTGCCTGGTTTAAAACCATTCTGATAATCTCCCAAGATTCTTTCTGCGTGTGTATTTAGTCTAGTGTTTATTCTATTAGCTAGGCAATGTTAAGAATAGATACAGTCCTGTAGTTTTTGCAGTCTTCTTGGTCGCCCTTTTTATGAAACGGCACATAATTCCTCTGTTCTATTCATTATATTTTTATGCCTCTATTAAAAGAAATATTTTTATATGGTTCTCCATATTTTATTATCTCTACTACTATATCGTCCTCGTAATTTTTCTTGTAATTTCGGAGTTTTTTTATCTTTTTTTTTTGTATTTCATCTGTTGTGGAACTTTCAATTTCGTCGTTGACGTGAATTTCTAGTCTTTTTTGTAGAAGTGTAATTCTTTTTTGCAATGTTCCTCCCATATTCTGTTGATCTGTTTGGGTTCGAGTTCGATTTCTCCTTTTAGATTCTTGAATCCTTATTTTAGTGGGTCGTTTTTAGTCGCGTTAACTTTTTTGTAGAATTGTTTTAATTTATAATTTTGTGATTCTGATAATGTTTTTGTTAACCTTAATGGCACACATTTTTGTTCACACCAGTCTTTGTTCTTCTTTATTGATTTCTACTTCGCTACTATTTTGTTTGTTACTATAATTATTTTATCTTTTATTTCTTCCCATCTTTTATTACGTATGTTAGCTTGCTTGTTAGGTATTCTAGGTTTCTATTATCACCCATCTACTTTTCATACTTTCCCTTTACTTAGTTTCCCATTTAGTACATCGAGGTCCCATTTATCAGTGTTTATTTTGGCTTGATATCTTTTTGTCCAGTTAAGCTGGCTCATTTTGGTTATTATCAAAAAGTAATCTGTATCAGCGTTTTCTTCTTTCTATGATCGTGTGTCTAGTGTTTTTGAAGATCTTTTGTTGCTAAGACGTGGTTTATTGGAGTTTCATTGAATTCGGCTGAATGTTTCCATGTTGCTTTGTGTTTTTTTGGGTGTTTGCATTTTGTTGAAAGGAATATCATGTTTAGTAACGCAGCTAGTTGGCAAATTATGTGCCCATTATCGTTTATTTTCATATATATCGTTCCTTTCCCATTGCCCACTAGGCCTTAAGGTACTCATATTTGCTCTTTGCCTATATGTGTAGTGCATTTATATCACCTTATCTAATTAGCAAATTCTTTTTTTTTTTGGGATTTCGTTGCATACTTTCTTTAGCTTTTCGTAAAATTCATATTTTTCTTGTTGTTTATGTCTGAGTTGATACATATATATTTATTAATGTCACAGACTTATCGTTCAATTTAAACCTAAGGTTGGCCATTATTCCATTTATGGGGTTAAATTTGTTACATTATTTGAGAATTTTATATTTATGTAAAATCCTACTCAATTATCTCATTGTTTCTCTTCCCCGCAGTACAAAAATCTGTATTATTTCTTGGTTATTTCCCCAGCTTTTTCCCATCTTACTTTTTGTATAGCATTGGTGTATATTTTAGACTTGTTTAGTTCTCTTGCCACCTCTTCCATCTTATCAATCTTCAGTAGTGTTTTAATATTCCATGCTGCTATCTTAAAAGTATCATTTTTCTTTTATTTGCTGATTTGCAATGTAAATTTATTCGTTTCTTTTTTGTTACCTGGTCCGTCATATTTTGTATTGAAATCTTTGTTGTGCTATCGCCTATCGTTTTTTGGAACTAGCTGATCACTGCTTCTTTTTCCGTCTATTTGCTGAATTTGATTTTAACATTTTCCCCGCTTTTTTTCTTCTTTAGCAATTTTTTTTTTAGCAAGTTTTTTGTATTTTCAGTTCGTCTTAAGTTAGTTTAGGTTAGGTTAGGTTGGGTTAGGTTAGGTTAAGTCATCGTTTATAAATATTCGATGTTTTTGTAAGTCTTTTAGTTTGGTTTTGTTGTGTATGACCTTTGCTTTTTCTTGTCTGTGTTCCATTTTCATGAGGCACGTTTTGTGTTTAAATTTTACTGCTTCATCTATGTTTACGTAAATGCCCATTTCCTTCATCATAATGTCGGCAATGGCTTTCACAAGTTCTTTTTGTTATTTTATATCTATCGGTATCCTTGTATAATTACATTGTTGACTTTTTTCTCTTTCTTCGGCCACTTTAAGCTCATTTTTGACTCATTTGATTTACTGTAATATGTAACCATAATCAATGTATTTGAGTGTGATAATATTTAATGCAAAAACTGATGACGACACTAAGATTGGAATATAATCTTTTTTGAAGAAAATCACGACGAGGATACTACAGAGGACTAGAATATTTACGGAGCGTAGGCCCTAACTGTATAAAAGAAACTTAAAGTAACCACCAACATGATACAGCAATCAGATAAAATTAATAATAAGCGACGGGCTGACCAACACAAGCAAGTTAAAAAAGTATATTCAAAGTAATTCTAATGAAACATACCGCAAAACTATTCTCAATGCTCAATATTCACAGCTGATATCCATTGTCAAGGCGTTGGATTAGATAATTAATAGCACATTAGATTTCGAACGGTATATAATTTTATCCGACTCACAATCCGTCCTACTCGCATTAAGACACTTGTCTAAACACATATATACCAATAAACTAATTATAGATGCGCTTGAAAAGCTAAAGGTCCTAAGTTATTAAGCAAGAGTTGTTAGCTTTGTGTGGGTAGAAGGTCACTCAAATATTTCGGGCAATGAAAAAGTAAACCATTTGGCTAAAGACGCTACTTTAGTGGATATAGAACTTAACTCAATTAGGAAATTGAGTGACAATCCTTTACTAACAGTAGTAAAAATACATACTGCAGTATATATCTAACTCTTCCATCTACACGCACTCAAACGAGAGAAGCTCCATCTCTCGAAAAATTTATACTATGTACGTTAGATGCCTTTTTGGACATGCTACAATAAACCCATACCTGTACAAAACCCTACGATGACCTTAAACACTTTATGTTTCAATGGGTATATTCAAGAAGCCATAAAATTTTTATTTCAAGCCATCTCTCAACAAAAAATCATACTGCCGCAGAACGTTGTTTCACTTCTCTATTTAGGTAGTCGAAATCCAACTATTAGGTCGATTTTATGGGAGTTTTTCAAACGTACCAAGCGGAAAATTTAAACTGCCTTTTCCAAGCACTGGTGTGTGAATGCTGTATGGTAGGACTTTAGTTTTAGTATTTCCTACTCTCTTTCCTTTCATATTATTTGCCTTAACCGTTGCCTGTACTGTTTGTTTAAAAAAAGTCGCTATGAACGGTAGCGTAGCGTGAAACGGTCGTTTTCGCACAGTCACCAATAGGGTTTTCAATGGGAAGGTTAGCAAATTGAGTGAATGAACAAAATAGGAAATTGTCAGATATTAATTTAAAGGAAGTATAAAAGTTGATTGTTTTTACTTATTCAACACATTGTCTGGTTAAATAGGTTTTGAACCCAAGGCCAACAAAAAACGCAAAACTACGGTATGACGTATAAAATACGTATGTAGGGATTAGGACTGGGATTATATACATGTTTTGATGTATTTATAGAAATTTTTAGAGCTTCCCTTTGTGAAGTAACCCAACACATTAAGCAATATTTTTGAAAATAGAAAGATACTTACTTCAACTTTGCACTTATCAATAAATAAAGCATCTGTTTTACAAAAGGCATCTAGCAAGGCTTGTTTCGGATTTGAAGCAAAACATTTGTTTTCGGCAAGGAACTGATGCAAATGAGCTGAGCTATAGGCAGCAGCATCGTGGCCCGCGTGACCATCGAATACTGCGTAGTAACTGGACGGACTTGCTTCCTAAAACATACAAATTTTATTAATAATGAGTAAACACGAATTGGAAATGTTTTAAATATTATAAAGTACAAATTTTGTATTTCTCTGAAGTACAGAAAAGCTCGCCATTGTCGCCATGTTTTGTGTTGCATGTGAGTTAAATTTTATTGCATAAATTTGCTTAATCTAATGTAATTTGAACCTTTCGGGTAAATAGAATCTACTAAAGCATGAGATCCATGGTTCAAACCCGGAACTCATCAAAAATTTTAATTTTAAACGTAGCAGTTTATCTAGCTTATATCAATTCTTAAATCAAGAGGAATAAAGACAATATTTATCCCCCAACAAAAACTTTCATCTCTTGTCTAATCAATCAAAGACACGATTCCAAATGAACAACACGGAGTTTATAAAATTCCTTGTGCAGACTGCCCCCGATCTTATATAGGCCAAACAAATCGTAGAATCCAAAATAGGATTTATGAACATTCCATTTCTGTTCGCAATTCCGATTCAATTTCAGCTTTAGGTCAACACCATCTTCATACAGGTCACAAAATTGGTTTTGAAAACTCCAGACACATAGCCCCCATGCGCTTCTATAAACCAATAATTATCCGAGAAGCCATAGAAATTGAAAAAAAAAAAGCCAAATTGTCTCAATAAAAGAGATGACGGCATCCGGTCACCTTCGACATGGAGACCTCTCATAAAGAAAATATCGTCCGCTCCACCCTCCAATCGAAATTCCGCCGTCAGAAATATTCGCGCCAACTCCCCGCCAACCTCCACTCAAACCACGTCACCATCGACGGTATAAATTAATCTTCCGCTGTTTCCAGTAGCAATAGTACATTCATTAGTGATCAGTGTAGTAGTGTCTGTGAGGGAAAACGGAATCTTCAGAATTCGATATAACAACGAGCTCTATCAACTGTATAAGGAAACACCCCTGTCAGACTTCATTAGAATACAAAGATTGCAATGGGCCGGACATGTGATACGAATGGGAGAGGATAGGCTACCAAAACGAGCACTGAACGCCAGAATGCAGGGAAAGAGACCAGTTGGAAAGCCAAGAAAGCGCTGGGAAGACACAGTAAGCAGCGACGCACAAGCACTTTTAGGAGTCCGTGTATGGAGAAGAGCAGCCACAGACAGACAAGGGTGGAGGCAAAAAATAAAGGAGGCCAAGGCTCATTTTGGGCTGTAGTGCCGTAGAAGAAGAGAGAAGTAGTAGTGTCTGGGGGCTCAAAAGGCTGAGACCTGGGAAGCCCTGAAAAAGACATCAGAGAGGTTGTCGAAAGCTTGGCGCAGTGATAATCGACGGGGTTCAACCCGGAAGACTGTTGAGTGTAATATTATTTCTTGTAATAGTACTCAACAATCTACGGCAATGGTGATCGCCGTCTCTATGTGGTTGTAAGTCTACTAAGTCGACTTGACATCTAGAGTTAAATTCGGAACTTATCATTGGTTTTTACACCAATACCTTTTTTCGGAGCACTTGTTCCATTTGACACTGTTTACAAAAATTTGAATATAACATTACAACTTTATAAGTAATATTTTCGTATTTAACTTGTAATTCTTTAGGCTTTCGTGTTCTTCCTGCATATCCTGTTCTTACGTAAGTTGCGAAAAGTATATCAAGCAACTTTTCATTTGTAACACAATACTGGATATTGATTTCTCCTGGTTTTAACGGCACAATTAACTAGTCTTCATTATTAACCTTTAAAATGTAAAAAACTTTTTAAACGTCCGTAAGCCAAAGGTGTACTGCACTCATTTTTAGTATAATTCACTTCCACCAATATTTTAGAGTATCTTTCTTAAGAAACATAGAAACACTTGTCTTCTCGTTTACTTTCAATTAGGGCATGCCATTTTTGAAAAAACTGATCACGATTTACTTCAGTAGCCACGCGCTTCTAAACCTTGCGTAAGACTGACTTTAGCTAACCAGAAATAAAACACTCCACCCATAAATCGTCAAAAACCAGTTAAAAATCATTTGCGTTTCTCGACATACGCCGCGCCGGTAATACTCCGAAACTATATCAAAATTTATAAATGTTCGGTCTTCACAAAGGCATTTGTGGCGGCATTCACCGGCGTTGAATGTCGAAACATACCAATTTCGGACTTTTACAGTAACAATTATACTAATATCTGGGTGTAAAGCTAGTTCGCGTCCGTAGTAGAATACTACACGTGCACTCTGGGTAATGTTAAATGAACTAGCACAATAGGCAGCCAGACAATCTAGAATCTCTAGATCTCCTGGCAAGAACACATCACGAATATAAAATATGCCAATTCGGACCAAGCATCCGAATCTGCCCTTTAAATATAGAAGGTATTAGTGTAGAAGTAAATGTGAGTACCGTCAAAAGGTACTCATTGAAAATAATATCGACGAGGTCGCAATTCAGGAAACCCATGTAGAAAACGAAGAACAAATTCTCGCTAGACGAAGAATTCACAGCTATGATTTATTGGGTGCAACTTACCATCCAGCTTATGGAGTGGCAACCTATGTTCGAAACAAAATAGGAAATGCACACATATGTTCTACATCAGACATAAATAACATTCATACGGTTACTATACAAATTGACGAAATTATTGTCAGCAATATGTGTAAACCTCCGGCAGTCCTGTGGCCTTCGCATGTTATTCACGCCCACCCACACCTCTCAGTTTATGTTGGAGACTTCAACAGTCATCATAAACTCTGGAAGTATAGGCACAGTGATCAAAAAGGTGAGGCTCTGCTAAACTGGAGCGAAGAGGCTGACACTTATTTAGTGTCACGTTTTGTTTCCACAAATAAAAACAATCAATCACTGGCAGCTTCACGTACAATACTCCCAGATTTTCCACATAGCCTACATAAACCACTTGCAATAGAAGTTGGCATCAAAATACCAATAATATCATCTTTTCCTCGACCTAGGTTGAACTTTTAAAAAGCAGACTGGGCGACTTTTACTGAGAGATTGGACAAATGTCTATGATGGACAACCCCAACACGTGCAAACTAAATGAGATTTGTTGGCGCGGTTATCTCTACAGCGAAGAAAACTATACCCAGAGGATATCGTAAAGAGTATGTCCAAAAATGGGATGAAAAATGTGAGAAATTGTATCAAGAATACAATGAAAGCCAAGACCGAGGAATTGCGGACGAACTACTGCACAGTTTGCTGTGGAAACTGCGGAAAAATTAGACTTTAGTACATCAAGCAGAAGAGCATAGTCTTTACTTAGAAAACTGGGTAGTAGCAGACTCCCAACTAGAGAAAAAGTACCAATAGCTCCCAACAGAGTGGTTTCCTAGAGATCGTGACCACACCACCAAAGTAAAACAAGAACTAAAAATACTAAAGTCTGCATGCCCGCCTACATCTGAATACTGTGACGAGTTTACTCCAGAAGAAATTATTTCAGCAATATCCGAAATTACGTCTGGAAAGGCACCCGGTTCCGATACAATTCATCCAGAATTTTTACTCCATTGTGGCAAAAATGCTAGGAAATGGCTGGCTAATTTTTATACAGATATGTTACAATCAGGAGAAATCACCCATTCACTAAAAAAGGTCTCCATTATAGCCATATTAAAACCAGGAGGGGCAAATGATCAGCCCCAAAACTACCGCCCGATTGCACTGCTGAGCTGTGTCTATAAACTGTTGGAACGCTTAATCTACAACAGAATATGTTATGGGAGAAAACTTTCGCAAATGGCTAAATGCAACGAAAACCGCAGTGTACTGTTTTCATCTGAATAATGCCCAAGCCAACAAAAAACTCTCCGTTCACTTTGAAAACAGACTGGTCACTCATAACTCAACACCAAAATATCTTGGAGTGACTCTGGACAGAATATTCAGTTTTAAAGAACACCTACAAAGAACGGCAGCAAAACTTAAAACGCGAAATAATATAGTCCAAAAGCTATGTGGCACCACATGGGGATCCTCAGCCTCCGTACTCAGATCATCCACTCTCTGACTTGTATACTCGGCGGCTGAATATGCTTCCCCGGTATGGCTCAATAGCAAACAAACAAAGATTATGGACACAAAAATTAAACCAGATAATGCGAATGATCTCAGGTACAATTAGACCCACACCGAACGATTGGCTTCCCATTCTCAGACACATTCCACCGCCGAAACTGCGAAGTCATTCTCTTCTCAGAGAATATCGATAAATCGAGGCTAACCATCAACTACCCATACACCATGATAAGCTTGATATCGAAATAAACAGACTGCGCTCCAGATATCCTCCATTGTTAAGAGCCAACTCCTTACATCAGGAACATTTCAACCTCACCAACGCTTGGAAAAGACAACGGGAGAGTGACTCACCACAGGAAGCACACCAAATGGCCTGTATCGATCAGAAACCGCCAGGATTTGAACTGACCCGCTATACATGGACAACGCTAAACTGAATAAGAACAAGCAGCGGTAGATGTGCTGACAGCTTATATAGATGGGGAGAAGTCCTTACTCCTGAGTATGTATGTGGTGCGCAACAACAGACCGTCCGCCACATTGTTGAAGAATGCCCCCGAAGGCGATTCCCTGGAGTTTTCAATGAGTTCCTGACAGGGACCGAAAATGTTTTAAATTATATTAATAATGTTCGTTTGTTATACTTCTTGTAACGTTTTATATTGATTTCTAATTATGTGTTCTTCTTGTATGCCATTTACAGCTGTTATTCTTAAAACGATAAATAGTCATATTGACTGTCCTTACCTTCTGAATAAAATCAGATATAATGCACCTCCATTATTGTATTGATTAACTGTATGTATATATTTTTGGCATGTATTTTAGTAAAATGTCTGTTATTTTTATTTGTTATTTTGCATCATTCTATATATGACGCACTATTTACGATCATAATTTTTAATTTACTATTTTTAATAGAATTCCTCGCATTGCGCCATTCCATATAATATAATACACTATAACATTAATCTATTTCTGATCAAAATAAGTATGGAGAAATCTTTCCTTGCATTCAGCTCATTGTTAAAAATACTATGTACATATTACGTTAGTCAACAATAACTCTCTCTAGAAAATAATAAGATTTATTTATATTCATGTTTATGTTCGTAGTTAAACGATTTCACGTTATTTTTATGTCGCAAGAACAGTTTCGGGAAAAACAATTACTAGTTGAGGTATGTGGTATTTTGAATAATGTTTCAACGTCGATAAGAATGTCCATTAAAAGATTTTCTCAAATATTGACATTTGTTTCCTTAACAGTATATTTACTAAAATGTTTTATACATAGTTACATTTAACAAAAATAAATTAATTCATGAATGTATAAAACTGCGAAATTATGTTAAAATGAAACAAATTATATTATATATTATTACCCCTATATGAGGGAGGTTTTAGGGGGAAGCCCAATGGTAAAAGTGGTAAATCTTTGTGCATCTTTCTTGGAGTCCCAAAATTGATATTTTCGGCAAAATTCAGCTTGTTCAAACAACTTAACACCTTGACTGGGTTACATATCCCCGGCGGTATGTATCTTGTATTACTTCTGTGCTAAGCTCAAATTCGGTGACCGACATATGTATGCGAAGTACGTATCTTAGTTATTTTTCGTAATAGATTTTTGTTTTCAGTAGCCAGCTATATAATTTTAAATTCTGCAACCAACTATACAGATATTAAAGTACATATCCCCGGCGATATGTAACGCACCAGAAGAATATTTTATTCTTGTGGTGCGTTACATATCTCGGGATATATGTACAAGCGTGTCTATAGGCATGTTTGGAGGGGATTACAGTATTGTTGTTCTTAGACCCGTACGTTTAGTTGTGATTTACTCTTTGCCATGGAAGGTTATAGAGCGCGAAAAATATTAGAATTATCGCGGAGAAGTGTAGTTAATGACGATCAAGCTGATTTGGAAGGCCAAGGATCTTCATCAGATTTTCAACCCAGAATTGACAAATTGTTAGCACCATCGCGAACAAATGAAGCCGAACAGTTTAATTTAGAACGTATATTCATCAGATTTTGATCCTTTTGATAGTGACGATTCTGTATTAGATCGTATTTTTGATCAACAATGCGTTTTCTGACGAACAAGAACAAGCTATTTGTATACAATCAGAGACTGATGAGAGCTCGGAGTCTGATAATGAGGATGAAATTACACATATTTCGGAGAATATTTCTAGTGTTTGAAAAATACAACAATTACCCCTTATTCGTTTGAGATGTATATTGAGAATTCTAAAATTAATGATAACATAGATCTAACCGAAATTACAGGCCCTGCTGATATTTTGAAATATTTCATAAACAATGAAGTTCTCGACATTATTGTCACATAAACTAATCGTTATGCCACTCAACAAATAAACAAGGGACATGCCGAGAAGTCAAGAGGTAAAAGTTGGAGTGATACAGATATAAATAAAATTCGTAAGTTTTTCGCTATTCTTATTGTTATGGGGATTACAAAGCTGCCATTCATAAACTCTTATTGGTCAAAAGATAAAATGTTCCATAACGAGTTTATAACCTCAACAATGCGTCGTGACAGATTCTTGCTACTTTTAAAATTCATACATTTTGACAATAATGAGGATGCACCACCTGGTGATAGACTAAGCAAAATTCGAAACATATTAAACATTTTAGTAAAAGAATATAATAATATTCTAAACGCTGGAAGGGTACTAACTATTGATGAGTCAATGGTGCCTTTCAGGGGTAGACTACATTTTAGGCAATACATCTCATAAATATGGAGTCAAACTATACAAACTATGTTCTCCAAATGGATATACATACTTTTAATATAAATGTGTATGCTGGAAAGGGAGATACAACTGCACCACAATGTCATTCGCATGCGATAGTAAAAGAACTTTTCAAAATAGTTGAGCCAAAAGAGGGGAGGACCATTTATGGAGAAAATTTTTACTCAAGCATACCGCTAGTCGAAGATTTATATAAGGAAAAAATGATTTATTATGGAACGTTGAGGAATATAAAAAGAAATATGTCAAAAGCTAAAAAAGATAAAGACTGGTCGTTTGAGAAACGACCAGTCTTAATGACATCTAGTGATCCTAGTCATGATGTGACATTAACTGCTACTGGTAATGCAGCATATTTTATTGATAATAAGTACCTTACAATTTTTACTATTTTAGGAAAACGTAATAGACAAGGTGATGAAATTTCGAAACCACAGTGCGTCATCGACTATAACAAAGCTAAAAAAGGGGTAGATTTTAGTGATCAAATGTCTTCTTACCATACATCAGTTAGAAAATCTCTGAAGTGGTATAGGTATATACATAATTTGTCAAATTGTTCAGTATTTTACATTGCTAATTTATTGTAGAAAAGTCATGTTTGTATTAATTTTGGGTACATCATTAGTTAATGCATGGGTGGTCTACAATATGGTTGCCCAAACTACGATTGGAATTTTGTAATTCAGGAAACAATTAGCTGAAAATCTTGCAGTATCTGATGAAATAGTACAACGCCCTGTAGATGGTATGAGAAAAAAGGGTTCATACGTTTGTAAAACCTGATGGTACAGGTCGAAAAAGGAGGAAACCATGTAAAAGATGTTACCAAACACTACGAACAACTTTAGACGGCAGAGAAGCTGCCAAAAAAATTCGCCGTGTAACAAGTTTTTGTAATAATTGTCCAAATATGCCTGGATTTTACTTATCTTGTTTTAATAAACACCATGAGTAACTTTTTCTTAGAATAGTTAGGTATAACTAAATCATATTTCGTTTGTTATTATTTTCTTGTGATACACGTTTATTTTGATATGTATTGAGCTACGAAGCAAGCAGAATAAAGTTAATTTATTTTGGTTCCATAATTTATTATTTTCGTTTGATAAAATTAGATACTTTTGCTCAGAGATGTCAAAATTTGTCACTTTACTTACATATCCCCGGGCACTTGTCACACACAAAACTTAAGTGTACTTACATATCACCGGCGATATGTAACGCAGAGAAGTACAAAGTACAGATTTTTCGTTACGCAGTCAAGGTGTTAAATGTGTGGTATATAAAAAAATTTTACCAATTCTGTAATAAACAGACATAAAATTTTATTAACACACATATAGTAATAACGCGCTATAAGAAGTATTCACTTCTGTTTTTTCTTTTTTTTTTATTCTTTTCAAGAATAGGAGTTACTAACGCGCTCTCTAGGAGTTACAGGTTCTCCCTAGAGAACCTATAACTCCTAGAGAGCGCGTCCCCAGATGGCGGATAGGGTAATGCCTGACCCGGTTTACCGGTGGGTAGGAAGGAAATAAAATACCTCCCGTGGACCAACTGATAATTCACCGAATAATTGCCGGTATAAGCAATCCCCTCTTACTGACCAACGGCTTCGGGCGGACGAGTTGGTAGGAGGTAGGGCACTCTTGTCCTGGGGCTGAGAAACCGGCCCCAAAGGCGGAAGAATCAGTGGTTTGGTCAACGGCATAAGAACGTAGAAGGCAACGAGAAACCACTATGTTAAAGATCCCTATGGATATCTCTAGTACAATCAAGATCCGGCAAGAGAGGTGATTCCCATGACCACAGGGCCTCCCGGGTCATTAATATGCAAAATCCCTGTAAAATGTCCAATAACACACCTATAAGAAAAATCCACACGAATTCTCTGAAGAGAATACCCACTTGGAACGTTAGGACTATGGCTCAATCATGAAAAATCCAATTCGCAATCAAAGAAATGGAACGCATGAAAATAGCAATAATGGGCACAAGCGAAATGAGGTGGCCTCACTCAAGTTATTGTGACATAGAAAAATACAGAGTACATTCTTCATCACACATAAAAGTATAGCCAAACATGTCAACAACTTCATACCAGTGAACGATAGAATCCTCTTGTTACAAATAAATACGTCACCGATGAACTCTAACATTATACAAGTCTATGCACCCACAGCAGATCACAGTGATGAGGAAATATCAGAATTTTATAAACAAATAAGCAACCTTATAAGAAATATACCGAGACATGAACTCCTTATAGTTATGGGAGATTTCAATCAATTTCAATGGGAGAAAATGACTTAATGGTGCTAAACACATTTTACAAACTACCACCTAGACGTCTGTATACGTGGAAATGTATATGAACTGAAATGTAATGAAGTAAAAGAAATAGCCAGCAAAACAATAAATAGAAAATTCAAAGAAATCGATAAACAACGGAAAGCACAGGAGAGAAGATAGAATCCCTTAATAAAACGATAGACTACATTAAAGACAATTTTATGAAGAACGAAGAAGGTAAGAGTAAGACATGGATGGCGACAGAGATTCTGCAGCTGATGGAAGAAAGAAGGAACAACAAGAACAATAACTCTATGTATAAAACATTACAATGAGATATACAGGATTAAGATCACAGAAGCCAAACAGAAAGAACTGGAAAAAAAATGCCAAGAAATCGAAATTCTACAAAGTAAATACGACGACTTCAACGTGCATAAAAAGGTAAGAGAAATTACAGGCAAATGTAAAAACAGAAGAGTAAGTGAACTTGTTAATGACAACAGAGAGGTAATCGTGGACATTGAGAGTATTGATAATACTTGGAAAAATTACATACGAAATTTATTTTTTGATGAGAGGGAGAACCAGTCCCCAATACCTGCGGAAACAGGACCGCCTATACTCGTGGCAGAAATAAGAGCAGCCATAATATCACTAAAAGAAGGGAGAGCTCCAGCACCAGACGGAGTACAGTCTAAATTTCTTAAACTTCTTGATAATGAATCTTTAAGAATACTATGTAAAATCTTCAATAATATCTATGACACAGGCAATATTCCAAAGATTGGCTAGTTTCAGAGTTTATTACGTTACTAAAGAAACATGGAGCGAAAAAGTGCGGAGAATATAGGCTAATAAGTCTAATGAGCGATACACTAAAACTTTTTCTTAAAATTATACATCGCAGAATATACAAGCTATGCGAAGAAAGAATACAAGACACACAGTTTGGATTCATGAAAGGCGTAGGTACGAGAGATGCACTGTTTAGTCTACAGGTATTATTCCAAAGATGCAGAGATATGACCTGCGATATCTACACCTGCTTTGTGGACTACCAAAAAGCATTTGACATAGTTCAACACCGAAAAATGATGGATGTTCTAACAAAAGCCCAAATAGATGATAAAGACCGGCGTATAATACAAAATTTATACTTGAACCAATCAGCCACAATAAGAACAAATCTTGGAGATAAACCGACGGAAGCGATCCAGATTCTGCGAGACGTTAGACAAGGATGTATACTTTCACCTACATTATTCAACCTATATTCAGAGAAAATATTTAGCAAAGCCTTGGAAAATTGCGAACATGGAATCCTTTTAAATGGAGAACACCTAAACAACACCAGCTATGCAGATGGCATCGTTATTTTTGCAGACGGTTTAAACAGTTTACAGCAACTAATAAACAAAGTTAATTAAGTAAGTGAAAGATTTGGACTACAAATAAACATATCAAAAATTAAATTTATGGTCATCAGCAAAAATAAAATTAGAGACGTCCAACTGCTTATCAAGAATACACCAGTGGACCGAGTAAAACAGTTTACCTATCTTGGAACAATAGTAAACGAACAATGGGATCACTCACAAGAAGTAAAATGTAGAATGGAGGAGGCTAGGAGTGCATTCAGCAACATGGCCAAACTCTTTAAAAGCCACAAACTTAGTCTGGAGATAAAAGTAAGGCTCCTACGACATCCTTCAAGGCAAACGGTTCTCCACAACAACAACTAACCTATTTAAAGCATCAGTTAATAAAATAATTATAGCCAAAGTGATCGCCAATATTCGAAACGAATAGGCACCAAAAGAAGAAGAATTCTTCTCAAGGAGAGAAATTTTTTAAAATATTCTTACCTGAATGTTGAACATCGTATTTAAATCATGTACAACTACGTGTCGATCTTCCATCCGTCGGCGTGTGTTTTTGATGGCACACACGCTAGTGATGCAATATGGGGTCCCTGTGTCCGGCGAGGGCAGTGAGCATAACATACTATTGTCCAGGTACCTTAAACAAACCTCATTGGTTTTGGCCATCACAGTCTGCATAAGTTTAAGGGGTTCATAAGCTAAAATTATTACAAAAACATACATAAGTATATGAAAATGTAACATACAAATTAATTGTTTATATATATATATATATATACATATATATATATATATATATATATATATATATATATATATATATATATATATATATATATATATATATGAGCGACCTATTCTCTATCTAGTCAACCAATAACATCAATTTTTTGAGATAGAATTCCCCTTATTTTCTCCATTATATTTTATCCTGGGCTATTTTCATCCATCTCGGTCAAGTATATTGTTTTGTATCATCTGACCATCTAACTTGTGATCGTCCTCTTGTATTTCCATAGTCTTCAATGTATAATTAATTTGTTCCACCTGTCGTCTATCTGTTTCAGGATATGGCCAGCAAATTTGCAGTTAAATTTTGTTACTTAAGTTAAAAAAGCTCTTTTTTTTCTACCTAATAGTTTGATATTCAATACTTATTTATTTTCTAGGGATCTTTGTGATTTCGCTATCTTTTTTATGTTGTCCATGGTAAACTACATTTCGGGGAGTCGCAAGTGAGAACCAGTAGTATACACTGATTAACGAAAATTATTTTTAGATACTGACGGTTTTTTTATTTTTTAGTACATAAGAAAATTTACTAAATGCTGCCCAAGCTAGTGCTCTCCTTCTTTTTAGTTTCTGGGTTCGATTTTATTAACTTAGTTTGGTAATTTGCCTTAAGTATCTATAGTAAATCTATATGTATTCAGTTACTTGTTCTATTTTTGGGTTATTCTACAGTGATTTTGTCACCGTTCATCGTTAGTCCTATTTTTATTGATACGGTATTTAAATCTTCAATCACTATTTACAATTTTTTTTCTACACCATACCATATGTAAGGTGTGTGAACAATGGGCAGCTAGATAATGTAGAATATCTGGAGCTCCTGGCAACAGCACATCAGAATAATAAGATATGCCTCCAACCAACAATTTAAACGGACTCTCTTAAGGTCGTGGCATATTATCATGCACGTTGGGTTTCCAGCCCGTAGCGTTTAATTACCGAAAAATATAATTTAAATGGTTTTAAATATGACCAATTCACACTGTCAGGAACGTATCGTATCAGACACCTTACGTTTCCGTTCAGTATATTCGAAAAGAATATTTTACGGATGCCAATCGCTACGGAACGAGTCGAAACCTGTTGGTACGGATAATGTGAATTAGGAGTCCGTCGTTTTCCCCTCGATGTATTTAGGTATTTGTTTGATTTTGATACAGAGTATTTTAAAAAATAATTTTGGAGGCTATTTTGTCATTTATGCATGCGTTTTTATTGCTTTGTGACAATTAAACACGAAAGTGATAAACAATTAGGACTTTTGCACCGAAGTGATACCTCTTATTTTTTTAAAAATACTCTTTGGTTTGATATTTACAGTTTGATAGTACAAGTTAAAATGGATTTCGAAAAATAATTGAACTCTTACTCGGTGAAGAAATTTTATATAAATACAATGATAAATGCTATTATGATGCAAATAAAAAAGAAAATATTTGGAAAAGCGTGAACACATCTTTACCGCACCAAACTGAAACGTTCTATGTATGAAAATGTGAACGCGCAGTCCGATTGCTGGACTGGAAACGCTACCTGCCGGAAACTATACGTGAATGATAATATGCCGCGACCTTTAGCTCCAAGCAACAAAAGAACTCTTAGTACAAAATAGTGTGAATACCTCCACAAAATTCTGCGACACGTGGTCGCAACTCGGGAAAACCATGAGGAAGGATTCATGGCTATGATTTATTTGGTGCAACTTACTATCCAGCTTATGGGGTAGCAATCTATGTTCGAAACAAAATAGAAAATGCCCACATACGTTCTATATCAGACGGAAATCTCATTTATACGGTTACCATACAAATTGGCGAAATCACTGTCAGCGTAGCAACATTTATACACCATCGGCAGTCCTGTGACCTCCGCATGTTCTTCACGTCCCCACACATCTTTCAGTTTATGTCGGAGATTTTAACAGTCACCACAAACTCTGGAAGTATAAGCAAATTAATCAAAGTGGCGAAGCTTTGCTGACTGTACTTTGTTTAAACAACTGTACTTGCCCAAACAGTCAGTCTAATGCTATTTTGTAAATCGCAATCGATTCCTTGAGGCTTTATTTTCAAGGTATATTAAAAAAAAGCGTCAAAAATTTATTAACTTTGCTATTAAAAACAGTTTAAAAAATAGCTGACTTTTTAGCTTATAAACATTTATAATAACTTTGACATTTTTTATTTAAAACGTTGGTAAGTAGGCTCAATGAAAAACTGATGAAAAAACAGACTTATGACCAATAACAAGAAATAAGCCAAGATATTCCAGCGAACATAACAATTTTCAGCTCTTAATGTTAATAAACAATGGAAATATAATTTTAAGATAAAAAAATGCTAGCTTGTTCTATTAGTTACAGGGGGTTCTGATTTTTTTTGGAAAGTGTGTTTTTTCACTAGCTTTTCATTGAGCCTACTTACAAGCGAGTGACATAAAAAACATATTTAGTTATTATAAAAGTTAATAAGCTAAAAAATCAGCCTACACATCTTATGGAAAATGTAATGTCACTTAAATGAAATAAAATTTACATGAACAGATTCGTCTCGAAATTACAATCATTTCATATCATTGCGCCAAATCTGAATTTTGATTAGAAAAAGGCGAAAATTGATATAAATAAATCTAAATTCAAATGCATATGTAGTTAGAGCGAGAAAAAAATTTTGTTAATCGTTAGTTCATAAATCTTACTGCAGGTATTAAGGCAAAGTACCATTACCACAGTACACAGTTCCTCTATCCCGATCCCGATTTGTTCAAAGTATATAAAACAACAAAAATTTTAATATAATCGGCAATTACAAAATGCGAAAAAGTCAGCTTACTTTGATTTTATTACTAATTCCAATATCAAACCTAGAGAAGAGACTGCTGGAAAATGGTAAATTTCGAAAGAAAGAATACAAGATCCAGTTCGATACAACCTGATCTACCTCCAGACAAAATAAATCATTTTTTACTACAATTGAAGAGAGTATAATTACATCTCTTCCCACTAATAATGTCAATATGTAATATCTGATGTAATTATAGAAATTATCCTTCTCCGAGCAAGTCCTTTTTTTCGTCCCGTTGTGGAAGAAGAGGTCTCTCAAATAATTAAGTCTTTTAGTAATTCTAATTGTAGGGACGTTCACGAAATTAATAGCAAAATTTGAAAAGAAACTTAGCAAATAGTTTTAACACTTCACTTATCTTATTAATCTAATTCTATCACCTGGAATATTTCCGGAAGTACTAAAATACTCAAAAGTACTACCTACATATCTACAAAAAAGGTGATACCTCAAAAATTGACAATTACAGACCTATAAACATTGTTTCTACTTTTGGGAAAGTGATTGAAAAGGTTATCAAACAACAATTTTATTCCTATTTTGAGTTAAATAATTACTTTAGCAACTCACAATATAGATTCAGAAGTGCTCGTTCTACTACGAACGCGGAATTTAATGTTGTGAGCAAGATGATTGAGGGGCTTGAACGTGGCAATCGCATAGCAATTTCTCTTTGTGACTTGTTGAAGGCTTTTGACTGCGTTTCACACGACATTTTGCTCCACAAATTAAATTCCTATGGAATCAGAGGTATCGCTCTTAAGGTTATAACTTATCTATGTGGCAGACACCAGGCGATAGTGTCTAAAGGTCATCTCTCTGATTTTTTATCCGTAAAACATGGAGTCACACAAGGTTCGGTCTTAGGGCCTCTTTTGTTTGTTATTTTTGTCAACGATTTGCCTAAATTCATATATCCGTACAAATCCGGACAATATGCAGATGATACGACATACGTTATATCAGGAAAAAATAATGATGATTTAAAAATGTCTTATGAGAAAGTGTCTACTAAATCTAGCACATGGTTTGCTGCAAAGAAACTAAAACTTAACTCTGATAAAACGCAAAATTTGATTATATTTGCAACTAATTTACATAATGATCCAGATAATAAAGAGACTGTTAAACTATTGGGAATAACCATAGTTAATCGACTGAACTGTTCGGCTCATATCTCACAACTAAAAAAAAAGCTATCAAGTTCATTATTTGTTATTCGCCAACTAGCAAGGGTTGTCAACTTGGAAACATTAAAAATGACATATTTTTCTTTATTCCACTCTCACCTAAACTATGCAGTAATCATATGGGACAATTCAACAAATGCACTTCAAACTTTTAGAATGCAAATGAAAGCTATCAGGATTTTAGCAGAGGTTAGTTATGTAGAACACTGCCGACCTTTCTTTATCAAATTCAAAATTATGCCGCCACCTACTCCGTTGATATTTCAAGTTCTGACTGAAATTCATAGAAAACGGGCCCACAAACGTTTTTTTGACTTCCTACAAACAATATTTGTATTTTTTAAGTAGTTAAATAAATAAACTCTCTAATCGGCTTAGCTCACTCTGGGTTAAGCTGTTTTCAATAGCAACTACACTAATAGTGCTTATGAATGACAGTTTTATGGACTTCAAAAATGTGATTTCCATAAACTCTAATCAAAATTTACGCCGTTATTAATCAAAGTTCGGAATTAGTGCAATGATATGAAATGGTTGTAATTTCGAGACGAATCTATTCATGTAAATTTTATGGCATTTGAGTGACATTTTTCATAAGATGTGTGCGATCTCCTTCAATAAATTAATATTGCCCTTACTGCAAAAATAGGGTTTTTTGCAATTATATCGGTCACTTGTTTAGTGTTTTAGTTTCGACACTCTCAATCTAAAAGAACTTTTTATGGCCTACAACTTTTATTGTATACAAACTTACATGTGGTGACTGCCCAAAAATTTACATCGACCAAACTGGTAGATCCTTTAAGAAACGTATAGCAGAACACAAAAGGGCTTTTAATGAACAATTCTTTTAATGGCCAATTTCAAATTCTCCATCTTCAAAATAAAGGCCTTAAGCTATTTTTATTAGAATCTATATTAAGACAAACAGCTCTCCCCTCTTCATCTTATTCAGTTGAAGACTATAAAGTGTAGACGCATAGTAAAAATACATCACATGAGACAGGCACTCTGCCGAAACAGCTGTAGTGATAAGATATTATAATAAATTTTGTGGAAGTGTTGAAAACAAAAGTTTACAGTTTTAATCACCTACATTTTATGAGATTAAAAATATTTATATAACGCCAATGGCATAAGTACTTACCGTTATCTCCAGGATTGAATCCGCAATTTATTGGATGTTTCTTGCAGGCCTTCCTGATTTCTTCTATAATGATTTTGATAAGGGGAGCAAACAAATTCGGGGGGCATTTTCTAAAAATAACACGCACATGATTAAAAAAAGAGTTATTCAAGTTACCGGAATGATTACACTTAAACGGATGTCTATGGGCGAAACAGGAAGAAGGAACAAAAATTAAACACTCGTTTATTTAGACTATTACGGCACTACATAAATACTAGCATCAATTATTTTTAGAACGAGTTCATGTGTGAGCGTATAATTGAAAGAGAACTGATTTTTTTAAATCATTGTAACGGATTTAAATTTTTTTTAGCTTTCATTTTTGTATATAATAACATAAATGTTAAAAAGTGTATTCCACGAGAATTCATCATACGAAGTGCAAGAATTTTTGTAAAATGTAAGAGAAACACACATTTGAGCTAAGAGTCATAAATTTGAGCATATTTTTAAATTTTTTTGTAGTTATAATAAAATTTTTTGTAATGTAAACTGTTGCTTCAATTAAATCGACATTGTCATTTATTGTGACATCTACATTTCTATTGAAAAATATATCGATGACGTCATCACTATTACATAAATAATATCAAAAATAAAAAAGTAATCTAAAAGGACTCCCATTTAGAAATAAAAATCGACAGGTTTCATATTTTTTCTCTTAAGTCGACTGTTTTCAAAATAATGAATTTATTCATTTCATTTCGATAGGCAGGGACAAACGATAGGCATAAAAGTGAACGGAAAAAACCTATCAGCAATTTAAGATATCCTGATAACACTGTACAAATAACGGAATTCCTTCAAGATCTGCAGCATCTATAGTCCAACAATTTATTGGATAGGGTAAGAATTCATTGATAAGAACTGATTTTAAAACTGTCAGCTATTGGAAAATTTTTATCGAGCAAAAAGACAGAAGAGGGAATGTAAAGGTAGTGGGGGCAAACATGTTGTTAGACGGGAAGTGCCATTTTGAGAGGCCACATTAAACAAGGAAAGAGAGTCTGTTTCCTTGTTTAAGAAATCAAATTAAGTTGGGTTATGTTATTGTTTGTTCCAACTGACACATGAAAGCTGATTTATATTGAAGTTTTTTAACAATTGTGGCACATTTTATACTATTATCGTTATTTAATTAAAACTTTATTATGCTTTAGTGTTAAAAAAAGTATTTTAAGTGTTTGGAATATAGTGCTTATAATAATATTAGAACATGGTCTTAAATTTGGCGCTTTGCATTTCCGGATATGTCCGCGATATTAAGAGGCCATTTTTATGAATTTTGGTCTTCTTTTCATAACGATTAGATTCCCTCTTTTGTCTTTTTGCTCGACGAAAATTTCACAATTCCAGCGGCGTCGCTATTTCATTAGTTTTTTGGGATTAAATTGAATCGCTTATTTCAGAAACAACCTAGTCACATTAGGACAGTTTGCAGGAGGTGAAAGAAACGTTTTGAGAGTTTATCTGAATATTTTCACTAAAAGTGAAGTTTGAAGTTAATAAATTACACCTAATGTAAGAATTTATCAAAAACAAAAGCATTCTAAATCGTTACTAAACTATTTAAATAAACATTTTTAAAATGGACTTAGGTTGTTTCAGGTTTTAAAACAATAGTATTTATTAGAGGTAATGGATTTTGACAAGAGCTATGAGTCATGCCGATACAGTACACAAGTTTACCTGTTATTTACAAGGTCATATATATATATATATACATATATATATATATATATATATATATATATACATATATATATATATATATATATATATATATATATATATATATATATTTATACATATATTGGCTATACACCCCAGTGTGGGGTTAAACCGCGAATGCTTTCTAGATCCTATTTCTTAAGTGGATCAGTCTTTTTTGTTTATCTTATCTTCTTGACAATATCTCTCCATTTTTTCCTGTCTCTAGTTCTTCCTCTCCATTCTCTGACTCCTGCTCTTTGGAGGTCTTCTTCAACTTCTTGCAGCCACTTTGATCTCGGTCTTCCCCTTCTCTTTCTTCCTCCTGGATTCCATTCTATCATTGCGTATGTCACTGCCTCATCGGCTGCTCGCCAAATGTGACCTAATCATCTAACTCTGCATTGCTTTATTTTAGTTACGATGTCTTCCTTAAGTTCTTCCTTAATCTCTGCATTTGTTCTGCTTCTATATTCATTTTGCTCTGTTCTGATTGGTCCTAATATGGTTCTCATAATCTTTCTCTCTGCTATTCTTAAGTCTTCTTCATCTTTTTTAACCATCGTCATTGTTTCTCCTGCATATAATAATATTGGCCTAATTATGGTGTTATAAATGATCATCTTAGTTTTCTTAGTCAGTGTTTTGCTTTTAAGTAATCTTTTGTTTGCAAAATAAGCTTTATTCGCTGCTAATATTTTTTCTTTTATTTCGGATTTCCTTTCTTCAGATTTGCTTATTGTAACTCCTAGGTATTTGAAGTATTCTACTTCTTCAAACTCAGAACTTCCTATTTTGATATTTTCTTTCATTGTTTTTTTCCCTAATCTTAATATTTTTGTCTTTTCTTGATTTAATCTTAGCCCCATTACCTCCCCTTTCTCTCTTATTTCTTCTAGCATTTCTTTTATTATTTTTCTGTTCTTTGCAATAATAGCAATATCGTCTGCATATGCAATTATTTGACCACCTCTTGTTCTGAGATTTCCTTTATTTATATTTCGTAGTACATATTCTAATGCTAGATTAAATAGCGTTGTTGATAAGGCATCTCCTTGTTTCATCCCTTTATTTATACTGAATTCTTCTGTCTCTCTTCTTTGTGTCTTTATGCATATTTTTGTAGTTCTCATTGTCATTTCTATTAATTTTCTGAGTTTATGTGGAATTTTTAATTTTTTAAGTGCTATCATTAATCCGTTCCTTTTAATTGAATCAAATGCCTGTTTGAAGTTTATGAATAACATTTCCAATTCTAATTTATACTCGTTTGCTTTTTCCATTATTTGTTTTATTGTGTGTATTGCATCTATTGTATATCTTCCTTCTGTGAATCCACATTGGTACTGTCCTACTGTCTTCTTTGTGATCTTTGATAACTTCTTTTTTATTATTGATGTCAATATTTTATATGTTGTATTTAGTAACATTATTCCTCTATAATTTTCACAGATTTGTTGGTCTCTTACAAGGTCATAGCTCTTGTCAAAATCCATTACCTATACTAAACAATTTTAATATTATACAGTTTATTTTGTGACTTCCTTGGATTTTTTCTTAGTCGCTGATGTTATGATAAATAATATTTTCGTAAAATGGTTTGAACAGTTTCTCCACCCATTTAAGTAGTGTGGTCAAATTTTCTTTTTTGGACTCTAGTATTGGAATTGGGTCTTTATACCCCTTTTGAGTTGGCATTTTAACTGTGACATTGCTTGTTTTTGGAATGGAAACATTGAAGGTACTCCATATCGCACCATTAATGTATTCACTAGCTCAAATACTGCCGGGAGCATCAACGGTGTAAACAAAATGATGCAAATTGGAAATTGAGAACGAAATTCGTTGGTCCCTTGTTAACTTCTGTGTCTCGGTCGACGCACATGCAGACTTATAATACCTAGGCTACCAGTATTTAAAATTTATAATACTTTCCCTTTTAATTTTCCAGACCGTGAATAGGTTTTGGACACTTGCGGTAACAATGATCACAGTGTACTTATGGATGTGATAAACTCAGTCAAATTTTCTGAGGTTTCTTTTAATAACCCCAAAAACACGGTAACGGGGAAGAAATGAGTGACCTCTAAGTGGGAAAAATTGTTGAATTTTATGAAATCTGCCTGTATTGGTTAAAGCCAAACACATTCTTGTAACGAAGTGGTTGTTGTTTTGACCTGGGCAGTTGTCAGAAAACATGCGTAGTTCTTTTATATCTGTTCCAATATATTTTTCAATATAATCTAATAGATCGCTGCAGACTTCATTCGGGCTTTTTCGTGCTTCTGCTTCGTAGTAAATATAAAGAACGGATTTTTCGTGACTTAATATTGGTGATGCAAAAAACATTAACGGTAACCTGCGGCAGATAAAATAGGTGTTGCAGGAATTGCAGGAAGTTGAAGGTTCTGCAAAAAATGGAAGGCGATTGCTTTTATACCGTCTCTTTGAATGCATTCCTAAATTTGATCATGTAGGGCAGTGTAAATTTTTTTACTTCGGCAGCAGTGTACGAATTTTTCGGCAACCGTTACATTTTTGCTGCTTCGCCAAAACTAGGGCTTTTAATTTTTAAATTAAGCTTCTCACAGACATTGCATGTGTCAATTTGTGGCCTACCAAAATGTAGGTTAAAATTTTCATGAAAGAATTTATTGTAGTAACTGTATTTTATTATACTCTTAGGATACTTTTTAATAAATAATTATATAATTATAATTATACGCGACAACACCTATGACTAAGTTTCAGTGAGAAGTTATTGGCGCTTCAACAAGAATAATTGGCCAGAGTCCTCCAAAAATCTGAATCCCTTATATGCGAATTACCTAATTCTAATAATATTGATGATTCCATAAAACTATTCTCAGATGCCATAATTAAAGCAGCATTAACTCATATTGGCAAAACCAAAATTAGCTCCCGACATAAAGTTGTACCTTGGTGGAACTCTCAATGAGAACTCGCAATTCGACAATCAAAGACTGTGCTCAATCAATACCGCAAACATAAAAGTCCTGAAAATCTAATTAAGTATAAAAAGCTGAAAGCCAAAGCCAAATACGTTGTCAAGCAAAGTAAAAAAAACATCCTGGCATAACTATGTATCGTCTTTGAATGATAACACAAATCCCTCCCAAATGTGGAAAAAAATTCAACAAGTCTAGGGACAAAAAACTAACAGAAAATTACCCATTTATTCTCTAACAGCACTTCTTCTAGCAACAGCCATATTATTTGCAATACCCTGGCTAACACATTTGAGAAACAATTTCACAACAAACTCAAACCCCTTATTTCATCCTCTACACAAGAACCGCTCTCCTACAATCTCAGTTCACAGCACTTACAAGATATCGACAATATTAATGCTCCTTTCTCACTGGCTAAACTTACATCTGCCTTATTCTTATGCAAAAATACTTCCACCGGCCTTGATGATTACCCTCATATTTTTCCTTAAAACCTACCCAACCGCTGCCTCACTATCCTGTTAGACATATATAATTCTACCTGGTTTTCTCAAATATTTCCTACTCAATGGAACACATAAGTAATTATACCTGTCCTAAAACATGCCCAAACACTAACCTTTCCTCAGTCCTATAGATCGATTTCTCTCACTTGCACCATGTGCAAATTATTGGAGAAGATAATAAACAGGCGTCTTTTATGGTTTATTGAAAAACACCAAATTTTACCTAAAGAACAATCTGGTTTTCGCCGACATCGTTCCACAAGCGATAACCTTGTCCTCGTTCATACCCACATCGCCGAAGCTATTAATAACAGTCAAGAAGTGATTGCCTGCATTTTTGATATTGAGGCTGCTTTCGATAAAATACCTAGACAGGTTATTCTCGATAAACTATTATTATATGGACTCAATGGTAATATTTTTAAATTCATCAAGCACTTTCTTAGCTCTAGATCCTGCAGAGTCTCTGTAAATGGTTGCCTATCATTACCTCACATCCAACAAGACGGAGTCCCTCTGGGCTCTGTATTAAGCACCACATTGTTTATTTTATCGATTAACCATATATGCCACAGTCTTCCCTCTCCAGTCAAATTTACTACATATGTTGATGACCTTGTAATTTATTGCCATGGTGTTGCGACCGCTACTACTTGCAAACTTCTTTAAACATCAGTGGACTTATTACAAAATAGATTGACTACCCTAGGCCTGTCCCTATCATCTACAAAATCACAACTCATCAAATTCACCAGAAAAACACTCTCCACTGCCCCTAAAATCTTAGTGAATAACTACCCTCTCCCAGTCGTCGATCATCGCATAATTCTAGGACTAATATTCGACTCCTGACTTTCTTGGAAACAACATATTCAGGAAACTAGAGCAGAGTGCCTAAAACGTTTAAATATTATCAAAACACTTTCCCACTACCAATGGGGCGCTAGCGAATGTACACTATTAAAAGTATATAGGTCTCTTATTCGCTCTAAACTCGATTACGGCAGCTTTATATATATGTCAGCATCCAAAACATCCTTACAAACCCTTAATTCAGTACATAATACTGCTTTCCGCCTCTGTTTAGGAGCTTTCCGTAGCAGTCCAGCTGAGAGCCTCTACCGCGAAGCCAACGAACCCACAGAAATCTTTCGTGTAGCAGCTTCCAAAGCTACAATTGCCATTTGGATCGCCAACCTTCGAAAGGAGACGGCGCAATAAGAAGAAGAAGACGTGCATTGGATAAGAATATAGGCCTAACAAACTTTAGGCTCCTTTAGAAGAAGTGGCTACTAACAAGCCGTAGAAATAAGCAATTTCGTAGCCTTCTCACATTACGATTTTTTCAACGGCTCTATATTATAAGGTGATAATGTATTTTATATAACGTAATTATTTTTACATCTTTATGGGAGTAACTACGAAATGATTTTGTTAAATAGAACTATTATTATTAAAATTATAAACACCGCATATCGTAGCCAAGTAATTAACCTGTATTTAAATATCCTTTAGAAAAACGACCTTCAAAATCTGAATGCAATTTTATGTAATATTCACTATAAATATACTCGTTGTTTATTTAGAAACTATTGTAATGGAAAATATGTGCTATCGTTCATCAATCTGTTTACCCATTAATTTTGCTTATCAGAAATATATACTTGCATTAAACACTATTAAAACATATCACGTTTATATAATATTAAAACACTAGAAAACGAAACCGAATAAATACTGACTGTATTAGTAACATTAGTAAATTTTGACAGGTAGAAAATAACTCAAAGGTCAAAATCTACCCTATGCCAATATGTGCTTCCTCTCTGAGAGTGGTTGGTTTCCACCCCAACTCGTGGGGTGGAAAAAGTTTATCAAAGTTATTAGTGACTGAAAGTTCACAAATCACACGTCAAAACAGCATGATTTTAAACGGGTTTTCGCGAATAACTGAAAAAATTTTAAAAAAATTGGCTAACCCCAAATATTGAATAATGTATTTACATGAACCAAGAATATATGCGTTTTTTTGAAATTTTACAAAATTAAAATATGATGCCAAAAGGTAGTCATTGTTTACAAATCATTAACTAATAACAAAAAACTCTAAGATCTTGCAGTATATTTAACAAAAATATAAAAATTTAAGCTTTTTTTTGTGGATTAGACCGCTTTTGCATCAGTGTGCCCTTAAAAATTTTAATAGGAATGTGGATTAGACCTAGAGTACAATACAATTAAACAATATCAACGTTGAAAATATGCTTTATTAAAAAACAAAGTGACAAAAATACTTAATCTTCATCGTTGATGAACTCTTCTTCTTGCTGTATAATGGATCTTATTGTTCTGGTGCTTGTGTAAAATCCATGATATATTGGAAGTATAAATGAAAGTAATTCCAAAAGATCTTTTTTTTTACTTCGGTTATTGGACGTCCATCGGGATAAAGATATTCTAGCTGAAGTATTTCCCTGGATGTCCTCTTTTTTGTCATCTAGTGAGTAAAAGAGAACATCTGCATTATTGCTGTATTTGTAGTAAATTATAAATGGATTTGTTTTCTTGTATTGCAACCACTGAATATGTAACCATTGGACTTTTGATTTTTGTGTATTAAGTTTGCGATTTGTTATATTTCTTTCTAACTTCTGAGTAGAATAAAAATCGTTTTCTGTCATCTTTATTACCGCAAAATATGTTTTCTTTCGTGCATGTGCTATTCTTTATCCAGTCGTCAGGTACGTAGATATCTTTAAAAAAAATTTTTTGCTTACTTATTACTCTGAAATCTTGGTCACATTCAAGGTAAGAATGTCCGCTGGCTAAAAACTTATGATCAATATTTTCCACCACAATATCAGGATGTGACACAATAAAATCGCAAAGGACAGCCATTTTAACCGCATTGATCGGAATATAGTATTACATTTTTTGTTGTATAATAACATTTTTAAAATAATGCAGTAAACAGGATCCTATTTCTTGAGATCCTCGTGATGCTTGTGTCTCGTTCGATTAAAAAGGGACTGCACTACACAGTGTAATTTCCACCTTAACACAAACATCTATTCACTGGAAGGTAGATTGTGTGATACATACCCTTGATTAGCAGTTAAGACCGGTCTATCCTACAAAGAGGATGGTTAGCCCACTCTTGCATTCTTTTACGTATTTATGTATTGAACAATTTTGGTCTATTCCACAACTTCGTGGGTTAGCCCATTCGTGTTTTCAAATTTTTGTTATTTTCTATAATGCAAAATCACCTTACTGGAGAGATTTATGTTATAATATACGGAAATGTTGGTTAGACCGGTGTTGCTTTAAAACTTTAGGTGGTTAGAAGTGATTGCAATCTATAACTCAATTATCAACAAAATGTTGGTTAGCCCACTCTTGCTCTCATAGCCTCATATAAAATGAAGCTTATAAAATGAAGAGATTCATTTTTTTTTGTAAAGTTAATATTAACAAAGTTATGGCTGTTAGAAAGTAAACTTTTATTCATCGTTGAATCATGTTGAATAATGCGTTTAGCATCATTTTGAAGCCCTTTCAACGCAACATTTTTTAAAACGAAGTGCTTGAAAAAATTTATTAATATAAACCACTTTGTAGCTTTTAAAATAAACTAGGTTTATTTCTACTATTTATACCGTCATATCCTAGACTACTTCCAATATGCACAATAGTAATACTATTTTCTTTAAGCTTAACAAAAATACACCACTAACCGAAATTTGGAAGTTCGTTAAAACTGTAAATAACAAAAATTTTCTTTGTCCCAAAGAACCCCTTTCAAAAAAATTAATAGATCAAATTCTAAACAAAATAGGTCCTCCTTCTGCTTCTAATTTCGTAGTAAAACCATTTAACAAATTTCTATTTAATCACGAAGATGAATTGTCTTCTTCTTATACAATGAACGGAACTGGATTTAGCGATTAAAAATAGTCGGAACCCTGCTCCCGGGTTAGATGGCTTTACCTATAAAATAATTTATAATTTACCATATTTTGCTAAACTTTTTCTTTTGCAGTTATTTAATGACTGGTGGAGGAAACAAAAATATTCAGACTGCTTTAAAAATATTATAATTTGCCTTAAACTTAAACCTTATAAAGATGCAGAAATTCCATCATCATACCGTCCAATCTCGTTCGTTCGTAGGAAAACAATCAGATTTGTTTGTATATTCAACAGGTAATCAAACAAAAAACGTATATCATAAAGCACTATAATAAAAATAGAACAGATTTTTGTTAATAATTATGATTCACTTAATTTACAGTAAAGCGATTACTGAAAATACTTATATACGTTTTATTTCATTATTCTTTATTACATCGGTTATTAACCCTATGTTAATAATAATAATAATATTAAATAATTAATTATCTCTATATTTTGTCATTGAAGCACCCACTTTATAAATATTTGTCACCTTTAGGTTCCCACTATCACTTTAGATTATTTTTCAATCAGATTTGAACCTTAAGTTCCCCTCTTAGTTTGAAGCCCTATGGCAAACATCCCAGTCCGGGTTTTTAGTGGGTCCAAAAGGGTGGCCAAAATTCGTGGAAGCGAAGATACTTAGGTCACCCGAGCTGACCCTCACACAATATGGTGTGTCATATCATCATGGTGACGGTTCCGTTCAGGAGAATTAAAGAAATAAACTGCCACATTCCAAACCTATTTAACAGAACGAAGTCTGTCGAGTCCGCTAGTAATTTAATATAAACTTTATTGAATGGCAATAAAGTTCAAATTGACTCTACATTTAGTTAGAAAATATTTGTATGAGAAAAAGTTTTATGGAAAAATTTTATTTTTATTTATTTATTTATAAAAGATTTTATTTATTTATGGAAAAAAGATCATTGCAGATCTATTTCTAAGTAATAATTGTATTAATGTTTTCTGGGAAATGTCAGTGTTTTACCCATATACGGAGTGTAAAAATAAAGTTGTTTTTTCGTCTTATTTTGCAACCCCCTGTGGAATTTATTAAAAGGAACACACCGACATTGTTTAGACAACATTAAGTGCTTGTAATTTAATATAAACTTTATTGAATAGCAATAAAGTTTAAATTGACTCTACATTTAGTTAGAAAATATTTCCATGGCAAAAAGAAAAGGGCTGTTTTAGTGTTTTCCCGGAAATTATTTGAATTTTTCTTGCCGTAAAAACCATCCTTAGACTTCAAGGAACATTTTTAAAAAAGAATTGTTAAGATTGGTCCATGCGTTGTTGAGTTATGCGCTTACCAACACATTTTTCGATTCATTTTTATATTATAGATTTGAATCCATTAAAATTCACATTTTACTTTCAATATCTAATATGCAGTTTATATTACACTTTTCAATAACCATGGTAACTATAATTCCATTACCTTATTTTGAAACTAATACGACAAACTAAAAACTCTCGTTTTAACCCAGGCTGTTTTAAAGCACTTGAAATCATATTTAATAACGCTGATTGCTGGTATCTCCCAAGTTTTTAAAAAGCCTAGGAAAGGGCGTGTGGCGCCTTCTGTTAAGAGTTAAGGTTGGCACAATTTTTTTAGCCAGTCCAGGTGTATGTTATATAGTCCGTCTACAATCGTTTTTACAACCGTCTTTACTTATACAATCTCCATTTAAATCTAAACACTTAACTAAACGTCCAGGTACACCCGAAACTAGGTCAAGGCCATAATTTTCGGTAATGGTGTTCCAGGCCTGTAAAAAACTGACCGAATCAAACCTTCTTTATCTCGTGGCGCTGCTCGTTCCACTTCAATCTTCATCAGTCCCCATATGTTTTCAATGGGGCTAAGATCTGGAGATGCTGCTGGCCACGGAATTGTTGCCAATTCGTGTTCTTGCATCCAAGCTTGACTATAAGCAGAAGTATGGCACCTTACATTATCTTGCTGAAAACGCCACCCCTCTGGATATAAAACATGAGCCGTTTCAAGAAGAAAAACCATTTAGGATGTCACAATATTTAGCACTATCAACAGTACCATACTATACAGACAGGTGTAGCACAACGCTGAGATATTGCTCTCCAAGCAATTATTAGTGGGACATTTGGAAATTTGAACGGTAACATTTTCTCTTGATAGGACTTTTAGATGATTTGCACCAAGCTGGAAACAACTTTCATCAGATATAAAGACAATATAAAAATTATGTTCTCGAAAACGTTGACACAAATCTATTCTTCGTTGCCTTTGCAGAGTTGTCATTGTAGGAATATTTTTTTTTGATTCCTTGATATGTAGCCTTGCTTTTTCAGTGACATGCGGATAGTCTCTGGGCACACTTTCTTCGTTGATTTCCAAATCTGTTCGATAATTTTCGAAACCCTAGGTGCGGATTTTGTTGTCCTAAAGCCACTAAAGCATTTAACTTGTTTCCGCGAATCTTACGCGGTCTACTCGAAACTGGTCTGTGTCTCATATCTATGCCATTTTTATTCTCTTTATTGTCTCATACACTGCACTTTTTCCGAGTTCAGCCAATTGCACTAATTTTTTAACATTTCGGACACCCTTTCTATACAAATATTCCACCACTTTTCTTTTTTCTACTTGCGACATTATTTCACAAATCTTAAGTCTGTTTACAAACAACAATATTTGACAGATGGTGTTGTCATGCGATTTTGTCCATAACTTACTATCGGTACAACCTACTTGATGCATTACTTTTGTCTTAAAATGTTACAAAAAGGAAATATATTAAAATTAGGAAAAATATAAAATTCCGGATACTTTCTAGACGGACTATATTTTATATTAATCATAGATGAAAGGTACAATAAAACAAAATATAGAGTATAGAAAATACTTTATTTTAAGATATTTATATAAATAGAACAACCTATATGCTTGTTGATATTCATCCGCCTTTCCGTCAGGTTGGCTATTCTCCGATGATTTTCATCAAATTCTTTCGATCGCGTGATCTCCATTACGTGCGTTTCCATTCTACCCATATAATTAGTAATTTATAGATATACATTTGACTTATATAATAATCCAAAATAATAATAACTTGTTTTGCTAGAACATTAATGACGAGTGTCTTTTCCAAGTAAACAATTATTAGGTTAGCTGGAGAAAATTAAATAATGGCATTTTTGTCACCAAATTTTGCTTTAAACTGCTCCATAAAACTTAAAATTTTAGTTTATTTAGTTAATATGAATATAATTATTGTTTGTGAATTATCTTTGTATAATAAATATTTATTTAGGAAATAAACAAAACAAATAAAGGAAAAGAACCACTTGTGTCATTAAACCTAAAATACAAAGCATTTTTGAACAAAAAAATTTCGAGGCTCTGACGACCGAGTATCAGCAGAATAACTGTAAGACCCGAAATTAAGGAATTCAAAAAAAACAGTGTGTAAGAACAAAAACAAAAAAATCATCATGTACTCTAGATTCAGGGAAAATGTCATACATACATAGATGGAGGTCACCTCCTTCATCGTGTTGTCTGGCGACGCCCAGCTACCTTTAAACAGATTTGGAAGCAATACATAGACTACGTAATTACTCATTACGGAACAACGACTGTTGTGTTTGATGGATACCAGCAAGGAAATACAAAAGATGAAGAACACCTACGCAGAGCACGCTCTAGCATTGAAGTAAAAGTTGAAGACTTCCATGTAAATGTAAACCAAAGTGAATTTTAACTAACGCTAACAACAAAATGGGTCTTATTTCACTTCTTACAGTATACTTGCAAAGATGTGGTTGCACCGTTCATCATGTATCGAGTGACGCTGACTTATTAATAGTTTTAACAGCTATTGAAGAAGCTAAGAAAGAGGTTGAATCTTGTGTTATTGGTAATGACACAGACCTACTAGTTTTTTTGACTGGCCACGCACTATCAGAGAAGAAATTGAAAGTGGTGGTACCAAAGAAAAGCAATCAGCAGGAAAAAGTCTACACTATTTGGGAATATGAAGGATGTACTCCTTGCAATATATGCCTTAACAGGATGTGAAACGGTATCAGCTATCTACAAAAAGAGAAAAATTACACCGTCTAGGAATGTGGTGTTACAGGAGGATGCTTAGAATAGCATGGACACAGAAGAAAACTAACACGGAAGTATTGCGAGAAATGGGCAAAGAATGAGAACTAATAAACACAATAAAAATAAGAAAGTTACAGTATCTGGGACACGTAATGAGGGGACAGCTATATGAACTGCTAAGGCTGATAATACAGGGAAAGATAAGAGGAGGAAGGAGTATAGGAAGAAGGAGAGTGTCATGGTTGAAGAATTTAAGGGACTGGTTTAAATGCAGTTCTATAGAACTCTTCAGAGCAGCAGTGGATAGAGTAAAGATAGTGATGATGATATCCAACCTCCGATCGGAAGACGGCACTTAAAGAAGAAGAAGGAAAGTGCAAGCCACGACGCTCTTCGTAGAATATTTCTAGACTTCAACTATCCCATAGCTAACCCTAGTGAAGTAACTGACGCCGGAAACCATTTCCTTCTTGCGATGTTTGGTGCCAGGAACATGGAAGATCTAGATTGTTTTTGCTATTAGTCTTACTGGAAGGCTATTGCAAAGCAGCCTATACGTTCTTTACTCAAATTAGATAAACTACCCCCCACTTCAGGATCTTGAAGTTCAGTTGAAATGTATATAGACTCTACTGTCACACGAATTTTGATTGTACAATGTGCCATGACCACCACATGGACTGTCATGGGCGTGATTGCTGCGTTGCTTTCGCCTTTGAAGTGAAGATACTTTTTAAGACTTGCTTACTTTCGACGATTATTTCAGCAATCAATGGGATATGTCATATTACACTAATGGATTTCTGGAGTTAACAAATAAAAATATAACAAATATACCAGTATTAAATTTCAAGAATTTAATTGATTTGGCTGAAATTACTTGGACTTGGCGTAAAGATCGCCAATATAATCGTCTGTTAAGAAATAATAAAAGTATATTATATTATTATTGCCGATATCATTCTAATTAAAACAATATTGTCTTATTTAAATTGTTTCATGACTAGCTTATATTATGTTATCGAGTATTCTTGCAAATATTAGTCATCAATTATATTGATTATTGAGTAATTATCTTTAGTCAAATAGTTCTTCAATTATCGATCTTTTAAAGGAATGTAGGTCGACAGTATCTAGAAAACCTTCACTTCAACTTATTGTGAATTGGGTTTCACCGATAATAAAAATAAAAACTATTAAGATTAAAAATCAATGTAGGCACTTAAAGATAGAATAATTGATTCTTAAAAATCTTTGAGAGAAACCCAGAGCTTCAAGTAAAAATCAAATAATTTTAAAATAAATAAAATATAATTGTTATAAATATGTTTTTTATATATAATTATGTTTATTTACAATCTACATCATCAAGTAAATGTGTTACAGGTTTTGGGCGTGAAGGAGAGACATCCAATGTCTCACCTTATTCTATTTTGGTTTAGTTTTGAAGTAGGTCTTGGGGCCAGGTTCTATCTAATCTTCTTGTGGCTGGACCATTGTTGAATAATTCCCTTACTAGCTTCTTTTCATGGCGAATGATACGTTCATTTTGTGACTCCGTGGTTCGATGGATTTCTTCTCTGATGAAAGGAATCTTTAAGTCGTAGTGAAGTGTTTGATAACTTACGTACCATGGTGCATCCACTATCGATCTCAGCACTTTAGACTGGAATCTTTGGATGATATTACGTAGGTAGAACCAGATAGGTTTGAGTATGGCTTTGTATAGAAGAATTTTGTTTTGGATGTTAAGTTTTGATTTACGTCCAAGGAGCCAATACATTTGCCGGAATTTTAAGTCGAGCTGTCTTCTTTTGGTCTGAATATGTTTGTTCCCAGTGAGACGTTGGTCAAGATGGAGACCAATGTATCTAGCGTCTGTTACTGTTGGTATTCTTACATTTTCCATTCTTACAGGTGGGCATATGTTGTGACGGTTGGTAAATGTTATTTGAGTTGATTTTGTTTTATTTACTTTTGTTCTCCACTTCGTATACCAATCACTTAGTATGTTCAGATTGTGGGGCTTGTATGGGATCTTCATTTACAGCTAGTATTGCTACATCGTCAGCAAAGGAAGCGATTATGGTATTATTAGTCTCTGGTATATCGGCTGTATAGAGTGAAAAAACAGCGGCCCTAGAACACTACCCTGCGGGACTCCGGAGTTGATAGGAGAGGTTGGATTGTAAGTCTTTGAATTTTACAGAGAAATATCGATTTGATAGATAGGATTTAAATAGGAGGAAATAGTTACTGGATAGTACTATTTTTACTTTGTAAAGCAGACCTATATGTCAGACTTTGTCAAACGCTCGTGAGATGTCTAGAAATATAGCGTTGCAGTATTTCTTTTCTTCAAGACTTTTTTATATTTCATTTATCATTTGATGGACTTATTGTAAAGTTTATAAAGGATGTGAAGGTTTGTAATATAATGTTCGAAGGTTTCGTTGTTTGCATTGCGGCTTTGATGGCTACTCCAAGTTGCCTACGTAGTCTATTGAATATATGTAGATCTATGTTGTTTCTAGATCTTTGCCAGGTTCTCCTCGCACGACGTTTTTCATTAATGAGTTGGCGAAATGTGAACATAAAATATTTATAAGGAACAATATGAACTTTATTAGGGTAGATACGTGCAAAATTTGCAGAAGTTTTAAAATTACATTAATACCATAATAAGTGGGTATGTAATTGAGTATATTTTGAATAAATTTTCAGTTGTACTATTTATTACCAGTTATTTTCATGATCTTTCTCTCCTTCATCACAATGAAACAAGTTCAAGATAACACATGAAGAACCAGAGATATTAGAGAACCAATATTATAACCAAAAATCACATAAAAACATACAACATAATATCGAAAAACATCAAAATTGAATAGGCCTGAGGCAAGGTTGTGTTCTCCCTCCCCAATTTTTTTGGTTTGTATTCGGAAATTATTATGCAAGAGTCACTACACGACGGAACATCTGGAGTGGTTGTAAATAGAATTCTGATCAATAATTTACGATAAGTGGACCATACGATATTAATGGCGGAAACAAGTAATAATTTAAAAAGAATTATTTAAGAGGTGTGTACATCTTGTTCATTTTCTTCTTCTTCCTCAGCCTTTCCCTTTTCAGGGGTGGATATTATTTACTCATCTTCACCACTCTTCTGACCATCGTGTCTTCTTCATCTAAACCTTTCTCTCTCAAGTCCTCTACCACACAGTATTTGAATCTTCTCCTCGGCTTGAATCTTTTTTGAGACTGTAGTCACCCCGGCTCTTTACCTAATAAAGTCGTTCCTGATACTGTCCGTTCTAGTCTTACCCTACATCCACCGAAACATTTTCATTTCAACTACCTCCATCTTCTTTTCCTGAATTGTCTGTACAGGCCACTCTTCACCACCGTACACCAACGCAGGTCTCACCACTCTCTTTTATATCTTTCCTTTCGGCCTTCCCCAATTTTTAGATCACAGAGTACCCCGCTCATTCGCTTCCAGTTAAACCACCCAGCCTGTATCCTGTGAGCAATTTCTCAATTCAGTGTCCCATTTTCCGTTATTAGAAGCCAAGGTATTTAAATTTTCCTACTCGTCCTAGTTTTTCTCCAACAATTCGATGTCCCAAACCATTCCTGCTACTCCGAACCACATATACTCCGTTTTAGATCTTTCTTGTAGCTGGCGGTTTGGGATCTTGTCTCGCATTGAACGCCCAACATAGACACTGTTTTCCTTGTCATAGTCAACGATTCAGCTTCGTAGGTTAACACTGGCCAAACAAACTGATTAAAAGTTTTTGTTTTAAGATATATTGGTATGTCGGGCGAGATGAAAATGTGGTTTAACTTGCCGAAGGCTACCCAAGTCAGTCTTATACGACGGAGAAGCTCAACTATTTAGTTAACTTTTTCTATGCGAATCTAGTGACCTACGTAATTATAGGCCGTTAACTGATCTGTGGATCTTGTTCCTACGCATATATCTTCGCGGACTACAATATTTGTCATCATCTGGGTTTTAGATATGTTTATTTTCAATCTCCTTTCTAGCGAGTAAAGGTGGAGCTAATTTTAAAAAATCTTTTGCCTCATCTATCCTATCAGCTATTAGCTATTATCAATGTCAAAGGCCATTTCATAATCCATAAATATTAAAGCTAGTGGTTCAATACATGTTTCTATAAGATTTTTTAATTCGAATAGGTGATCGTTTGTTCCGTAGCCTTTTCTAAAACCCACCTGTTCTATGGGCTGATAAAACTAAATTTATTTTCTAGTCGTTTCGGAATTTAAATTTGTAAATAGTTTATAAATATGGAAAAGTAGACCTATGGGCCTTTTCTGAGACCCGGGTAGTTTCTGAAGTCACTAGCATCGCCTTTTTAATGAGGTAGGAAAATTTTTGCGTTATGCCACTGAGTTGGTGTTACTGCTTCCAGCAGACATCTAGTGAATAACTAACAAGGACCTGCCATAATCCATAACAAGCTCTAAAAGTGAAATCAAATCTTAACTATATTTTCTTTATCTTTATTTATTCCTTATGAGTATAAGAAACCAGTTCACCAAAGGTTCTTTTGCTTAGATGGATTGATATGGTGTGGAATGCAGTTCTAGATTCCCCATGTCGGTCCATTCATCGTCTGTTTTGCCTTGTAAAATATAGAAGGCACAGATTTAAGGAAAAATCTGTAATTTGGTTTCTAGAACCAAAAAATTTTTGGATTTCCACTTATAGGCTTTATTCCCTACTTACTGTTAAAACGTTAAACAAATCGATGCATGTTGATGGAATTTGGACCTAAAAACCTTGGTACACTGCACTAAATATTCTGGATAAGGACTCAAAAAAGGAAATCGATAAAATCCACAAGGTATACGAATATCCTGTAGTCGGCTGTATACCATAAATCACAAAAAATTTATTTAAATAAACACGCATGGCACTGCCTTTACTACACCATGTAGTGTGTGGTCGTGCGATGTGTCGTTACAGTTTTATTTTTTTCACACCTCAGTGGATCCACTGTTCCATTCGTAGCCTGCGATAAAAAAGCTATTCTTAAAAAAGAGGGTGGCACTTGAGGAGTGCCAACAGAAGTGTGAGGAGGTAACATGCAAACAGCCTTAAGTCACACAAAATTCAAAGTTTAGTTAGATGTGCTAATGCATTATTCTGTTGTAGTCAAAGTGGTTTATTCTATCTGACTGATACAAAAAAAATATTTCCAATGGTAACAGCATGTTAAAAACCACCTTTACATGCAAAACAACTTATTTCGACTGTACTGGTCCATGCAAACCAGCTTATTTCCAACCAACCAATAGAAGCGCTGCAACTGCCACTCAGCTGACCCAGTGAATCTTGCAAAATTGGGGTTATGTAAGGGTTTTGTATTAAACGTTTTTCTGACTACTATTTAGATTGTCAACATATTTAGAAACAATTAGTAATTACGTTATTATTTAAAGAAGAATGGTTGGTGCAGATGGAAGTGTGGTGAACGAAATGCAGGGACCAGAAAGAGAAGAGTTACAGGAGGAAAAAGAAAAAGTGAATAAATTACCACGAATGCAGCTCCTAAAAGAGTCCTAGTTTTTGTACCGTGTAAACATAAGAATAAACGTTTCACATGCGTAAAAATAAGGCCTAATTACATCAAAGCTTTCAAAGAAGAGTTTTATAAAGTTCCAGACAAGAAAAGACAGACAATATAATTGCCAGTCTGATTCATACAACACAAATCAAAAGACTAATCTCAGACCTAGACCGGTAAACAAAAAAAACCTGGACCTAAGCGAAAGTATTCAATATAATACTTCTTTCCAACTGTCTCTGGCGTTAAAACTTCTGTATGTTTAACATTTTTTCGCACTTTTATTGGTGTTGGAGAAACTAGAATAAAAATCATAGCCAAAAAGGTGCATTTTGGATTTGCTGTTAAAGAGAAAAATCCACAAGGAAACTAAGTTCCTGTAGCTGGTTGTAGACCATGTATCACAAAAAAATTTTGTTAAAATCCTTTACCTTTAACAATATAAAAATATCTTCTATAAAGGGTTTTAGAAAAGAGGAGGTGACACTACCAAAAATAAGAACTATCTGAAGAAGGAAAGTGTTAAACAGTACAGAAAAAAGCTCAGAGGAACTGAATCACATTACAACAGAAAGAAATCCAAAATATTGTATCTAAGTAGTGAGTTAAGTATTAGTAAACTAAGTAAAATGTATAATGACCAGTGTGAAGAAGAGTTAAAAGTGAAATGCAGCATCTTTAGGAGGATTTTTATAAACGAATTTAACATAGGTTTTAAGTTACCTTCCTCCGATACTTGCAGTATGTGCTGCCTTCTTAAGCAACAAATTAAAAGTGCACCAGCACGCTCTGCTAAAAAGGCGCAGCTAATGGTTGAAAAGTGGATTCATTCAAGAAGAGCAAAGGCGTTTTATGAGTACATGAAAATTGATGTTTCTCATTCTGTTAGCCTTTGCTTTGATCTTCAACAAATTCAGCCACTACCGAAAAGTCCAATTCAAGAAGCTTATTACGCAAGACAAATTGGGTTTTATAACTTTTGTATTACTGATCTAAAAACTCAAAACCCCATGTTCTATACTTGTACAGAGGAGCAGGCAGGAAAAGGCAGTGTGGAAATATCATCGGCTCTCTTTAACTATTTGACAGAAGCTGATTTTCAGGGCTGTTCTGTACTAAGGTTGTTTAGCGATGGTTGTGTTTCTCAAAATAAAAATAATATTGTCCTGGGAACACTTATTCATTTTTTGGAAACACACAAAACATCAATCCAAAATATTTTTTTGTATTTCCCTATACGCGGACATAGTTTTTTATTCGCCGACCGTGCTTTTGGAAAAGTAGAAAAGCAGTTGCGAAAAGAACCCATAATTTTAATTAAACAAGAATACCATGACATTGGCCACTACTTGATACTAAGAAGCTAAGTGAATAATATAAGGACATCCAATCAATTAGTGAACTGAAGAAAATTGAAATACGCTACCGAACGCAAGAAGAAATTGAACACCTCCAAAAAAAGGAAAGGGAAAGTCTTACAAAAAGATTGTGTTGGTAATAGGCTTGAAAAACTACAGCTATGAAGGAGAAGAGTCATTTGTATCTTTGAGAAAGAAAGGGAAAAATAATCTAAGACAAGTGAGACTGGAAGAACTACCACTTCATTATGTGTTAATTAAAGAAAAGACCGAAGACGTTGACAAACCTTTTGAAAAAAATGTTTGGAGAGGACGGGTCTACTTCTGATCCACGCCTTGGACAAGAGTTTGATTTTTAATGAACCCACTACAGCAGCTGCTGGTGAGCAGCGGGAAGAAATGTGTGACTGCCTCGACGATGAGCGCTGTGACTTGCATATTTAAAAAACTGTTTGTTTCTTCAGAAAACTATTTAAACCTTTAATTTATTGCTTTATTACTTCATTTACATGTAAATCAGCTTATGTGCACAACATTTTACATGCAAAACAACTTATTTCCACTGAGTTCGTGCAAAAGGTCTTATTGCAAAAACAAAATCAATTTTTGAAACTATTTTTCAGCTTCCCTAACTGAAAAGAGTATTTTAATCGCATGTTTGGAACCGATACTATTGCATAACATTGATTAAAACTCATTATCCTTTTTCAGAGCAAAGCTACAAGTTTTTCGCCATTCCTGAAAAATTACTTATTTGTGACTTAAGCTTGTTTGCATTTTACCTCCCCGTGTATACTGTTATAGCGTTTTATTACTATATGTAAGTTAATGAAATTGTATGTCTGCCTTTCTTAAAATTTAAAAAATCTTAATTTTTTCCTTAAAAATTTTGTTTAATGATTTTAATAATTTTCAAAATTTGTTAATTTTAATACCTATAGAGTTTATTCATCATATACATTTTCATTATTATCTTGAATTTATGCTTAATTATTTCATTTTGATTTTAATTATATTCTAAAAAGAATCATGAATAATGGTAAGGGTATATTAATTAAAAGTTTTAATTTTTTCATTTTCATTTAAAACGACTATAAAATTTCTAAAATAAACTTATTATTTTAATTGATTTTATTTAATTTTTATAATTTTTTAAAATCATTTATAGTTTTTATAAAAATTTTATTTAATTTTTTATGTTTGATAATTTTATATAACTTTATTTAATTGCATTGAATTTTATTTAATTTTACTTAATTTTATTTAATTTTTACAATTTTTTATAATTTTGTAGGTATAATTTATTTTTTTATTTTTTTTTATTTTTATATAATTTTAATTAATTTTATTTAATTCATTTGATTTTATTTCATACAAATAGTTTACCATAAAAATTCCAATCGATCTAGTCGTCCTCGAGTTGTTATAAAAAGTATATTACCTACATGAAATTATAATAAGTGTATTTTTCTTCTTCCTCTTTATAAGCAATTCTGCTTGTTCATTGACGGATTAGTACCTCTATGGAAGGTTGTCACTCCATCCTTTGCGCAATCGCCGGATACTTCCTTTGCAGATGGTGACTTATCTCTTGCTATTTTGACAAGGGTCTCATCCATTCTGCTTATGTGATTATTCCATTCTTTTTTTCTATTTTGTGTCCATTCATTTATACACTGTACGTTACATTTTCTTCTAATGTCTTTACTTCTCTTTCGATCTATCAACGTATTTCCTGTAATTCTTCTCAGTCTTGTTTCTGAGGCATATTTCATTATTGGTCTTACACTGGCTTTATAAATTCTTGGCTTCATCTCAGTATTAATGTGTCTGTTTCGCCATATTATGGTATTAATGCATCCTGCCAGTCTATTTGCTTTTTGTACTTGATCTCTCACTTATTTGTGCAGGTCTCCATAGCTGGACAGTATAATTCCCAGGTATTTTATTTCCATTACGTGTTCAATACTGATGCCATCAATTTCTATTCTACATCTGGTTGGTTCTTTGCTGACTACTGTTGTTTTAGTTTTCTGCGATGAGATTGTCATATTAAATTACTTTGCTCTTGATGTTCAATCCGTGGACCAGTCTTTGCAGACTATCTTCATCTTGGGCTATCAATATTGCGTCGTCTGCGTAACAGAGTATTTTTATTTCTTTGTTTTTCATTCTGTATCCTCTTCCTTTGTTAACGCTTTTATGATTTCATCCATGATTAAATTGAAGAGCATGGGGCTCAGTGAGTCCCCTTGTCTTATTCCGCTGCCTATTCCTATAGGTTCTGTAAGTTGTTCATCTATTCTGACTTCCATTTTGTTGTTTTTAAAGATGTTTTCGATAGTTTTTATAATATTTAGGGGAACTTCTCTATTATACAGAAGATGAATTGCATCTTTGGGTCTTACTCTGTCAAACGCTTTCTTTAGGTCAGTCAGACACAAATGCTGGTCTATTATACACTAGTGATTTCTCAGTAATTTGTTTTATAACGAATATTGCATCTGTACATGATCTTCCACTACGAAAACCCTGTTGTTCATCTGCTAAACTTATCCTCTGATTTACTAGTACTTGTATATGTTAGTTGTAAGTTTTAGTGTAGTATTTAACAAGTTGATATCTCTGTAGTTTTCTGGCAGTTTTTTATCTCCTTTTTTGAATGGTAGAATTAGTTCGCTCGTTCTCCATTCTTCCGGTATTTTATAATTTTATTAATTAATGTTGTTAATTGTTCTGCCATTGCTGCTCTACAATATTTCAGTAATTCGTTTGGTATCCCGCTGCTTTTCTGTTCTTCAGCTTTTCAAGTATTTTACGAACTTGTACATTTATATAGTTCTCCATTTGTGCTAGTTTCTGGTGGTTCTAGCGTCGTTTGTTCTTCCTCTGCATAGAGCTTGTTTAGGTAGTCAATCCTAAAACACCAAAAACTACCACAAATGAAGAATAAGTGCATAATTTATGTATAATACAGTATACCACACTCGTCTCGATTTTTCGAGTCACGCTAAATAGGATTTCAGAACCGTACAAAACATCATACCTAACGATAAGAAGTATTCACTTTAAAAATCTTTTATAAAAAGAACCCTTTCGGGCTACATCACAGAACGTTTTCGGAATCAGAATTCCATCATCAGTGCTGTTACTAGGTATACATGAGTGAAGCCACTAAATATATTGGTATAAACGCTTTAAATGTTATTACATTTGTTATATTTTACATTGTTGCTGATAGTTTTATATGATACTAAAGTTTTAAACAGATTTACTTTTACATGGCAACGTAAAACTCACAACTTAGGTTACCGGCCCTGAGACGTCGTCTCTATACGAACTTTAGGTGGCAACAGAAATCGTTACTTTAGTTTTTTTATTACTTTCCTTTTCGGAGAGTTTGAAGGAAATTCGAAGTCTGGATATACCGATTTCTTCTTTTAGCTACGAATTATCCAGGTTTCACTGTAGGTTCTCGAACCAGTGTTAACTAGTTTAATGTTGTGCAACATAGCTTTATCATCGTGATAGAAACCAAATAAAAACAACATTTAACACTCACAAAGCATAATGAACAATGAACAACTGATAATAACAGTAATAATAAATAACAAGAAATCATACTTACTGTTTCAAATAAAAAGGTAAGACAATAATTAAGAGAAATGAAACTAAAATTAAAATAAAAAAAATTTATTATGTGCAATACCTACAGAAATAAAAATTTTGCGTCTTTTAAAACTAAAATTATAATACAGTCCCAATAAAAATTTTTGCAAAAACAATAACAGTTTTGTACACATCGAAATAAATTAACAGAAGCGTCAAATTAGACAAAGAGCTGTCCATATACATAAGTAAAACACAGACGGAAACTACTTTATTTTAAATAATTAACAATAAATTATAAAAGTACCAAGGAACTTAAATTGATGTAATTCTAGAAAGTATTTCAAGCGAAACTGATATTTAAAATACTGAGGTATTATTGAACACATGAACAGCCATCAAACTAAATACTCTACGATAAGGAAGAACTTGTCAGATGTTTTCGGTAAAGTACTTCCTTATGGTACTCTTCACGAACGACAGCTCTAGTCTGGCATGCAAAAACTTTTAAAGAACTGCAAAATTAACAAAATTATAATTGTACAAACAAAAACATTAATTTAAGTAATTTATATAGCGTTTTGTCAAAAGAATCACTTTATAGGTACATATTTTTTTTAATAATGAGGAGTTGAATTAGTATTACTACTAGAACTTCATTAAACTAGTGGTTGTTACTAATTTATAACAAAGGTTAATTTATTATACGAAAAACCAATACTCCCACTCCGGGATGTATTTTTTGAAAAAATAATATTCTTTCTTAACATCTATTACAAAGATTCAGATATAATTTTTATTTTAATGTTTATATGAAAATTAAAGTGACAAATTTCAGGGCACTTATCATCAAATTTCAATGTGAGAATAACAAATGGCTAAAATGAGGCAATAAAAACCTATAGAGAGCAATGTAACAAATTCGCTTTAATTCAATTATAGATAAACATTGAAAGTTTCCCCTCGTTAGTCGTATTTATTGACTTTAGAGTGAAACGAAATATAATGCACTAAAGAAAATGCGTATCAGTGAAAAGACAATAAGAATGACTGTGCCAAGCCACGATAGAAGGTAAAGAAACTGAAAAGCTTGAAGTCAGTGAAGAGGTGCGACAGTTACCGCTGCTATTCAATATTATTACTGATATCAGGACTCATACACAAACGAAAACACCCGTGCCTAACATTCTAAGCAAGACTAGGAAAAAGAAGCGAAAATAGATAAAGAATACATAAACGAAGCAAAACACAGATCAGAACCATTTTGCCAAATATCTAAAATCCACATATTGAGAGATGTTCTATTCTGTTCAAAAGCTATTACAACCTTCTACTGGTTACGCAAAAATACTCATATTAAAACATGGATGCAGAGTATACATAAGTTTAAAAAGATCAACGTTAAAAGAAAATTTTAACGTTGGAAATATATTCATCAATAGACTTGACATGCGAGAGGAAATTGAAAAGAAAATTGTGGCTGGCAACTGTTGCATTTTTGTTCTGAACAAACAGCTAAAAAGCAAAAAATGTATCTAAAATAGCTAAAATCAGAGTATATAAGATATAGATAAAATCTACAGACTTACTTGGTTTTTTAACAAAACAGAACATGAATATACCAGAATAAATCATGGTTTAAGTGTGTGACAGACAGGGATGGAGAAGATATAAGGAAAACCGAATATTTTTCAAGAGTCAGAAAAGCACAGAAATTAATAAGATCGTGACATATCAAAAAAAGTCAACAGACGAGACTATCTAAAATAATATTAACTGGAGAAGAATTGGAGAAACAAAGAAAAAAGGTAGACATAAAACTATAATAGAGTATGTTGAAAATGATAATAGAAAACTTAAAATCATAAAATGGAAAAATAAAGAACCAGGAGTGATTGAGAAGGATATAAACTAATGTATGATATAGATGTACAGATCTAAAACAATTCTACAATATGAAAGTTATGGTATCTGTGATTATGGCCATCAAATAATTATCAAACTTAAGAGTTCAGGTACTATAGAATGACAATTACAAAGAAATAACATAATATTCTTAAACTTTGATCGATTTGCAGAGTCACTGGAAAGAAAATCTGTAAAGAAATGTTTTTTTACAGTCGGTATAGCGGTTCTCAAATAGTGACAACCATGGAAAGCTCGATTTTAACAACAAAAGTGAGCATCAACAAAATGAGATTTATTTGATGAGGTAACATAGTATTGATTCCATCTATGTAACTATACAAGAATGGTCCATTATGTTCAAAATTCATGTAAGAATAGCACAGTTCCATGAATAAAATTTGGATAATATGGTTTGATGAAAACAAATACGGATTAAATCAAAAATAAAGATTGACAAATAGTGTGATACTCAAAAATATTATGTATTACTAACACCTCCAAAATAACTACCTAAAGATATGCTGAACACATGGGTCCTTTTGTACTAAAAATTAATTTTTTATTAAAATGACAAAATCACAACAATAAATATTCTTTAAAAGAGACGTTAACTACTAAACTAAAATATGACGCTAAAAGTTATCAAAAATTAAGAGCTTTGAGGTAATTACAACTCCGAACCTCACCTAACTCGAATAGAGATTAAGAAAACTCCATCAGAATTTAAAAAAGGTTTTGTGAAAGTACTGGTTTTTCAGAAAAAAGATACGCTCCATTTAAACAATGGAAATTTACGTTCAATTTTGCGCATAAATTATTAATGAGGAAATTTAAAAGGATACCGATTAAATTTACATGTTTTAATTTAAAATGAAAATAACTTACTCATTCGTTAATTTAGATAAAAAATGCTTCATAACAACTGAAATATTTTGTTTTACGCTTAGAACGAACGAATTCCTAAAATACTAAAACGCGACTTATTAATAAAAACAAATAAAAAATAATTAACACCTTAACTGCTTTACAGATCCCCAGGATATCCCAATTTATATCTCTTGACACTAAATTCTCAATAACTCTCTTAATAAATCTCATAATTGATATATTCTTATTGATAAAGAAACTGTTAAAAATATTTCTATGTGAAATAAAACATTTATTCCATTTAAAAGAAAACATTACCATCACATCAAAGAGAAATCTTAAGTAAAAGTTTTTGTGCATATCCCCAGGGGTACGTAAAGCATATGAGTAATTAAGCTAACATATCCCCGGGGATATGTAACGCTGTAAATGTCAAAGTACTAAATTTCAGTAACGCAGTTAAGGGGTTAAACCAACAAATCTCACGATTTTCCGAACGCGTGACTCTATATTTTATTTTAGCAAACGCCCCTCCCCCGCGGAAGATGTACGGAAATATTACGCGGTTATTAGGGTAGTTTCTCATGAAATCAACTAAAAAATGTGACTTAATCTTTACGAAGTCCAAAACAGAGTCATTTCATTCTGACATTGTTTATAATATGAAACAATGGATACAGCCTTATATAGATTTATGTTAAAACTTCAATTTACTGAACATTTTGATACAGGATTCCAATGTGACAAAAAATTAGTGTAATCCACACAATTTTTTGAACAATTAATAGTTTAAATACAGTTGAATCTTACATGGTTGTGCAAAGCTAGTCTCGGATGGTAGTGTGAACAAGGAAGTGGTAGTGTATATTATATTTTTCTATAAGTTTTACATGGATTGAGAGCATATTTGAAAAATATTTTCTATTTTTATACATTTCTATTTCTTTCATAAGTATAAGATTTTAATGTATCTACTATACAGAGTACAAAAGTTACAATACAATGTATATGCATGGGACTTAGTTTAGCCAGTGTGTGTAGTATACTTGCTTCAATAACACATCAAGATTTCTTCGATATCATTAAATCATTCTAATTTCTGTTTTGAAAGATATTTTGAAAAATCATCTATAACCGAACTTATAGCAAATTTGAAATCGATGTTAGCCACCCACACACAGATTCGGATTCATAAAATGACTGGGTATTAGAAAGGCCTTCCTCGGTTTGAATATATTAGTACATAGATATTTGGATATAAATCACGAAATATGACGCCTCTTCAAATTTTGAAAAAGAGTGTGACAAGAGTACACCATAATAAGATGAGAGAAATTATTGAAAGTAAAAATATAGGTAACAAAGACATGTGAGTAATTCTTAACTTTTATTAAAATCAGAAATGTGACATAAAAGTTGAAGATATGCCAATAACTGTAAATACTTTGGCATCTCATTGCCATTTAATGTTTATGGTAAAAAATATCTTCCAGGCATATTTTTGCCAGTAAGCGAACTAATAATAGTCAACAGGAAAGCTATAAAAAAAATTGTGGTAAATGGACAACACAGTACTAGAGACCATCAGAGAACTTACAGTGATCTCTTGCAAATATGAATACCACCTGAAACAATTATTATGAGTTAAAATACATTATGCAATCAGGCTTAGAGTATAACATAGGTACACATATTGGTATAAATGGAGCTCTAATCAGAAAAGTAACAAACTACCTTTATTTGAGAACTACTATAAAAGAGTTAAATAAAAATACATAAAGAATTGCCATAACCACTTTCATTAAAATGGAAAATTCTTCAACAATCAAAATATAAACCTTCCCTACAAGTAAAGGTCTAGACTATTAAACATGCATAACAAAAATATCAAAAGTTTTGAAATTATATAATATCAAAGGAATTAGGAAAATATTTTTAAAATATCCTTCCAAACCATGTAAGACTTATTAAAGTATGACAACTTTGCTATATCACACAAGCATATATTATAAAAATATACAGAATACGGCAGATAAACAGCCAATTAGACATATCTCAGGAACTAAAGGTAACTGAATCATGAAAATTGGAATGAAGGGGTTTTGAAGAGTGACCTATTTAATGCAAATATTTTCATCTATTTGCTACTTCTGGTTATATTGGAATTATGTAATTCCAATAATATTGTCCCATTAAAAAAAAGAAATTAGGCGAAAATTTAGGATGTTGGTTTTATGCTAATTTTGACAGCACCTTGTATAATGAAAAAGACAACTTTACACTGTAAACGATAAAGCTGCATCTGGTTAATAAGTCCACAAGGAATTTGAACTTTTATTTAAATTACGTTGGAGGATATTGAAGTTTATATACATGGTAGAAAAGTGTAATTTTCATATAAAAACCATTATAACTCAAAAACGGTTCACAACAGGTATAGGAAAGTATTAACACAAAATTTTCAGAATAATGTGAATATTTCTAAAATTTAAAATATACAGGGTGTCCCATCAAAAAACCAAAATTATAAACATCTTCCGGTATAACAGGAAGTAGCAAATGCATGAAAATATTTTCATTAAATAGATCACTCTTCAAAACCCCTTCATTAAAATTTTCATGATCCAGTTACCTGTGTTTCTCAATATAGTGGATTACCTAATATATCAAAAATGCTGAACAATACATAAAACCATATGGCTCAAAATCTATTTGACAGACATTTGTTATAAAAATCTATAACCTTTTTTTATATTTCTTTAACATTTAAAATATTAGGATATTAATGACTATTGCTTATTTTTAGCAAAAACATTATTTTGATATGTTTGTGAATTTATAGACGCACAGCTTTGAATGCATACACATGAAATATCACAAACCACTAGTACCACTAGGAGGACTGGAGTCAGGCTCAGCATGGTATTTGGGCCAGGAAGGGGTAGGAGCCGGTATCTATGAAACATCAGAATAATCTCCAGTGTTATTTAAGTACATATGTGGCTGTATCAACATAACTGTGCTATGAAAAGTAAAACACTCCCCAAAGTAATTACCGTGATTTAGGTTCACTGTATTGGGATGAGTGTGAAGAAAACTAACAATCACAAGAAACTTATAAATACTTAGTCATCTGCTTACAATTTTTAAAGCAAATGGAAAGAGTAAGGCTGTTCCAATTATATACCGAAAATATTCAAAGTCATATATATCAAATTGATGCATTTTTAGGGTGTTTCTAGCCATGTGCAATTATTACCTATTAAGTCATATATTATTAGATACCATACAATTTTCATTAAATAATTTTGTGTTATTTATAGAAAATTATGACTTGACATTGTTTGAATCATTATTAAAATATTGGTAATTAAAGAAAGGCTAACCCAATGCAGAACTGTATTAGGAAACTATCAACTAGGCATTAGAAATCATGAAATAAAAATTTTGCAACTCACATGCATATTGCCGTACACATATATTATTGTGACATGGTGTAACACATTATATCTATCATCACAATTCTACACTAAGAATGATCAAAAAGGGATTACTAGGATATCTACATAATAAAACAACAGAAAACTTACAGATTGATAACAGATGCAATTTGCAATGCCCAAAATATACTATAAATGTAACACATATGTTCAGACAGATTTAAGACAAACACGAAGATGATGAAAAATCAGTGTTCATTTGTTAAATATTTAGACTCTAATCAATGAGAAAATATCTGAATGCCTAAGAATAACAGAAAATTTTTTAAAGAACACATTTATTTAATTATCAATATAATCATTATCATCATAAAGATAATAAAATTCATTTTATTGATTACCAAGGAAAAGGAACTTAGTGCAGCTTACTGGGAAAATATTCCAGGCCGAAGGGAAGCAAAAAGGTTATTAAACAAGCACAGGTAATCACTGATATTATCACTGGACACTGCTCACTCACGATATCATCTCTGCCAAATGATGAGAGTGGACAGATCAACATTCAGATTTTAAGAAAATGCAGAGGAACATCTGAATACAATTCCCAGCAACTATAGGTAGTTGTTTACTGATGTCCTTTTAGCGCCTAATCAGGTAACAAATGTACCTCCAAAACGGAAAATATGTTTTTTTAGAAGTCTACATCTTTTGGACTAATTAATACAAAGATGTATGTTATACATAAAGGATATTGTAAGTCACAGTGGTCTAAACAGTCAAATGACCCCTTTATAAATCTAAAATCTATAACAAGAATAAAATAAAAACGGAAATATATGGAACCAAAATAAAATACAATTTACAATAGTAATAAAAATAATTCCAATAATTGATATATCCCAAATACAAATCAAAAATGAGAAGCTAAGACTTTCTAAACTGTGCCTATTGAGACTAAAATACAGATCAGCTATAAAGGCCAAAAAGGTCAATGAATGGATGGCATCAATACATCTTGATTATGGTTAAGTATAGAAATTATAATAAAACAAGTTGTTATAAATAGAGAGACTTTTAAATGGGTATGGAATACTTACTGCAAATTAAGGATGATGCTGTTGTTTAATAATACCTCTCTAGAAACACCCTTTACTATGTATAGGCTACCATTAAAGATCAGAGTATTTCATAATAGTAATCAAAATTGTCTTATCGCAAATCTTGACATATAATAAGTTTTTGTCAGGAGATATACAGGAGATTTGAAATATGAAATGGCAGAATAAACTAAATGGTTTTCGAATGTTGTTACTTCAATTTTAGAAAATGTGTATTGTATAATAACTTTAGCGGCTAGTACCAGTGTTAATAATAACATCAAGTTTCTAAAATATCTTAAGTTTACTAACATACATTAAGAAACCAAATGGTACATAAGTTAAATGACAAGTAAACAATTAGTACAATTAGTAAAGATTAAAGAGCAGATATATTCATAATAAAAGATCAACCTCGTAAAAGACCTGAGGCACAAGCAAGTATAAGACAATATTTGAAGGACAAATGGAATATTACAGACAGAAAAAAAAATGTAAACTTATTTTTCAACAAATGTAGTTTGTGTGCCATGTTATCTAATTGAAAAATTTCGAAATATCTTAAAAATATTAATCAAAATAACTTGTACATACAAACTAACCTAAAAATGGAAATTACAGATGATCTAGATAACTATTTCTGGATATGGTGATTACTTGATGGAAATCCATGTTCAAGAATAAAACAAAACAGAAAAATCCAACTGTTTCTCTAGAAGAGAAATTATAAAGTTAGTATCAAATTTAATTTAAAATTTCTTTTCTGGGAAAGCTGATGATCCAACGAAACTTCTATGAATATTAAAAATAGTATTATTTTTCTTGCTTTGTATATTATAAATCTTGGTAAATAAAAAAAATATTATTATCTAATGCTGAACATATAGTAAACAACAAGAGATGAAGTAGTTCTTAACAAAAACCAGAAGAAAATCTTCCTGCGATGGTAACATAACAATTACTCTTATTATATGGCACCATTAATCTCCAACTAGTGAAGTAAAGTGTTGGAATATTATTAATATATTTGTAGAGAATATTGATTTATTGTTAATACATATTTGATATGCAAATAATACTTGTGTAAAGATTTACATAAAAATTAGCCCATTAATTCAATATATATGACATGAAGAATTAATAATAAAAAAGTTTTAAACAAACAAATATGACAATCTTTCAAATGTAGCTATGTCCTGGTGAGTCAAATTTTTTTAAGATATAAGTACTTACTTGATTCAAGTAAATAACAGATTTTGATAAGTATAAATATACTACGAAGAAATATGTTCTTCATACCATGAATAATCCAATGTTTTTGAATTGAAGGAAATATAAGAGTATGAGGAAAGGTGTTAATTATGAAATTTGAGCAAATTTTGGAGGTCTTTCAAAAATATTTCACATCTTAATGACAAAAACCTAGGTAACTTTCTAGGTGGCAAGAGTTTTAGAAAATAGTTTTGAGTATTATAAAAATACATGGTTATCAGATACTTACCTATTAGAGAATACTTGATATAAAAATCTTAAAACTAATAAGGAATACAGATCATTGAGAGAATTGAAAGTCCAAACTATTAAATTATATAAATAATAAATACCTACAACTACTTTTAAAATATGGAAGTGCTATTTGAAGAACCTCAGACTCACATGTAGTTGAAAATTCCAAAATTTATATCATATAACAAGGAAGAAGTTGAATCAGTAGTTGACTGTCCTTATTTGTATGAAATTCAGTCAAATGACCTGCACTAAATATACAAAACAGCCATTAGAAATAATTTAAAAGTAGAAAAGATTCATTAGCATTTAGAAGATTGCTCCTACTTACAGTAATACAATAAGAGAAGCAACATGTAGAACAATTTCTACTGGTGGTATAATCTGAATGATTTATGTTGAAAAAATTCAACCAGAATATCATGAAAGACTCAACAAGCCTTCATGAAAAAGAAGGCACTTGGAGAATGGAATTGTTAATAAAATATACATCAGTCTTATACTAAAAGTAACTAATTTTAGCAGTCTTTTAACTATTTGACTTGAACAGGACACAGTGTAATTATCAACAAGTCATTTTATAACAGAATTTTACATAAATCTGAAACATTATACAAATCTAATACTGTTTACCTATATTTTTTTATGATTATTACTTATACAGAATATAAAAATTAATAATTAGAAAACTGTTTCAACCAAATGTAAATATATTTTAAAGACAAGATTATCAAATATAGGAGAAAGTTCAAAATGAGATTACAAATATGGTTAAAATAGAGAACAACAGAAACATCTAATAAGTGAATAATAAATATTGACTAGAAACTTGTTAAAGCTATAACAAATAATGTATAATATAGAAAGATAGTATCACAGACACAGACAGGTAAGCTAAAATCATGTTTTAGCTCTTCTCATAATTTAATGAACAGAAAAATAATCCTATATTTGTAATACAAAATTGTTAATGATGCAAACAAAAAGACAAATATTCACACTTAGAAATTAAGAAAGTTTGTCAAATAATACCTTGCTTTTCAACATGTTATAACCTTCTGTGCATATAAAAATCTAAAGGCCAGTTATGTGAAAGACAATGATAGTAGGTCGGTAAACCTGAAAACAGACAAGTGAAAAATGTTTCAATCCATAAATGAAATCCACGAACACTAGAGTGTTACTTGTAACATTATGAGATGTTAAAAAGAAAACCAAAATGGTAGTATTGCGTTTCCATTTATTTACCTAAAGATGAATTAATTAATTCAAGTCTTAAATGTACAAAATTCTGTGACAAAGAAATTGTTAAATAAAAACACTTACACTACCTAAGTACTGATGTAAATTATCATATTTGTTATAGAATATCTTAAAAATAATTAAATAAACATTATTTAGTTGATTTACTAAGAAACTACCCATAAAACAAAAAATTAATCTGTCTAAAAAAATCCTTCTCGATTTTTTTAAAACGCGTGACTCTAAGATACCGGCAAGACGCCCCTCCCTCACGGACGATATTTAAATACTATTACGCGATAAACTCAAGGCAGGTGCACTCAAGCTTTCCCACCCATATGTCGAATTCCCCGTTTTTTGTAGAATGTTTATTTCATACCCCATATAACTCTTGAAGTTTAAGTTTTAGAGCTTCAGGAAACTGACAATAAAATTGCCGCCAGTTTTCCTCACCACATTGTTGTTTAAATCCCAATAGAACAGTGCGGATTGTCTGCTTCAAATCTACACGTATATTGATCCAAGAAGCTGCAGCATCACAAAAGAAGATGAAGTAGTTCTTGTTGAATTCTGGATGCCTTATAATCACCTCACACAATCCTCGAAAAGCAAGATCCTTCTCATCTGAATCCCTAACATTTCGAACTAACATACAGCAATTCTTAACAATCACATCCATTTCTGGAATAGTCACATCAGGGCACACATAGAATACAATGCATAAGGAAATAGCTACAGTTTTGTGCATGGTACGAGCTACAGCTGGTGTTCTTAATATATGAACAAAGGCATTAAGGATTTCTGGAAGGAACGGTTGGATTCCACTGCCCATAACAGCACACAACTTTCCAATCACCCATGCAGCATTATTACAGACACCATCAGTATGTTCATCTAGATTTTTAATAATCAGTGGAATGTACTCATTGACACTAGAAGCTAAAAATGGATAACACAATGCTATTAGCTCTCCATACAGAGCAATAGAAGTTTGTCTGATTAAATTTGAACTGTCTTGCATTGTAGTGTACAGCAAATATATAAGATTACTGTTAGTAACATATTTCACAAAATATGTTTTTAATCCTAGAGCCATACTGTACAAAACATCATGCGCAACATTCATAGGTTCCTTGTCTGGTGGATCATATTCATTTGGATTTTGTTGATAATTAACTGAAGCAATAAGGGTGTCATTAATAAGTTGTAAACAATGCCAATAAACAATTTCAGAATAAGGTACAAATGATGCTTCTAAAGCAGGTATAACATTAGACAAACATTCCAATACTGCAATAAAATGGTCATCATAGAAATTTTTGAGTTCAGTGAATTTATTCATCAAAGGCGGAAGTAACTTATTGACATAATCCTCTTTACTTAAATTATTACCAACAGACTGTGCCAAAACTCCTATAGCATCATATAGCAAATACAAACTACGGCAATGAAATTGTTCAAATCCATATTTAAAACCTTCCAAAATAAAATCGATGTACGGAATTAATTTTAACTGAGCCTCTTCCTGAAATATACAAAAAGCAGAGATCGCAGCTCGCTGCACTCTTTTATTCTCATCAACAAAATGTTTCAACAGTATAGTCATCACAGGTACAAAATATTCTTCTGGGTTATCTGCTCTAACATTCACAATCCAAGACACATACCTACTCAATGTCCAACAAGTAATAACTCTCACAACAGAATGCTCATCATTCATACAATGTATTAAAAATTGAACAAGTTCAGGCAGCTCTGATTTTAAACCATTGAAACAACCTTCTGCAATCGCACCTAAAGCTAATATGGCTGATTCTTTAATCAAATGATCAGGATTCTGTAACATTTCACTAATAAGAGGAATAAGCAGGGGGAGTATTTCATCACCAAACTTTACCGCTATAGAGTCTAAGGAAGCTGCACTGCACTTTCTCAATGTCCATCCAACATAGAAATCATCAAAATCATCACTTTGGTCTTCACCCTCTTCATCACTGTAGTACTCTTCTCCTTCAGCTGAATTATTTCTATCTCTAAAATGAAAGGGAGAAATGTCCTTTGATAGATCCTTTTTATTTGCATCTGAACCCAAGCTATCTTTAATCATATTTAATTCAGAATCAGAATAGCGCATATTTTTTAAGAGAGTTGGAAGTAGTTTTTCAATGTATGGTGTAAGAATATCCTTACATGTATTAATTTTAGTTGAAGCTAACCAAAACTCACATGCTTGCAAAGCTACATCTTGATCTTGGTGATAGCATTTTTCTAATAAATAACATATTATATCATGCAGATGGGGCAACAGTGTCTCTTCATGATTGTCAATATATATAACAAAGGTATGGCACACACATTTTTGTATTTCCAGGTCGTCAGAGTTGGCTAGCTGCATAACATGGCGTAAATATACTCCTAAGTCAATGGATTGCTTCATCACCAAAAAATAATCTTGAAGAAACTGATTTGTAAGTCTTACTATGTTTTGACGAACATTACATTTTTCTAGACCCACAAATTCTACAAATTTTGGAAAAACTTCTTTGGTTATCTTGTAAATTTCATCTTGAGGTTTTTGACTGTTTATTAATTCTTCACACACTTTAAATAATGTTGTTAATGCTACCTCACTGAATTCATCTTGAGCTACAAATCCTTTAGTTAGGTAAGGAACTAATTCTGGCCAAGTTTTTAGGTTATCTTTAGCAATTATCACAATGATGTTACTGATACTGATTCTCACATCTCTTGAAGGATCTTTCAATAGGCGAAGACATTCATTTTTAATTTTCATTAAATATTCGGAACTTAATGAAGCATGTGATGTTTGGATATTATTTTTCAGTACAATTCCACTAAGGGATCTAATATCTTCGGAAAAACTTGGATTTCCCAAAATGAATAACAGATAATTTGGGAAGTCTGTCAAATTTTTCATAAGAATTAGCCTGTCCTGAACAGTTTTCTGAGCATCGCTATTTGGTACTAATGCTAACTGCAAAGTCTCTTCGATGTTTTTTATTATGCTTTCTTGAGGCCTCCATTCGCTCAAATTCATCATGAGGTCATAAGAATCTAGAAAAATCAAAGGTTATGTTGTACAAGCATTTACACACCTTTTGTGAAATCATATGCATCGTTGTTATCGAGTCGACTAGATGCGTGAAATAATAAAACTTGCTTACTTACGTGTTATTGTGGTTCGAGAACAACCCAGATGTTCGGAAAACTAAAATTATTTTGCCACCTAGCACCACAAAATTATTGACAAAGATCGAATGATGGTCGACAACCGGCATTCGTTAACAAACAGGAGAAATGGGCGCCGTTGCCAACTGCACACCGTTAACTGCGCAAAAGCAAGTCGATGAAATCCCGGGTCGTCGGATTCCGATATAATGGCTCCGTGCCACTTGATATTACGAGGAACGTTCCGATAATTCAATAACGTTGAAAACACGTGGTGCTTTGAATACGGAATACGGAAATGTCGTTGTCAAATTAAAAGGGAAATATGATACTAATGTAATTAAATATATTAATCATACTATATATTATATTAATCATAATTACTAATTGGACAGGCTTATTTAAAAATACTTGTTGGGACACATTGATAATTTAAAAATATTTACAGATTTTTATAATTATTTATAGTTTTTTTCATTTTAAAGTATACAATAAACTACTATTTTCATCCATTGCGCCACTATTCATAGGAAAAGTCTTACGAGCCCTGAAATTTGGTACAGTCTGTTTTTTGGAATATTTTGAGCGGGTCATCGTCGGAAATATACACCACAAAAATATCTATCGCTCATTATTAACAGCTGAATAACTTCTGTTGCAGAATTCCTTAATTAAAAAAAAAGAATAATGGGAGGGCGTTAATAGGACTTTTCATCAAAAAATAGTGTCAGCCATTTTTTTCGAACAGACATTTTGCAAACAAACAAACAGGATAGGTTATTAATATACATAGTATAGTAACAAGAAAGTCTAGTTGTTGAAAAATATAAAGTGCCACAATTAGCAAATCAATTTTTTTAATCGATTATTAGGTATATTATTTGTTTTTTAACCAGGAGGAGTAAACTAAAAAGACAGATTCACACCCAAGAAAGTTACTAGAAAAGTCACCAAATACATCTTCTTCTTTTTTGGTTAATTATCTGGGCCTTGCGGTAATCCATTAATCAGTATGAGACCACGGTTCGTAGACTTACTACCAAAGTACTACGGTTGCCTCTTCCGACTGGGGTGGGGATGCTTGAGTTACGTCACCAGAGTACACAAGAATACAAAACCCATTTATTCGCGATTGAAACAGAATGTAGAGGGCAGGTCGATTGCAGTGTTGATTGGTTGAAGGGGAAGAATTACGTCACGAGAGTAGTTTCGGGCTTAATGTTCATTGGTTAGGCGGAAGAGGCAACCGTAGTAAGGTAGTAAGTCTACGAACCGTGGTATGAGACAACCTCACACGTCGATTCTAACCTTAATTTGTTTATGTTTGAATAATATTTTTTTCCAATTCACATCCAATATATATTTTTTTGTTTTTCTAATTACAATAAAAAAATGTTGGATTGTTATGAAGAAGTTGAAGAATTTTTAGAGTTTAATAATCACATTGTAAAAGAAAATCGTCCGGAAAGTATACGAAAGCAATATATTCGTGATAAAATTATATCTAAAATCCAATGGAATTTTACAATATTTCATCAGCGCATTAAACAACAAATATTGTATGCTACTTTATAGGAATATAACCAGGTTTTATGGGATTGTCCATTTTTAAAATGTACAGGTATAGACTTATGTTCATTATTCAGGCCCTACATGAATGAATTGTAGATAGAAATAAAATAAATAAAACCCTACATAAAAATTAGCACATTACTTTATTAAGTCTTGATTTAACAATAACTATTCTGCAAAACTAACCTCTTGTCTGTTTTATTTTTGCTACCATGGCTGTTATTTTCATTCCAGGATTATCAATATTTATTTATTTGTACATGTTTATAATGCATTGTTTTTCATATGATGATAAATGACCCAAATCTACTCAGCGTTTTTTAACTGGTGAAGGATAATTACCACTAGTACTTGGCATTGAATCCATATTGTTATCTTAATAAAACTAAATAGTTCTAGAAAGAACTGTTTTTTATATAAATGCAAACAAAAAATCTAAAAATTAAAGGAATAACGCAGAAAATATAAAAAATCGTCGATATAAATTTTGAATTTTAAAATTTCATAAATGTCATTAGTGTCAAAATGTCATAATTTAGTGGAATAAACGTGCATGCGGTTGGACCAATTACAAACAAGCATTACGGCGCGATAAATTTGAATTACTCCTGGTTAAAAAACTAACCATAGATGTAGAACTGGATGAAGCCGATTTTTAAAGTTTAGTGTGCGTGTTGTCCGCTGGTGGATACAAATAAGAGGACAAAAAAATGTAAACATTATTTGAAATTTCACTTAGTTCTCGTGATAATTATATGGAATTTTGTGTGAGCAGATTTAAGTAAGATAATCTCCTGACCGAAAAATAATCATATTTTACTTATTATAAATAATAATTAGATAAGACATTACTTCCTCTCCTGTTGCCAATTGTATTGTATGGGATTATCTAAATAACAATGAAAATGAGGGAAGTGTATTCCCAATAGAATGGAGAAGAAGGAAAAGAATATTCTTTGAAGATAATGAAATAGAAACTGACAAAGATCTACTTCCGGAAGAGTTAAACATTGTGTTGGTAGGAGATGAGAAATCTAAATTAAAGAATTGTACCCTTTTTTATATTTGTGGATTTATTATTAGGAAAAGTGTTCCCAAACTGAAGCGTTTAGATTTAGATTGCATTCAATGTTTATTTAAACCACAATCCGATCAATATTATGCTTCTGTGGGGAGTTTAACAGGTTAGTAAATTAAAAAAATAATGGTGGGTTAATGATTACCACAAAAGACACTTTTCAGGTTGTGGAAAACACAGAGAAACCTTATTCTTGGCAACTGCTCCCTTCAAAAATATTTCATATGTGAATGCTAAGATAGTAAATGATATTGTTATGTTATGTCACAAATAAATAATTGTGTTAAAGATTAAAACACTGGTTTTGGCGAATGTTTTAAGTCCGAGGGATCGACCCGTTTAAAGCATTCCTGCGCGTTTTTTTGTTTTGTTTTTTAGCAGATAAGAAAGTAATTAGTGCCGACATGAAATTAAATATCAAAATAAAAGCCACATAATTTTATTACAAAAATTCAGATCCGGTCTTAGAATAAAGTAGATTAGTTAAAGTTAGATTAGAATTAAATTAAATTAAAATAATAAATAATAATTGTTATTATAATAAAAAAGTTTAATTAATATAGGAAAATGAAGAGAAGTGACAAAGGAACAGGAAGCGAAATAGATACAGATGAAGAAACGAAACGCATGAAAAGAGACCAGGATGAATATTTTAGAAGAAACAAAATGACAAAGCGTACACCTTCTAAAAGTGACACGGAGAGAAAGGAAGAGAAAGACGATGTTATGATTAAAATGATGCAACAACTAATAGAAAAAAATGAAGAAATGATGAATGAAATAAAGCAAATAAGAAAAGAGCAAATGGAAAATATTAAAGAACTACAAGAGATAAAGGAGAAAAACAGAAAATTAAAAAACGACGTGAAACAATTACAAAACAGAATGGAATAACTGGAGAAAACAAGTAAAAAGAAAAGTTTGATTACATCGAGATTAAAAATAGATACAAATGATGATAAGAAACTAAAAGAAAGCATGGAAACATCCGTATTACAAGAACTGCAGGCGCAAATAAAACTGAGGAACGCAACAAAAATAGGAGAAACAGTCTATGCCATAGAAACAGAAACTTTTACAGATTAAATTGAGATACTAAATAGGAAAAGTAAGTTTGAAGTATCATAAAGATCGCATCTACATAAATAATGATCTGACAGTAAAAGAAAAAGAAATACACTAAGAAATAGTTAAAATAGCAAAGGAAGAAAAAAGTAAAATAAAAAGGACAACAATAGCTTATAAGAAGTTGTTCGTGAATGAGAAAGAATGGATATGGGATGAAGAAAAACAACAACTAAAAGAAAATAAATAAGAAAAATTGCCAAAAAACTATTAGAAGAAAAACAACCGGGGAGATATTATATCGAAACGACAAGGCAAAGGAATACGACCAAGGAAAACGGAAAAATAAACCCAAAAGAAAGGCAACAATCCAGGGATATAATAAAAATTGAGACTTGGAATTGGAATGTGAGAGGTACTTATGAGCAGGGAGCTTTAAGAAACTTAGACCAAATTCTGGAAAAATATACAATAGATATCCTTGCCCTGCAATAAACGAAACAACTAGGAAATGAAATAATAAAAATAGGAAAGAGCACACTGTTCAAGAGTGGGGGGACCAAGAGATATTTTGGAGTGGGATTCATGGTGTTGGAGAAAGTAAACAAAGGAGTTGTAAATTTTCAACCAATATATATATATATATATATATTCGTTTTTTCAACCAATATATATATATTCAGAAACAGATTAGAAGCAAAACTCGATTTTCTATCAATCAGAAGAACAGGCAGGATTTCGAGCGGGACACGGAACAAACGACCATTTGCAATGCCTTAAAACTCTAGTTGAAAAGTCTATCGAATATAACAGACCCCTTGCTCTTCTCTTATCTTTGTCGACTTCCACAAAGCATTTGACACAGTTGAAACAGTTGCTATCTTAAAAGCACTATCAGAATGCAGAATAGATCACAGGTATGCAAATATTATTCGAAATATATACGAAAATGCGACAACAACCTCCATTGCATGACTGAGAAGATAAAAATTGGCAGAGGGGTGCGGCAGGAAGATACCTTGTCGCCAAAACTATTTATAACAGTTATGGAGTACGCATTTAAACGGCTAGAGTGGGAATCAAAGGGTATTAGCATCGATGAAAAGATATTCAATCATCTCAGATATGCCGATGATATTGTTCTCATAACAGACAACTTAGGAGAAGCCAGAGTTATGCTACAACAACTACAGCAAGTAACCCAGAAAGTCGGTTTAAAAATAAACTATGGAAAAACAAAAATGATGACCAATCTCGTCCCCAATGAGCTAATAGAAATCGAAAAGTCGCCCATAGAACTTGTGGAAAAATATGTGTATTTGGGTCACGGTTAACGCGAGATAACCAAACATGCGAGCTACTCAGAAGAATAAGTCTGGGTTAGGCTGCATTCGGAAAAATGAGAGACGTATTTAAAACAAATATACCGATCCATTTAAAAAGAAAAGCTTTTAACCAGTGCGTTCTACCAGTCCTCACATACGGAGCAGAAACCTTAACTCTCACAAAAACATCAGCCGAAAAATTGAGAAGGATACAACGAAAGATGGAGAGATCAATGCTTGTAATAAGCTTAAGAAATAGAATAAGAAACGAGGAAGTTCGTAGACGAACCGGAGTGGAAGACATTATCGAACATATTACAAGGCAAAAATGGAGATGGGCAGGACATGTTGCAAGCATGAAAGACGACAGTTGGACAAAAAAATTGCTTGAGTGGAGACCACGGGCTGACAAGCGAAGCCGAGGAAGACCCCCAACGCGATGGACCGACGACCTCAAAAGAATCGTGATCAATTGGATAGCAGAGGCGCAGAACAGAAGCAGATGGAAAAGTCTAGAGGAGGCCTTTGTTCAACAATGGACAACTCAGGGCTGATTGATGATGATGATGATATATATTTAGGGATTCTACAGCATTCACTGCCTTCCCTCGCTCAACCGTTTCCATCTTTGTCTGTTGTCCCATTCTCCATCGTTTAGGCCTCTCTTACTCATGGCGTCGTCTACTTCGTTCCTTTAGGATTTTCGGGTCGTCCTCTTTTCCTCCTTCCTATGGGGCTCCATTCGGTTACTGCTGTCGCTAGTTCTTCTTACATGGCCGTACCACTTTAGTCTTTTTTGTTCTATATATGTTAGTATGTCTGTTTCTATTGATGTTCTTTGCTTTATTTCGTCATTACTTCTCCTATCCATTCTTGTTACTCTGCAGCATCTTCGCAGGCATTCCATCTCTGTTGCTTCTATCTTACTGCTGTTTTTCTTGTTTATGATCCAATTTTCAGCCCCATATGTCATTTTCAACCAATATCAAACAGAATATGTTACTTGAGAGTAACAGGAAAATATAGGAAGATAATTATCATTAATGTACATGCGACAATTGAAGATAAAGAAAATAATAATGAAGAAAGCAAGGTTTAGATATCTGGGAAAAGATATAACTAGTTACGGAGATGTTGAAGAAGAAGTACGACAACAAAGATTAAAAGCAAGTAAAGCGGCGGGATCTCTTAATGACACAATCTAGAAGAACAAACGCCTAAGACAAGACACAAAAACAAGAATCTATAAAGCAGCAATTAGACCTATATTAACATACACGGCGGAGACAAGACCTGACACATCCAAAACGGGACGACTACTAGAAACAACAGAGATGAAAATACTCCGACAAATATCACGGAAAAGTCTGTTAAATTGGGAGAGAAGCCAAAAACATAAGAAAAGCATGCAATATAGAGATAAAGAGATAAATGGATGGGTGACAAAATGGAAACAGGAGTGAAACGAACACATTAGTAGAATGGCAGAGGATAGGATAGTACGAATAGCACTAGATAAGTCACCAAATGCACGAAGAAATATTGGCAGATCAAGAAAAAGATAGTGCGACCATTTAAACAATTTAGGAGGCTAATATTGCAGAATGGAACAGGCTTTAAAGCCTACATACAAGAAGGAAGAAGAAGAAGACGATTCTCATGAGATCAATAATATTTATCACTTCCATTGATCGGTTACTATGGAATTTTCATTATTAGATGCCAACCTTCAAAACATATAGCCTGAAACTTCGGTTTTTCAAATCAAGCAATAAATGTGAAACATTTGAAACATGCCTAAAAAACGCTAAATTTAAACTTTCACATTACAACCAATATAAAACGTTTAAAACTGCTTTTTTTATTACACAAGTAAGTTTTTTGAAACAACACAACTTCAGCTACAAATTCCACCTAATACTCTTTCCGTGGAAGCAGTTTCCGTTACTTTCGTTTGTTTGTGATGTAAATGTTTAAATTCAGCGTTTTCTTGGCATATTTCAAATGCCTCAAATTAAATTTGTTGCCAAAACTATAAAAACTAAAATTTTAGGCTATATGTTTTGAAGATTGGGATCTAATAATATAAATTCCATAGTGACCGGTCAATTAAAGTATTAAGTATTACTATTATTACATCTTCCGAAACTCTCTCTTTAGCATTTTCACAGGTTTTTACTAAAGAATCGAATGATGGTTATCTACCTGCTATTAACTGTAATCGTGTCGGCGCATCCTTACAGCAAGTTGAATTCACAGTGGATCATGTCAAACAACACTTAATTAAACTTCGCACAGCCGCTTCACCCGGTTTAGATGGTTTAACACCAAAACTGGTAAAAAGGTGCGCAGACACGCTTGCAATACTCTTAACGTTAATTATGCAAACTTCTTTCATCCAGAACTCCTTACCCCCTCGTTGGAAATTTGCTTCCGTTACCCCTATTTTTAAAAAAGGCAACAAACTCGACCCCAACAACTATCGTCCGATTAGCTTGCTGCCAGTAGTTGCCAAAGTTATGAAAGCCATTATCTCCTAGGAGATGACCAAATTCCTTCTTCAGGAACATGTTATTCCAACACAACAACAACATGGGTTTGTCTCTAGTCGTTCTACTCTAACCAATCTCTTACATTGTGTTGACGACTGGACGTCATCCCTTAACAGTTCGCAGCCGGTCGACGTTGTTTATCTAGATTTCTCTAAAGCCTTTGACCGTGTACCTAAGCGCAGACTTCTACATAAGCTAGAACATTTCGGAGTTCGCGGTACTTTACTTCGTTGGATAGATGATTTTCTGACAGATCGATATTACAAAGTTAGAGTTGGCGAATCTTTCTCACAGGACAGGTTAGTGGAAAGTGGAGTGCCTCAGTATTCCGTCCTTGGACCTCTGCTGTTTACGGTTTACACCAGCGATGTTCCTTATTATGTCTCAAGTAAAATATCGTTCTACGCTGATGACACAAAAATATATGCCAATCCAATCACAAACTAGCTAACCCTCCAAATGGACTTGGACTCTATTTTAACTTGGTGTTCCCAGTGGTTACTACCCTTAAACGCGAAAAAATGTGTAGTGCTTCGAATTGGTATAAATAACCCACTTGTGCCGTACTTTGTTAACGGGCAGCCATTAGATTCTGTGTTTTCGTATAACGATCTTGGTGTTATCATAAACAGCAGCCTAACTTGGTCCGACCATATTATCTCTATTTGTAAACGTGCGAACTCCAGACTGTATCTTATTCGGAGGTGTTTTTCGAGAATTTCAATGCAATCATTCTGTAAACTTTACACTCTGTACGTAAGACCCATACTTGAATACGCTGGACCAACGTGGTATCCTGATCTGGTTCGAGACAAGACTATGTTGTAAAACGTCCAAAGAAAAGCCACTCGAATTTCTTTGAGACCTTCTTATACAGAAAGACTTAGTATGGCTAACCTAACTTCTTTTGAACCTCGCCGACAACGTGGAGACTTAATTACAACTTTTAAAATACTAAAATTCAATTTTGGAAATCTCGATGAAATGTTTACCATTAATCAAGATGAACGCCTCACAGGTCATCAGTTCAAACTGAAGAAAGAAAATTTTTCTACAAGATCAAGGCAGAACTTTTTACCAAATAGAGTTTGCTGGAATAACTTTAACAATAACATTGTCTCTGCTCCCTCTACCAACTCGTTCAAAAACAGACTTGACCGTTTTACATTATAGTTAAAATATTGTTTTTCTTTTAAACCAAAAATTGTAATTTTATTTCTTTTATTTGTAATTTTTGTTTTTTACTAGTAGGTTATTAATGAAATTTCTTTGTTTTTGGGCATAATAGGGACTTAGTTCCTCTGCCCTCGCTTATGTATAATAATAGTAATAATAATAATCTCATTGCGCAGTAGATGATGCGACGCCGCTTAAACTGAGGGAACAAGAAATGCGCATAAACCATCTGACTAAACAAGATAAAATGCGCACCTGGATGAGTAAACCTCTGCATGGGCGACATCTCAATGAGATCAGTCAAGAATATGTCGACAATACAGCGTCGAACTATTGGTTGACATCAGGAAAGATGTTTCCCGAGACTGAGGGTTTCCTACTTGCCATTCAGGATCAGGTTATTTCAACTAAAAATTACCTGAAATATATTGTTAAAGATCCTCAAGTCCAAAATGACAAATGCCGATATGGATGCCAAGCCCAAGAAACCATCCAACATCTTACCGGTGGCTGCCAGGCATTTGTCGGTACTGATTATAAAGAACGCCATGACTCAGTAGAAAGATTATCCACCAAGAACTAGCTGACAAACTGGGACTTCTCCAAACCGACCATCTCCCTTATTATCAATACGTCCCTGATAGAATGCTTGAAAATGACAACTACAAGCTATACTGGGACCGCACTGTGCTTACAGACCAACCAGTGGCCCATAATAGACCCGATCTCATACTAGTTAATAAAATTACTAGGCAAACAACACTTATTGATGTGGCGATACCCAACACAAATAATTTACGTGTTAAATACAACGAAAAGATCGCCAAGTACAGAGATCTAGAAATACAAATCAGGAGACAATGGAGAATGGAAAGTATCCAGACGATACCTATTATACTTTCTACCACTGGAGTCATCCCGAAGAGTCTCCTAGAAAACATAAAAAAGCTGGGTCTAAACGAATATCTATTTAAGATTATGCAGAAAGCTGTGTTACTTTCGACGTCCAGATGCGTACGAAAATTTTTGGGAGATACACCGACATATCAAGTCACCTAGGACTCGATAACATGGAAAGAGTCCCACCAGAGCTCAATCCTTTTGATACCGTAGGTATCTGGGATAAGTGAATTTTCCCCTTAGAGGGAGTGTGAGCCGCATGGCTAAATCTGGATCTCATGAGAATCTTAAAGTATGGTAAAAATCGCTAAACGTTTATTTAACACCTTTATAGAAACTGACTTTATTTGCGACAATATACAAAAATTTTATAAGAAAGCCGCACTTTTTACCTCTAATACGCATTTTAATTTTTGTCGATAGGACATTCTTATCAAAAGATATCGAATTTTTACCGTTGAGTTGATACAAATTTTATTTAAAATCATTTCGCGCGCGTACCTGACATTGAAAATCACTGGTAGCTTCGAGCGCTGTTTCTGAGCGAACTATTACACAAAAATTACTAATAAACATTTTTGTTCAAAATTATCTCAGTTACATTTTTTATCTGAAACATTTTTTTCTACGGCATACAGATTCTTAGTAAATCGATTTTTTTCCGTTTTCCCCACCTATGAGGGGGGGTTTCAGGGGAAAGCCTTGGGGTAAAGGTGGTAAACTTCTTTGCATCTATTTTGGGTTTCCAAAATTGATATTTTCAGCAAAATTCAGCTTGTTCGTATGATTTTTAGAGGTCAAATCTCTGACGACTCGACTAAAATACCCAAGTAAAAAACAACATGGCATAGAGCATGGATAGAGATCGAGGCATTTTTAAGGTTGCAATGCCAAAATTATTGTTAGAAAAAGAAAACAGAACAGATACAAAATACTTTACCATCCTTTACTCTCCCTAGTATCAATGAATTTCAGATGGTTGATTAATGAAGTGAAGAGTGGCGTTAACAACGCACCATCCTGTATTTAATTATAAAATAAATAAACACCAGTGTTTGCGACAATTGAACACATCCTGAAACTTGCTAAAATGTGAATTTTTATCAAAACTGAGACAGTAATATTTAAGTCCTATTTAAAAGGTCATCTGGTCAATTATCTCTGTCATATTCTTTCAATTGAAATTAAGAAAGATTGCTACAAGAAGACGTGTCGTACAAGAAAGTGGCTGTCTGATATAAACAATCACTGTGATAGGAGAATCTATGCACTGAAAAACTATACTGATGACAAATAGTTTAGTACTGGTACCGCAGTTTGCATAATCTTTCATGTATTCCTGCAAAAATGGATCGAACTCAGATAAATATTCCAAAACACCTATATAATTACCCTTATTTCAAATAATAATCACTGCGTTTTACCACGAAACGCTAAAGAGTATGAAGAAATAAATTTGATTGTATCTAACGTAACGCACACGTTTGTACTTGCTTCCAATATATTTGTTTTTTCATTTACCATATGTTTTACAAGTTCAGTCTCAAAGCGTCCGGTAATTTTAAATATTGTTATAAGAATTAAAATGAAGTTAATGTGATGACTGTACATTTTCCAATCATTTGTCCCTTTTGTCATTAGCATTGTTTACTTGGAAAATAATTTACAGACGTAACAGTACAATAAGTTGTTGGTTTTAGTATAAGCCGACCAAATTAAGTTTTTCGCCGCTATCAATTGTTCTAAAGAAGGAGGCAATATCTAATTTGCTTGTGATTTGTTATGATTCTTCGTTGCATCGAATAGAAGATGATTCCAATGATCCATTTATTGATTTTGGTAGATTTTTTATATAATTCTCTCGCATATCGTCTGTTAAGTATTCTGACCATAATGCAATAAAGGAAAGTCGCCTAATATTGGATAGTTGCCTAATATTGGATACTGCGTTATCTCAAAAAATATTAACAGTTTGCTGTAATTAAATGCACAAAACTAAAGGTTTCTAACATAAAATGGTTCTGTGTAAACCATATAGTTCCATTGTAAACTATTTAGATGGAACCGTATAATTATATGTTTTTTGTGACACGAGTTTGTTGTTTGTCCAACTGAAAAAGGTATAAAAAGGTTATAAAATAAGGTTATAATAAGGTAAGTACTGACAGTTTTGAAGTGACATTTGGCAGGTATATTTTTAAATAGTTGTAGAATAAGCTTCAATATTTAAATTGAACATATCTGCCTTATATCTGACAGTTCACAATTGTTCAAAGGTTATTATATGCTATATACTTCTTCTTCTTCACGTGCCATCTCCTCTAAGAAGGTTGGCAACCATCATGGCAATTCGCACTTTCGACGCCGCTGCTCTAAAGAGGTCAGCAGAAGTGCAGTTAAACCAAGCTCTCAAATTATTTAACCAGGAAATGCGTCTTCTTCCGCGACTCCTTCTACCCTGTATTCTTCCTTGCATTATTAAAGGCAACAAGTTATAACGCTCGCCCCTCATGACATGTCCCAGATATTGCAATTTTCTGACTTTAATTGTATTTAAAACCTCTTTATCTTTTCCCATTCTTCTCAACACCTCGACATTCGTGACTCTATCCACCCAACTTATTCTTAATATCCTTCTGTAGGCCCATAACTCGAAGGCTTCCAATCTGTCCGAAACATCTTTCTTTTAAGTCCAAGCCTCTAACCCATAAAATAATACGGAGAACACGTAGCATCTCAGAAGTCTTATCTTTAAAGAAATTGAAATGTCCCTGCTGCATAGTACTTTTTTCAGTTTGTTGGAAGAATTTCTTGCCTGTCCTATTCTTGCCTTAATCTCTTCTGTGTACTCATTATTTTCGTTAATTACTGTACCCAGATATTTATATTTTTCAACTTTTTTAATTTGTTCTCCATGTATTGTTATGTTTTCTTGGCGCTGTTGGGTTTTTGTAATTACCATAAATTGTGTCTTTTTTGTGTTTAGGGACAGTCCGTTTTCTTCACTGACTTCTACCACTCTATCATGCTATATACAGATGCATCCAAAAGTATCGAAGGTGCGAGATGTGCATACTGGGATAACAATAATAAAAACAGTAAAATGTTTAAACTTAATTCCATCATGAGTATATACACAGCTGAATTAATAGCGATAGTGGAAGCACTAAAATATTTTTATCTAATATAAATCATTCAAAGTTTATAATTTATAGTGACAGCAAAAGTTCTTTAAGTAAAATTGGTGCCATAAATCCTAAATCAAAAGTAAATTACATTGAATTATATATAATAAATAAAATTAAAGAACTTCAGCAACAAGGCAAAACTGTTAAGTTGGCATGGATTAAAAGCCACTGTGGAATAACTGGAAATGAAGTAGTAGATGAATTGGCAAAAAACGCGGTGACACAAGGAGTATTAACTCATTATCTTTGTACGTCTAGAGATATAGAATCAGGCATATTCAAAGAGCTTAAGAAAGAATGGAAAGAAAGATATATTAATGAGAATATAAATACAGGAAACCATTACAAAGCAATCAGAATCTATATTACGGATAAATCTTTGTTTTCTAAAACGGAGTCGACAAAGGATATGACAAGAACTATATGCAGAATGACCTTTAACCACTGTCTTACACCATCATATATGTTTAAAATGAACCTAGCTGATAGTCCACAATGTACTTGTGGTCAGATGGGTAACCTACAACATAAAATTTTGGACTGTTCTCTTATATCTAATAAGATTAATAATTTTTTAAATTCGCTGTATTCTTTCACCGATGTCCTCCATCCCATTAATTTAAATTATTTTAGAAAACAATGAGTTTTTATATAGATTATTGTATAAACATGTTTTAGATATTAAACCCAAATTGTAATTGTAAATATAGAGTAAGTATTTCTTTGTAATTTGTTAGAATATAAAAAAAAATAAAAAAAAAAAGAAAATTAAAAAAAAAATAAAAAAAAGAGAACTTGCTGTGGAACTCTGAGGACCTCATCGAAAACCTCATAGAAAAAAAAACTAGAAACAAATTACCAAAAAAAAAAGACTATGTATTAGAGATCAATACTACTTAGTAATGTGTGTGTGTGTGTGTTTTGTTTTATGGCACTGGAACTAAGCCAATTAGCCAGAACAAATGTGTGAAAGTTATAAGGAAAATGCTTCAGTTAAGTATTAATTTTCACTTAATGCGTATCTAATATTATCTTATATTTAATGAACAACACATATTATTATACATAATACTCAATATTATATTATTGATTATCCTTATAATGTAACTATTTTTTTTTTTAACTATATTGTTTAGTTTTTGATTTATTATTTTTTTTTGCCGCTAATTTGCCGATACAAAAGAGTGGGATTTATGTTAGTGTGCTTATAATTTAAATTTACATTTAACTGTATGTACATAAATAACCTCATATACTCGTATATCTTCAGTTGCAAGTAAGCTCGATAAGTTAAAAGGTGTGTCTATTTTTAATTTATATAGATTACTAAGTAGTGTAGAGATCTCTTGTTGAATAGAAGGGCATTCTAATATAATATGTTCTAAACTACCATGTTTTCCGCATTCGCAATAATCTTCGTTATGGATACCTAAACGGTGTTTATATTCCGGATACATTGCATGGTTACTTCTGATTCGTGAAATTGTTTTTATAAAATTTCTATTTTGTACATTAAAAAACCATGGTTTTATGTTTAGTTTTGGAAGCAACAATTTAAACTTTTTCCCAGAGTTGGATTTTTCGTATTTTTCTTGCCATTTAGTTTTCATGGTTATTTTCATTTGGCTTACGTGATCGTTCAAAGGTTACTTAGTAATAGATTTAGGAAAAGATTATATAAGAAACAATGACTAATGAAAAAATGAGTAAAAATTGTAAGATTGGCGAATGGATTTAGTGTCCGCAGTCATATAAACCCAAACAAACAACAAGCATTTTTTTATTTTAATCACATAACCTTGAACATGAAGGTTGCCTAATTTTGGATAGGCAAGGTATCTTAAAATTGGATATCCAAAATTAGGAACCTAATTATATGTAATTCAAAACATGTTTATCTACACTTTTTTTCAGTAAAATGCCTACAAAAACGACTACCACATAAAAAGTGGAATCCAGAAGATATGAAAAATGCTATTGATGTTGTTAAAAGTAAACAAATGGGATACTTAAAGGCGACAAAGTGCTTTAACGTTCCCAAATCAACCATCGAGCTATATGTCAAACAGGGCAAAGACTCAAAAGAACAATGCGCGCTACGAATGGGCCGTAAACCAGTTTTATCAGCAGAAATGGAAGAAGACTTGGTACAGTACTGTTTGGAAACGGACAGAAGATATTATGGTCTAGTACTTGCAGACGTTAGGAGATTAGCATACCAGCTTGCTATCAGAAATAACCCTTCCCATCCCTTTTCAGAAAGAGATGGTAATGCCAGTAAAAAGTGGCTCCGAAATTTCCTCAGACGTATCTATAAGAAAACTGTCTGTAAGAAAACCGCAGGGGATTTTAAAAAACAGAATAAAAGGTTTTACCCCAGAAAATATCAACCGTTTTTTTGATATTCTGGGACCAGCTATGGAGAAGATAAATTTCAACCCCCTAAGAGTGTATAATGTTGATGAAACAGGTATCACTACCGTACAATCCAAGATTGCTAGGGCCATCACTCTAAAAGGAAAAACAAGTAGGAGCCGTAACTGCTGCAGAAAGGGGGGCACTAGTAACTGTAGTTACGTGCATGAATGTTGCCAGAGGATTCGTTCCTCCGTTATTTGTATTCCCACCAAAAATATGAAGGCCGAGCTATTAGACGGAGCTCCAGCTAGGTCAATTGCTGATTGTCACCGTTCAGGATGGACACAGAGCCACATCTTTATGCGATGGATGCTACATTTTATCAATCATGTAAAACCTTCAAAAGACGATCCCGTGTTGCTCATTCTTGACGGCCATTATAGTCATACATGGAATCTGGATGTTATAGACTTAGCGAGAAAAATTTATATTTCTATTGTATGCCTCCCTCCCCATAAGTTACATAAAATCCAACCGTTAGATTTGTGTTGTAGATGTAAAGACATACTATTCAAGAGAAATCCAAAATTGGTTAATAATCCTTCACGAAATGTAGGACCATTTCAGATAAGTTCATTATTCTGCCCTGCAAATCAGAAATATGATACTGCTGAGATATCAGCCAATGGGTTTCGTAAAGCAGGAATTTTTCCATTCAATTGGAATATCTTTTCAGAAGCAGATTTTATTTTAGAAAAACAAAGAGAAAGAACTCCGCCTCGACAACATACTTCTGATAAGATACTTTGCCACTGGAACCAAATCACATCACTAGCTCAATTCAACTGTCTATTCAATCAAATGGGTAGCAGTGCAAAAATTAGTCAGTTATCAAACATTACATTGTAAAAGTTCACTTTTCACCTTTACCATCCTGCAGTTCATCGATACCTACTTCAAATAGGGGAATGATTTAGAAGCTAGCATTAAAGAAAAACAAAGAAAAGAATCACTTAAAAATAAAGAACAGTTGCCAAAATTTAGGGTTTTAAAGAAAACTAAAAAGAAGACGAGGGTCAAAAATAAAATGATGAAGAAAGTAAAAGAACAAAGTGAATCTTCAGATTCCTGAAACGTTCCTTATGATGATGATTCAGATATGGATACCGATCAAAAAAGTGACGCAGAGTGTATTTTCTGCACATAACATTATTCAAAGGACCAACATGGAGAAAAGTGGGTACAGTGTTCAAGTTTCTTCAGATGGTCACATGAAGAGTGTGCTGGTAGGGACAAAAAGAACACTTACGTGTGTGATTTTTGTATTTAAAAATAGGTTCCTAATTTTGGATAGGGTATCCAATTTTAGGAACCTTTTTTTTATTTGGAAAAAGTGTCATTTTTTACTTTTGCCTAATACTTACATTGTTTAATGATGAAATAAATATTTTAGTATGCATAAATTGTTTTTATTGATGTTATATCACATTTTAAGTACAAAAAATTATTCCAAAATTTTTTTGACCAAAAAAAAATCCAATTAAAAAAAAGTATCCAATATTAGGCGCCTTTCCTCTACCGTTTACGAAACTCTTAGTTTCATCATTACTTTGAGATAATTTTAAATTTATATTTTCTCCTTTTGTTTCATCTTTACAATCAGAATTGCTTAGTTTTTCCTGCCGGTATTTTTGCATAATAGTTTCGGACACAAATAATGTTCCTGGAGTTTGAGCAGGCGAAATTTGTGTATATCTCCAGTTAAAAATTTATTTTCCGATATTTTCATGTGTTTTGTTACTTTATCTCGATCCGCTTTTCGTTTTCTTTTTTTACTTATACTTAAATGTTTCTAGAAACTCATTTAAAGACTAGAAACTATGTATTAAAAAGAAATAAGAGAATAATCTTCAATTAAATTTATTTTTACTCAATATCACAAACACAAACAATCATAATTTGTGGTATTTTATATTACATATTATTTTAATTAAATAATGTAATACTTTTATAAGAACTTAACATTTTTATTCTAAGAATTCCAGCAAGTAATAGCTATGAATTCATAATAAGCCTAGGTTGATTGTATAATTTCGATACGTCTCAGCAATAATTATGAGTATCACGATTTTTTGTTAAATAAAAATAATAATTAATTTTAAGTTAAAAACGTCATTTTCGGCCCCAAAAATGACCGGCTCTAGGCACGTGCCTAGGCCTTAGTCCGCCCCTGTTTACCTGGATTCATCTTGTTGGTTGTTATAAAAAAAAGTTTTTCCATTTTAATGAATAAAAATCAATATATAACACGCTAGTATTCACAATGAAATAAAAATCGCCAAATACTAAATACGAACTCTAAAGCGGCCACTATATTACTCGCGAGGTTGATCGAAGTGCAGTGAGTACGAGAGTGTAGACAGGTACTTCATTGGAGTTCGCTTCGCCTCGTTCTACTTCCGTTCTGTGTCGGTTTTTCGCGTCCGAGTCAAACGTCCCGAAGTTCGAATACGAAGTATCATACGAAGTATCACACTGCATTACTCGACTTCACGAGTATGTAGATGTAGAGAGTCACCTCGCCTCGATTAACTTCACTTTGACACTTCGTCCGAAGAACTTCGATCGAAAGTGTAGACGGCGTTTAAAAAAAACAAAGATACTTCTACTGAAAAAAATACGTAAAAGGCACGTAGTCGTAGTCCCTTATAAAAGCAATGTGTTATAACCTAACCTAACCTAATCGGATGTTGAATCATAAACCTTATGAAAAATCACGCCCATGCTGATTCCTGTCTAAGTTCAGAGTTCAGTTGATAAATAGTTTTCGTGGCCATTGCACATATCGGCGAGTTATCGAACTTATTGCTTGTTTATACTTTTTAGTCTGCTTTTATATTTATTAAAAAGGTGACCACTGTGTATGCTAATTATTTTTTTACACTGTTAACAGTTTTTCTGTCTAGTTTATAGTTTTACGAACAATGTCGAGTTCTACAGATTCTGCGAAGGAATTTAGTTCAAAAAGAACGTTATATATAATATTTATACATCGACAACGGAATCGCGTCTTGAAGCCTTAATATTGCAAATAGTGAAACAGACTGCTTCTACTAGCGGAGTATGTGAAGCTTCTGTGTACAGAATTATTAGGGAAAAGAAAAGTACAGAAGGATTTTTTCACCGAAAAAGAACGAACCCAAAAAAAGCATACTGGACAAAATTGTTAACGCCGTTGTTAACGAACCACGACGAAATCTTGCCAAATTTTAAACGCAGTACTTTCCATAAATTTCTAAAATCATTAGATTTTAAATACGTACGCGGAGGTAGACACAGTGCTTTATTAGAACGAGAACAGCTTATTTTATGGAGGCGAAATTTTTTTAAATCCATTAAAAAATTTCAGGAGGAAAACAGGAAAATTTATTATTTAGATGAAACGTGGATAAATGCAGCACATACAAAATCTCAGGTCTTTCTCAGGTTTTTGTCAGGTCTCTCAGAAGGTCTCAAAAATCCATCTGGCAAGGGAAAAATACTGATTATTACAAATATTGGGAGTGAACCAGGCTTTGTAGAAGGTGGTCTGTGGATGTTTGAATCAAAAAAAGTGGCGACTGTCATGAGGAAATGTACTCTGACGGCTTTGAAAAGTGGTTTGCAAATAGTTTGCCCCTTTTACAAGACAACTGTGTAATAGTTCTCAATAATGCTCTACCATTCAAAAAGTGAGAAAGTACCTACTACAGCATGGAAAAAGCAAAAAATAAGAATGGTTACGATCAAAAAATATCGAATTCGATGAAGACATGATTAAAGTTGAACTGTTAAAATTAGTGGCACCACGTAAGGCTGAATATAACAAATATGTTATTGATGAAGTGGCAAAAGCTCAAAATAAAACCGTTTTATGTTTGCCACCGTACCATGACTGATGCTAAAAATTTTGTTGCTGCTAATAATAAGACTTTCAAATTTGCAGATGTCAAAATCATTACCCATTAGTATGTGCAGAATACAGTAGAAAAAAAGTTCTGGGAACTTATATTATTGAGGTCATTGTTGAATCGTTGATTATAGAAATTGGTGGTAATAGTGATAGTGACAGTTCCAGTTTTTCCTAATTGTTCTTAACGACATCAAGTTAGTTAAAACCTATCTTCGTAGTCACTTTTTTTCTTTAGTTAGCTATAAAGTCGAACCATTTTTTTGGCATATAAGCCTCGTTTGTCTCTATTTATTTTCATAATTATCCCACTAATCTCAATTATTATTTGTAAACCTTTTTTATAAAAATAATGGGTAACATACATTTGCCTCAAGTTTGATTTATTATTTTGATCTAACTTCACCAGACTGATTAACGGAATTAGAATAGAAACACAAAATATAAAGTATTTAAAAAAATGTTTTGTCAACACCATGGATTTAAAACCTATGTAGCAGAATAAAATATAACAACTTCACAACAGCGCAATAGAAGCAGTATCGTCCGGCTGTTGTAGCCGTGGACTTGGATGTATCTTTGAGGAGGTAACATGCAAACAGCCTTAAGTCACACAAAAATCAAAGTTGAGTTAGATGTGCCAATGCATTGTTCTGTTATAACCAAAGTGGTTTATTTTTTCTGATTCATGCAAAAAAAAATTATTACCAGTGGCAAAAGCATGTTAAAAACCACCTTTACTTGCAACACAACTTATTTCCACTATAATGGTCCATGCTAATCAGCTTATTTCCAACCAACCAATAGGAGCTCTGCAACTGCCACTCAGCTGACCCAGCGAGTCTTACAAATTTGAGGTTATTGTTAAAGTATTTAAAAACAATTAGTAATAAGTTTATTATTTAAAGGATAATTGATGGAGCAAATGGAAATGTAAGTGTTGGTGAAGGAAATGAAGAGACTAGAAAGAGAAGACTTACAGGAGGAAAAAGGAAAAGTGAACAAATTACTAGGTATGTAGCTCCTAAAAGAGCCCTAGTTTTTGTACCATTTAAGCACAACAGTAAAAGTTTTACGTGCGTAAAAATAAGACCTATTTACATCAACGTTTTCAAAGAGTTTTATAAAGTTCCAGAATAAAGAAAGACATAGGCCTAGGTCGGTAAACAAAAACAAAAAGAAAAAACTTTTTTTTCTGGACCTGGGTAAAAATACTCAATACAATATTTTTTTCTAACTGTCTGTGGTGCTACAACTTCTGTATATTTAAAGCTTTTTCGCACTGTTATTGGTATTGACGAAACTACAATAAAAACATAGCCAAATAAGTGCATTTTGGGTTTGCTGACGAAGGGAAAAGAGGAGGTGACTCTACAAAAAATAAGAACTATCTGAAGAAGGAAAGTGTTGAGATACATAAGAAAGCTCAGAGGAACTGAATCACATTACAGAAGATAGGAGTCCAAAACATTATATCTGAGTAGTGAGTTGAGTATTAGTAAACTAATAAAATATTGACATAGGCTTTAAGCCGCCTGCCTCCGATACTTACAGTATGTGCTGCATTTTCAAAGAACAAATTAAAAGTGTATCAGCACAGTCTGCTGGAAAGTCGCAGCTAATGGTTGAAAAGCGGATTCATTCAAAAAGAGCAAAGGAGTTTTATGAGTACTGCCACGACCGAAAAAGTCCAATTCAAGAAGCTGATTACGCGAGACAACTTTGGTTTTATACATTTTGTATTACTGATCTAAAAACTCAAAACCACTTGTTGTACACTTGGACAGAGAAGCAGGCAGGAAAAGGCAGTGTGGAAATATCATCGGCTCTCTTTAACTATTTGAAATAAGCTGATTTTTAGGTTGTTTAGGTACTAAGGTTGTTTAGCGATGATTGTGTTTCTCAAAATAAAAATAATATTGTCCTAAGAACACTGATTCATTTTTTGGAAACACACAAAACATCAATCCAATGGATTTTATTGTATTTCGCTGTATGCGGACATAGTTTTTTACCCGTCGACTGTGGACTTTGGAAGAGCAAAAAAGCAGTTGCGAAAATAACCCATAATTTTAATTTAATAGAAATACCATGACATCTACAGTGGTGTAGGCAAGGTAAGAGCACTATAAGATTGGCTACTTCTTGATACTAAGAAGCTACGTGAATACTATAAGGACATCCAATCAATTACTGAATTGTGAAGAGAATTGAAATATGCTACCGGACACAAGAGAAATTAAATACCTCCTAAAAAGGGAAAAGGAATGTCTTATAAAAATATTGTGTTGGTAAGAGGCTTGAAAAACTACAAGTATGAAGAAAAATAGTCTTTTATATCTTTGAGAGAGAAAGGGAAAAAGAATCTTGGACAAGTGAGACTGGAAAACTCCCACTTCGTCATGTGTAAACCAAAGAAAAGACAAAGATGTTCACGAGCAGGAAGTAATGAGTGACTGTCTCGACGATGAGCGCTGTGACTTCCATATTTAAAAAAATGTTTGTTTGTTGCATTAACTACTTATTATGGCAATGTTTGTCACTTAGGTAAGGCCTATATTATTATTTTACAAAAATAAAAATTCATTTAGAAAACCAGTATTCCTTTATTGTTTTTTACTTTATTTACATGCAAATCATCTTATGTCTACAACATTTTACATGCAAAACTACTAATTTCCACTGAGTTCGTGCAAAAGGTTTATTGCCCAAACAAAATCAATTTTTTAAAATATTTTTTAGCTACTCTAATTGAAATAAGTGTTAATCTCATGTTTGGAACCAATACTATTGCATAATATTGATTAGAACTCATTATCCTTTTTCACAGCAAAGCTATAAGTTTTTCGTCCCCCCTGGAAAATTACTTATTTGTGACTTAAGCTTGTTTGCATTTCACCTCCTCCTTTCATCATCATCATTGGTGCTACAGCCCTATAAAAGAGCCTCGACCTTCCCAAGTCTATTACGCCAGTCAGTTCTATCCATTGCCAACTGATGCCAGTTTGCTGCGCCTATTTGTCTACCATCCTCATCTACACCATCCCTCCATCTGAGTTTTGGTCTACCCCTATTTCTACTTCCCACATGTTGTGACATAAGGATTCTTCTAGGAGGGTTGTTCTGCTGTGATCTTGCCAGATGTCCTGCCTATCTTAGTCTTCCTATTGTTATAAAGGATACTACGTCTTTACCACCAAATATATGTTTATATCTGTGATATATCTCGTAGCTGTACCTCCTTCTCCAAACACCATTTTCACAGATGCCACCAAATATTCTTCTCAGGATCCTTCGTTCAAATATAAGCAGGAGATTTTCATCTGCCTTGGAAATGGTCCATGTCTCCGACCCATATATCAACACTGGTTGTATAAGGGTTTTGTATATGGTTATTTTTGTTTTTTGGCTTAAGTTTCTGCTTCTCATATGTCTACTCAGTCCAAAATAGCATTTGTTTGCTAGGATTATTCTTCGCTTGATTTCTTCCGTCATGACGTTCTCCTTGGTGATCAGGGAGCCTAAGTATGTGAATTTGTCCACCACTTCAAAGGTAGAATTATCAACCATGAATTGGTGGCCGATGTTTCTGGCTCTATTGTTGTTGTTGTGTGTTGGCCCATATTTTTTGAGGCGTTTGACAAGGCGGTATACATTTCTTCTAGCTTGAGTGTTGTGCGGGCAACTAGATCAACATCATCTGCATATGCCAAAAACCTCCTCCTTTATCGTTCGATATTTCTTCTAATACTAATTTCACTCTGTACAGCTGTGTACAGTGTTGTCAGTTGATTTAATATTAGCATTTGCTTTAAAAATACAAACAAAAATTGTATAATAAATATCTGTTCCCAAGTGTATGACATATGGGGTGAGAAAAACACTTATTTCCGACTTTGTAAGTGCATGAAATAAAAACGTCCTATCATTTAAAAATATATATTCATAAATTAATTAGTTAATTTGGATAATACAGATCTGAAGCAGGCGGAGAAAACACTAAACCGCAGCCAATTAAAATATTTATAACCCTACACGCGTATATTTCGTTGTTTACTGGCACTATCGCGTTTCGTTGGATAGATCTTGTCGGAACAAAACTACTGTTTGTTTTTGAAGCTATTTTCTTGTGGCATTTTAAATTAATTTATATTTAAATGGGAATAAGCCACAATTAAAGGTTAAAATACGTTTATTGACGTTTCAATTTCCACTTCGGAAATCGTTCTCAAAATACAAACATTAGTAAATTAAATAACCTTTAATTGTGGCTTATTCCCATTTAAATATAAATTAATTTAAAATGCCACAAGAAAATAGCTTCAGAACAATATTAAGAAACCGTTATGGGCCCAGCGTTATTCAAAATTTTCGGAGATTGGAAATTCTATACAAGAAACTGGCACATTGTCAAAATTCAATCAAATTTTTACGAAGATGTAGAAACAACAACCTAATACCAAAGGGCTTGAAGTTACGTCCAGTATATTCAAGCAGAAGGTTGAACAACATTCTACATAGAGCCAGCTTGTCCATGATCCGCGAAACGTTACAATATCATAGATGTAATTTATTTTTTGTTGAACAAGATATTGTAAGTATTGAAGATTTACTTTTCGATATGATATCAAAGTCTGATTTTGATCAAATTATTTTTAGTTTACATATAGTATATGAAAATTCATATATTAAACAAAGAGATATACATTTAAATAAATTTAATATTCTATTAGAACAAAACAGTATACACACTTTAGATAACCTAAATAGAAATAATGACAATTTAGCGACAGTTGTCAATCTATCAAATAGACATTTAAATGCAACGGAGAATTTAATACTGTCAAAGGGTCTAAACTTTGCTGTTACTCAGCCATCAATTCCAAAATTAGACATAATAAGCTCAGTGGAAAAAATATCTCAATGTTTACCAACCCACGAAAAGGAAGAATACAGAGTCTTATGTAAACTTGAATTGGAAAAGTCTATTAAAATTGAACAAAACATAAGCAAAGAGGAACTAAAGTCTATAAGAACTTTAAAAAATGACGACTCCATAATCATCCTACCAGCAGACAAGGGGAATGCAACTGTGGTAATGGATAGAATTCAATATGAAAACAAAATTAAAGATCTAATAATAAAGGGACCTTATACAAAATTAACAAAGGATCCAACAAAACCTTTGGAAAACAAAATATATAGAACTTTATTCAAGTTTAAAGATTGTTTACCCAGTTATCAGAGAAGATTAATTACACCTCATTACAGTAAGACCCCTCATTTTTATGGAGTACCGAAAATTCATAAAACGAATATACCACTTAGACCCATTTGTAGTACCATGAATTCTCCTTGTAGTGAACTATCAAAATTTTTATTAAATATTTTAAAACCAATTGCAAATAAAAATGACACATTTATAAAAAATACACAACATTTTTTAAATAAATTATCAAATATTGAATTTAATCCAAATAATACTTTAGTAAGTTTTGACATAAATAGTTTATTTACGAATGTGCCATTAGATAAGACTTTAAATATAGTCAAGACAAAATTAGAAAGTGATGATACATTGGCAACTAGAACAAGACTAAATATATCAGCTATAATGGAGTTAATAACATTATGTACTGATAATACATACTTTCAACTAAATAATGAATTCTATAAACAAAGTTTTGGACTAGCAATGGGCTCTAGTTTATCTCCATTATTAGCCGATATATTTATGGAAGATTTTGAAACAAATATTGTTTCTAAACAAAATTTAAAACCCTCAGTATGGTGGAGGTATGTAGATGATGTATTCTCAATATGGCCTCATGGTAAGTCAGTTTTTTAAATAACAAACATATAAAATCGGAATTTGGTGTTTATTGAAGGTAAACTAAATGCACGATCAAATACTTACCATGTCGGGATAGTATTATGAGGTTTTTTTCCTGGTTTTTCCCTCATAATTTACTATGGAATCACTAACAGGAGAATTTTACTGTCATCATGGCATGTATTTGTCTTTTTAAAGACGAATTACATGTTATGATCTTTTCTGACGGATATTCTCAAGTTAAAGTTGATTTCATGTAATCGAATGAACTATCTTATAAGTAAAGTCGTCCCAGGAACGCAACTCAACAATATTGGCAATATCATTTTAAAGTCTTCTACTTTAAAATGTATAAGGTATGTCTGAATTGTCAATATAGATGAGTCAGATAAAATTAAATTATTAGAAGAATTTTTTCACTAAGTAACAAAAAACAAAATTTGTTTAATTTACTAATGTTTGTATTTTGAGAACGATTTCCGAAGTGGAAATTGAAACGTCAATAAACGTATTTTAACCTTTAATTGTGGCTTATTCCCATTTAAATATAAATTAATTTACTGTTTGTTTGCAACACTCCTGTTTAAACAATTTTCAATAATTTTATTTGCTAAAAGTTTTGATAAAAACTTTTGATTTGTCTTATAAAATATTGGTTAACTTGAGCCCTTAATGTTGTTAATTAACGTAACAGTGATTTTTTTGAAAAGGGGCTATATTGACTCCTAATCATCGTAGGACCTCTTTTTTTTTAAGTTGTGTTTTTTAACCAGCTTTCCAAATATTTTTTGCCATTTAATTTGACTAAATTCTACGGAGTAATTGTAAATGTTTATAAGATTAAATTATGCTTAAATTTATAAGATTATAATTTATCTTATTATTATAAGATTAATATATAAATTATTATTGCCAATATGATCGCCAACGTTCGATAATCGAACAGAGTACTGAAAGAAGAAGAAGATAAGATTAAAAGCTGAAATTTATTATTAAATCATTTTATGTACATACATAAATCAAATTTTTTTAAACTATTTTTTCCATAGGTTATTAGTATAAATTTTAACACAAAATAAACCCCAGATTAATGAGATCCATGCAATCAACTAATCTGGACCGTCCTTAGAAATTAGCTCATTTTTCAAAAACATCTTAATAATAAAAATAAAATAACAAAATTAAATTTCGCACAAACTATTTAACCGATCTGGCCATCTTTTGCACACAATTCAAAAACGATAAGACCGTCAAGTTCATTTACATTTAAACAAATTTTAATAAATAATAAAAACGTTATTCAAAAATAGCGATTTTGTTGTCATTTGTTCAACTTTTTTGTTTATTAACCGATTTTAATTTAGCATATCCCATTTTGTGTATCCGTTTCCTTCTGAAAAAGATGTCTGCTCGTCAAATTTCTAGTATTTTTCATATAAAAATGCGTGCACGTCACAATTTATATAAAGTGCCGTCACTTACATTTAAAATTTCCAGAACGTCAACGTTAGAGTTCAAATTTTCCTAACACAGCTAACGTATGGTCCTAAAGTTTTAGGAAAAATTTCACCTGGTCTGATTGAGAAGCAAAATGCATTTAACAAAGAAGGCCATGGAATTGAAATGTCATCAGTTATTGACATTTAATAAAGAAAGCAGAATATTTTGGTTTGTGCTCTGCAAAATGTCTTATAAAATTGATATTCGTCGAGGTGTTTATAATATGGTTGGGCGAATGTCGAAACGAGATATTGTTAATATTTATCGAGATCAAAACATAAGCAAATCGACAATTTATCGCACAATCAGAGAATGTGAAGAAGGGATACCAAGTGTTAACTTGCGTAAAAGTGGCCTACCGCGTATTTTGAACCATATAAGATAGGCAGGACTGATTGAAGCAGCTAAGAACAAAATTGGGGTCTCACAGCAAAAACTGGCCAGAAGATTTCATGTTGGAAAGACTACAGTATACAGGACCCTATCGAGTAACAATATTATCTACCGGAAAAGAAGGAAAGCTCCAAAATACACAGAGGATCAATTAGAGATAATTCCGAGATGTTGCCGCGCGTTAAGGTGAGTGCATTTCGTCAACAAGTTGATCGTGATGGACGATGAAAAATATTTTACTTTGTCCAACTCTGAGATGAAGGGTAACGATGGGTTTTACACGAACGATTACGAAAATGTACCTGATAAAATAAAATTCAAAAGTAAGAAAAAATTTGAGGACAACATTTTGGTATGGTGTGGAATTTCTGAGGCTGGCTTTATCTCACAGCTTTATCTCATTGGTGTTGTTCGAGGCGAAGCCTTAAACGCAAATATTTATATTCAAAGATGTCTCTCTAAATTGCTTCAGTTTGTGAACACACATCATGCAAATGATCAAATAGTCTTTTGGCTAGATCTTGCTTCATGTCATTAAGCGAGGATCACAAGGGACTGGTACGAAACTAACAACATTACCTTTGTACCGAAAGCAGACAATCCCCCCAACCTACCTCAGGCTCGTCCAATTGAAGAGTTCTGGGCAATATTAAGTCGGAAAGTCTATAATAACGGATGGGAAGCACAAAATCAGGAACAGTTAAGACGCCGCATATATACAAAAATTAGAGAAATTGACGCCGAGGTCGTCCAAAGGATGATGCAACGTGTCATGGGAATTATTAGGCAAATCGAAAATAATGGTCCCTTGTCTGTCATTTAAATTTTGATTTATAATAAGGATAGTTAAGTTAAATTGTTGAATAATTTAATAAAAATATAAGATTATTGTGGTCAGAGTTATATGATTTTGAAATTTTTCCCAAAACTTTAGAACCATACGTTAATACGAAATCTATACGAAACTGCTCGATCTTTCATAGGCGTCAACATGGTATAATAATCAGACAAATCTGATCATCATTATATTGGGAATTTTAGAATTATATTGATTAAATAACCAAAAACATTTGTTATTATTAATAATATAAATTTTATAAAATAACTCTTTAAGTATAATATTCCACAAAATAATAATTTTAATTAAATGTATTAGACAATTGTACGCAACTGGTATGGGAATACTTCAAATTTTTTGACAGTACAGCGTGTGGTAAAATTGTTTAAAGTGTTGCCGCTTTTGTAGAGTAAGAATTTGGTTTATGTTTTGATTTCTTAAACAATTTGATCATAACATATTATATATTAGGTAATAAATTGTATTTATAAATACATGTTAAATTTAGATTAATAGCGTTAAAAACTAATTATGTTATTATTGTGAATGCACTATGCCAAAACAACTAAATAGTTTGTAGAAAGCTGATAAGCTTTCATATAAGATAGATTATTTTGAACAAGAAATAATGGCGGAACGTTTTTATTATTAATGCTCTAAAAGTGGTAAGTTTAAAATTTAGAATATATAATTTTGTATTAAAATGTTTTCTTATGTATTTTAGTGTGTTGCAGTAATCTTAAAACTAAGTGTATTTACTGTTAATCTAATAGTTTGACAAATAGTTGACATTTTAAAAATTCCTCACTTACTAACTATTCTGATGTTTTGGCAACGCTGTGGGGTTCTGACGTCGTAAATCTTGAATAACGTGCACGCATTTGTATATGAAAAATACTATAAACAAGTTTTTATGTTATGCCAAAATAATCATCTCTTCTTCGTTTTTTTTTTGTGTTTCGGTTGTACAATCATTTACCCAGTACATGTAAGGCTATGCCCGTCTTGCTCTAGCTAGGCAATGCACAACCAGGGATAAATTTCTGTTTACTACTAATTGACAGCTGGGTGTTACTTGAATGATACGTAATTTTTAATATGTTAGCATATTCCAGCATTTTCCGAATAAATTTTTTTTCTTATTTCGACAAGTAAAAAATTTTTTATACATCTATTTGAAAGAATTTGATAAATTTATTAATTATTTTTATAACTTTGTTATAGGGTTTGTATAGAGTACTATGTAAAGATATTGGACTCTCTATAACTGCTTTTAATAATTCTAAATACAGATCCATACTTTTGTGTTTGTTTATGGGATATTCAAAGAAGATGTGGATCACTGTTTCAATGGTTCCACATTCACATATCGGTGTTTCTGTTTTACCTATTTTGTAGAGATAGCAGGGAGTTTTACAATGTCCACTACGTAAACGATTAATATGTGTGTAAGTATTCCTGCCCATATACCACATTTAGCGTACTAAGGCTTTACGTGCCATTAGTTTATAATGAGTTTGACGTTTTGATTGTTTATTTAAAAATTTTATTTTTTTTTAATTAATTAGATGGCTTTGGTAAAGACCAATTAGCCAGACGATTTTTTCTCTAACTATAATAATTAAAAAAAAAAACAAAAAAGGAAAAAAACTTTACAGAAATTTAAAGAAAACCCATCCTTCTTCACAATAACAATGCTTAAAGTATTACTAGTGTAAAAGTTAAGTGTGAGCAGTGTATGTTTTTTTTTAACTTTTATTTTCTATTTTTTTTTGTGTTTTTTTTTTATTTTTTTGTGTTATTATTATTTTTTTTGTGTTTTTTTTTATTTTTTTTGTGTTATTATTATTTTTTTTTGTGTTATTATTTTTTTTTATAATTTTTTCGTCGCCCACTTACAAAATCTAACTAGTTGCAGAATTGCTAACAAAGAGATGGTTAGTGATTTACAATTTCATTTTGCACCTTTTGGCGTGATTATATAAGCAGTACAATATATTAATATTCTTATTGAAAATTATACAATTTAAATTTATGGGTAAGCAAATTTTGTTATTAACAACTTCATTATAAAATTTATCTGTGCTTTGACTATTTAATGAACAACCAAGTAGAATGTGTGTTAAGTCTCCAAGTTCACCACATAAACATGAGGAATCATCAATTAAACCAATTTTACATTTATAGCTTGGTGACATTGCATGACTTGCTCTTATTCTGTTTAAGGTAATAATAAAGTTCCTGTTGTTTTGGTTGTGGAGCCATCTTATTATTGGGATTTGGACTTGACATGATTTATAATTTAATCCTATTTGTTTGCTGTCATATAGTTCTTGCCATTTAGTCCTAAGTTGAACTTTAAGTGTGGAATTCAAATCTGTATATGGAATACACTGGTTAATAGAATCTCTGTGTAAGTCTGAGGCGGATTTTGCAAACTTATCAGCAATTTCGTTTCCTTGTATACCCGAATGCCCTTTGATCCAAACTATTAGCACCTCCCGTTGCGAACTAAGTATTTCGTAATTGGTCTGTAGTATTTCTACTTCTAGATGACTTAAGTTCTTGGCTTCATTTATATTCTTTAGTCTCTCTATGACACCTCTACAATCCGTAAATACGACACTTTTGAGTCTATACGTCCTAAGTATATATTTTAGAGCTTCACTTATTGCAAACATTTCTGCTTTATATATCGTTGCCTATCAGGTAATCTGAACTCTTCATGATATTTTGAGGTGTGATCGTAAAAAGTGGAACCTGTACGAATTTTTTTTATCCATCGGTGTAAATCTGATAATAGTCAGGACTTGAGATATCCAAGACATATTTTTAGACTTTTGTTTTTTTTGGGTTTCTATTTTGTCTAAATGAATTTGTGCCGCTGATCCATACAAATGACTACCATAATCCAGGATTGATCTTATCATGGTTCTATAAAATAACAAGGCGATATTTGGGTCAGCCCCCCATTTTGTATAACAAAAGGCTCTCAGTATGTTAATAGCATTTTCAGACTTTTTTGTTATTTGATGGATACAATCTTTCCATAATAGTTTCCGATCTAGATATAATCCTAAGTATCTCACAACACTTTTTATTTGGAAATTATAAGGTCTCAGTTTTACATGATCCTGTTAAATGTTTCGTTTTTGGCTAAATAGACACACCTCTGTTTTGTGTTCAGAAAGTGTAACATAATTTTCATTCAGCCACTCGTTGAAGATGTCATAAGTTTTATTTAATTCATATTCACAAGTTTCAAAGTTTTTCCTTGTACAATAAAAAACAATATCATCTACAAATTGTATTGTTCGTATGTTTTGAAGTTTAACACTGACATCCATTGTATATAATAAAAACAAAACAGGACTTAAAATACTGCCTTGGGGGAGTCCTAGGTTCGTAGTTCTAGGTATAGTGGTTACCTGATTTATTTTTATAAGTATTTTCCCGTTTGTGTACAGCGAGGTTATAAAGTTCGCGAATTGCGTATTAAATCCAATCGAAATCAATTTATTGGTTAAAACATCTAGGTTAACGTTATCAAATGCACCTGTAATATCGTTGAAACCTGCCATAGTCATGAGGTTACTAGTAAATCCAGCTAAAATATCTGTTACAATTACTGTTAATGCTTCCAATGTTGACCTAGATTTTCTGAAGCCATATTGTATATCAGGTAGAATATGTTCTTTCTCTAACCATTGCTCAAGACGATTTTTGATAAGTCTCTCGAAGGTTTTCAACACACATGAAGCTAATGATATGGGCCTATAGGAGGTTGGAATGGAATACGGTTTGTCGTGTTTTTTTATTGGGATGATAATATATTCCTTCCAACTTTCGGGGATCGATGTTTGTCCTGTCCATATTGCATTAAGTATACTTAAGAGAGATTTTTTCTGATTTATTGGTAAGTTATAAAGCATGGAATAAGAGATATTATCTATACCAGGAGAGCTATTGTTGGTATGTTTGATAGATCGTTACAGTTCCCACATCAAAAATCTTTCGCTAAGATAGGTCGTATTCCTTGGTACTGAAGAAATTTGGAGGTCACATTCATCCCGGTTGGTTGGTACCCATGGCGGTGAAATTTTGATATGAAATTCTTCTATCCAGTTTGAATTTGGGTCTATTGGTAATCTATTTTGGACTAAATTTAAAAATAGTTCGACTACACAAAATCTTATTTTTTACTAATTTGATTGGTATATAATCCAATTCTAGATTTACTGATAGTGCTAGCGGCCCTTTATATGCCAAGAAAAACACTAGACGTGACGTCATATTATCGATGACTGTAATATAATAACATTATACACTGTTGAACTAGATGCGTTTCTTATGGGAAATACAATTGATCGTTAATTCTGTCTTAACGGTCTGATAAGTTATTATGCGAACGTGTGCGTATAATCTGCATATTTTCTATTTTTCTGTTATAATAATAATAATTTTCAATTAAATATCAGTATAAAAATGTAAATAATATACTATGAAATCGTATGTGCTTATAGTAAAGTCTGAAGAATATAGCTATCGAATCAGAATAAAATAACGTAAAATAAATCATTTCTTTTAGAATTGTCGGTTATTTTCAAAGATATATATCGAGAAAAGGAGTACGACCGTCAATCCAATATAAATTAAGGTACACTCGAACAGTGGTGGGTTTTTCGGTCAAAGTGGAGAAATAAAAGACAAAGAAGGTGGCTACTTCATCTATTTATTGAAGACGTTTCGCTTTTTAATCAAAAAGCATCATGAGTTCATCTAAAAAGAACAATATGAAAAACCAAACATCCATAGAAAAGTTGTTATAAGTGTGTTACCTTAAAAAGATATGTAGCAATCAATGATATTAAATATGTAAAGAAGCTTATGAAAATGGACATTATAAGATTATGTTATATAAACAATTAATTGAAACTAAATACAGTTTACAAATTCACTCAAAATTAGCACAGCAAAAGAACATGTGGTAATTGTACATGTATATAAAAAATATGTAAAAAACTTAAGTAAATAACCTCAATTTTCAGAGAACTAAAAAGATCATAAGATACACTTCCAACAGTATATTATTAATTAAATTTGATTTTAAATTTGGGTAACATTAAATTGATTAAGATTGAATTAAGTGATATTTAAAATATATATATATATATATATATATATATATATATATATATATATATATATATATATATATATATATATATATAAAAATATATAATAAGAAAAAGGATAATGCGAGTTAATAGTAAAATAAAGGTAAAAGATATCGGCATAGCTCGCAATAAAAAAAGAAAAATATAATAAAATATGTGTATAAGATGGAAGGCAACCGTATATACGTATTTCTGACTATTGGTCGTCTTCAGTACGGTGCAGCCAAGTTAGAAAAGGAGCATATTAGCTTGGGAAAGGATCACTACAGGAGCAATGCGACCAATTTGTGGCAATAATGTTAGAAGACTCTGAGGTTTCCAGAGCAACAACCAACACATCCACGGAGGAAGATATCTTTTACCTTTATTTTACTATTAACTCGCATTATCCTTTTTCTTATTGTTTGAAACGTTCTAAACGTTTGGCATTTCTTTCCTCAGGTAGCTTAGCTTCCTCCGTGGATGTGTTGGTTGTTGCTCTGGAAACCTCAGAGTCTTCTAACATTATTGCCACAAATTGGTCGCATTGCTCCTGTAGTGATCCTTTCCCAAGTTAATATGCTCCTTTTCTAACTTGGCTGCACCGTACTGAAGACGACCAATAGTCAGAAATACGTATATACGGTTGCCTTCCATCTTATACACATATTTTATTATATTTTTCTTTTTTTATTGCGAGCTATGCCGATATCTTTTACCTTTATATATATATATATATATATATATATATATATATATATATATATATATATATATATATATATATATATATATAATGTAGTTACCACTCTTAGCTTCTTAGGTGCTGTCAGTGAAATGAGAACAACAACAGGTAGGAAACACGCCAACCATGAGAAAAGACAGTGGCCTTGAGGTCAAAATATGACAGAACAGCAAGGCGTATTTAAATAGTCTAAGTTGTGGCTGAGTAGCCAGCCAACAGGTGAATATTGATTCAACTTTCAACAGTCCAAGGTTCATAACATTTGGAACTGAGACTAATAAAGATTCTATGAATCAATTTTAATTATAAAATTTTATTATAGTTTATTTTTATGAACGAAAGAGTAATTAGCATAATTTTAACTGGTAGCTCCGACCACTCCATGGGCGTGCTCAAGATTAATTGAAAAATTACTTTGAATAATTGTAAAAAATAAATGAATTATTTCAGTGTTATAAAGGGTTATAAAGATTCAGAAGATGAACTTTCAGAACCAAGATTTATAATAACTGGCTCGATCATTTTATCAGTAATAATGTCCAGCTTCCACATTTTTTCCTCTTCTTTAATAGTGTGATTTACTGCCTTTTCCCAGTTTTCAGGTTTTACATTATTTACGGCCTCCAAAAACAACTGTTTAACATCATGAATTTTAAAAGTGGTATTTTTTCTTGAAACTTCACTCTTTATCTGTGCCCATACCAGTTCAATCGGGTTTAATTCACAATGATATGGTGAGGATCTAAGTACTGTCATTCCACGATTTTTGGCAATTTCATCAATTTCGTATTTTTTAAATTTTTCTTTATGAAGGGCACACAACGAATAAAGTTCCTTTCTTATAGATCCGGGATGGTACGTAATATTTTTTGAACTCAGCCAATTCTGCAAGTCTTTTTTTAACCACTTGGTTGTGGGCAGTCCTTCTATAAGTCTGGAGTGATAACTTGCATTATCCATTACTATTACACAGTTCTTAGGAAGAAGATCTATCATTTGTTCGAACCATTCTTGAAAGACATCAGCGTTCATGTCTTCATGGTAGTCACCGGTACGAGTTGATTCAAAAGTTAATAAACCACCTTCAACAAAACCGTCTGAACTGCCAATGTGTACTATTATCAGCCTGCGTCCCTTTCCTGATGGTGGGTTTAAACCAGTAGATAAGTTATTTACAAAAGCGTGCCTTTGACTTGTAACAGTTTCATCCTGCCAAAATTTATTTGGTGTATGACCCTCGTTGATCCATGTTTCATCAAGATAAAATATTTTTCTTTTTTGGTTTCTCATTTCCTTTATGGTTCTTAGAAAATGTCTTCTCCATATGACAATATCGCTTCTTTCTAATAAAATAGACTTTCTGGGATTCTTTTTCCAGCGGAAGCCTATTTCTTTTAAAAGTTTCCATAACGTACTTCGACTCATTTCTGGGTAATCCTTATCATCTCGAACTGAGACAAGAACTTTATCCAATGTTGGAAATTCTTGTCTAAAGAAGAATTCATGCACTTTCCGTCGAAGTCCTTCTTTAAAATGATATTCTATTTGAAATTTTGGTTTCCCTGGAGCATTACGTGGCATTTGAAAACTACCACATTTCTCTTCTTTAATAACTCTGTAAATCGTAGATTTCCCAACACCAAGTGTACTGCTAACTAACTCAACGGTCTCATCAACACTTTCACATAAACGTTTGTCTGTAAATGATTTATATATATATATATATATATATATATATATATATATATATATATATATATATATATATATATATATATATATATATATATATATATATATATAAGCGGGGATCCTACAGCTTCTGCCGCTTCCCGCATTTCGATCGCCATCTTTTTCTATCTCTCCAGGTGTCTTCATCAATGGCTCTGTCTTTCATGGTTTCCATAACACCTTGTATCCAAGACTTGGCTGGTCTTCCTCGTTTCCTTCTATTATTTGGATTGTATTCCATAGCTCTTTTTGGCCATCTGTTGTCGTCCATCCTCTGTACGTGTCCATACCATATTAGCTGTCTAGTTTCTATTCTTTCAGAAGTTATATGTACTCTATCTGTTTTTCTTCTAATTACAGAATTAGGTATACGTTCTACTGTAAATGATTTAAAACAATTAAATATTAATGTTTTTTCATTAACTGTTAGAGGACCAATTTTTCGGCGTTTACACGGCACTTCCAAATTTTCCATAACACTAGTATACACAATAAACTGCACCTTGCAACTGAAGTACCTACTTTTAGTGAACTGTTAAGAATTTTGAATACGCCACTTGGACCTTCCTACAAAATGGAAAAACCCACTATCACATTTTCTGTGGAATAAGTTTAGAAGGTAATTACCTAGTCAATTACTGTCGTAGATAACTGGAATTAAAGAATTAAATGTTTGATTGTTGAAACCCTTACTTCGTGGAATGCACTCATTTCAGATAAAATAAAACGTTTTATTTTATCTAAAGAATTAAACTTTATTTTGCAAATAGGTAGGTACTTATTAAACTTTTATTGGTTATATATAACCAATAAAATAAACATCTTACATTTCTTGCAAATTCATTAGTACCTGTTAACCTCCATCACTCCGACACTGGCAACCTTATTTAGGGATTAGTAACCCTCACAACTATTGTATTCTATTCTGCTCCAAGCTTTATACCTGGTGGTCAAACTCAATTTAAAATTGTTTTCCTATATACTTCTGTAAACTTGTTGACAAATATCTGTTTTTCATTGAGTCACCCGTATCAACAGTTTAGGGATTTGCATACATAATTTATTGTTTTATTACTCTCTCATACATAAAAATACACTATAAACTATTTGATCAGAAACAATTATTTCAGATGTGTAAAAGTAACATTGACAAAATAATCAATAAAATGTAAGTTGAATGAATCTAAGTTAAATAAAGTAAGAGAATATTTTATTTTATTTTTATTTGAAATTATTAATATGAAAATATGATAGAACATACACCTTAGGGGACAATTTTAAAGTAAACAACATATTAAGCCTAATTCTGCAATATTAATGCATGATAAATTTGGCTAAAGTTACTAATGTCTGTTCTCTTATTAAGAGCGTTGGGGTGTTTAAGTATTGAACACATTTCCAGAAACTGCCTTTTAACGAGATTCCGTTCATTGCCAAGAATCTTAACTTCATTAAAGTCCACTTTATGTTTAGTGTTAATAGCATGCTGAGCAAGTATGCTTAGATAAGTTGATATCACTGCGGTGTGTCGTAAAACGCCCTCTCAGTGATCTCTCTGTCTGCCCGATGTAGTATGAGTCACACTCAGCACAAGGTATGTGATAGATGAAGTTTACTTGTTCCAGAAGGGACAAGGGTGTTTTTGTTTTAGAAAACAAATTCCTGACAGTCTTAGCATTATTAACAGCAATTTTAACAGGTACGTTATTCTGTTTATACAGTTTAATAAGTTTTTCAGTAACTTGGTTTGGTGGTTGGAGTTCCAAGTACAGTATTAGGCAGAATAGTGTTATTAATGGAATTATTTGATATTATTCTAAGTTGTTCACCATTGGGTATATCATTTAAAGAGGAACCATAGCTTTGTAAATAAAGGTATTTATTAATGAGGGAGGATTGATGGGAATTCTAAATTAAAATATTTCTAAGCAATTGAAGGGATTCCCTTCGATTAACCGGATGTGTCAGTCTATTTAGCCTACAGCTTAAAGCTTTAATTAGGTTTAATTTATATTTGAAAGGATGACAAGAATGGTAGTTGAGAAACCTATTAGAGGCCATTGGTTTCCTATACCAACTTGTGGTTAAGGTGTTATCTCCCATTCTAATGACACGCATGTCTAAGTTTATTTCTGAGAAAAATTTAAATCTGGTGAGTGTCGAATAACCGAGTTAGTCTATTTATAGTCTAGTCGTCAGAGATTTGACCCCTAAAAATCATACGAACAAGCTGAATTTTGCCAAGAATATTAATCTTGGGATCTCAAAAAAGATGCAAAAAAGTTTACCACTTTAACCCCCGGGCTTCCCCCTAAAACCACCCTCGTAGGGGGGCAAAAACGCAAAAAAAAATCGATTTACCAAGAATCTGTACGACGTAGAAAAAATGTTTAAAATAAAAAATGTAGCTGAGATAATTTTTAACAAAAATATTTATTAGCACTTTTTGCGTAGAATGAACCGTTCTCTTGGAAACAATGCCTGAAGCGACTTGCGATTTTAAATGTCAGTTCCGCGCGCGAAATCAATCTTAAATAAAATTTGTATCAACTCGACGGTAAAAATCGATATCTTTTCATCAGAGTGTCCTATCGACAAAAATCAAAATGCGTTTGTAAGGTAAAGAGTGCAGCTTTTGTATGCAATTTTTATATTATACCGCAAATGAAGTTAGTTTCTATAAAGCTGTTCAATAAATAAACTTTTCGCGATTTTTGCCATTTTTTACGATTCTCGTGAGATCAATAAAATTTATTATTTTCATTGACCGGTCGTGGTAAAATTTCCATTGTTGGAGACCAGTCTTCAAGACCTATAACAAGTCGCCTCCAAGAAGACGATTTTCGATGTAGTTTATAGCAAAAGTTTGGTTCTTTTAAAAAACGTACTAGTGTAATTAAAAAGAGCAGTTTTAAACGGTCTATATCGTTTGTAATGTGAAAGTTTAAATTCTGCGTTTTTTAAGCATATTTCAAATGCCTCAAATTTGTTGCCAAAACTCCGTAGTGGTCGGTCAATGAAAGTGATACATTGTATTGATCTCATAAATATAAAAAAAATGTGCCACGTTTATTTATTTAACACCTTTATAAAAACTGAGTTCATTTGCAACAAAATACAAAAACTGCATACGAAAGCTACACTGTTTACGTTTAAAACGCATCTTAAATCTTAAATATATACTGACCATATACGCACCCTTTCTCCGCCACTGATACGCTTTGTGGTAACATTCATGGCGATAGCTAAACGATACGAAAAACTTAACTGATCACGCTCATGACTCATTTTACTTATTATTTGCCAGACTAAAGCATAGTCTTTATGTTTATGAAACTTTACCTTTATGAAACACCCTGTATATTTTTGTTTTTAAAAGATAATTAACTTTTATCAACACAACTACTGTAACAAAAAACATCCCTCTATCTTATCTACACATGCTTTCCTTAGGTTATGGTTTCGGACCTCTGGAGATCTCAGTCTGATATACAGTCATTTTTCATCTCACAATAACAATAAAACATTACAAATTATAACTTAGGCCAAACAGAATCACCCTTTACTCATCAATTTTGTTGGTTTTCCAAATTAGGTTAATATACATTAATATTTAATTAACTCTCTCAATCCACCTTATGTTCATGAACTTATAACTTATACTTCTTATATTTATCAGGTACCAAATGTTGTTTTTAACATGTAGAGCCTTTTTCTTCTTAAGTTATAAGTTAAGTAATATACCAGCAGTACATTACATCAATTATTCTGTTCACCTTCTATATCAATAACACGCTTAAATACATCAATTAACATTTTACTGTGTAATAATAAAAATAAAAAACCCAACTTCCCACACATATCTGCTTCCCATATTCCAGGTACCAAATGATGAAGAAACATATAGAGCCTTTTATAAAAATCTTTAGTTGTTCACCATTGAATTCAGATATTTGTATGGTTAGTTGCCTACAGTCGGTTCACAATTTGTTGATAGCTCACTACAAGTTTAACCCTAATTAGAAAACTGAAATACAGAGAGGATAGGTAATACGATATAATAGTAAAAACCAACCTAAAACTGACGGTTTAAGACGTTTTCGACTAACCCACCTTATATCTGAAGGAATACAATACCTTATAATCCTATTACGGGGGTATTTTGAATGGTTAGAGATGAACGACCAGTGTCGTAGAGTATATGATTGAAACATTAATTTGAACTAAATAAATATATTTTTTAAATTGTACTTATGTAAATTGTATTTTTTAATAAAACTTATTTATTTTATTCAAAAATAAAAAGTTTCTTGCCATTTGTAAAAGATACATTTATTTAATTAAGGAAAAAGGCGCCAAATGTCGCCTGGCAAAATTTCCAATGTGTTTTAAATGTATCCATTATTTTCGAATCCGGAGAAAATTAATAAATATTTTTGAAAAATTTAAACGCAGAATGAAAGATTACATTATTACTCAGGGCAGAAAGTCCCTGAAAACTTCTACAATGTTTATTTTAATATGTTATGTAACAGGGGTGAAAATAAAAGAGAAAATATAGTATAATTTTTAATTGAAAATATTGCATGCAAAAGAAACTTTTTATTTATTCAAAAAAATATTTCATTCTGCCTTTAAATTTTTCAAAAATGCTTTTTAGTTTTCTCAGGATTTAAAAAAAATGGATACATTTAAAACACATTGAACATTTTGACAGGCGACATTTTGCGCCTTTCCCCTTTAACACCTTACGATTACAACTACTATTACTTACCTTATATAATTACGATTAGAAAACTATTCAAATTCAAAATAAATAGGATCAACTTCGGAATCCGAGTCGTCTTGAGGGTTAATAATCTCTACGGTCGCATCAATTATGTTATCAAGATCCCACATTTTTTGTTCTTCTTCTATTACATGTTTTACTGCATCTTTCCAGTTTTGTTTTGTAATATGTTATAAAGACTCGTATAACAATTCACGTACAGCTTGTATTTTATATGACGTATTTTTTCTAGCCACATAACTTTTCATTTGTGTCCAAATGAGTTCAATTGGATTTATTTCGCAGTGGTAGGGTGGAAGTCTAAAGACTGTGATGTTTCGCCTTTCCGCCATTTTGTCAACTGCGTATTTCTTGAACTTAGATTTGTGTTGCCGGGCAATTTTTAAAAGTTCTGCTTTTACCATTCCATCTTCGTAAGGCAGATACTTATTCCGCAGCCAGTCAAGAATATCCTGTTTCTTCCACGCATTCGTTAGAAGTCTTTCTACTAGTCGTGAATAATAAGGTGCATTATCTAATACTATAATTGAATTTGGTGGTATGTGTTCAATCATTTGCTCAAAATACTTTTCGAAAGCTGTCATCTCCTCGTGATAGTCTTTTGTGCTTTTGGAATGAAATTCCAACAAACCATGCTTAACAAATCCTTTTTCACTGCCAATGTGAGAAATTATTAATCTACTGCCTTTACCAGAAGGTGGGGAGATACCAGTAGACCAACCTTCCATAAAGACTTGCCTGGAGCTTAATATATTTTTATCTGACCAAATTTTTTTTAGAGTATGACCTTAGTTTACCCACGTTTCATCTTGGTAGAAGATGGGCCTTTCTTCAGCCCGGAATTTTCGTATGAATCTTAGATAATTTCTTCTCCAACATCATCTTCTCCTCCCGGTCAATCAAAAGTGATTTTCGGTCTGATTTCTCCCACCGGAAATTTAATTCTTTTAAAACTTTCCACAATTTAGTTCGTCCGATATGAGGCAAATCCGGGTCGTCTCTAACTTCTTGTAAAATTTTGTTTAGGTTTGGTATTTCTTTTTTGAAAAAAAATCCATGAATTTTCCTTCGAATACTATTTTTGGCAAATTCATCAATTTCAATAGGCTTTTTCCCTCTATTTAAGTGTTCGTTTGTGTTTTCGTTAGCTATACCGTGTTTTTTTCTTTCTGATAGGAACCTATATAAAGTTGACTCTCCTACGCCAGTCATGTTGGCACAACTTTTGACTATGTTGCGAACAGTGTTTGTGGGATTCTGAGAAACCAGAGCATCGTGAACATTCAGGACAATAGTCTTCTCTCTTGGTGAATAGACAGACTTACTGACTGTACGCAACAGTATCGGTGTAAAACTTGATGATGAAGCCATCACAAACAATCCAACAAAACGAGCACGAGCGAAAGGTACGTATATGTTCGTAGATATATGGAATAAAAAATCACTCACGCACTGCATATAATTCGCAAAAGAAATATTCGAGACGCTAATTACTGCCGTAGACGCGGAAACACCGACGAGCCGTTAATTACATGCGATATAAAACGTACTAAACAAAAAAATTGTTTTCGTTCGTAATAACTTCACCCTTTCAAGTTAAGTTTCGAATATAATTATATTATTAAAAATCTGGGGAATTCCATCTTAATTATCTTGCAACGAATAGTACCTTCGGATATGAATTCCGGGTTTTCTAGTAAAGTGATTAAACGCGAAGATTAGTATTGAAATATCCAAAGAGATAAGGTATTCTTATTTACAAAATTGTTAATGGTTAAATTCTTATTTTTAATAATATAATATAATAACCAACATTAGTCGTGAAAGTTTTAATTGTTTTTTTGCTAAATATATTAGTATTAAAATATTATCAATATTATATATAACAGTATTAAAACATTATATTATTATTTAATGAATAAACACCTTAGGAACGCCTATGATTTACGACCGTTTTATGAGTTTGAGGCATATTTCGTGCTCTCAACAATTTGTGAACGAAGAATACCTACAATAATACCTAATTTACAAATTTTTCCACAAACTTTCAGAGCAAATTATACAGGGCAAAAATGTGGCCACCCTATAAATGTCCGAAAATCAAAATTCATTTGAAGTTTTATGCATTGTTTCATAGTGTATATTCAATATCTCTCATTGTTAAAACAAAAAAAGGCCATTTCTGCTCGATTCCTTAGCATAATTTATTTAATTAGAAGGCTACAAAGAAAATAGTGTAATACCGAAACGAATTACAAACAATACGTTCATATTCTTCACGAAGCATGTTTTAAAGTCCTGCAAGATTTTCTGGCTGGCCTGATTGACTTCTAACCCTACGATGAAGTTCATCCCAAAGATATTCGGTGATATTCAGATCAGGGCTGCAGGCTGGCCATTCTAGAGTATTAATTCCTACTTATCGCAATAAATATTTAAATTGAGACGCAAGATGAAACAGTGCATAAAACTTCCAATGAATTTTTATTTTCAGAAATTTTTAGGGTGGCCACTTTTTTTTCCGTTCAGTGTATTTCATTATACATATTGATGCTACTGTCAAATGTAGACACATACCTCCGGTTACATTGACTGCTTTGTTCAGACTTAATAGAACTGAATCATATCAGACCGTCCTAATATGTCATTTCAATTCAGTTGCTATCAACAAGTCCTCAAAGACACTTCATCCTAAGGACTAGCAACCCGGGTGGAGTGCATTGCCATGTGATCATTTTTTTTATAATTTAAACATCATAGTTTTTAAATATCAAAGATATAATTCAAAGTCAATCTAACTACATTTAAAGGGTTTTTACCCACGTATTTAGTAGCTTCAAACATGTAAATCCAGTAAGTAATAACTAAACTTTTGTAATAACCTTGGTCAAAATTTTAACTTTCACGTTTGCTTTAATTAAAGTCGTTATGCTTATTTTAGGATAGCACTGATGGTGAAATAGTTATTCCGAAAACGTTCTGTAATGTAGCCCGATAGGAGTTATTTATTAATATATCTTTTATAAAGGAAATTTTTTAAATAAAATGTATATTTACTCTTTTACATGTCTCAGAAAGAAAGCTGTCTACAATTACGCAAAACAAAATCGAGAACCTTAAATTGTTAAAAGTTATTGTTTATACACCATCAGATTTTCACCTTAATCAGATTTTTTAATCATTTTTAGCGATTCTGTAATAGAATCTGATCATCTTAAGAAAAAATTGCTTTAAACAATTTTAGATCATCTGAAAACAAAAGAAAATCACTATTTTTGAAACATATTGCAATACCATTAATGAAGATATTAAAAAATAATGGTAAATAATGGCCACACTGTGTTACACCAGATGATATATTAACATAATGTGACGTGAAGCCTTTATCCGAACCTGTTGAGTTCTATCTAATAAGAAACTACCAAACCAGGTCACAATATAGCTGAAAAAGCTAAGAAGATGTATCTTTTCCGTAGAAGAAAGTATTTTATTCACAGATTATCATGGGAAAAGAAGAAGCATCAATACCAAAAATTATATGTGATTAGTGCGTTCGAAAGAAATAATTGCGGAAAAACTGCAACAAATCGAGAAGAAAAAAAGGTACTTTTATGAAGATGTATGTCGCAACGATGAGAAATATATTTAAATACTTTTATGCACATGAGTTGCAATTCAAATTGGTTCCGCACTGAACGTATTTTATGAGTTAGTCCCGAGTCTTGGGTGAAGTCTATTGATTAAAATACTGTAGGAACATTTCGAAATTGGATTTAAGGTCGTAAAATAATAATTTTAAATTAAGTTTACGGTTTCGATTTCAGACTACAAATTTATAATGCAATCTATTTCTGTATGATGAAAATATTCTGTATGAAAATATTTGTTTTGACTGTTTGACTGAAAATATTATTGTTTAAATAGTTAGGAGAAAATACAAAAAACAACTTTGAAAATAACGTCTCACAAAATACTGTTTATGAATTTTGAGTACTACCAACTGTATTACCAACTTGAAAATAAGCGGGAAATTAAAAATGTTATTTATAACATAAGCAATCGAAAGAAAATAGTCAAATAATCGAGCCCTATCTGTCAAAAGCAACTTTTGACAGATAGGGCTCGACTATTGCGAAAAGAAAAACAAAAATTAATATGGCTTCCTATATATGGAAATCAGGTTTTGTAAGAAAAATCAACTGGATAAAAAAGTTACTCGTTACAGCAGGACAAAATAGAAAAGTCAAATTTTTATAAATCTGGATTAAAAAGGATGGTTAAAAATATATAGGTACAGATGCCCATTGATCACGAAATTGTGTTGGGGAACCATGAGGTTCGTTTTGGAACAGATTTTACATCGGATGTGATGTGTGAAGATGACTGAAGTTCTCGCTGAAATGGTGTTTTGTACTGTATTTTTATTGTAATTTTAAATGTATATTCTAACACCTAAAAGTATGCATTTTTACATTGTTTGACATCTTTTTATGACTTTACAATTAGAACTGAAGAAGTGCAGGAATACTGCACGAAACGTTTTCTATTAAAAGATTGAAATAGTTTTTTCATTTTTTATTTCTCCTTGACCGATATCCTCACTTACAGTGAGATTTTTATCCCACTTGCATTGTATATATATATATATATATATATATATATATATATACATATATATATATATATATATATATATATATATATATATATATATTATATTGATTTATATATATTAATTTATAGTAGTCATCGCACAAGATGAAGAAGATCTCAGCTTTATGCTCAGAAAACTAGAAGAAGAATATAAAAACAACGGAATGGAAATAAACTTAGAGAAAACCGAATACCTAACAACAGAAAACAAGGATATGAGAAACCTAGAGATAGACGAGGGAAGACAAATAAATGGAACAGATAAATTCAAGTATTTAGGAACCATAATATCGAACCAGGGAACAACAGCAGAAGATATAAACAACAGACTGAGACAAACAAGAAACTGTATAAGACAACTAAACTCAGTGTTGTGGGATAAGAACATTACGATAAAGACAAAAAAGAGAATATATAACACCCTGACAAGAAGTATCCTGACATATGGGTCCGAAAACTGGACAATAAACAAGAGAAATAGAGGTAGAATAAGAGCAGTAGAAATGGAGTTCCTGAGGAGAAGCTGTAGACTTACAAAAAGAGACAGAATTGAAAACGCAGAGATTAAGCGGAGAATGGGAGTGCAATCAGACATAATCGACTATATAGAGGAGAAGAGACTATCCTGGTACGGCCACGTCAGAAGAGCGGACAGAGGACGCTGGATAAACAAAATCACAGAATGGAGCCCGATTGGAAGAAGAAAGAGAGGAAGACCCCGAAGGTCATTCAGAGATGAAATCGACGAGGCTATGGAGAAAAGAACCCTGCGAGATGGAGACTGGAATGACAGGGAAAATTGGAGAAAACGGTTGAGTGAAGGAAGACAGTGAAAACTGTGGAAATCCTTAGTAGTAGTAGTAATTTATAGTATCAGCAATCGGTCAGGAAATAAAACTCTATTTGTTCAGTCTCAATATTAGATATGCTAAGAAAATTTAAATTTTTATTCTTATAGTTGCATTAAAATATTCACTTTGTTTACATATAATAATTAATTATTCTAATAAATTTACAGTTTTCTCCTGAAGAAGTCACAAAATCGTGACGAAATATTGAGACTGAACAAATAGAGATTTATTTCCTGACCGATTGCTGATACTATAAATCAATATTTAAAACAGTACGGTCGAAAAATAATTTGAAATATATATATATATATATATATATATATATATATATATATATATATATATATATATATATATATATATATATATATATACAATGCAAAAAAACGCACTTTTAAGAATACAACTGCAAGTAGATAATGCTCCAATCGATCAAGTGAAAACATTTAAATACTTGGGAATGATGATGAATGACCAATGGGATCCTTAACAAGAAATAAAATGCCGTACCGAACAAGCAAGACAAGCTTTTATCATATTTAAACCGCTACTATGTAACCGTAATCTTTCCTTCAATCTCTGCTACAGGATGGTTAAATGCTATGTATGGTCCATATTGTTATACGGCATGGAAACATGGACGTTAAGTTGGAGGCCTTCGAAATGTGGACGTTGCGAAGAATGTTCCGCATACCATGGACAGATAGGGTGAGAAACGAGGAAGTCTTAAGAAAGGCAAATACTGAGAGAGAACTACTGAATTTGATCAAGGTATAAAAAATTGGATACCTCGGCCATATTCTGAGAGGAAAAAAATACGCAATCCCTCAACTAATCATCCAGGGAAAGATTGCAGGCAAGAGAGGAGTAGGTCGCAAACAAATGTCGTGGCTACAGAACATAAAGAACTGGACAGGCATAAATAACACTGGCGATCTTTTGCATGCCGCAAAAGACAGACGTCTGGCCTTAAGATAATTCGCCAACGCACTATGTGCACGGCACTATAAGAAGAAGAATATATATATAAATATATATATATATATATATATATATATACATATATATATATATATATATATATATATATATATATATATATATACATATATATGTTCGGATAAATTTCCGCGGTCAGATGAATGAAAATTACTAAGTTCTCGGGAAGAACCGCGTTGACAATTGAAAACTAGACGTTTCGGCACCCATTTTGGAGCCATTATCAAGAGTGATACGGTTCCGTTCGAGTTCGGGGTCTCAATCTGCCTACTCCCCTCACTCGTGACGTACCAGTATCTCGTTCTGTATAAATACAAGAACCGTCAAACGGCACTGAGGTCTCAATCTGCCTACTCCTCGGTGTCGAGTGACCTTTCCCAGTCTATTTCAATCGTTTCTGTTCATCGTCAACCGTTGCCAGTTGCTCCTCGCGACCTTAAAAGAAATTGAAAGGCAAAAAAGAATGTACCGTTCAATTGTCATCTTCACAAATAGCCAGGCAGCGCTTAAGTCTCTCAATTCTGTAGAGATCAATTCTAAGCTAATATAGGATTGTGTGGGTGCTTTAAATAACCTAGAAGACCGTAAAAAGGTTACGGTAGCCTGGGTACCTGGGCACGACGGTCATAAGGGCAATGAAAAAGCAGATGAAATGGCCAAAAAAGGCTTATCAATGCCATTTGTTGGACCGGAACATTCTGTGGCGTTGCAAAGGCAGTAGCTAGATTTACTGTAAGACAATGGGTAGCTCATAAATCTCTGGAATGGCGGAAGAATTCACCATGACAAAGACAGACGGAACAGTTCATTAAAGAACATTCACAAAAATTTACGGCAGACCTATAAGCGAAGCCATAGTCGGTCTACTAACAGGGCCCTGTTAGCTGAATAGGCAGTTGAAGCTGATGGAATTGTTAGATGATGACCTATGCACGTTCTGTCACCTAGAAGAAGAAACAGCTGAGCACATTTTATGTCAGTGTAAAAGTCTGGCATATGTGCAGTTCTTTGCATTAGGCGAAGAAAAGACAACGGCACAGAGCTACATGGATGGTTCAGTCTCGAAGTTATTAGAGCTTTTAAAAAGAGTCAGGTTAGAAAATGTAATCTTGGGCTAGAGGACTACAATAAATCTGGAAAAGGTCGCAGTGAAATAGACCAAAAACCACCTCATTAAATCTATCTATCTACTAACTACAACCTATGTAAGGTTGGGGTAGGAGTTGTCTTCTATCTTTTAGCATCTTTTAACGAGTTCAAATAGCCCAGTAGTTACATACATAATACACACACAACATAATATTTTGTAGAACCCCAGCTTCGAGTGACATGTGTGTTCCAATATAACAGTGGGACCCACATGTCTGAAGATCGAACCGGTCACACTCCGTAATGGGAGTGGTATCTCCACTACCTATCTGACCTCCAAGCTATAACCAACAACGCCTCCCCATCGCAGGACATAACGAATGAGTAGACTTGTACTGAAAGTTACTTTGGATGCCCTGGGTAATGCGACATCCTCTGTTTCACTTTATGTGGTTAATCCACCTGATTTTAGGGGTAGCTAGAAGAGCTTTTCTCCCTATGAATGACTGAAGTTAATTTTTACATGACTTTGGATTTGTGTCCCAAAATGTGTATTCCAGACAGCGATGACTGCCCGCCCGGATTGTTTGTGCTCGGTCACTCAGCCGCCGAATTGGCAAAATAATTTTTGTTCTCCTCGTCAACTGAGCGCCCGAAGGATCTGACCATCAAGCCCACGTTTGTCGGTACGTGACCTCGATGCTCAGGTTCAGCCAGCTTGGTCCTTTTGACCTACCTACCACTTTTGTTCTCTAGTAAAATAAACATATAAAAAACAGATTTTTGTAATTTCAAATATTTTCTCTAGTGGCGGTAGGCTATTTCTTATCCTCTAGGTAAGAAACTGAACAAATCTACCCAGTTAGAAACCACTGTCGATTAACAACATAAAATTAAACAGCTGATGATTCTGTCTTATGGTATGTTTGTATATACCTGCTTACTTATACATATATTTATAACATTTCATATAATTTTTGCTAACAAGTTTTTAGTATCTCACAAATTACAGATATATTGAATTCTGATACATTGTACATATTTACCGACTGTATCATTTATTATACGTCACTGAATTTAAACAAGAATGTGAAATATGATGTGTTCAGATCGTTTTCAAAGGAATTAAATACTATTTTGTAGAAAAAAATAATAAGTATTCCATAAAATCAATGAAACACATTTTGAGGAGCTATAACCGTCAGCACTACTTATAATTATATCCGACTACACTTTTATTCCACAATAATGGAAAAATCGTTAAAATGAAGAAAAATTTAATATCGCTCTTGAATTTAAAGATACGATTTGGTGGCGCCAAAGTTTCGCCATGGCATTCGTCATGACGTGAGTACAGGAAAATACAATGCAAACCGTTCAGTTATTAATAAAGATAGCGGTTAAAAAATTGCTGAATTAGATCCTGTTTGAGAACAAGTTAATTTTAACGACAGCAGACTCAACTGTACGGTTTTGTCAAAAAAGACACTAGCATCACTTTCTGACAAAATTAATCCAGGTTTAAAAGTTCAAAATGATCGGATCACGGTAATGGTTTAGGCAAATGCTATCGCCAACTGGAGATTACTCTTTCTAGTGATTGGAATATAACAAAAACCCCATCTTGGCAGCATATTTTATTGCTAATTAATTGCTGCTGATTGGTACATTGATCAATCCCCAAAAATTACCCGAAAATCCCCCTAGTACAAAACTCATCCGCCGAAAAATCGAGATATCGGCCAAAAATTTCGTCTTATTCTATCGACCCATGCTAAAGTTACTGCAAAAAGTTAAATAGTGCACTTTTTATGCAATACATTCCCATATGATGGTTGATATACACCAAAAACTATACAGCTCTTTCGATCTGACTCGACACTGATAACGTATGGTCCTAAAGTTTTGGGAAAAATTTCAAAAGCATATAACTCTGACCACAATAATCTTATATTTTTATTAAATTATTCAACAATTTAACTTAACTATCCTTATTATAAATCAAAATTCAAATGACAGACAAGGGACCATTATTTTCGATTTGCCTAATAATTCCCCTGACACGTTGCATCATCCTTTGGACGACCTCGGCGTCAATTTCTCTAATTTTTGTATATATGCGGCGTCTTAACTGTTCCTGATTTTGTGCTTCCCATCCGTTATTATAGACTTTCCGACTTAATATTGCCCAGAACTCTTCAATTGGACGAGCCTGAGGTAGGTTGGGGGTTTTGTCTGCTTTCGGTACAAAAGTAATGTTGTTAGTTTCGTACCAGTCCCTTGTGATCCTCGCGTAATGACATGAAGCAAGATCTGGCCAAAAGACTATTTCATCATTTGCATGATGTGTGTTCACAAACTGAAGCAATTTAGAGAGACATCTTTGAATACAAATATTTGCGTTTAAGGCTTCGCCTCGAACAACACCAATGTAGGGCTGTGAGATAAAGACAGCCTCAGAAATTGCACACCATACCAAAATTTTGTCCTCAAATTTTTTCTTACTTTTGAATTTTATTTCATCAGTTACATTTTCGTAATCGTTCGTGTAAAACCCATCGTTACCCTTCATCTCAAAGTTGGACAAAGTAAAATATTTTTTATCGTCCATCACGATCAACTTGTTGACGAAATGCACTCGCCTTAACGCGAATTATGAATGTTCTTGGGAAAAACACTTTTTTAAAAACTGAACTTCACAATTAAAACTTTTATTTCGACTTACAAAGATTTTAGTGACAACAATAATAATTTAAATCAGACTGAAAAATATTGATTTTTACATGGTGTTTTTATAATTTATTAATTGCTGATCTTGCTGTTCAATACGTCGCAATTTAGTCCAGAATGTTCAAGCGGTAGCCTCGTGTTGGAATCCACGTGGTGGAACTTACTGGATGGTAGCGGTCATTGTACTGTAACTACTCCATCCCCTGAAGAAGTTTTGTGAGGGACGAACAGAACTGTTGAGTTGGCCTCTTCTGGAGTTTCGTCGCTAGAGTTGGGTTTTTTGTTGTTTGTTTTATACCTGTAACATATATAGAGGCAGATTATTGTAATAAAGATATATAAAGGAGTCATCCAAAAATGGTTATGGCTATGGTTCCATAATTTCGGGTTAATTGTCTCTAGATGTTCCTCTTCCTTAGAGAGTTCATGCAGTTTGTCTAAGGGGATGTGATCTATCCTTAATGGTTTGAATTTAATCGCTGTTTGAATATCTATGGTCCTTATTTTGGGAAGCATTAGCGGTTGCTCTGGGATGGTTGTCCTTGAATTTATGTAACTCTGGATTGGGGTTTTGAATTCGCATCTTGGCGGAAGATTGATGAGATAAGTTCCTTTTAGGCCCAAAATTTTTGTTGTAGAACATCGAGTTGTAATTTTGGTTGATTCGGGGAATATTCCTATATAGTGGGCGTCTGATAATCTTTGAATGATGACATCTCGAGTTTGGACGGGGGTGTATTGGCAAGAAGCTTCTTGGGTGCTCAACTGCAGGATTTGTTTGATACAATCATCAGTTTTCGTTGCTTCTAGTATTGTTTCCTCTTGGCAAAGATATCTTGTGTCGATTCGGGCACATGGTTCTTCCAAATATTGAAAGGATTTTTCGTTTATGAGGAGATATGGTTCCGGAGGAATGATTGTAGTAGAATTTGCGGTAGGTATAGGAAATAAATGATAATAAGTAAAGGAATCAGGGTGTAGGACAGGAAAATGAAGGATAAATATAATAGTACGGTTTGAATAATAGGCATCTACTTTGATGATGTCGTAGTACTTTAGGATGTCCTCTTCTTCGATGTACACAAGTTGGTCTGCCTTGTGGTGTTCTAGCATTTTATTGATGATCCATTTTATTTCGTCTTTCTTGATCACACTGTTATGGAGAGTGTTTACACGAGAAAAGGTAATGGCTTCTTCTAAGTCATTAAGTAACTGAAGTATAATTTGAAGGGTCAAATTTAATTGGTCCAGAACATTCCTTGCTTGCAAATAATGATTGAAGTCAAAAATGAATGTATTGAGATTCGTGCTGATATTATTTACTTCTTCTGCTATTATTTCTTGGTTATGTGTTAGTAATGTGATAGTTTCGTTGAACTCTTTTATAATCTTCTTGTTCAAGCTAATGTGACGATTAAGATGATTTATAAGATTTTCCTGATTCGTCTGTAAGGTTTCTATAGCATTGTTGTATTTTTCTGCGTCATCTTGATCTAGATTTCCAGAAATTGCTTTGATAATGCTTCCTATTCCATTAATTAACCCTCTTTCTGTTCTGCTATAGGGGTAAATTGTTGAGAATTTTTCTTGAGCTGATTTTAATTGATATCTAAGAGCTTGGTCGAAATTTTGTAAACTGCTAAAATACGGATGGCTAAGTCCATTTTGAATCGCTGTGGTCACTGCAACGTACTGGGTTTCAATTCTGTCTAATTCTTCCTTTATTGGTAGTAGTTTGAAAAGGTGTATAAAATCGTGTGTACTAGTATGAATCTTTGCTTGTCCCAGGTTGAGGGGAATTATTCCTGGGTTGTCTTTCAGGTCCTTGATCTTCACTTCCTCTCCCGTCGTCAGGGTGATCCTGTGGGGAAGGTTCAGAATTAGTTTTTGATTTAGGTTGGTGTTTTATGTTTTTCTTGTGAACTGTAGTTTTTGATGTTTTTACAGTCACTTCGTTATTTCTTTTTATATGTTTTGCGGAATATCGCGGAAGTAATTTATTTCTGGTAACTGTTTTCCGTGTGTAGATTTCTGTACTTGGTTTATACGTAATAGGGTCTTGTCTCGATTTATTTCTATTTTCAATGACTTTATTTTTATTCTCTTGTATTTGCTGGTTTACTTCCTTGTATAATTCCTTTGTTATCTCTCTATGATTTTGGATATAATTGTTCAGTATTACTTTCTGTATGTCAACGTCAAAGGGATCTTTTGCGTCGATATGTCCGTTTAATATGTCGATGGATCTTAACTTCGTTGCTGAATGTATGGAATTATTGTACCCAATTATAGCGTATAGCATTTGTTCTTTAATCGAGAGCTTTGCTTTGGTGTTCCTTAGGATTCGAAGATGTTCGATTAACGTAGAATGAAATCTCTCAATCATCCCGTTGGATTGCGGATTCTCTGGTGTTGTATAGTGGATTGAGATTTTATGAGAGTCTACAAATTCTTGTATTACTCCATTTTTAAATTCCGTACCATTATCGGCTACTATCATTGTTGGGAGTCCATGATGTGTTATAAAAATCAATAGGGCGTTGAGTACATTGATTGCATTTCCTCCATTTATTGGGTAGGCTTGCCCATACTTCGAAAATGTGTCTATTATGGTAAGAAACTTCTGTCCATCAGCCTGGAATAAATCAATGTGAACTATTTCCAGTGGTTTAGTGGGAGTTGGTGTAACCATAAATTTTGGTTTGGGAGGAAGTCTGTCGTATTTATTTTCTTGACATATATCGCAAAAGTTTATGATATCTTCTATGTCCTTCTTCATATTAGGCCAGTAATATCGTTTCCTTATTTGACTTTCTGTTTCAGCTATTCCTCTATGGTTCGTTTTTCCTTCATGATAGTTTTTTATAATCTCTTTTTGTTGTTCTTCTAGGTTAACATCTTCTAATAAAAGATTGCACTTTACTAAGTCATATGCGTTGTTTTTAAAAGTTTTCCTGATAATTTCGCAAATTTCTGCAAAAATTTCTTCTTCTGCTTCAAATAAAATTGCATATTTCTTTTTCGGGTTGAGGTGTTCCTTAAAAATTTTTATGGTATCAGCTTTTAACTGATCTTTCGACAGCTGGATATGATAACGTCTTTTATTCGGAAAGGTTTGTATAATTGCTGGAGGTCGTGGATTGTAGTTGACGATTTTGACTATAATTTGGTTATTGTAGAAGTTAAGTGGTTTTTCCGAAATAGGTATACCAAGAATCGGATTTTCTACTGCTGTATGTATTGTTTCATTTCCGTCTTCGTCCATGTTTTGATCTTCGTTTTCGACAGTGCCTTCTGGGATGTTTTGATCTTCGTTTTCAACAATATCTTCTGGGATGCTTTCTGGAATTAGTTCTGTTGCTTTTTCTTCTACAATCTCGTCAATTATTCGATCTGCATCTGGATTATTAGTCGTTGACCATCCATCGTCTTCCATGTCTACTAAATCATCAAAGACTTCCTTAATTTGTGAATCGATGTCCTTAGTTTCCTTTGTGTGTATTTCGATTCGAGAGAGTGCGTCCGCATTTGTATTAGCTTTGCCTTTTTTGTAAATTACTTCGTAGTCAAATTCTTCTAATTTTAATCTCCAACGCACTAGTTTGGAGTTAGGTTCCTTTAGGGAGAATAGATATTGCAAAGGGCGGTGGTCTGAGAGTATTTTAAATTTTCTTCCAAATAGGTAAGGTCGAAAATACTTAGTTGCCCACACCATTGCTAGCATTTCCTTTTCTATTGTGGAGTACTTGGTTTCGGTTTCATTTAGTGTCCTGGAAGCAAAGGCAATTGGTTTATCCCTGCCAACTGGTCCTTGGGAAAGTACTGCACCGATAGCGAAGTTACTGGCATCTGTTGTGAGGTTAAACGATTTGGAAAAATCTGGATATTGCAATAATGGCTCATTCATTAATAATTTCCTGCAATTTTCAAAGCATTCTACGAATTCGGGTGTATGTTCGATCTTTGCATCTTTTTTCAAGCATCTTGTTAGTGGTTTTGTGATTTTTGCGAAGTCTCGAATAAACTTCCTGTAATATCCCAGCAGTCCAAGAAATCCTCTTATTTCTTTCGCTGTTTTCGGTATTGGATATTTTTCTATTGCTTCAATTTTCGCTGGATTCGGTTTTATTCCTTCTTGTGTGACTACGTGTCCTAGAAAATTAACTTGCTTTTTTAAGAATTCGCATTTGTCGACTTGGATTTTTAGTCGGGCTTCTCTTAGTCGTTGAAATACTTTTGTGAGATTTACTATGTGTTCCTGTAGTGATGTTGAATATACTATTACGTCGTCCATATAGACGAGGCATATTTCTCCTTGAAGTCCCTTCAATACGTTGTCCATCATACGTTGGAACGTGGACGGAGCGTTCTTAAGTCCAAAAGGCATTCTTAAATATTCATAGTGTCCATTTTCCACATTAAATGCTGTTTTGGGAATGTCTTCTTCAGCCATCTCGATTTGGTGAAATCCGCTTGCTAAGTCGAGGGTCGTAAAATATTGACATCTTCCCAATTTGTCCAAAATATCGCTAATGTGAGGAATTCTGTATCGGTCGTCAATTGTCTTCTCGTTGACCTTTCTATAATCTACTACTATTCTCCACTTTATTTTACCGGATGAATCTGGTTTCTTTGCCACGACCCAAATAGGCGAGGACCATGGCGATTGACTTGGTCGAATGATCCCTTGCTCTAACATTGAAGAGATTTGTTTCTTTACTTCTTCCTTGTGCACATACGGATACCGGTATGATTTCGTATATACAGGCTCTTCATCCTTGGTTCTGATGTGGTGTTTAACTTCGTTAGTAAAGCTGAGAGGAGTTTCTGGTTGGTAAAATATATCGGAGAATTTTCGGCATAGGTGGCGAACTTGTTCCTCCTCTTCTTCGTTAAGATGTTCGGTTTTAATTAAGTCGTCGATATCTTGTCTGTAGTCTGGTCCGGAGGTTGTTTCCATGGAATATATATGGAAATCTTGAATGTCTATTTTATTGCTTTCGAGTGGTTCCATAAGAGAAAGATGAATGGGGTCTGACGTGAAGTTAGCAATTTCGGTCCAGGCGAGGTGGTTCTCGGCGTTAGTAAGGGCTTCTCGTACTACGACGCCTTGTACTTTTTGGGTAGGAATAATGATGGTTCCTTTTTCTTCTTTGACAGGAATTTTCACTTGGCTAATAGAATTTGCTTCCAAATGAATGGAATAAAATTGTGTTTTATTTGTTTCGTAATATTTAATGGGGATTGTAGAATCTTTTGTAACTAGAAGCGATTTAGGGAAGTCTAATTGGGCTTCGAAGAGTTTTAGATTGTCGAGGCCAATAAGACCATCGAAAGTTTTGTGAAACTTAAAGAGGTAAAATTTCATTTTGCTGTCAGAATTAAATTCTGAAAATGAAGGAATTTCGGCACAATATTTTTGGGAATAGTTTTGAAAAATTGATGTGACGACAAAGGGTTCGTGTTTTATGTAACTTGGAAAATATGAAGAAGCTATTTCTGGATTAAGAAATGACTTTGTAGATCCTGTATCGATTAAAAGTCGTAAAGAAGGCTTAGAAATTTCGACGTAGGGTAGCTCCTTCTTGTCGGGAAATGAATGAAGTTCAATTACGTTCCGATTGCTTCTGGTGGGTCCTCTCGAAAATTTACGTTTTCTTCGTATTCGGTTGGTTGATTCTCGTATGTATCTTGTAAAAAATTGTCGTATTCAGGTTCGTAGTAATCACTGTAGTTGGCATTCTCTTCTTGCTCATCTCCGTGGCATTGTATATTGTAAAGTTCTTCTACGGTGAATTTTGGCTGTGCTCGGTAATTTGGTGTAAAATTTGGACGGCCTCTGGTTGTGGTTTCTGATATTCCACTCATAGGTGTTGGTCTAGACTGTTTTGACTGTCCAGGTTTGGGTGCCCATACATTTGACTGGTTCTGGGTCCTGAATGCTGGAGGGTTTGAATTTTGTCTAAATTGATCGAAGTTTTGTTGCCGATGTGGTTGCTGAAATTGATTCTGCGGATAGAATTGTCTCATTGATTGCTGCCATCGTGGAGGTGCAAAATTTGTCTGTTGGTACAATGGTTTTTGGATCTGTACAGGCATCTGCTGTCTCTGAGGTCGGCGTTCTTGATAATTTTCACTTCTTCCTGATGTTGAAGGTTGACTTATTTGATTTTTTTGAAGATATCGAACATTATTTTCTTCCTGTACGTACTGTATTGCCGTGGCTAAACTTCCTGGTCTCATTGCTCTGATAACAGAGCCCATTGGTTCTCGTAGGCCTGCTAAGAATGTTGTAAGAGCTTGTTGACGGAAAAATTCTTGTTTGCTCCTTTTAATATCGGCATTTATGGTATGTAATTCTAGGTAATTATTAATACAGCTTAAAAGTCCCATGATTTTTTCGTAAAAATGCATAATAGATTCTGTTGAGCCTTGTCTTAAATTTACTAGATCCCTTGTAAGCGAATTTTCGTCTCTCTGGTCTCCAAAATTTTGAATTAATGCGTTTTTTATTTCGTCCCAACTTTCGCATCCATATACGGATATAACTTCCTTGGCTCTACCTGTTAATTTACTGATAATACCATGAAGCAAAAATTTGTTTTGTATATTCGCTGCATTAAGTCTGTCATAATAATGGTTTAGAAGTATTGTAGAAACTTTAATAAATTCATGTAATTCATTTGGATTTCCGTCAAAATTTGGAAGAATGCATAAATTTTTAACGTCAAATTGTGGAACTGCCATATTTTAAAAATTTTCAATATAATATATAGTCAATAGTCAAATCGGTATAGTAATTTTCAATAATCAATATATAAATATATAAATCTTAATCTACTTATTTTCTATCTATTAATCTCTATGTTTATTAATATATAGTATTTATTAAGCTATTCAATTTTGTCTAAATCTGACTCTAAAGTCAATCTAAGGACTTAGAGGAGATATTTTTAAATTACTTTAATCTTTGTTAATCTATTCAAATCTTTGTTTTATTTATCTTCTAATTTAGCTCTGATTCAATCTAAGGACTCAGAGGAGTCTGATTTATTAAGAATTCTTTCAAAATCTAATCTTCTTAATTCTAAGTAATAATAAAATCGCTTACAGGATAAAGACGATGCCGATGTGCATTCCTTTGCTCCTGAAGGCTTCTTCTAACTTCTAATTCTCTAATTCCCTCGGGTGAACTCTGCAGACGGTTTCCCTGGGGCTGGTTCTTGGAACAGTGGACAAACACTTAAAAGTGACGAGGATCTATAAAGACTCTTCCACTTCCGTACTGACTCTGCGCCAATTATGAATGTTCTTGGGAAAAACACTTTTTTAAAAACTGAACTTCACAATTAAAACTTTTATTTCGACTTACAAAGATTTTAGTGACAACAATAATAATTTAAATCAGACTGAAAAATATTGATTTTTACATGGTGTTTTTATAATTTATTAATTGCTGATCTTGCTGTTCAATACGTCGCAATTTAGTCCAGAATGTTCAAGCGGTAGCCTCGTGTTGGAATCCACGTGGTGGAACTTACTGGATGGTAGCGGTCATTGTACTGTAACTCGCGCGACAACATCTCGGAATTCTGTCTAATTTATCCTCTGTGTATTTTGGAGCTTTCCTTCTTTTCCGGTAGATAATATTGTTACTCGATAGGGTCCTGTATACTGTAGTCTTTCCAACATGAAATCTTCTGGCCAGTTTTCGCTGTGAGACCCCAATTTTGTTCTTAGCTGCTTCAATCAGTCTTGCCTCTCTTATATGGTTCAAAATCCGCGGTCGGCCACTTTTACGCAAGTTAACACATGGTATCCCTTCTTCACATTCTCTGATTGAGCGATAAATTGTCGATTTGCTTATGTTTTGATCTCGATAAATATTAACAATATCTCGTTTCGACATTCGCCCAACCATATTATAAACACCTCGACGAATATCAATTTTATAAGACATTTTGCAGAGCACAAACCAAAAAATTCTGCTTTGTTTATTAAATGTCAATAACTGATGACATTTCAATTCCATGGCCTTCTTTGTTAAATGCATTTTGCTTCTCAATCAGACCAGGTGAAATTTTTCCCAAAACTTTAGGACCATACGTTATGCCTACAAAATGACTTATTTTTCTTCTGATATTGCCGTGCACCTCTAGTGCGTTGGCTAAATATCTTAAGGCCAGACGTCTGTCTTTTGCGGCTTGCAAAAGATCGCCAGTGTTATTTATGCCTGTCCAGTTCTTTATGTTTCGTAGCCACGACATTTGTTTGCGACTTACTCCTCTCTTGCCTTCAATCTTTCCCTGGATGATTAGTTGAGGGATTGCGTATTTTTTTCCTCTCAGAATACAAAATGATATTAAAGTTTATTAAGTAGTTTTTTTTAGTTATTGCGTCAAAAGAAAATATTCGAAATTAGGCTGTATCAGACAAGTAAGCCTTGTAGCCTGAGTAGTAATAAGTAAATCATTGGTTATTCATTAAATTAGCTTTAACATTTTTAACTTATATATTAAGAATTAATATTAAATATAGACTTCTGAAAGACTTTTAGTCAGTACATACTTTAAAAATTATAAAAAGATATAGAAAATGAAACAATTTAATAGATAATTTCAATCGCCAGCTAAAAAATGCCAGGTAAAACGTATACTCGGCGTTAGTGCGAGGAAGACAAAACATATAGAGGTGGTACCAGGACGCGTCGAGCGCGCAATGTTAACAATTAAAAACAAGGATTTTGCAATAAAATAATTTTGAAAAACACATCAGAATCTTGCACATGGATATTTAAACTTTCCATTAAATACTTTTTAATTTTACAAATTATTTTTTACTGATTTTCAGTGTAGCGTTTTTCAAATTTTCAAACGCTTATTATAACTCGAAAACGATCAACCTTGAGAAAAGTTACTAGAAACCTCTTTTGTTCAGTATCACCCAAAATTTTTTGTCCAAGCGGAAAAGTTAATTTTTTTAATCTCTATGAAAAAATTGTTTAACAAAATCTCGACCAAGATGGCCCGTGGTTTCGTGTGGATTTAATATTAGGGACTAATTTTTGATAAGCTTGTGCAAAGAAAAAAATCGAGTCTGAATAATTTGTTTAACTTTTAATCGGCTACGACTTGCCACAACTTGATCACGTTTGGACTTGTCAAATAACACCGCACCGTGGATATAGATTTTAAAAAATTTAGAAATAAATCAGCACACTGAATTTTGTTTAATATTTTGATCCGCTTCTTTCAAAAATCACTATGTTTCTCACGACAGCATTCAATTTAGCTAATCCATGTCTTGTCAAAACTTGGATGTTGTATTAGGCTGCAGTCACAGTAGCGAGAAACGCAGCTGTTTGTTCTATGGCTATGCTAGCTTTACTGTAAAGTCAGCATAACCATTGTTTCTCGGAAAAGGTTGCAGCAATAAATTTTTTCTAGGCGTAAAACTTCAGCAATAAATTAGCAATTAATTCCTAGCAGTTAACTTTTTTGGTTTCAATTCCAGGGATCAGTTTTGCGCTTAGGGATGATGGGGTAGCTTTAGGGGATTGGTCAATGTATCAATCAATAGTAATTAAGTAAGTAAGTACTTAATTAATCATTGTTTCTCGGAAACAATTGCAGCAATTATTTGTTTCTTGGCGTAAAACTTTGGCATTAAATTAGCAAACAATTCCTTGCGGTTCGCTTTTTGGCAGATATCTCTCGGTTTTCTGGGGCAGTGTGTTTTGCAATTTTCATCAATCAATCAATCAATAACAATTAATTAGCAATAAAACATGTCACCAAGATGGGTCCTATGCCCCTTTGCCTTGCCGTGATATAGCTATAGTTTTGCTAACTTTATTTTTAAAGTTAGCATACTTACTGTTCCTCAGAAACAGCTGCAGCAAAACATTTGTTCTTTTCTTTATAAATTAGCAATACAATAGCAATAAAATTATAGTGTTGGTTTGAATTCAGCCTTATAAAATGGATATGCTAGCTTTACAGACATTGTAAATGCGACAAAAGTTATGTGTAGAGGGTATCCAGAAATATTAATAAATATATGATTAAAAAATATAGAAGAAATATCTTGAATAAATCAAAACTGAATAAAATAAATAAAACAAAATAAATATAATAGAAAAAGACTTGAACAGATATTCACATACAAAGTCCAAAATTGATTGCTTGCAAATGAAATAACATCAAAACTTACAAAGTGAAACAAAGAGCAATTAAAGAAGCTATGGTGGAAATATATTTACAAGAGAAAAGAATGGATAGAATGGGCATAACAGAGACAGTCACAAAACATTTCATTTTTCCTTTTCTGATATTGATTAATCCGATTTATTTTATTAATTTATTTTATTTAATACTAGTAAAGTACTTGTTTCTGAATCCAAATTGATTTATTGGGCACTTTCTTATGTTTTGACAAAATTTCCCTTAATAGCATGATGAGATGAATAATTTTTGTAATTCAGTTTTTAATATCTCAAGTCTAATTAAATAACACCCCAAAGATTTATTTAGATTAATGTTTTCCTTTGATTTCGCTTTGATTAATATCTTAGAAGAAATTAGTTTTTATTAGTTAATCTAGTTCATTCCATTTGGGCTTAGTATCTCAACTTTCTTGTATGCTGAATCAAGTTTAAAGAAAAAAGTAATACAAAACTAAAATGGCACCTTAAGGAGCCAAAAATCAAACCTAGCTTAAAAAACAAATAGTTCTTTTATATCAAAAAACAACCCAGCCATTGCTGGTCCCAAGCCTAGATGAGAAAGGAGTATTAATGGTTACAAATTGGATCTTTTAACAGTATCATTATCAAATGGGTGCTGTCAATAAATATAAAGTAATGTAGAAGTTGAGAATTTAGATGACTACATGGGATAGGATGGGTGCAAGTGAGTCTCGAGTACCTTAAATTTGATCTTCTTGGTTAAGTAACAGTAACTCCTACAGATAACTCCCTGGCCCTCCATGTAGGGTGATGTGGATGTGGAAGGCCAACAACATGGTCAGGTATAATCAAAAGTTCAAGACAAGTAAGTTCAACAAAAGTATACTTGATAGATTTCACGGAAATCACTTACACAAAAGGATAAAAAAGATGAAGTAATTAATAATGAAAACTATTCATAAAAAAGAGAATAACTAAGAATATTTTAACTGTATAGGAATTATATGTTACATGTGTCATATAAAGTACTTTCCTCTCTTATATATAACAGTATGACATCCTATGTGGAAGAGATTGATAGCAGTCATTAGTAGAGTTTGTCCAACCTGTTATACAATCAATCATATAAACATGTTGACACAAGTACTAGACATGACTCACAAATGCAACATCAACATAAACCACTTTTTTATTGATTTCAAAGAATCCTTTGACACAGTTACTGACAAAACCTATAAAAATTTGATTCTCACAGGATAATTATAGCAGCTAACAGCATTACATAAGAAGACACTCTCTCAACGCTACTTTAATCTTTAGCTCCAAACTACTTAATTTTTATGAAAAGATACAGATATTGATTCTATTAAATTTTTAGATCTGTAAAATTGCATATAACAGATAGGTAAATACAATGAGGTACAAATGTAATAACTTTATAGCAATTTTATATTAAAAGCATTAAAATATTTAGTTTCAAAATAACAAAGTGAATAATAAAAGTAAAGGGAGGTACATCATTTATAATAAAATATAATATTATACTAAAATAAATATGATTTTCATTTTCTTCCTAATTGAAAATTCAATAATATGCTTAACACATCTTATTTTTATATTAGCAGTTATTTAACAATTAATTACGCCAACAATAATCCTGTCTGTATTTACATTATTAATATCTGTCTTTTTCATTTCATCATTTAATTTGAAATATTCCAAAAATTGCATAAAATCCTATATTCTTTCCCAACCAAACCACTTAATATGTGATAGGTGTAACAATTATTACGCAACCAAATACAAATAAACAGAAAATGTAAACAAATACTGATTACTGATAAAGATAATTTTTTCGTGACTTGTTATAACTTTTATTTTGACTTTTCCAAAAATGTACATTTATGAAAACGGCCTTGTACATGGATTTGTTTTGTTTACGTTTTCTATCACCAGTTGTCATTACGCGCAAGTAGGCAAGTAGCGGTACGGTATTCATCCTGTTTCGCCCGGAAGGAAGTGGGAAGTAATACAATAATAGTAAGTTGAATTATCATAAAAAAGACATTTTTACACTTACTTTTGAGATAAATACTGCGTAGTCCAGTCGATAATCCCTCCAACAATTTCGACGTTCACCAATTTGTAACTTGCCAATTTAACAGGTAGCTGGTCATTGGGGTTAACAGTCTGAGCAAAGTTCTCGAAGAACTCACGATAATAAGTAAGGTGGTCATCTTTATTGGCCATTTTGTCACAGTTTTTTAACGAATCAATTTCGTTATTTATCACAATAGTTTATCAAAGCAAACAACTTGTATTAAAAACACAGACACACACAAAATCGATGTTTACAGTGGTGATATGTATATTTGTACTATGATAATGGGGTTTTTTATATTCGTAAGTCAATATAAACCTTTATTTTTGTTTACTTATTGTTATTTTCGATACTACCCCGTAGTATCCACTCATTAATACTCAGATTAATCAAAGTGAGTCAACTATCAAATTAGAAAAGAGAAACTGACACGAGAATGAAGAAGAGAGCTCGATCGCAAAGTTAGCTACCCACTGTATCGTATCATCAAAGAAGATAGACGCTTATAGAAGACCAGTTCAAATGGGCGATTTGGTTACGGTTTAAGAGGGTGGCTGCATAAACTCACAGCGTGGTGCCGTGGCCGTCGGCTTAAAACTATCTTGAAAATTTCATAATGAAATATGTAGTTAGGGGGAAGTGGGAAAGGAGTACGAACGGGTAACTTTGCATCTACGCCTAAACAAATTTCGATGCCATTGATTTGCAAACTGTCTTTTTTTTTGTTTTTTCACAATAAAATCTTTATTTTCAATATATTAAATTGTTAAATTTTTAATTTTAAAACTTAAAAATGTATGATATTTACAATATTCAAAGTATTTATTTTTTTAATTGTATAACTTTGAATTAAAAATTGGTTTGTTCCAACACAACGAAAAACCGTCACATAACTTTTTATTATACTGTTTTTCTGCCCAGAAATTAACGAAACAATTTTAAAAAATTTCAATTTAAAAAAAAAGTATTCAATGAAACTTTTTACTAAATTATGAAATTTTCCATTTCGCCAAAACTTCCATTTCATCCATAATTTTTCAATAACAACAAAAAGCATTCCTGATTTATTTTTGAAATAACAAAATAAACTTTAACAGTACATTTTAATGAATAGTACCTATATGTGAAAGTTTTTACGCTGTATGGGTACTATTTAATCTTGTTTTAAAATAACAACTAATAGTATCTAAAACATAATTTTCACAATGAATGAATATTGGTGAAATTATTACAATATAGTCTTAAACTGATTTATACTTAAGATTTGTACATATTTCAATTAAAAATTTGAATTATAATAATTTTTCTAAAAAGATTAATTTATTAAAAGTTAAAATAATATTATTTTCTTTAAACAATTTTATAAAACGCAAAAATTTAATCCTATTCTACGACCACGCGGCATCTACATATAAAAATATCTAAAGTTGCATTTATTGCCCCACTCTTTCATATTTTAGAAGCAAACCGCTCCTTAGTGGTACCACGTGCAACACGTGCGTTCCACTCGTCCCACTTTTCTTTATCTATGTCACATCTTTTGCTATGCTCAAAAATAACAGTGAAAAATTCTTCTATAAGCGTCTATATTCTTTGGTATCATTATCAATCTGTCAATTGTCGAAAAATGGGAAATATTCCCCCTTCTATTGATGTTGCCAGATGAATAAGATTATCTTTAAAGTTCCTAAATATTAAAAATAGACAACATGAGATAGTCCTGAAACTATTTTTTGTGGCATGTATAAGTTAAATATTATGTTTATATGGGATTAAGCTATAATTGATTGTAATGAAAATACCATAAAATAATGTTTTTATTTTAAATATTTTTAATTTATTTATTAAAAATTTTAAAATAATCTTTTTTGAAAACGATTTCCGCAGTGGAAATCGAAACGTCAAAATGACAATTATAAAATGTAATTTTCGTTACAATTTGTGGCTTAATAATTAAAACTAGATAAATAGACTGGGGGACAATATGACATGTGAAGCCCATTTTTTAAAGTTTAGTTAACGTGTTTGGCGCTAGGGCGCTAGTAGGTGAAACAAATAAGGAGGCAAAAAATGTAAACAATGTTTTTGAAATTTCACTTGTTTGCTATGATATTTATATGGTATGATATTTTGTTAATGTTTTTTTTCTAAAGGATAAAGTAAGATAATCTTACCGAAAAATAATCGTTTTTACTTATTGTGTATGTGTATGTTTAAATCATGATTAGATAAGACGTAGTTTTTGTAGTATATATTGGTTAATCTTTGTGGTTGTGACACAGTAGTTGTGGTTAAGAATAATTGTATAAAAATGGTTCGATCATGCAGTGTAGTTGGTTGTAAAACAAGAAATTCCAAGACGGAACATGTATTTCGGTGAGTATCAGAACCTCTTAATTTAAACTCTGCTTACTAACTTTAATATCAATTAAAATAACATCCTATTACCAAAGAATCTAGAGCGTCTATATCATTTGCTATTACCCTCTAAAAGTGGCCTCCGTGGCTATGTTTACTGTTTACTGGCTTAACAAGCTAGAGGGCCCGGGTTCGATTCCGGCATTGACAAATTTTTCAATTTCTACTTTAACTGGGCCGTCAGGAGAAAAAAGTGATTTGGATAAACTAACTTACTTAAATGTAGAAAAAGGTAATATAAATATATATAATTTACACTTACAGGTTTCCAATGGCTTTTGAAGAGAAGAAAAAGAATTGGGAAAAAGCTCTAAGAAGAAAAGATTTCTCTGCTACAAACAACAGCGGTGTATGTTATAAACACTTTAGACCAGAAGATTTTAAAGAAAATTGTGCTCGGCTTAGATTGAAACCTAACGCTGTACCATCAATCTTTGAACAATTTTCCAAGCAACTTCAAATAAAAAAAAGGAAACCTAGAAGAGTATTGGATAGAAATCCTTCTTCTTTAATTACGAGACAAATTAAAAATGTTAAACCTGTTCAGACTCAGAGTGTACCAAGTACTTCAACTAAAGAAAATAAACCTAGAAGAGTATTGGATAGAAATACTTCTGTTTCGAGTACTATACAAATGCCAAATGTTGAGCCTGTTCAGACTCAGAGTGTACCAAGTACTTCATCTGAAGAAAATAAACCTGGAAGAGTATTGGATAGAAATGCTTCTGTTTCAAGTACTATACAAATTTCAAAAGTAGAACCTGTTCCAAGTCAGAGTGTACCAAATAGACCTGTTCAGAGTCAGAGTATACCAAGTACTTCAACTAAAGAAAATAAACCTGGAAGAGTATTGGAGAGAAATACTTCTGTTTCGAGTACTATACAAATGCCAAATGTTGAGCCTATTCAGACTCAGAGTGTACCGAGTACTTCAACTAAAGAAAATAAACCTGGAAGAGTATTGGATAGAAACGCTTCTGTTTCAAGTACTATACAAATTTCAAAAGTAGAACCTGTTCCAAGTCAGAATGTACCAAATACACCTGTTAGGAGTCAGACTATACCAAGTACTTCAACATGTTCCACTGCTGTGGAAAATAAAGAAAGAATGGTTGTTGACAATGATAATGTTAATTTTTATATATCCATAAAAGATGAGTTCAAAAGACTTAACGATTCTGAAAAAAAATTTAAAAAATTGAAAATTCGGTATAAATTAAACTTGGAAAAATACCAAAAAAAAATTCGAATTTTAAACCAGAAATTGCGAAGAAAAAGTAAAAAAATTGATAATATGAAGGAAATAATTCAAAACTTGAAAGGCTTTGTTGAAATGGAACTTAGTGAAAAGTTGAGTAATCAGTTTGGGGGTATAGCTGGAAACATTTTAGAAATTGTGATTGAAAACCCAAAAATAGAAAACAATGAGGTGGTCCTGTCTATACCCTAGAAACAAAGAATTTTGTCCTGATTTTATAATTCTCCAAAGACAAAAAATACTTCAGGTAAGCTTTCTTTTTCTTCATAAAATAAATGTTTTTTCATTATGTTATTATAATATCACAACTTTGGTACTTGTGGTAGTATTTTAGGATTTTTCCAATATGTACCATATCCTTGCTTTGACTTATTTTTTATATTTTTTAACTACATAGCTGACAATGGGTTGTTAAGCAAACACACATACTGGGTTACTCATTCTCCTCAAGAAGAAACTAAATTCAACATTTTTATAAGTTATTACTTATGTACCTTTATTGTTATTTTTCAGATTTAAGCAGTGTGCCTCCCACTTCTTCTAAAGGGAAAATTCAGTTGTCCCAGATACCTTCGGTATCAATAGGATTGAGCTCTGATGGGGCCCTTTCTGTACTATCGAGTCCTAGTAGACTTGGTATTTTGGAGTATTTCTCTAAAATTTTCATACACATCTGTATGTCGAGAGTATAAGTTATTATCTGTAATGTATTGAAGCAACTGATTCATGTCTATTATAAAGTTAGATAAATTAGGGATCATTATTTGATCTGATGTAAATATTAAGACTTTTTTAATATTTGTTCATGTAGAATATTTTTTAATTTACTTACTTATATCATACAGAAAACAGAAATTTTCATGATGGTAATTTAAAGCCATAAATCTCAAATCCATATTCTTAATAATTGAATCAAGCATAGTGTTAAAAAATTTGCTCCATATCAGCTTTTAGGACACTGTATAGGTTGATCGTCGCCCTCATAATCAAAGACCTTTTTCTTTTTCGCTACTCTTGTGTTTTTAAATTCGTTCAGCAAATCATAACAGCTTCTGTCAATAAATTGTTGAACATTAGACAAGAACTAAACCATTCTTTTCTACTTGGCCTTACGTAAATACTCTACTGTTATCTCAATTACATCGAGAAATCCAATAAAGTGTTTTTCTATTGTGCCCGTTGATGTATTACAAAATCTTATGATCACAGACATTTTTTCTACTTTACTACAGTCTCTAGTGCAAGCAAGCAAAAGGAATAATATTTTGCCTCTTTTAATTTGCCAATCACTTCACCAGTTACCGAGGAATATTATATTTTGTATTGGGCGGCGACGAAAGCTATTAAGAACGCAGAGAAAAAGTGCAATACAAATCCTAGGAGAGATAAAAGACAAAAGAGACAAAAAGACTTATAGAGACACGAAGAGAACTTAAGAACAAAAACGATACGAATGCACGCGTACTACAACAACTTAATAAAGATATTAATAAAGCAGTGAGAAAGGACGTACGACAATATAACATAAAAAGGTTACAACGGTTGTCGAGGAAAATAAAAGTTTAAAGGTGCTGCAGAGATGTCAAGCTCTAGGTAAGAAGAATATTGTTAAGCTCGCAGATCGAAATGGAAAAGTGGTAACAGATAAAGATAAGATAATTAAGGTAGTTAAAGAATTTTACACATAATTATATAGAAAAAGGGGTAAGAAAGACGGCACCAAGTTGAGAAAAGTCCAGAATGTGGGTTCAGAGGATATCCCAGAAATAACAATCGAAGAAGTCATTAAACCGAATGAAAAACAATAAAGCAGCTGGTGATGACCAAATCGTTATTGAGGCAGTGAAAGCAGGAGGAAAGACAGTATTGAAAGCATTGACACAATTATATAACTTATGCCTTTCAAAAGAGGTTACACCATCTCAGTGGAATAAAGCTTTTATAGTAGTCATGCACAAAAAGGGAGATATAACAGAGCTAAAGAACTATATACCTATTAGCTTGTTATCTCACGTTTATAAGTTGTTTATGAAGATAATAACTAATAGGTTGACATCAAAACTAGACTTCTATCAACCTTGCGAGCAAGCAGGATTTAGAGCTGGATACGGAACAAATGATCATTTGCAAACCATTAAGTCGTTGATTGAAAAAACCATTGAATATAATAGACCCCTGATACTTGTCTTTGTCTATTTTGAAAAAGCATTTAATACGGTCATTCAAAGTGAAATGCTCCAAGCTCTAACACAATGTAGAATAGATCACCGATATATATCCCTCATCAGATACATCTATCAGCATGCTACAGCCTGTGCAAGACTTAATGAAGATACTGGGACCTTTCGTATTGAAAGAGGCGTTTGGCAAGGAGACAACATATCTCCTAAATTATTTACAACTTTGCTAGAATACGCTTGTAAAACAATAAATTAGAACGAAAAGGATGGAGAATGGAACAACAGAGAGAGAGATGGAAACGGTTGAGCGAGGGAAGGCAGTGAATACTGTAGAATCCCTAAATACATACGGAACGAAAAGGGCATCAATGTAGATGGAAAATTTTTAAATAATCCTAAATTTGCAGATGATATCGTTCTTATTGCAGACAGCTTTGATCAGGCACAGATAATGGTCTAAGAACTCCATACTGCCACAAAAAGAGTTGGTCTTAAAATAAATTTTTCAAAAACACGATTTATGACAAATTTAGTCCACAACAAAAACATCTCAGTAGAAGACAAAGATATTGAGCCAGTTGACTCCTATAAATACTTGGGCCATGAGATCAGAATAAGTCGAGACAACCAAACAATCGAGCTGAAAAGAAGAATAAACCTCTCTTGGGCTGCATTTGGAAAGATGAAGGATAATTTTAGGTCTAAGATTCCAATGTGTCTGAAAAGAAAAGTATTTAATCAGTGTATTTTGCCAGTGATGGCATACGGCGCAGAAATCCTAACACTCACAAGAACAACAGTGAGTAAACTACAAGTTGCGGAAAGGGCAATGGAGAGAATAATGTTAGGGATTTCTCTACGTGATAGAATACCCAATGCTACTATACGCAAAAGATCAGGAGTAGCAGACGTTATTGAAAAGATAACACTAAAGTGGAACTGGGTAGGTCATGTCGCAAGATCAGTTGATGACCGGTGGACAAAAAGAATTTTGGAATGGAGACCCTGAATACAAGCTAACAGAAATAGAGGTCGACCCCCAACGAGATGGACAGATGACATAAAAAGAGTGACTACAAATTGGACTTAGATTGCGCAAAATCGGACTAAGTGGAAAAGCATGCGAGAGGCCTATGTTCAACAGTGGACGTTAGAGGCTAGTTGATGATGATGATGATGAATAATCTGCTGAGCCGTAAACCTTGCTTATGGTGAGGTTATATTTCTAAACTTAATTGCTAACCGCTCACCAAATAATTGATATATTAATCTTTGTCTTGTTTAATTGAATAGCTATTAAGAGGTTTACTGCTTCATCAATGACACACACCTTCACAGCATAAGTTGAATTAATAAGTGGTTTTTTCGGAGAAGTAAATGTTTTTTGAAGCGAAGCTTCCATACTGGCGTTGTATTACTTTTTTTCTCTACAGTAAAATGCTGATGCGAGCGTCACGGAACTAACGCCTCGAGAGGACGTCATCATGGGTAGCGTCACAAAATAGCGCTTCTTGACATCGATTCACTACTCTCGATCAATCCGTTTCTAGTCATCATATATATTTACTCTAAGCAGGTTTAAATTAAAAACTGCATGAAAAATAACCAACAAAATATTAATAAGTTAATAATAAACTTAAACAGGAATTAAAGTGATACAAAAGTTGTTGTTTTATTAATTAAAAAATATTTTAATTCAATTTTTTATGTTTTCTAGGCACCGCGAAGTGCAGAAGAATGGAACTGTGTTGAAAACTTGTTCACCGACAAGTAGAACTATACTAACTGTGTGGGTGCTATTGATGGAAAACACATAACTATTCAAGCACCAGAAAATGTAGACACAGAACATTTCAATTACAAGGGTTTGGTTAGTACTGTGTTGCTTGCTGTAGTGGATACAAATTATAATTTCATATACGCGAACGCTGGTTGTCAGGGAAGAATTTTGGATGGTGGAGTTTTTAAATTTTTAGTAGTAGATTTTTCAAGAAATGTCTAGATGACAACAAGATGCACCTTCCCTGTCCACGTCCTTTGCAGCAATTGAGTCATCCGGTTCCATATGTCATTGTAGGAAGCGAAGCTTTTCAACTAACCTTAACTCTTATTAAATTTTATGAAACCATTCTCCAGATTGGCTAGCAAAGGATATGTAACTACCGGTTAAGTAGGGCTCGAAGAGTTTCAGAAAACAATTTTATTGAAGTCAAGTACAGCCAAAAAAGTGTAACATTGGCACTTTATTTACAAAACTATTTGAGGAAATGCGGATCAAAAACTGTTTACTACTTTGTTGGAATATTGGATACGGAGTGTTATGACAATGGAGAAGTTATTCCAGGTCTGTGGGGACGAGATTCATCAACTTATCAAGTAAATGATTTAGCTATACTTCCTAGGAGAAGCTGTACTGGGGCTCAGACGGTGAGAGAGAGAGAGAGGTGCAAAATATTTTATCAGTGAGCATGGGAAACTGCACTTCCAGTACTATGAGTGATTTGGATTCATTTAATTACATTTATTTTATTTTTAATTTTAGTTTCTAGATAAAATATAGGTTCGGTGTAAAATATAAATATGTATAATATGTAAAAAAAAAGATTAATAATTTTTTTGGCTTGTTTATTTATGTTTTCCTACTACTAGAGATGTAAAAATATTTAAAAAATAATAATTACCTCCGTATCTTGTCCAATGTATCCAATATGCATCTTTTGTCGTAGTTTTGATGAGTTTAACACTTTCGCTGCTGGCGTCTATGCTACCTACGGAGTTTCCGGGTGCGGCATTTTTTTTTCTAAAAATTTTAAATTTTTGGGCTTTATAATTGCTTTAGTACTAACTGAAGCCCATATATAGAGATTTTAGTTGTATTTTATCAATGTCACGCATGTGTGTCGGGCGCATCTAGGTGTAATTTTGTTACCAGATGCTGACTGACACGCATGCGTGTCAATATATTTTTTACTACTTTAAAAGTTTATTGAAGACAATTTTAATAAAACTCAGTAACAACAATTAAAAACGAAACAAAAAGTAATAAAAAATTTGATGAATAATAAAAAAGCTTCAAATTCATAACATTACTGCATAATTTGTTTATTGTAAAACACAAAATGTTGCACTATTGATTTAATCGTTAAAATATTCGACGCATAATCCGGCTCTTCTGTACACTGTTGGCAGTGGCAAAGCGTCGTTTTACGGATTTTCTTGTCAGAGCATACTCTACATCGCTTTCTGACTGTTTTTCCTTGTTTGTCCTTGGCCAAAATTTTGGTAATAATGTGGACTGTTTTAATTGTGTAATAGTAAGAGTTTAGTTGGTCTTGCCGATTGACACCCTCCATATGCTTATTATAATTAAAAATTGTAGTAGGTTTTTCTCTGGGTCTATTCCTTCTATCAATAAAATCCGTCATCTCAGTTCCAAATTCATTAGAGATATAAAGGACGGCACGTTTGTCCTTCCATTTACCAACTAAAATATCAGAAAAACAAGCAATTCGCTCACCTTTTTTTAGTTTTTTTTCTTCAATAACGTCTTTGGGATTATGCTTCCTTCTCACAATTAGTGTTCCAGTGCAGTAAGTACTTCGATTTGTTAATATTTTAGCTAGTTCATAGGAATTTAAAAAATTGTCCATGTATACACTATGTCCTTGGTCCAAATATTCCTGAAGTAGTTCTAGAACTACTTTTGTTGTGTGTGGCCTTTTCCTCCGACATCATCCAGGTCTCCAGTGTAGACTAAATATTTTAGAACTAAACGACTTGGCTCTGTAAGAATATAGAGTGTTATCCCGGATTTATGTCGCTTTTTCTTGATATATTGTCGGAATACCAAGCGTCCACGCCATAGCACCATTGACTCATCAAGGGAAAGGTTTTTTCCAGGATAATAAACAGAAGACATTTTATTATTGAAGAACGTTATTATAGGTCGTACTTTGTACAATAGATCTTGAACTTCTAGACTGACATTGTTTCTAGCAAAATGTAAGCACCTCATTATAAGGAAACGATTCCTACTCATATGCTCCGAAAAACATTTTAAATTGAATAATGGATGAGATTTCCAGTAATTATTGAGTTTATTTAATTTGATGCTTCCAGTGTGAATCAACAAATTTTAACATTTCTTCTCGTGAAACTGGCTTCCAGTTTATAATTCTTGATTTTTCTCGTATATTTTTAGAAAGGAATACCTCTTCTGCATACAAGTTGGTTTCACTAACGATTAAATCCAAAATGTCGTTATCAAATATCATTTTAAAATAATCGATTGGTTCATTGCCACCTGGTTGAACCAAAAGTTCATTTGTTTTCGAAAACATAAAATCTTTCATATTCATGTCTTTCATTCTTTCAGTGGTCTAAAACAGTTTCATTTTCGTTGGGAACGTCATCTTGGGTTTGAATCGGCATTTCATCTGCTGTAACAATAAGAAAAATTAATAATATTGTTATCACATAAAATATAAAAACGTGCTCTCTCTCTCTATCATCGTCTGAATACTCCTCGGATTCAAAAGAAACGCCCTCGGAATCAGAATCAATGTTACTGCCAATAGAAAGATTACTGAATAAGTCCTCCTCGTCAGTAGATTCGTATAACAAAGCTAACATCTCACTTTCACTTAGTTTATTAGGATTTTTCACCAGTACTTTACGTTTTTTACATTTTGAAGGTCCCGGTACAGAGTCCGCTATTTTAATGAGCCAAAACTGTCTATATGCGAACGTAACAAAATAAATAAGTCAACAAACAACCTTCCACTGCAACAATACATTCGCACTGCTCGAATTATTTGAACGCGTGTCCGACTAGACCGCGCTAATTTGCATCCCCTACTCTAGCATGCCCGAATGCCGCTCATTGGGAAATTCTGAAAACGGCAAACATGTTTTAAATACTTTGTGCCCTAGTAACACGCTAACAAGATCTGAATTATCTGCTGCATACGCTGTATTTAAAATGCTCTGTTAAATATAACTGGTCAGATGTGCGGTGGATCGTACAGAGGTGTGAAACAAATAAAACCGACTAACATATCGCGCGAACACACATTACCTGGAGTAGTAAATGCAGTCCCAAGCGTGCTTATTAATAAAATAAAATTGAATTTATTGGTATGAAATCGATTTTAATCAAATCGAATCAAATAAATTAAATTGAAAACCATTGCTCCTTGCGTAGGCGATAAGAAAGCTATGCTTCACCTTCTTGGTCACTCCCGGAGTGCCACATCCCGTTTTTTTTTTGGTATTTTCTTATTAGTCATTTTCCTATATCATTTGTTTTTTTAAAGTTCCGTTTTTAAAGGTGAGCTTGTGAGTACTTCTGATTTTTAGCATCTGGTCCGACGTTTAACTTCTGTAGATCTTTTAGCTCTAGGAAAAGGTAAGATTTCCTTAGGAGACACTGTTAAAAATTCCCCGTTGCAAGATGCCTACGGCAATTGTTTTTCCATAATTGGATATATTGGTAGCACATCTCTACTAACTGCAGGAGGGCTGCGGTGAACTTTCTTCTGTGCTTTCTACAGACGTAACTGAGTTTTCAGTTTGGATACAATTATACTTTTGTGACTACTTGTGTTCTTATTATGAGTAGAGTTTAGATGGAAAAAAGTCAAGGTCAGAGAATATTTCAGAGTTGAATCGGCAAATGCCACATGTTTGAAACCCATAGAGTCGAAACTCTTTTCAAAGGCAGTTTTCTCCAAACCGGGTATGACATGTTGGACTATTCTCCGACCTGGAAAATTCTTATGAAAAGTGTCAGTAATATCAAACGCCCCCTTAAACGATCTGAACACTGTCACATCGAGTGATTGAAGTTTATGTGTGGTGTGTGATGGAACAGATAACATGACGACGCCATTTTCTCTGGTGAGAATAATAGCGTTCAAATTTAAATGCGAACTGTGGTTTCCCAAAATTAAAAGTACATGGTGCTGTTTGGATGGTAGAACTAGTTTAATAAAGAACTTCAGCCATTTATGAAAGATGTCTGCATTGATCCACCCAGAATCATTGCACCAAGCGGTGCGACCAACTGCTCCAGAGTCCAAAATTTTCCGTCCAACTTTTTTCCTCTTTGCGAAAATGAAAGTTGGCGGAATGCGGAATCAAACTTCCAGTGCCATTGATGAAACAAATTATTGTAGTCAGTTCATCTCTCTCAGCAGAACTTATTTCTCCCTCTTGTTTTTTTCCTTTTACCAAAATGAGCCTTGGTGGCTTAGAAGATGATGTTTTCACACCAGACTCATCCATATTATATAAGCTGGTTGGGTTTTGTAAGAAATTGTATTTTTCATACAATTCCGACAGATTTCCGAAAAACTCTCCATCTTTTTGTCTATTGAAGGCTGCACATCTCACTATACTTGTCGGCTCTGGCAATCTGAACGATAATTTCAGGATTCCGATTCATAAAACCCGTTAATCTACGCTCTTCCTGCATCTTCTTCTTCTTCAAGTGCCATCTCCGCGGCGGAGGTCGGCAATCATCATAGCTATTCGAACTTTTGAGACGGCTGCTCTGAAAAGTTCATTTGATGTACATCCATACCACTCTCTCAGGTTGCGCAGCCATGACATTCTACGCCTCCCTATGCTTCTCTTTCCTTGGATCTTTCCCTGCATGATCAGTTTGGTCTTCCTGCATGGTTGTTCTTAAATGGATGTGGTACATCATTTTTCACTGCGAGCGAGAAGTTTTTGAAGAGAATTCCGTAAGAGGCCATAAAACTTTAGAACATAGAACACATTTCTTTGCCATATTTCAAAATTTCGCGGCCCATTTCTGTACTGAACACTGATGTGAAGAGGCACAACTTTCCTGCATTCTTTCTTTATGTGACGGCGGTGCGTACCTACCCAAAAGAATATTGTAGAGTTATGAAGCTTTTGAAATGCTCGTCTTGTGAGCTCTATATTTATCTTTCTCGGTCCATTTGAATGTCCTAAAGGCCTTATTTAATATAGAATATATATAACCTACAAAAAACCTTGATTTGATCTATTTTTAAGTCTATAAATTCGAGAAAATCCCCCAAAACTCCTAAAAAACAGTTTTTTGGATTTTTGAAGATACGCATGAAGGGCGCACTATACGGAAAAATCTGAAAAATATCAGAGATATATTTTTTGATCAAATACAGAAAATAAAAAAAATTGGACCTGTAGCCACCTCTAAAACAAAGTTGTACGCTTTTTTCTAAAAAAAAATGCATTTTTAGGTTATACACACTCAACCTATGGGTCTAAAAATACACAAATTGCGCTGTCTTATTTTTTAATCACATAAAAAGTAAAATATGAAAAAATTGATTATGTTTTCGATGTCAAAATGCAATAAAATACGGGGTATCCCGTAAGAAAAAATATAACTTTGATACGCCGCAATTTTTTTGGACATCCTGTATATCTCAAAATAATTAGAATATAGCTTTTATCAACTTACAAACTATTAATGTGAAACATTTTTTAAATTTTTTAACCTTTCGCTGTAATCTTCCGTTCCGTTAGTGGTGACTTACACTGTATATTGCGAGGTTCATGTAACAGTACATTTTTCCGGCACCCGGAATATAAAACTTTTTAGTAGTAGAAAACAGCTTTATTTTCGAAGGATTTAAGTGAGAACTTTTATATCATCTTTCTTTGAGGTAATAACTTAAAAATATATTTAAATATGAGTAACATTTTATGTTTTATTAAGTCAGATCTGTATTAACTGCTATGATAGCTAATTTTATATTTCTGACTGAAGACTGAAATAATTAGCTTCTGTAATAAAATCAGAAAAAACTTACTTTTACTGCATACGGAATTGTAACCATTTCGTTTCATTCAGTACATTTTAATGTTGTATTTAGAATATCATAGCATAGTTATGGGTTACCTAGCAACGGAACCATAACATTTCAAACGATGATGTGTTACGGAAAACCAACAATTCGAACATAGTTTGTATAATTTGTAAATATGCCTCCTACAGATGATATTTCACTTGAAAATAAAAATACTATTATATTTAATGCATCCAAACAAGAAATATTTAAGTTGAACGAGAATTTTAAAGTATTTCAACGAAAACTGAAACTTCAAGCAAAAATGATCGTAAATAGAGAAGAAATTACAGAAAATGTGTTGCAGAATTGTTTGGTTTTTATTTTAGCTGGTTCTCAATTACCTTTTGAAGAGAATGAAATAAATGCAATGAAAAGCTTTATCGAAAAAGGAGGTAGAATGTTAATATTACTAATGGAAGGTAATCCTAATGATACTTGCAACATAAATATATTATTAGAACATTTTGGGATTATACCAAATATAGATTGTTTGATTCGGACACACTATTACAAGTATTTTCATCCAAAAGAATGCTTTATCAGCGACGGTAGTGTAAACAGTGTTTTAAACAAAGAAAAATATGATATTAAATTTGTTTATCCCTTTGGTTGTACATTGAGTGTAAGTAAACCCAGTTTAGCCGCAATTACAAGTGGTTTAGCATCGTTTCCAATTGATAGGCCGATAGGTGCACTCTATTATAATGAAAAATCTGAAGGGAGGCTGGTAGCCTTAGGTTCCTGCCATATATTTTCCGATAAGTATATTGATCACGACAACAATGATAAATTAAGGGAAATTACTATGGATTTTCTAATGGGACAAGACAGTTTGGTGTTTCCCGCTGCGGATTATGACGATATTGACTTAACGGATCACCATATAGTACCAGAAACAGCTATGCTTGCTGAGAAGCCCAAGCTATGTCTGAGTGATGCAGTGGGTCAGAATATTGTAGATTACTCAAAATTGTTTGATCACAATATGTATTCTATGAATACCATGCTGGTTCCAGAAACTATTAAATTATATGAAGAACTGGGAATAAAGCACGAACCTTTACGAATTATAACTCCAAAATTCGAAGCTCCTTATCCTCCTCTACAACCAGCAGTTTTTCCACCTTCATTTAAAGACTTACCACCGCCGCCTTTGGAGCTTTTCGATTTGGATGATGCTTTTAGCTCCGTTTTTACAAACTTGGCCCAATTTACTAATTCATTTATGATGAATGAATCTAATAGTGATGAAAATCTTGAAACCTATATTATAGAATGTTCGAGGATTTTAAATTTCGAGGAAACCATTGACGCTAAGGAGATCCTGTATAAAATATGTTTGGAAATTTCAGATTTTAAAAGTATTGAAACTATAAAATAAGCTAAATACTAATATTTTTGTTTTACACCTAGGAGACTTGTTATTTGTAAATATGTTATTAAAGTATATAAATATATGTTTTATATGTAACATCATCATCATTCTGGCTTTACATCCCTGCGTGGGTCCTAGTCTCCTCAAGAATTTCTCTCCTGTCGTCCCTATCCATCACCTTCCTCCGCCAAACACGTATTCCCATATTTCTCATGTCTTCATCGATGTTATCAAGGTACCTTTTTCTGGGTCTTTCTCTTCTTCTCTGACCAATTGGTCTATCAAGGAGCGTTTTTCTAGCTGGGTCATTTTGTTCAATCTGCATTACATGCCCTATACACCTCAGGCGTCCTATATTAATATTTTTTACGGTGTCTGGTTCCTGGTATATTCTATAAAGTTCAAAGTTGTATTGTCTTCTCCACACTCCATTGTCATTCACTGCTCCATAGATTCGCCTTAGTGTTTTTCGTTCGAAACATCTTAACATGTTCTCATTACTTTTTGTTATAGTCCAGGTATCTGACCCATATGTTAGAACTGAGCGTATTATTGTTTTGTACAGTTTTATTTTTGTATCTCTCGATATATTTGTGGATTTAAGAAAGAGATTGAGCCCAAAATAGCATCTGTTGGCCGTGCAAATTCTGCGTTTATCTCTGGCGGTAGTATTATTTTCAGTTTTAAGGATTTCTCCCAGGTACCTATACAAATTTGCTCACTGCTTCGACGACGTCGTTTTCTATAATAAGTGATCGTAAGATTTGTGATTCATCATCAGCCTCTCTCAATCCACTGCTGGACATAGGCCTCCCCTGTTTGTCTCCAAAGTGTTCTATCTTGTGCTTGCTGTATCCAGTTTTTTGTTGTCTTTCGTAAGTCGTCTTGCCATCGTGTTGGTGGTCTTCCTCTGCTACGTTTATCGTCTCTTGGTCTCCATTCAACTAGTTTGTGAGTCTATCTTCCGTTCTTCATTTTGGCAACGTGTCCAGCCCATCTCCATTTTAAGTTACAGCTTCTTTCAATGACGTCTATGACTTTGGTCTTAGCTCGTAGATCTTCGTTTCTAATCCTGTCTCGCAGAGTGGCCACTATCATTGATCGCTCCATTCTTCTCTACGCTACTCTTAGTTTTTGTGTGTTTTTCTTTGTGAGCGATAATGTTTCTGCACCATAGGTCATCACCGGTAGCACGCATTGGTTGAAAACTTTTTTCTTCATATTAGTTGGGATGTCACTCTTAAAAACGTTCCTAAGGGCTCCGTATGCTGCCCATCCTTGTATTATTCTTCTGGATACTTCGGTTGTTTGATTGTCCTTACTTATCTTAATTTCGTGACCCAGATATATATATTAGTCTACTAGTTCTATTTCTTCATTTTGTATTTCAAGGTGTTTACTTGGTACTAAGTTCGTCATATATTTTGTTTTTGTTATATTCATTTTTAAACCTATTTTATGACAGGCTGTACTAAGTTCTTTCAACATTTTCTTTATTTGTCCCAAATCGTCTGCAATCAGGACTATATCGTCTGCGTAGCTTAGGTGGTGTAGCATCTCTCCGTCCACATTTATTCCTTTGTCACCCCATTCGAGGGTTTTGATCGCTTTTTCTAGATTGTGATTGCGTGCTTATTTTCATATACTTCGTTTTGTTGGTGTTTATTAATAAACCCATTTTTGTAGCTGATTCTTTTAATACTACATACGCCTTTCGTACAGCGTTTTCCGTTCTCTCAACAATATTGATATCATCAATGGTTGTGATTTATGAAATACGTAGGTATGACTTTTTCCAGACCAGATTAAACAGTATACAGGGGAGAGGGTCTCCCTGGCGCAGCCCGTTATTTGTTTTAAAAGGTACAGACAGTTCCCCCTGAATTCGTACTCTACCTTCAACTTTTTCAAGACTTAGTTTTGTTAAATTTACCAACTGATTTGGTATTCCTAGCTCTTTAATTGCATTGAACATTTCTCTTCTATTCACACAGTCGTATACTGCTTTATAGTCTATAAATATGTGATGAATAGGTATCTATGCCATATTCCAGTGTTTTTTCTAAAATTTGTCTCAGGGTTACAATCTGATAAATTATCGATTTACCACCTCTGAAACCAGCCTGGTATTTTCCTACTATCCGTTTAGCATATGGTGCCATATGATGATATAGTACTGTGGAAAATATTTTATACGCTGCATTTAGAAGTGTAATTCCTCTGTGGTTAGAGCATTCAAAGATATCTCCTTTTTTGTTTATGGTGCAAAGTATTCCAATATTCGAATCATTGGAGAGGGATTTCTGTGTCCATATCTCTTTTATAAGCTGCTATATAGTTCAGCTGGGAGATTATCTATTCCGGGTGATTTGTTTCTGGCTAGTTTTTTAACTTAATCTTTAACTTCAAGAATCTTTGGTGGTTCCTCTTCCTTCTCGTCTGTTCCCCTTACCTCATCTCTTTTGTCTTCCTCTATATTAAGTGCCTGGTTAAAGTATTCCACTTGATTTTAAAATCCTCGTTTTTTTCTCGTTATCGATGGACTAAGTTTCTTTCGGATACAAAGCTTACAATTACCCAATCTTGCACACTCAATTCAAACTTGTCGTCACCTTTTGCTTCACATTCAGTATCTGTCTCTGCTTACATTTCATCATTAGGATCATAATCAGACTCTGACGATGGTAGTATAATGTCACTGTCCCACGAACTTGAAGATTCCCTGAAATCCTTGTTTTTGTTTAGTTATTTTTTTAGTGCTTTTACTTTGGCCCTTTTACTCTCTTTTTCTAATTTTTTTCGCTTCTTTAGCCCTTACTTCAGCTCCAAGTGTAAGTTTTTGTGGTGTAGCTATGAGAATCTTCGTAGTTACTCGCTTTCTACCCCTTGTAGAAGTCCTGGGCCCGGCTTTAGGATGAGATCTGATCATTTCTGGGCTAGTAAAAGTGGCAGAATTGAATGGCTGGTTATTGTGCTCTATTGATGTTTGTTGTAGCGGTTCAGTTTATAAAGTATCTCCATTTACAGGATGTGATCTAATTATTTGAGGTGTGGTGAAAGTGCCAGTGGAAGTAGAAGGCTGATTTTTGTCCTCTATTAGTGTTCGTCGTAGTTGTTGATTATGTGAAATCGATCCAGTTGAGGAATGTGGTCTAATTATTTCAGGGGTGGTGAAAGTGCTAGTAGAAGTGGAGGGTTGGTTATTGTTATCTATGGCTGGTTGTGCAACATCAAACTGGAGATAAAATGGAATTGTTTACCGGATCTTCGCGATCAGTAACATACGCCGACATAATTTTCATCGGTAAAAATATTGGAATTGGAAGGCCATATACTCGTAACTCTGAATCCACTGTCAATTTAGGTGAAGTAACAGCTACGGAGAAAGCGTAAGCTAAGCATCCTCCGACTTCGTATATAGTAATTGTCCTTCCTGGGTGGGTCACCATTTAATCATCACAGGTAGTATTATAAAAACTCTTGAGAGGGCCAAATACACTTCTATCTAACGCCTGCTTATGCGACATATGTGATGGTATGGTAAGAATTATTCCGTGTTGTTTAGCATACGTTATAGCTTCCAGACTAACGTGACTATCATGATTGTCCACTTTGATTAAACATTTATTGTCGGTAGTCGCCTTTACATGTTTTAGAAAATGTTCCAAAAATTTGATAAAATTAGAAGCGGTCATCAATCCACTTTCATAAACTATGCCGGTGGTCCCTGGTGGGCTATAATCAATCATGCGATCTTGCCAAAGTTTTCGAGGGAAACCCATAAAAGGCGGTATATGGTTTCCAATTGCGTTGATTGCACAACAAACAGTTACTGTTGCTCCACGCTCCCCTGACGTAATTTTACCAACCTGTTTTTCACCTTTGCATGCACTGCTCTTCTTTGGTTTATGGACAGTTGAAAGTCCAGTTTAGTCCACGCAATTGCTTCTGGTCCAATTCCATTGTTTTCAAGAACTATCTTTAAATTTCCGTAAAATTTTGATACATCGTTTCTGTTGAAGCTAGTTGCTCTAGAAAGGTTGCTTCCTTAGAGCGTAGTGATAAGGCCTTCATCCTCTTCAGAAATTCGTATAACCAGTCGTAACTAACTTGTTTATGTTTATTCCACGAAGCAGGTATTTTTTTTTATTATTTATTACGGCAAACTCGTATGCCAGTTCTTTTGCTTGTTTGGTTGTAAGGCCATGGTGTAATTTGCTGGCAACATCTAAATAATGTTTAAAAATATTTTCCTCTGCATTTGTAAATACATGAGCCTTCTTCATCAAGAGAGCCATCAGGAGATAAGATTATTTCAACATTTTCGGATCGTTGTCGGCGAACGTATCTTTTTAATGTCATAAAATTTATTTGATAACGACTTGCCGTTCCCTTGAGAGACGTACCGTTATTAATAACGTCTAAAACAGCTTCTTTTAACTTCTGGCTGTCGACCGGTGCTCTTTTCTTGGCCCCTTCCCTCCTTTTATATTGACGTGGCAAAGTCTCCCCCAAGAGGCCATTTTAATATTTAAGTCTATAAAAATATGACAACAAACTAGAACTCATCTGCAAAACGTAAACTGAATGATTTTGGTGTTAAATAAAAATTGTATGAAAAACTCACCTAAGCGAAAATTAACTTGAAATAATTCTGAAAACACTTCTTGGTAGGGACAAAAAAATTGTAATGAACATTTGCTATTCGTTGTGTTATCTAACAAAAACTAAATTACATAGGATCTAAAGCCATATTAACAGCTACGCTATGTTGCAGGTTTTATAATTTTAGGCTGCTTATTTACTGAAATTTTAAAGAGTGATCAAGTCTCCCTCTTCTCCCTTACTCAGAACACATATTTAAGACACCATTAGCAAAGATGGAATAAAAATGAATGGTATAATAAATAAAATATACCAAGCAGATGATATATTATAATTCTGGACCATCTACTTGTTATAGCAGAAATCCAGAAGATCTTCAACATCTACTTAATAAAATTGTAAACACAGGATATTCAATACTCAAAAATGTAGATTTTATCATTGCCCTGAGCTACCCAAAATCAAAAAATTATCTCACTGTTGTTACCAACCTTTATTAAAATGATACTATTCTCAAAGAACAAAGAAATTGTCATAAAGGTAGAGGCACACAATATATTTTTGTGGGACCAGAATATACACAAAAATAAATCAAAAATCCTTATACATAAAGTAACATGGACGTCACCTGATGGTACAACCAAAAATCAAATAGATCACATCCTAATAGAAACCAGGCACTTCTCTAATCTAATGGATGTACGTACTTATCGTGGAGCTAATATAGATTCAGACCACTTCTTAGTAGGCGCAAAAATAAGAGCAAGAATCTCAAATGCAAAAAAAGAAAAGGGCAAGAAAATTACCTTGAACATGAAAGCACAACAGATGAGAATTTAACAGCTAGCGAGCAATGGGATATATGTAGAAGAACAATTAAGGAAGCGGCAAATAACGTCCTAGGACCAGAAGAATCCACTCCACGCAACAGTTGGTTCGACGATGAATGTGAAGATATCACTAAAAGAAAAAATTATGCATATAAACTTATGCAACAAAGAAGAACACGGGATAAGGAGCAAATGTACAAAGATCTTAGGAAGGAGGAAAAACGCATACATCGAAGGAAAAAGCGGACCTTCGAAAACCAGATTATGCAAGAGCTTCAATCATTAAAGGGGCAAAATGAAACTAGAAAGTTCTATAATATCCTAAATAAGACAAGAAAAGAATTTAAACCACGGCTGACGATGTGTAGAGACAAAAATGGACATATAGTCAGTACCGCTGACGCAGTACAAAGCAGATGGGTTGAGCACTTCAAAGAACTACTTGGTACCGAAGTGGAAAATGATGCGTCACCCCAAAAACCAAGAAATAACACTCACGTAGAACCTCCTTCAATATTTGAAGTGAAAGACGCAATCACACGACTCAAAAATAGCAAGTCCCCAGGAGTGGATTGTATCCCCGCAGAGCTCATCAAACATGGAGGTAACAGCATTATGCACCAAATTCACAACATAATAGTCAAAGTCTGGGAAGAAGAACAAATGCCAGAGGAATGGTGCACTGGAATCATATGTCCACTGCACAAAAAGGGAGATTTGTTGGAATGTAAAAATTATAGGGGTATAACTCTTCTGAATACAATGTACAAAATATTCTCCAACACCCTGTACAGCCGTTTAAGTACGTACGTGGAAGAAATCCTTGGTTAGTATCAAAGCGGTTTTAGGCCAGGTAGGTCAACAATTGACCAGATTTTTGTGCTACGTCAAATCTTAGAAAAAACCAATGAATTTAATATTGACACGTTCCATCTCTTTGTGGACTTTAAGTCAGCGTATGATAGCGTCCTAAGAGGTAAATTATACGAAGCCATGAATGAACTTAACATTCCCCATAAATTAATAAGGCTCGTAAAAACAACTATGAGTAAAGTGATCTGCAGAGTGCAAATACAAGGCGATATGTCACAAGCGTTTGAAACATATGCAGGGTTACGGCAGGGAGACGCGCTGGCGTGCCTTCTCTTTAATATAGCGTTAGAAAAGACTATAAGAGATGCCGAGTTACACAATAGGGGAACAATCTTTAATAAATCAACGCAGATTATGGCTTACGCTGACGATCTGGATTTGATCGCACGTACTACACGAGGACTTAAAGAGATGACTTCCACCTTCTTGACAGCCGCACAAAATATGGGCCTTAAAAAAAACGAGGAAAAAACCAAAATGTTAGCATCTATCCCAAATAACAGAGATAGAGCTAGAAACGCCGAAGAAAACTTCAGTATAGACCAATATAATTTTGAGGTAGTAAATAAGTTTACATATTTGGGTTCTCTCATAACAAACGATAATGACACATCTGAAGAAGTAAAACGGAGGGTACTGCTAGCAAACAAATGTTATTTTGGACTAAGCAAGCAGCTAAAAAACAGAAATTTAAGCCAGAAAACCAAACTAATAATATATAGAACACTCGTCCTACCAGTGCTGACATATGGGTCAGAAACATGGACCATCTCCAAAACAGACGCAAATCTTCTGCTCGTCTTCGAAAGGAAGATACTAAGAAGAATAATGGGCGCATTCTGTGAGAATGGTATTTGGAGAAGGCGATATAATTTCGAATTGTACGAGAAGTATAAAAAAATAGTAAATGGTAGAGATGTAATATCCTTCATAAAAATAGGTAGGCTTAGATGGGCTGGACATGTGTCAAGAGCAAATGAAAATTACCCACCCAGACGAACTCTATTATCGGTCCCAGTGGGAAATAGGAGTAGAGGCAGACCACGACTGAGATGGAGGGACGGTGTGGACGAGGACGCAAGGAAAATCGGCGCGGCAAATTGGCAACGGTTGGCGATGAACAGAAACGACTGGCGAAATAGACTGGGGAAGGTCAAGGCTCAACTAGAGCTGTAGCACCACTGATGATGATGATGATTCTCAAAGAACAAAGAAATTGCCATAAATGTAGAGGCACACAATATATTTTTGTGGGACCAGAATATACACAAAAATAAATCAAAAATCCTTTTTAGCGAAGCCCAGGACATACTTGAGATAACAAGAAATTATTTTGACACAACCAGAAGCTATATAATATTAAATGTGACTGAAAGGAATATGACTAGGAGGTTATTACCATTGAAAATTCATTAAAGTTGCAAGAAAAGAGAAAGACAATGGATTTCAGTTTTCATCATGACTTCTCCCTTACTATATATACTTTTATCATTCAAATTAAGAATATGTACTCTAACTGAATTAAAATAAGGATGCAAAGTATAACTGATCTTACAGAAAAAATGTAACAAAAAATTTTTATTTATAAAACTACAATAAAAGAATTACATTATAGTACACTTGTAATCCATATCAAATGAAGGTGGTATTTCTCCCTTCATTTCCTTAGATTTAATATTAAGATAACTTGTTTCATACTCTTTTGTAATATAATCTGGCAATGGGGAGTTCCAGTTTTCAGGAGGTGATTTTCGTTTTGTCCAGACATCATTCTGGTAATGAGGAAGTAATCTCTCCTTTCTTCTTTGTTTTTCACTCTGAACTAATTCATTCTATAAAATGTTGTATTCAATAATAAATTAAAATACACATATTATATTACTTACAGCTGCATTAACATCTTGGTCATTTTCCCATTTGTAACAATTTATGGAGTCTCTCTTCCATTGAGAACAATCTATAGATTTGCCAAAAATGAAGTATTGGTTAAATCTTGCTTTCAATGAGGTACAATCACTGTATTCTTCATCATATATAAAACATCTTCTTATCTAAAAAAAAAAATAAAGAGTAATCAGATTTTTCAAAGTACTGCTTTTAACCCTCCTTCCCACGGGTGGGGTCTATCAGTACAACTATAAATGAAATTGCTTAATTTTTTAAATTTTTTTTGTATTTTTTTCCTAGACTGGGTGTACCTTTTAATAGCACTGAATAGTACATTTTAGCATAATTTGGTGAAATTGTATGAATCCCTTCAATCGCTACCTGCAAAAGTATCCTGACAGACCCCACCCGTGGGTGGGCGTTTCTTGTTTTGTACTATGGCTTGGTTAATATTGCAGCTATAAATGCATTTATTATATACTGAGATCCAATAATACGAATGCAGAATTTCGGTTTTCTCGTCGATTGTTTCTTTAGGAATTGCGTTAGTCCAGAAAAATATGAAAATACGAGCCCTAAATATGAGTATATAGAGAACATCACAGTTACTTGCTGCACAATTTTCTGAAATTGAGCAAATGACGAGGGATGACCCAGCCCCACGAAAACAGGGATGTATAAGTATTATATAAAAAGAAAAACTAGGTATTTTTGCCAATTGTGCAAAAACTGGTTATGTATGGAACATATAAAAGCATTTTGTGCTGATCATGTAGAAAGAAAATTTACATAATTTAACCCCCTCTATTTTCTGTTTCTAATTTTAATTTTGGATGTATCCTTTTTACTTGTATTACTGTAAGTATATAGAATAATAATATTGTCTTCTTTTATATTTTTCTTTTGTATTTTACCGTTCATGATTTTTTTTAATAAACTCTTATAAAAAAATAATGGTGTTAGTTATTTCGCAGTAAACTATAAAAATATATATTGATAGACATATTATAAATATGTACATTTAGGTAGTACAACGTTACATCAGTAAGTTTCCTTAAAAATATTAAAAAAAAAATTTTTTTTTATAAGGAGAATATTGTTTTAAATTTGGTCCTGATAGACCCTACCCGTGTATTTGTGTCACAAGAAAGTCACCCGTGGAATGGAGGGTTAACGAATTAAGTTTTAATGGTCAAACGATGAAATATATTTATATAAACTCTTTAGTTTACATTTCACGAAGTTCACATTTGGTCTAATACTTGTAAGCAATAAAAATAAACTAATTGATAAATAGCAAACTATAAATGATACATTCTGTATTAACTGTAAGCAAGACACAATTTAACAATTGCAATTGTATAAATGTAATATCTGAGGAAATATGTAGGTACATATACATTTATTTTTAAATTGTTGTAAGTGTATCCTCCACTTTTACACTTTGGTACTTAGAATAATATTACACATATAAATTATAAAGTAAGAGTGAAATCAAGAGAGTGGTTCTATTTGGCAAAAGAAATAAACATTCCTCTCAGTGTCCTCTCTCAGTCACATATGATGTGTATGTGTAAATATCTGTAGTCAGTAATTTAGGAATTCCACTTAATGAATAAAAGTTAGGAAGCAGTTTCAATCTATACCTACAAAAATGAAAATCTATCTACTTAATTCATTAACTAAAATTTCGCAACTAATTCATTAACTAAAAAAAATAACTTACCATCCATTCATTTTCTACTTTGGGTGTTTCTGGCTTATCGTCATTTTTATTAACTTGTTCCTTATTTTCTTCTTTAATTCCTTCTTCCATAATATATTTTATTTTATTTTTGAGGTTACATCACCGCTATCTCATGTCATTGTGCATGTGTATATTTTCTGACACATTCCAGCTGTTTATTCGACTGCAAACGAATATACCCGAATAATCAATGTATGGTATGGTGTTATGTGTGGTGTGGTTTTTTAAATAAAATAAAACCTTTATTTCACGTAGCCTCCTCCTACAGTAGTATCGGCATAGGGCAACAATACATTAGCTGACAGTGTAGTCTTTACTGTAGGGATTCTGGCCTGTACAGAAAAATGTAAGCGGATGTGGGCTAATTATTTTTTAGATAATTGATTGCAAAGGCATTCCTAAAGATTCCAATGAAACTGAAAGGAAATTCAAAACAACGAATTAATAAGGCAGAAATGATAATTCATAAATGAATGAGTGAAGTTATCAAAAAGGATAGAGTCAAGACTAAGAAATACAGGCGAATGGAGATTGAATTATTTACCGATGAATCCAAATTCTGCCCAAAGTTACCGGATGGTCGCGGAAGAGTCTGGAGAAGCAATGAACGATATGTCGAACACACTTTTAGTCCTAAAACAGTTTTTTAGGGTCTGCAAATGTGGTATTGCTTGGCCCGTTGTTCGCCAGACGTAATTGACTGAAGGTGTCGGAATCTTGCGTTCTGCAAACCGTTCGTTGCTCTTTTCAATTTTATTTACCTACTTCTTGGTGAGCGTCTTGTTTACCTTACCACTGAAACCGTCGTAGCCACTGACATCGTAGTAGGTACATACCTTCACGTTGGTAGAACTGGGGTTCTATATTCGTTGGATCAGGAATATGAGAACTTTTAGAGCACGTACTCTGATTCGGCCAGTAACGAACGCTGATTGTACAGGGTGTGCTTGATTGGAAGTTTGCGCCATATTCGCACACACGGTCCGTGTGGGATTCTTGAGTCCGCGCACTAGTGCAGTTACTATCCTTTCAGGTTTTCGAACTCCTTAAAGCTGTACACCCTCCCAGTTTCTTGGGAGCTTAAGTTTGAGTTAGCGTAGATCCCAAATATATTTAAGCGGTGAGTATTTCTTCCTACTCATCCAGTTAACTTCAAACCATCGAACGAGATGGTCATCAGTCAGAAGAAATGAATATCTGTACAGAAGTTAGACAGATCATATCATGGATTGATAGAATTACAAATAAAGAAGTACTGGAGAGCGTTGGTAAAGAAATAGAACTAATCACCACTGTACAAACCAGAAAACTGGAATAACTGGCCACGTGATGAGAGGACCAAAATATGAAATTTTAAAACTCATAATATAATTGAATCGGTCATTTCAAAAACAACACGAGTCACATATTCCTAATTTTACAGGAGAGCAAAAAAACTAAATAGTTGAAAGATGGATGAAATGGATGACCTCAAAATCCAAAGTTATATTGTAATTGTGTTTCTAATCATAATGATATATAAATCGTCTCGAAAAAATAAAGGTTTTTTGAAAAATGACTTTTGAAATATTGGACTAATGCTGTTTTTGCATGAAACGAAAAAAAAAACAGAAATACAACCATTTATATATTTTTTTCGAAACTATAGAAACTACAAAAACTGCTAATTATTAAATAATAATATTATGGAACAAAATCAAATTCATTATCTGACTCAGGGGCTACGTCATCAACTTGCTCACTGGTAGGCCACTGGAAAATTTTCTCGTAAGATGGTTTATATTCTTCTAAAACGCTGTTTTGAACTTGCTTGATATTTGCCATTTTTTGGGATTAATAGCTACAGCATTATTTGGGTAAGCTATTGATGTTGATAGTAACACGGGGCGTTTGGTTTTGGAAAGACGAAACGTATGACTAATGAAACACTCAATAAAATCGTGAGTCACAACTGTACCCTTTGCATGCTTATCGTATTCAAACGACATAAACGACGATGGAGAGAAGGTTCTTTTTTGTTGCTTTTGTACCTTTGAACCTAGGCTTTCATTGGAGAGGCAGTTTCGCTTGTAATATGGTGGTCACCAATTACGATAATCTAATATCTGACGTGTCTTCATCTCAAAAACGGAAAAATTTGTCCCAGCTCCAGCCATAAGGGAATAATATGGGTCTGGCATATAAATTCTGTCATGCTTCTTAATTTTTGATTTCAGCACCCCAAAATCTCGATCATTCGGCAAAAATGAATGTCCTCTGATTGGAAAGTAATGGATTATTTTGGAAAATCTGCCTGTATCCGTCAATGAGAGCAAAAACCGGATCATCGTATGTTTCCTATTTTGTCCAGGACAGTTGTCGCTGAACAAAAACACTTCTTGTACGTTTACGGGTAAAAAAGTTTCAAAATAATGGGATAACATGGAACAAACTTCATTAGCGCCTTTATTGGCTTGGCCTTCATGATAAACGTAAAACACAGATTCCTTGGTTTTAACATTTTTTATACCGAAGCAGTTCACCCATAGTTGACGCAAATAAAATATCTCTTGTATCGGTATACAGGGTAAAGGAAGATTTTGCATAAAATCGAACGTGAGAACAACTGCGTCCTCTTGATTTTCACAAATATCTCTCACAAAATTTATCTTGTGAAATTTCTTGGACCTTCTTTTATGAACCGCTAGTTCTGCTTCTGCGGTACGTTTGGCATGTGCTCCTAGGGACTGGCTGTTGATTTTTGTAACCAATTCTTCGCACTTAATACAGGTATCAACTATCTACCAAAACGCAAAGAAAACTGTTCTTTAAAATATTTTGCGTAGTATTTATACTTAAAATCCACATTTTGATGTTTTTCTTTAAAAAGACTATGCATGGTTTTGACATCTAGGCGTGCATCAAGGTATTCAATTTTTTTACTTGCATAGTGTGTCTGTTTTCTGGGAAATGACAAAATATGATCATAAATGAGCTTATGACTTCAGGGGATTTGGTATTCCATTTCGGGTGTTGTCCTCGTCTTTCGCGGTGGGTCAAAGACTTAAGAAGCAAGCTGCAAATTCTTCTTACACGACCTTCTAATATCCCATAAATCGAAGTAAAAGCCTTTTTACAGACCTTTTCGTTCTTCTTTCGATTTGGAACATGATAGGTGAATTAAAATTCTTTCAACACTGCTCTTTCTTTTAGGACACGGTGTCTCTGAACAGGCACCTTATCGATATTTTGCTGCAAGAATATAGCTTGCTCATTTTTGGTGGAAAAGTTATTTAGTGTGTCAACACAAAAAGCCAATTCTTCTTCAGAAAATTGTTGGAAACATTTTGCTCTGCATCTAAAAAGAAAAGAGATTTTTAAGGAATGGTAAAATTTCTAGCACACTAGAACATAAAATAAGTTTGTAGCTGATAAATTCCTGTATAGTGATATTAAACCTCTCATTAATATTACAAAAAACGCCGATTTTCATCCTTGGAACAAGTGTTCATTGAACTGACACTAAGTTTATATTTTTAAAATTTGCAAAACAAGAACCTTAACGACAATATTACATTACTGTAGTTTGTTTATTTATTGCGGAAAAAATATGGTTTTATTAATGAAATATTAAACTATGTTATGAAAACTATAAAAATTTGCCTATTGCTGATATAAACGGTAATAAATAAACCTCTGTAAATCTACATAACAGCATAAATTATTACTTACTTGCATTTAGGTCCTGTAGCTCTAGGAGGTACAATATTTCCTTTATAGTTAGTGTGTTTGTAAACCTTTAACTTTGGCATTACGTACAACATTCCTTCTGTATTTATCTGGATTGGGTTTTCTCTTTTTTAAGGGTAAATGTTCATGTACATTATCGTCAGATGAAGTAGGCATATTATTTCTTTGTTTAAATAACAAAAAACCAATAAATTTAAATTAATCGTTGTCAAGCACTTAACCTCACAATGCAACACATTAATGAAAACTGAAATAAAAACATGGTAACATAAACGACTCAACAATCATACGATCTCGGCTACCAACCAAATTCTTAGAAATTATGTTTACAAATTCATCGCAAAAACTGCATACGTCCTGGACTCGCGTTGTTTTTGCACAGACCTTCAATTTTAGTTTTTAAGTATTTCGACAGATTATGTACGGACTGTTGTCGTTTTTGCACACAACGTGAGTTTATCTTAGAGGAGTCTATTCCGCACAAAAAGTTAGTTTCTGAAATTTGTGGACCTATGCACTTTTTGAAATGACCGATTCAATTGATTTACGCGCGACCTCATTGGCTGCGAGCTGACTGTGCGCCCCAGCGTGTTATTAAAAGTTCCATATCTTGGTCAAAAATTAACATAGAAACACTTACAAAGCTTAAAATGTTTGAACTGAAAATGAGTTAATCTATAATTTCCATTAGCTACTTAGATTTTCAAGGTTTATAGCTTAATTTTGTTTACATCTCATTGAGAGAGCACGTACTAGAGTCCGACCAAATGGTTACAGTTGCTGGACAGTTTCTAAATCAGATGGAGAAAAGGAAATTAAGGAAATTTCTTCGGCAGTATCGTGATATTTTCGTACCGAAAGGAGGAAAAATGGGAAGAACTACCGTTGTTAAGCATAAAATTGATACTGGTAATGCTAAGCCAATTCGTCAAACAGCTCGACGATTACCACAGGCGAAAAGAGAGGAAGCTGAAACGATTGTTCGGGAAATGAAGAAAGACGGGGTGATAGAACCTTCTACGAGCCTTCTGTGATCTAGAGTTTGGGTGTCGACCTGGAGAAGATGTAGCAGGTGAAGATTATGTGATCAAATTAGGAAGAAAGAAAGAAAGCCTTGAAACTCCAAGATGCATCACGTTACCTTTTCTACCTGGTAACAAAAGACACTGCCCGTGACCAACCTACCTACCGAGATGTATGGGAAGCCTTACTTCAATTGAGAGAGCACGTACTAGAGTCCGACGTGCAAAACTTAGCCATGCTAAAGTTGGAGTGCCGCCAATTAGATTGGAGGGTTATCCGAAGTATGGTGGAGGAGATCTTTAAAGACACCGAAGTCCAGGTGTTAGTCTGTTGCAGTCCGCATAGTTACTGGTGCGGAGAGAAAACCGTCCCTTGTCATTTTTATACAACTGGAAGTTGTAAAAGAGGGTCCAGTTGCCGATACCAGCATACCGTTCCAGTTCCAGTCACGACAAGGTTCCAGGAGGAACCATCTTTTAAGAGGGGGGCAATGTTACGATAAATATGATTCATGACCTGAGCTGTAAACATATTTTTTCTAACATTTGTTTCACATTTGAGAACATTCAGGAAGGGTAAAATCCGGTTCGAGAGAGTTCAAGGGTCGCCGGCCGAAAGTCTACGGAGCTCTGGAATAGCGGCTGTTTTGTATATATAGAGGGATTTTATTGTAAGCCGTGAGTCGGAAAATATAATCGTATCGGGTTTAAATTGTAACGCGGAAATAAATTAGTATCGTAAATAAATAATATAAATTAAAGTAGTTCTGTTCTAGTTTTTAGTGATAAGTGTAATATTGTATAAATAAAGACTTTAATAAACTAAGTGTTCGAACATTTTATAATAAATAAAGTTAATAAATTAGATTAATAAACTCAGTTCAGTATGAACGCTGTTATACTTGGAAAATCGAATGCATATTTTGCAATTGTTTTTTACAAAATTTGTTATAACTCCGGTTCTAACAATCGGATCAAAGTTTACCAAGCGCCATTTTGTTCATGTTTTCAAAAGGAACAATTTTCATTTTGGTAAAATTAAAGATCTTTATTAGTTTAGAAGATACAATCATTTAAACAATTAAATTGTTAATAAGAAATTATCTGAGGGGTTTTCAGCCCGGTACCCTCGAAAAATCTAATCTTCGCACCAAAAAAACATAAAAAAAACATCAAGGTACCGAGAAGACATAAAAGTGCATACTCAACTCCCTGGCTCCTAGACTATTAGTATTTTATGTTACGTAGTTTACAATCTATCTATTATATTCTGAATATTCTTATTATTCCGGTTTGTGACGTTTTTTTTTTTGTATAAACGCATTCGTATTTACAAGTCTCCAAACCCGACAGTAGCGTAACATCCTAGAATTATCATCCACAACTACTGATGCATTAAGCAACATATTATTCTGAATTCATTTATATTATTATATTCGTAGGTGGGAGAAATTGGGGGAATTCTACGCACAGAAGCAAAACCGTGTTCATTGTTGTTTATTAAGTTATTAAAACTATTTAAATTAATTTAGTTAACTCACAAAAGTTAATCCTAGATATATGATTAACATGATTATATATATGATTACATAGAGTCAAACGGTAAATACACATTCTGAAATTATCAATTCAATTTTTTTGGTTGGTGCGCAAAATTACCCATCTATGTGGCTAATTTTACGCAGTGTATCTGAAAATTTTACGCAAATCATAAAAATTATACAGTTTGATTTTTTTTATTACAAAACATTTTATAGTTTAAAATGAGTATTTATTCAACACATATGTCACATATTTGTCCTTCCAACTTTTTCTCGCAGTACAAAGGGCATGAGCCCAACCAAACAAGATGCACATTGATACCATCCCGAATTCTTCACAAATCAGGCAGATGTTCTCTGGGCTAGTCGGATCCACATCGTCTAGTTCATTATCACAGATGTCTTTCTTGTCATATTTCGATTCCTCCGTTTCACTTTCTTGAAAATTAATCTTTTTAACATGGGTTGATTTTTGGTCTCTTTGCCAAACATTTTTTCTTTTTGTAGCGGCTACCTTTTTCTCGTTTCTCTCTTTTCTTTTTAAGTCAGCTCCTTCATGAATATTCTTCATCGGTGTGGATGTAAAGATTTCAGATCGTTTCTTTGTATACGTCCTAGTTTTTTGAGATTGTGTAATGTAATTAATTTGGACTTTTGGTAGTGGTAATAAATCTGAAAAATATATATTGGCTTTTGATGCTCCAGGAATTGGATCCATTTCAGAATTTACTTGTGGGACTGCCTCTGGAGTAATGTTGCTATTTTCATTAATAACCTGATCTTCCAGTTGCTCGGTATTAGATGCTATAAGTTCTTCTACTTCATTTTCTACGACTGATAGAAACTGTTGAGCAGGCAAAAAATATCCATCTTTAAATTTATCTGGGTTGAAAGGATAAGTACCAGCAGATCTAAAGCCAGCAATCCCTTTCTTCATTGTAGCAACTTTTAGATAGGTTTTGTTAAAAATCTCAGTTAACTGAAAGTTAGTTATTCTCTGATCTGGATGTGCTCTAAGATATAATTCAGATTCTTTATTATAGGCTCCCTTAAGAGAGCTAAAAAATAAAAGGTCGAGGGGCTGTAGCCTATTTGAAGTGTGTGGAGGTTTGGATATGATATAAATTTACAAAATGAGTATATCTCCAGTGAAATATGACTGGTGTGATTGTCAAGTATTAATAAAACAGGGGTTGTGGATTATAATGGACATGGTATTTGAAGTGCTTTAACTACTCATAAAACAGCTCGTTATTTATCGATTTATCCAGCCATTATCGGAGCAGTGATATACTGCACCTATCGGGCCATAAGTTAAGCATTGATCCTCTTCCTGAACATCTGTGAGGATGAACATCGGTGGAATGTATCCTCCAGACGTACTCATCGCACAAACTATTGGTCTTTCCGGTCTTTCCTCTTTCCATCGAGATTGCAAAACCTACTTGTTTCTGTCCCTTTGGTCCCAAAATTCCTGAATGTCTTTGTAATTGATATTGAAGCAATATTCGAAGAAAATCTCGACCTCGATTTTATTAAAGGTGATTATTCAATTAATACTTGTTTGTCCCTTCTGGTTTTCTCAGACTGACTTCTTGGTTTCTCTTTAAGAACAAAGTTACCCAATGTTTTCCAGCAAGCAGTGTTTTTCAGTCTCTTTGTTCAGTCCTGGTCATAATAAGTCATAAGTCATCTATGAGATGTGTGTGGAGGTAAAATTGGAACATCTGCATTGTTAGCGTGTTGTTAGCTCTTGCCATTGTCACAAATTCCAGATTTTTGGTATGGGTTGCATGTTCATCCAAAATTAATAGGACTGGTCCTTCTTTGGTAGGTTTTGTATATTTAAGGAAATGTTTAAACCTGATATCCGAAAATATTTCTGATTACATCCATCCTGACTGATGGTAAGCAGCTATGGATTCTGGAGGTAACCTCTTTTCAAGAAGAGATTTGCGTACTCTTGAAAAAATTACTAGAGGTGGCACATAAAAACCTGCAGCGTTGAAACAAACCACGATTGTGAAGAGTGTGCCTCGCTCAGCCGACCACAAATATCCGACTTGCTTTTTTTCTTTTAAGGAAAATATTTTTGATGGTTTATTTGGTATTGTCAACAGTTCTGCTTGGTCACAATTGAAGATGGGGCTTGGTGAGAAGTTGTATCTCTCCAACATTTGTTGGAGACGCTGACACACTGACGCCGCGTTGTACTACGGACGCCATATTTATATTTTTTATATTTTTTTCTACTCGCCTCCCCACCGCTGGTTTAGGCGTGAGGGGGCGTGTCGTCGTTTGTAGCTTTTCTTTTTTCGTGATTTGCGGGAAGGATGTTTGTGGATTTTAATATTGGTATCCATGTTTTGTCTTCTATCCGATTAAAATTATTTGGATTCTTATATATTTCCACCACTTCCCGCTATAACCGTGGGTAGTACTGTGATGTTTTATCCAGCATCTGCGTTTCTTCAAACAGTATCCGATGTTCTCCGCTTCCCAAAGCGTGTTCGGCAACGGCAGATTTGTCGATATGTCCTAAACGACAATGGATTTTATGTTCGTTTATCCTTGTGTTTGTGTGTCTTTTCGTGGTTCCCACATATACCATTCCACATGTGCATGGTATTCGGTATACTCTGGCCGTTGCTAACGGGTGGCGTTTGTCCTTCACCGATCTTAAGCAGTCCTTGATTTTCTTTGTAGGCTTGAAAATGGTCTTTATATTGGCTTTTTCAAGTATTTGCCCAATTCTGTCTGTTACCCCCGATATATAGGACTAGAACGCTTTGCCTACTTATGCTGTTTCTTCGTCCTCTCTTCTAGAAACATTTTTAATCGCTTTATGTATTTCTCTTCTGGTATAACCATTAGAGGTGAGCGCTTTTTTAATATGAAGGAGTTCACTTTGCAGATGCTGTGGTTCACAAATTCTCTTCGTCCTCTCCGCCAGAGTTTTGATGATACCTTGTTTTTGACCTGGATGATGGTTTGAGTTCCTGTTTAGGTATCTGTCCGTGTGTGTAGGTTTTCGATACAATTTATGTCCTAAGTAACCTTCCTTTCGATTTACTAATACATCTAGGAACGCTAGTTATTGATCTTTCTCTGTTTCCATCGTAAATTGAATGTTTGGATGTAGTGTCTTTATATAAGACAGGAAATCGTTATGTTTTTCTACTCCGTGACCCCAAATCACATCATCGACGTATGTAAACCATACCCTTGGCTTGTATGCTGACTCCATTACCCTCCTCTCTAGATGCTCCATGAAAAGGTTGGCTACGACCGGGCTTAGTGGGCTTCCCATTGCTACTCTATCTACCTGTTCATAAATCTGGTCTTCCAATGAAAAGTAGGTGGTAGTGACGCAAATACGGTATAATTCCACCATATCCTTGGAAACCAGTCCCTCAATTAAATTCAGAACGTCTTCTAGAGGAACTCTTGTAAATAGCATGAACAACATCAAAGCTAACAAGAATGTCAGGTTCCTGTAAAGTTATTCCTTTGATCTTCTCGATGAAATGGGCGGAGTCTTTTACAAAGGCATCGTTTTTCCCTATGTGTGGTTGTAAAATATTAGCCAGATATTTAGCAAGGCTGTAAGACGGAGACCCTAGGGAGCTCACAATAGGGCGTAGAGGTACATCGTCTTTGTGTATTTTCGGTAAGCCATACAAGCGTGGTGGGACTGCTTCGCATATTCTTGGCTTTGTATCTTCTGGTATGAACGAAGATTTTATAAGTCTATTGATTTTCCGTTTTAAACTTACCTCTTTTAGAGCATGAATAGTAAAAACGTCCCGCGATTATTTTTTGTTCAAAATAATTTATCTTATATGAAAGCTTATCAGTTTTCTACAGACTATTTAGTTTCTCTCGGAGTCAGTATTATCACTCTCATCGTCACTAACACAAGAAACATATACGTCTCGTAGATCTATCAAAGTAGGTTGTAGTCGTGGTGCCAGAACAAGAGTAAGACGTAGTGGAGGTCGCCGTAATGGTACTCCAGTACCACTACCAGTTTTAACTGATGCATGGACCGGTAATTTCTCTCCCCTAGAAAGACCCCTTTACCAGCCAAGGTATAAAGATGTGGATTGTCAGTTATGGACCACTGAAAAAAATTTTTAAGCAATATATTGATGACCGCATATTGGAAACCATGACTGTAGCAACAAATAGAACATACCTTGAAAGAAAAGGATATATATTCAGGGATTCTACAGTATTCACTGCATTCCCTCGCTCAACCGTTTCCATCTCTCTCTGTCGTTCCATTCTCCATCGTTTAGGCCTCTCTTACTCATGGCGTCGTCTACTTCGTTCCTCCAGGATTTTCGGGGTCATTCTCTTTTCCTCCTTCCTATGAGGCTCCATTCGGTTATTCTCTTTATCCATCTACTGTCACTAGTTCTTCTTACATGTCCATACCACTTAAGTCTTTTTTGTTCTATGTATGTTAGTATGTCTGTTTCTATTGATGTTCTTTGCTTTATTTCGTCATTACTTCTCCTATCCATTCTTGTTACTCTGCAGCATCTTCGCAGGCATTCCATCTCTGTTGCTACTATCTTACTGCTGTTTTTCTTGTTTATGAATTTTCAGCCCCATATGTCGTAATACTTCGCACTAATGTTTTATAAATCTGTGTTTTTGTCTTCATATTTAGGTGTCTATCCCGCCATACTGAGTTAAGTTGTCGGATTGCTGTTCTTGTTTGTCCTAATCTTTGTGTAATTTCTTCCTCTGTTGTTGCCTTTTTCGTGATTGTAAACACCAAGTATTTGAATTTATCCTTTCGTTCGATTGTTACGTTATCATCAATCTGTAGATCTTCTATGTCTTCTTCAGTTGTAGATAGGTACTCTGTATTCGCGAGGTTAATATCTAGGCCAGCCTTGGTATATTCTTCTTGTAGTTTCTTCATCATGTAGCTGAGGTCGTCTTGGTCTTGTGCAATCACTACTTGATCGTCTGCAAAGCTTAACGTATATAAGTATTCGTTCCGTACCGGTACTCCCATGCCTTCGCATTTTCTTTTCCATGTAGTCAAGGCTTTCTCTAAGTATATTTTGAATAGGGTTGGAGATGTGGAACAACCCTGCAGGAGCCCTTTTGTTGTGGTGAAGTCTCCTACGATTCTTGTTCCCATTTTAATGGACACTTTATTTTCATTATACAGAGCTTTTGTAGCTTCTATGAGTTCCGTCTGTATTTCTAATTTGTACATTGCCTCCCATAGTTCTGACCTTGGTACAGATACGCCTTTCTCAGGTTCACAAATGCCAAATGTATATCTCTATTTTTTGCTTTTTTCTTTTCCAACAGTTGTTCCAGTGTGTATATGTGGTCTATGCATGATCTTCCTGCCGTGAAGCCTGCCTGATCCTCCCCGATTTTACCTTTTATCGCTTGCTCTATCTTTTCTCGCAGTATCTTTCCATATAATCTTCCTATTGATGATATTACGCTTATTCTTCTGTAGTTTTCGCATCGTTTTCTATCTCCTTTGAGAAAGAAAAGGAACAGAGCTGAAATTGACAAGTAAATAGTTAAAAACATTTATTAGTGTCCTATTCGTTATGAGTGCTATAGAGCTCCCGAAAATTAGAATGTATTGGTCGAGAAAGTATGGTGTCCCAATCGTCAAAAATGCTATGACGCGAACACGATTTTTTATAATCAGAACATCTCTAAAGGTTCTTTTTGATGATGAAATCGATGATCAACAAAGAGTAAACAAAATTTGGAAAGTCATACCTCTTTTCAACAGTATATTAAATTGTTGTCATGCTCAAATAAGATCTGATTATATAAGTATAGATGAAATGATAATACCCTTCACCGGTCATACCCTTCAACAGGAAAACCAAATCCTGTTGGTATTAGTATTTTTGTACTTGCCAATCCCAATGGGTTAGTATGCGATATGATAGTACATCAGGGTGATTCAACATTCTCAGAGCTTACAGCACAGAAATATGGTTTGGGTAAATCAGCAATTCTTAGTTTGTGTGAAAGTCTTGTTTCTGGTCATCACATTTACTTCGATCGCTATTTTACGACAATAAAATTTGCTGATGTATTACTAGAAGGAGGTTTCCACGCAACAGGCACGATTGTAAATAAGAGAGTCCCTCGGAATTGTATATTTTCTCCATAAAATGAAAAATCAAATAGGTACATCTGAAACGAAGGTTCGAGGTGATGGAAGCATTGTCATAACTCGCTGGTTAGACAACAAACCTGCTAACAACTCAGATCAATGCATAAGATGGTCAAAGCGTAAAAATAAATACGAAATGGTTAATAGACCTGAGGTAATCAATAATTACAATCAGTTCATGGGTGGAGTTGACCTTGTTGACAGAATGTTGGCAGTCTGTCCGGCACGAGCACGTACAAAAAAGTGGATAATTCGTTTCATCAGCCACATGCTAGATTTAGTAGTTTGCTACTCTTGGTGTCAATACAGAGCAGTACAAAAGGAAAAACATGTACCAGCCAAAAACATTCCTCAACTGAGATTATTCAAATTAGAAATGGGATAACAAATGATTTTGGACACTCAGTCTTCCGATTCTGAGACCTGTAGCGACTACGAAGACCTGGAGCCAAAACATAAAAAACGTAGAGTCGAAATTCAACCTATACCTGCCGAAGTTTAACTTCATAAGGCTGAACATTTAGTGGGCTATACTGATAAACAAATGTTACGTAAAAATATGAGTCATAGTTTTAACCTGTAAACATGTTTTTATTCTAATATGTTTTAGAATTTACGAGAGACTTCGATTTACCTGAGCGACCTTCCAGAACCGATGCGAGGGAAATCCAGTTTGCCTTTACCGTTTCGCCATCGAAGGTTTTAGAGTTTTCGAGATAACGGCACTGGTATATAATAACGGAACTTTATTTGGAAGGGACAGTTAATTCTCAAGACCCGCGCTCGCGAATTTGTTACGTACGGATATATATATAAATTATTGTCAGATAAGTTAATATAAATAAAGAAATAAATTAAATCCGTAAGTGTTATAAATATTGAACCTTTTAATAAATGCACAACATTGGTGTCAGAACAGTGGAATAATTAAGATAAATTTGAATATAAAATAAATTGTGAAAATGGCTACGATTTATGAGCTGACAGTGACTAATTTAAGAAGACATCTCGAAGACAGAGAATTAGCTTCTACCGGAAAAAAGGCTGAGTTAGTCCAACGACTAAAGAACGCTTTGCTAGAAGAAGGTCTAGATCCAGAGACTTATATATTTGAAGATGCTGTCCTCTCGTCGATTTCGAAAGTTTCTGACGATATTTCGAAAGTTTCTTCTGATGTAGCCAAAGTTTCTGATGATGTAGCCAAAGTTTCTGGCGACATCGCGTCATTAGAAAACAAAGTTTCTAACGAGATTTCGTCTCTGGAAAGTAAAGTTTCTGCCAACATTTCTAAAGTAACTTCTGAGATGTCTGCCCTGGACGAAAGAATGTCTTCGTTAAAAAATCAAGTTGCTGCCGATATGTTGGCCTTCGAAGAGAAGATGAAAGAGATGGAAAAGAAGCTGGAGGAAACAGGGACGGCAGAGAGAGGAAACAATCCAATTACAGTAGAGACAAAAGAAGACGAGACGAAATGTAAGTTCGAAATACGGCCGAAATTTGAAGGAAGTGGAGGTTCTGTCCATGTGAAAGTCCCAACTTTCGACGGAAAATCATCATGGAACAACTACATGAAACAGTTCGAATCAGCCGCAAGAGCAAATGGATGGTCTGAAAAAGAAAAGGCTGTAAACCTGACTATCGCTCTTCGAGGAGATGCCTTAGATGTGCTTCAGACCATAGCCGTAGAGGAGACCGATGATTTTGAACAACTGAAGAAGAGGTTAAATATGCGATATGGCCACGAACATTTGGAGCATGTATATCAGTCACAGCTTAAAAATCGTAGACAGAAGAAAGATGAGGCTCTTCAAGAATATGAGGTAGATATTGCCAGATTAGTACGATATGCTTATCCAACAGCTCCCGAAGACATGATGGAAAAATTGGCCGTTCAAACGTTTATTGATGGTCTTCGTGATCATGAAATGCAGAGAACACTGCGATTAGCTCGTCACAAGACGCTGGTTGATGTCCTATCCGCCGCCCTCGAATACGAGTCAGCTACGCAGGCCTCTGGCGGGTACAGTAAAGTTAGGACTGTAAAAGAGGAAGGAGATGAAGATAAACTTGACCAGCTCGTTAATATGATGAAAAGCATGACATATAAGAAAACGAAGACCATCAGATGCTGGAATTGTGGCGAAATAGGACACGTACGAAGCTCCTGTAAACACCCTAGGTACGACGCAAATCAAGAAACTCACCATCAGGAAAACTAGAACGGGTCAGCCTTAGGGGGGCAGCTTCGACCCAAAACTTTTCCAAAGACCCTCTCATACTAATAGCTTCTTTGAAATGTCGTGAAGATAGTGTATATGTAGATGGAGACATAAATGGTAAAAAGCATACGTTGTTGGTGGATACCGGAGCGACCAGAACCATTATACGCCCGACAGTTATAAACAGCCGAAAGAAACTGTTACCAACGAGGTTACGACTTCGGACCGCTACAGGTGAAAATGCCAACATTCATGGAGAAATCCAGGTACAATTGGGAATTGGGGCAGAAAAGTTTGTCCATACTGTTATAGTTGCTGACATCGAAGAGGATGTTATATTAGGAATGGACGTAATGAATATGCATGGATTCCAATTGGATTTTAAGAATAAGGTAATCAAAGTTGGCAACGAGGAGGTATTTCTCCATCCACATAATGACAACACTGTGCAAGCAGCCATTACAGAAGATACAGTCGTGCCTGCGAGAAGCGAAACGATCATAGTAGCGCGACTACAGGGAATTGTAGACGAAGGGAGACCTGTTATGATGGAGCCTTGGAACCACGACGATGAGGTTGGCCGTGGAATCATAATTGGAAAGGAATTGGTGACTTCGGCTAAAGAAATTCCTGTGAGACTTATCAATGTCAACGACTACCCAGTGACCATAAAGAAAGAGACAAAAGTAGGAACTTGTGTACCTGTGACATCCATAATCCGTCAGGTGACAACATCTGATAATTCCAACGACAAATTCGACCAAATGGTTGCAGTTGCAGGACAGTCTCTAAATCAGATGGAGAAAAGGAAATTAAGGGAATTTCTTCGGCAGTATCGTGATATTTTCGTACCGAAAGGAGGAAAGACGGGAAGAACTACGGTTGTTAAGCATAAAATTGATACTGGTAATGCTAAGCCAATTCGTCAAACAGCTCGACGATTACCACAGGCGAAAAGAGAGGAAGCTGAAACGATTGTTCAGGAAATGAAGAAAGACGGGGTGATAGAACCTTCTACGAGCCCATGGGTCTCTCCGGTGGTCCTGGTTAAGAAGAAAGACGGAACGACGAGGTTCTGTGTGGATTACCGTTTGCTGAACAACGTTACCAAGAAAGATAGTTATCCTCTGCCTCGGATCGATGACACATTGGACACATTGGCTGGAAGTAAATTGTTTTCTACTTTGGATTTGAAGTCTGGATACTGGCAGGTAGAAATGGACCCAGTAGATAAAGAAAAGACAGCCTTCACCACAGGATCTGGATTGTGGCAATTCAACGTTATGCCATTTGGACTCTGTAATGCTCCTGCGACATTTGAGAGGCTTATGGAAAATGTGTTGAGAGGGTTATCTTGGAAAACATGCCTGGTTTATTTAGATGACATAATCGTCTTGGGGGAGACATTCGAAGATCATTTGAGGAATTTAGAAAACGTTTTTAATCGACTTAAAGCTGCCCAATTGATGCTAAACCCCAAGAAGTGCCAGCTATTTCAAGGTAAAGTCAATTATCTGGGTCATATAGTCAGTAAAGAAGGAGTGGCCGTGGATAAGGGAAAAATCGATTCCATTAAGGAATGGCCAAAACCAACTGACAAACATCAAGTGAGAAGTTTTCTTGGACTATGTACTTACTACCGGAGGTTTATTAAGAAGTTTGCAGATATCGCTAAGCCATTAACGCGACTTACGGAGGAAGCAAGAGATTACCGCTGGGATATAGACTGCCAAAATGCCTTTGAAACGTTGAAAAAGCATTTAATAACAGCACCAATTTTAGGGTATCCACTGCCAGAAGGAGAGTTCATCTTAGATACGGATGCAAGTAATGTGGGAATTGGAGGAGTGCTGTCTCAGATTCAAGGAGGACAGGAACGAGTCCTCGGATATTTTAGTAAAGTTCTTTCAAAACCTGAACGGAATTATTGCGTCACGAGAAGAGAACTTCTGGCAGTAGTGAAATCAGTAGAGCATTTCTATCAATACCTCTATGGCAGAAAGTTTCTAATCCGAACCGACCATGCCGCTCTTAAGTGGTTGATGCAGTTTAAGAATCCAGAGGGTCAGATAGCCAGGTGGATCGAACGACTCCAAGAATACGATTTTAAGATTGAGCACCGGGCCGGAGTTAGCCACAGAAACGCTGATTCTCTTTCCAGAAGGCCATGCCCAGCAGAGTGTTCCCACTGCAACAAAACGGAATCCAAGGAAGCAGCAGTGCTAAGAACGACGATTGTCAACGACGACTGGACGCCTACTAAGATAAGGGAAGAACAAGAGAGAGATCCAGTTATACAGAAAATCCGAAAATGGAAAGAGGAAAACCGTCGACCACCTTGGCAGGAAATATCAAACCTATGCTCAGTAGTTAAGACGTATTGGGCCCAGTGGGACTCATTTATCATCGAAGATGGCTTGCTCAAACGAGTCCTGGAAAATGATGACGGTTCAGAGAAAAGAAGACAGTTGGTGATCCCAAAGAGCAGAATAGCCGAAGTACTTCGTCAGTTACACGACAGTCCATCGGGAGGGCATTTTGGTGTAAGGAAAACCCTTCAGCGAATTCGGGAACGGTTTTATTGGATGAACAGTTCCGACGACGTAAAAGACTGGTGTAAGAAATGTACTATTTGTGCTACGAGTAACGGGCCTCACCGAAAAAGGAGAGCTCCTATGAGACAATATAATGTTGGAACCCCGTTTGAAAGAATAGCTTTGGACATTGCAGGGCCATTTCCAGAAAGTGAAAATGGGGGCAAGTACATGTTGGTAGTAATGGATTACTTCACTAAGTGGGTCGAGATTTACGCACTTCCAGACCAGAAGGCCGCCACCGTTGCAGATAAGTTGATCCAAGAATATATCAGCCGATTTGGAGTGCCTTTGGAGATCCATAGTGACCAAGGCAGGAACTTCGAAAGCGATCTAGTCCAAGGAATATGTGATAGACTAGGCATGAAGAAAACGAGAACTACCGCGTATCATCCGCAATCGGATGGTATGGTAGAACGAATGAATAGGACAGTTGGCAAGTATTTGACAAAGATGGTGTCCGATCATCAGCGAGACTGGGACCAATACCTTCCGTTCTTCACAATGGCCTACAGATCTGCTGTTAACGAATCAACAGGCCAGACACCAGCCAAAGTCCTATTCGGACGCGAAATGCGACTACCTTGTGATCTAGAATTTGGATGTCGACCTGGAGAAGATGTAGCAGGTGAAGATTATGTGATCGAATTACGAAGAAGAATGGACGATGTACATGAGTTGGTCCGTTCCCACCTTCAGATCGCTAGCGACCGAATGAAGAAACGGTACGATACACAAGCCGAAAAGGGTTGCTTTAAGAAGAACGACAAAGTATGGCTGTATAATCCCAAGAAGCGAAAAGGTTGTTCTCCCAAATTGCAGCACTTTTGGGAAGGTCCATACCTCATCATGGAGAAGATCAACGATGTCATCTACCGAATAAGCAAGATTCCGAGGGGAAAGCCGATGATAGTACACCATAACCGGCTGGCGTCTTTCGAAGGTGACCACGACGTAGATGAAGAAGTGGAAGTAAACCAAGTCCAAGACGTGTCTGACCTCACGTTTGAGGAATTCATGGGTGCCTATGGAGGTACCGGTAAAGCAAGACATGGTGTTACCACTGAAGAAAAGCAAGATCTACTCGCGCTCCCCGATGACTACTCGCTGGCCCTTACCATCCCGGCCAGTATCAAAGACGCACCAGGGTTGGCATCCGTCTTTCGAAGGAAGTTTGGTCGAGTTGCAGAACTTCAATGCCAGGTGCCAGCTCCCGGTAAAACCTTGAAACTCCAAGATGCATCACGTTACCTTTTCTACCTGGTAACAAAAGACACTACCCGTGACCAACCTACCTACCGAGATGTATGGGAAGCCTTACTTCAATTGAGAGAGCACGTACTAGAGTCCGAGGTGCAAAAGTTAGCCATGTCAAAGTTGGAGTGCCGCCAATTAGATTGGAGGGTTATCCGAAATATGGTGGAGGAGATCTTTAAAGACACCGAAGTCCAGGTGTTAGTCTGTTGCAATCCGCATAGTTACTGGTGCGGAGAGAAAACCGTCCCTTGTCATTTTTATACAACTGGAAGTTGTAAAAGAGGGTCCAGTTGCCGATACCAGCATACCGTTCCAGTTCTAGTCCCGACAAGGTTCCAGGAGGAACCATCTTTTGAGAGGGGGGCAATGTTACGTAAAAATATGAGTCATAGTTTTAACCTGTAAACATGTTTTTATTCTAATATGTTTTAGAATTTACGAGAGACTTCGATTTACCTGAGCGACCTTCCAGAACCGATGCGAGGGAAATCCAGTTTGCCTTTACCGTTTCGCCATCGAAGATTTTAGAGTTTTCGAGATAACGGCACTGGTATATAATAACGGAACTTTATTTGGAAGGGACAGTTAATTCTCAAGACCCGCGCTCGCGAATTTGTTACGTACGGATATATATATATATATAAATTATTGTCAGATAAGTTAATATAAATAAAGAAATAAATTAAATCCGTAAGTGTTATAAATATTGAACCTTTTAATAAATGCACAACACAAAATAGATGCAGAAAAGTCAATTGTAAAAATATTTTAACTGCATTTTGTATAAAATGTAAGATATTTTTATGTAGTAAACGGAAACGAGATTGTTTTTACAGTTCATCATCATCATTGGTGCTACAGCCCTATAAAAGAGCCTCGACTTTCCCAAGTCTATTACGCCAGTCAGTTCTATCCATTGCCAACTGTTGCCAGTTTGCTGCGCCTATTTGTCTACCATCCTCATCTACACCATCCCTCCATCTGAGTTTTGGTCTACCCCTTTTTCTACTTCCCACAGGTTGTGACATAAGGATTCTTCTAGGAGGGTTGTTCTGCTGTGATCTTGCCAGATGTCCTGCCCATCTTAGTCTTCCTATTTTTATAAAGGATATTACGTCTTTACCACCAAATATATGTTTATATCTGTGATATATCTCGTAGTTGTACCTCCTTCTCCAAACACCATTTTCACAGATGCCACCAAATATTCTTCTCAGGATCCTTCGTTCAAATATAAGCAGGAGATTTTCATCTGCCTTGGAAATGGTCCATGCCTCAGACCCATATGTCAACACTGGTTGTATAAGGGTTTTGTATATGGTTATTTTTGTTTTTTGGCTTAAGTTTCTGCTTCTCATATGTCTACTTAGTCCAAAATAGCATTTGTTTGCTAGGATTATTCTTCGCTTGATTTCTTCAGTCATGACGTTCTCCTTGGTGATCAGGGAGCCCAAGTATGTGAATTTGTCCACCACTTCAAAGGTAGAATTATCAACCGTGAGTTGGTGGCCGATGTTTCTGGCTCTATTGTTGGGTGTTGATGCCATTATCTTAGTTTTATTTTCATTAACTTGCAGGCCCATATTTTTTGAGGCGTGTGACAAGGTGGTATACATTTCTTCTAGCTTGCGTGTTGTGCGGGCAACTAGATCAACATCATCTGCATATGCCAAAATTTGGGATGATTTATTAAAAATGTTTCCTCTGCTGTCTATTTGGGCATCCCTGGCCGCCTTTTCCAAAGCTATGTTGAAAAGGAGACACGCCAGCGCATCTCCCTGTCGCAACCCAACATGCGTTTCAAATGCCTGTGATTGTTCGCCCTGTATTTGGACTTTGCAAACAACTTTACGCATTGTAGCCTTAACCAATCTTATCAGTTTATCGGGGATGTGGAATTCATCCATGGCTTCATACAATTTATTTCTTAGGACACTATCATAGGCCGATTTAAAATCTACGAAAAGATGGTATGTGTCGATATTAAATTTATTGGTTTTTTCCAGTATTTGCCTTAGCACAAAGATCTGGTCTGTTGTTGATCGACCAGGCCTAAAACCACTTTGATATTCGCCAAGAAGCTCCTCTGAATATTCACTCAGGCGACCATATAAAATACTCGAAAATATTTTGTATGCTGTATTAAGGAGGGTTATTCCCCTATAGTTTCTACATTCTAATTCATCGCCCTTTTTGTGTAGCGGGCAAACGATCCCAATACACCACTCTTCTGGGATTTGTTCCTCATTCCAGGCTCTCAGTATGATAGTTTTTACAGTTTCATACCAAAAACTAAGTTCTAATACGTTGTTCTGTGTATAAAAATAATGAATAATAAAAGATTGCTAAAATATGAGTATTTATTATACCTACTGTTTCTTTCTTATGTTTAAGTTTATTATGGTAACAGATAGACCCAATGTCATTATACGTGACATTGAGAAAAGGCAGATTTTCCATTTTTGTCAATATTTGAAAATATTTAAAAAAATACTCTGGATCTCAGGAGGTTAATATATTTCTTTTAAATTGAATTTTTTGGAATCTAGGCTTGCCAAAAATAATAGCATGTTTTATATATACACATCGGTTTAGAACGTCTTTCGACGTTGTCCGATACCTAAACACCATCTCTTCCTATCTTCGCAGTCGTTTGTTGTTAAATTTCTTTCGCTCATGGACTTGTTTACGCCGTGTTGCCATTCTAATCTGGGTCTTCCTCTTTTCCGTCGACTTATCGGTTGCCATTCTATTACTTTTTTGGGGAGTCTTGATGCTGGCATCCGTTGAACATGCCCATACCACCTTAATTGTTTCTTCTCTATATCTTGAGTTATATTTCCTTCTATTCCCATACGTTGTTTTATTACATCATTTCTGATTCGGTCTCGTCTGGAAATACCTAAAGATCTTCTCATTGCATCCATCTCTACTGCTTCTATTCGCTTTTTGTTCTTTTCACTAATTCTCCATGTTTCGGCGCCATAAAGAAGAGTAGTTTTAATCATGGTCTCATATATATTAAATTTCCTTCCTTTCGTTATCTCTTTTTCTTAATAGCATGTTATAACTTACACAAAAATTCTAAATTGCTCGAATATTTCAGTTCGGTCTTCCACTATACTTTTTTCAGAGGTATCTTTAATAAAACTACCTAACTTTTATTTTATCTTTGATGTGTGGAATGAATCGTATAGGTACAAAAATGTCAATTTCCTTAAATACTGACATCTATTTTTTAAACGACCTATTCAGTTTTGAGTTACTTTTAAGATGTTACCTGCCGTAACTACGCCACTGTAAAGATCTCCTTCCATTCTACTTGCATTTTATTGTCGAAACGAAAACGAAACACTAGATAATAATAATCATCACTACGTGTATGTTGCAAGCTATTAGATTATTATTTATTTCACATAATAACAATAATTAAAAAATTTAAATTTTGTAATGATAAGGCTTTCTAATCTTTTAGCTTTTTAATAAAGTTAGGGAAGAATTTATTTCAATTTGTTTTCGGCGGCTGTCAGCGATATATACGTAAACTTATATTATCGCTAATTATTGTTGTTTGAATACAAGTTTCCGTTTTTAGATCAAATAAACCAGCATGGTTCAAATCGAAGGAAAATACACAAACGATAGAAACGAGAATTTGGACGACTACTTTCGGGAAGTAGGTAAGTAGGTCATAAATTATTCAATTGTTTTTAAAATGACAGGACAAAATACTGTAGAATTTATTTTACATCTGCATATAGTTTAGTAATTTTATAGAGGGTGTTTCACGTAGACCGCACATTCAGCATATATCTCTGAATTTCTGAATATAATCGGATTTTAAATCTGAAAATTTGTCGTTCCGCATAACTGTAGCTGTAGCTGACCTACGAAATATCAGAACAGTTCTGGTATTATTGTAAATTGGACAGAATTTGTATTTGGCTATAGATAATATATATATATATATATATATATATATATATATATATATATATATATATATATATATATATATATATATATATATATATATATATAGTTTGTACATACAGAAAGTAATTTTTTTTGGAAATTTGCGTCGGAATCTGAATTCTAAATACCGGGTATACCTACACATATTTATTATATTCCTATTAATCGTGTATTTGTATGGTTGTTTACTTAGTTATGTCAAGATAAATTAAAGTCTTTATTTATCTAAGATTAAGTATAATAAATCATGAACATTTGATATAATGGAGACAAACTTTCAAAAAACGGTATTTTTAATAAAAATAATATCTTAGCGTTACGTATTGGCATTTCCCCATAAAAACGATTGTGTTAAACATGCATTAATCCCATCTGCATATGTAAAGATAGGAATAACCGGTAATGTCTGCCAGCCTGTAAACTAACAATTATTTAGTACTAACACATACAAAATAAAACTGCGTGAAACAATAAATTTAAGGTTTAATGTTTATATTTTTAGCATTGTATACTTAATAATTTAAAATATAAAATCATAAAACAGTGTTGCTCGATTTTCAGTGAATAATGAAATTCATTACTTTGAATTTGAGATATTAATATTGAATAATATTGAATATTATTCGTTACTTTAAGGAAATATTAAGTGAAATGATATCTCATCTCTCCGCATTGCTTAAAAAACTGTAAGTTGCCTACATGTGGCGAAACTCAACTATTGTAAAATTATTATACTTAATTTTTTTTTAAATATACTTTTTTAAAAATAATAGAGCTTACTTTCTTCATACATACGATGTCAGCGATATATACGTAAACTTATATTATCGCTTATAATTATTGTTGTTTGAATACAAGTTTCCGTTTTTAGATCAAATAAACGAGAATGGTTCAAATCAAAGGAAAATACACAAACGATAGAAACATAAAATATAATGTGAAAAATTTTATGGATTTAGCTAGACACATTTTCTTTAGTTTAACATTTTCTCAGTAGATTTTAAAATTTCTAAGATTCTAAAGTTTATTTAGAATTGTTTCGTTAAATTTATAATTATTAAAATATATTGAATTAATACACAAACTTAAATGTTTAACTTTATTACAGAGAAAATGTTGATAAATATTTTTTCTATTGTAAATAAACATTTATAATGAACAGTTGAACATTTTAAAATTATTTTTAATTCTAAACATTTCGTTTATATTAATTTTCAATATTCAATATCAAATATTTTACTCTCGAGTAAAAATCACATTTTTTAAAATACATTACATACAACTAATAAAAGTTGACATCTGATGGTATAGATCAGTATATATACCTAACTGTTTGTATGGGAATTGAACTATTTTTTTTACTATTTTCTTTTACTGCTTTTACTATTTTGCTTTCTAATTTAATCATATTTTCTCGATTTTAAGCGAAACGAAAAAAGTAAATAGACGTGAAGTTGTTAAACGTCACTTTATGTTTAAATGAACTACCACTGTAACAGTAGATTGTATAAAACATTTTGTATAAGCGTATTATGTAATTATGGGAAAATAAAACCGTTTGCTTCTACTATTTTCCTTATAATTTCGTCATATTTTCTCACCTATTAGACCTTCCTAAGACTTTAAATAAATATTTCAAAAGCAAAATTAGCCAAATCAATTCAGTCGTTCTCGATTTATTATAAAAAAGTTAAAAAAATAAAGGTCATTTTATATTTTACTAACGGACCCGACAGACTTCGTTCTGTCAAATAGATTTGGAATGTGGCAGTTTATTTCTTTAATTCTTCTGAACAGAACCGTCACCGTGATGATAGTACGGTGTGTAAGGGTCAGCTCGGGTGACCTAAGTATCTTCGCTTCCACGAACTTTGGCCACCTTTTTGGACCCACTAAAAAGTCTGACTGGGATGTCTGCCAGAGGGCTTCAAACTAAGAGGGGAACTTAATTGCGTATTTACTGTATCTGTCGTTTATTAGTCGATAAGTTGTAACGAGTCCGTTACTTAAATAATCGTTTACCTTCTTTTTGTGTCTGGAATCTTTTAATTTAATTCTAAATTAAATTCATATTAAAATATTCTTAAACTAAATATTTAAATAACTCCCAGTAAATTTTATTTTCTGATATTGGCATTAAACTGCGCCCTCAGCGGTGAAATTCTGAAAGTACATTTATTCTGCGACGTGTAAAATCTCAACTTGTCACTTGTTAACTGGATGTGAGTGAATAAACATCTCAGAGTAGAGCGGCTGGGAGTCCATTTTTTTTCCCGAATTTAGTTTAAGTTTATTTTTTATGTGAAGAGCTGTTATTTTAGAAGAAACCATTTGAGTTATTTTGTTGTTTTGTACGAGGATATTTTCAGTTGGATCACCCTAGCCGCCTACTCAAGAATCCAGTTACAAGTCAGGGGAAGAATTATTTTTTAGTTGGGGTTATACTTAATAAAGATAAGGGGAAGGAGTTTCAAGTTGGTTTTTTTATGGGAAATTAAGAAGCAGTTTAAAGGGACGTATTTGTCCAATAGTACCTGATCCAGGGAATACAGGTTTGGTATCTTGTTACCACCTGAGTCCAGTTCTCCACTCTTCGAGGGAAACCGACAGGAAGAACTGACTTATTTTTTTTTATTATCATTCAATTACTTTAAATAATTTTTTTATGTCCTCTTCAAGGTTTAACTTTTGGTTCAATTTTTAATAACAAAAACTATCCTTAATAATAAATATTTTCAATTTTTCCTAAAAAAAAACATTTTATCATTGTAATTTAATTTAATTATTTATTGTTTACCAAGGGATGAGGTTATAACTCTCCCTTGAATTTCTCTTTGTTAGGTTATTGTGTGCACACATATCCCAGAGAATTTTTTTCTTAAAAACCTAAACAATTTTTGAACGAAAACTAACTATTAGTGAGTAGTATATAATTATATTTATTATTTATACATTATTATTGGATCTAACTTTTGTCACAATTTGAAATTTTTAAGGGGTATATCAGGGGTAAATTGTTTTATAATTATTCAGGGATTTTACTGTAAATATAGATAAGTTAATTGTATATAAGAGGTGATGGGTCATATATAAGTGTTTAAAATAGTCTGTACATAAAATTGGTATTTATTAAAGTTGGGTTAAAATTTAATATTTCAATTAGTACCTATCTTTCTTATTTCAGCAATACAAGATATCTCGGAAGAAAACATTTAACTTCCTGGCGCCCAAGTATTCACTAGAGCAACTTTTACTTTTCATCTGTTTATTTCTTGGTGGTTTTCTTGTCATTAGTTCTTATATCTTACGGTCTCTGTAGGGCATGCAAATTGGCCGAATCCTTCTTTGAGTGTCAAGTGGTCATTCTCCTGCATAGTCGCTAGCCAACACTTAATTCTGTTATATTTTAAAATTCATATTTACTTCATAAAATTCATATTTATTTCTTTTACATAATTTATTTCTATCTAATCCCTTCCATCTTCCGTTATTCCCCATATTAGTTCGTTGGTGTATCAAGGTGCATTTTAGAGTTCACCCTTTTGCTACATTGGATAGAGTCCCCCAGACTTCCTCTAGCACAATTGTTGCTACATTAACATATTTTTGTTACATTGGCGAGCCCAACGTGGTGCCTTTTCTCAGTTCAGACCGTGCATTCTGTAGTATATTTCTCTTTGCAAAATATTCTTTATTATTTCTAATTTGTTCCTGTTGCTCTTTGTTCATTTTTTTTTAACTTCCTTATTTATTTATCTTTTCTTATTAGATTTACATTTATAGGTATACTTGTATTGCTGCAGTTTACTTATATTCATATTTAAACCCTCACCTTCTTAATCATTGTGTACAGTTAACAATCTATTTTACTATTATTGAACTATAATAATTTAATAATTTAGATATTACTATTTTTATATATATATATTAGCCAATATTGGTGGGTTTTTATATTCAATTATTTGTTAATCATATACTTGTTGAAACCATTGTGTGTTGCTTCAAGGATTGTGTTATATTTATTTAACTTTACTTAACCATTTTAAAATTTTTGTGAATAACTTTAGATTATTCTTGGATTGATTTTGTGGTGTGTTGTTACATATTTATTTAGATATATATATATTTTTTTTTAAACCTTAGATTATTCTTCGATTGATTTTGTGGAGTGGTAATACATTATTTCCTTTGTCTATTCATCTATTTTTTTTTCACAATGTCTGCATTCAAGGTAGAACATTTATTAGTCAAGGAATTAGATTATGAGTTGAGAATTAGGGACATCAATATTGATGAGTCTTCCAATGTGGATTTAAAACGCAAACTATTGCGTGGAGCTTTAAGGCAAGAAGAAGGAAACAGAAGCTTTCGACAAATTTCTGCCACAAGTATTCCTTTTCTAGAGCAGCAAGAAGAGATTGATGAGACTGTGGATGATTTGGCTAAAAGGATATCCGATTTTAGAGGGACTGTCCAAGATAGCCTATACTCCAGGCTGATATCACGTCTAGCTCATGTCTCAGGCCGTGTTCATTTATTGTCGTGTTCGAATGAGGATCAGCAATCTTATAAACGTTCAATTTCAATCCGAATTCTTAGCCTAGAGGGTGAACTTGATTCACGAGTAAATCCAATTGCTACTTCAACACCTATTTCTTCTGTCCAAGCAGCTAACTCATTTCTACACCCCAAACCTGTTCAGGTACATAAATGGGGCATTACATTTTCTGGTGAAGGTCATTATGACCAAGTAATTTCTTTTTTGGATAGGGTGGAATGTCTTCGAGTATCGAGAGGAGTAAGTGAAGATGATCTTTTTGCAGCTTCTGCTGAATTGTTTACAGGCGCAGCTTTTACGTGGTTTAGAAACAACCGCAATAATTTTTCTAATTGGTCTGATTTGGCTCAGAAACTTAAATCTGATTTTCTACCATATTCTTTTCAAGATGACCTTCTAGACCAAATCAAAAATCGTAAACAGAAGCCAAATGAGTCTGTTACGATGTTTATCAATAACATTTTGGGTATGTGTAGTCGCCTTGAGACTCCTCTAACAGATTCTGCAAAAATTAAGATTATTCTAAAATGTCTATTGCCTTTTTATCACCAGCAATTAGCTTTAGTAGACATCACCAGTATAGCAGACATCACCGAGAAATGTAAACGTTTGGAGGAAACTTTATCTTGGTCTTCTCAATCTCCCACCACTTCCAAACACTCTTCTGACTCTTTCGGTCACCAAAATCCTTTTAGGCACCGTTCTTGGCAATCTAAGGGCCCTGAGCGTAATATCTCAGTTGTAAGTTCTGTAGTGTGCTGGAATTGTCGTGAGTCTGGCCACACTTTTTATGATTGCGGCATCCCTCGTACCCGTATTTTCTGCCACGGTTGTGGTAGGGAAAATACCCTCAAACGAAATTGCTTTAAGTGTTCGGGAAACGAACGATCGGAGGTCCGTCCCCTGAGCGTTTCTCCGTCCACACCCCCATCAGGGAATCAAACCGTTACATCAAACGAAATCACTGGTCCAACCACGTCAAGCCACCCAAACCCATCTTCCAGTCGGAAAGGGAAAGGGGTTGTTCCAAAAAAACCAACACACACCACACCAAGTCATTCCAAGAAGTAACTTCTCAATATAATACATTTGATTCGCATAGATTACCTTCCCCAAATATCTTCCCAAATTTTAGTAATAAACATAATAGTAGCAGTGTAGTAGTTCCAGTATCTATACCAGAGTCTACCACAATTCAGGAGGATTCTTTTATTTCTGATTCTTCTTGTTTGCCTATTGCATCCTCTGATTGTGTAGGTAGAGATAATAAGTTTAGTTTAGTACCATTTAAAATTTTTGATCAATCAGATAATAATTGTTTTGATTTGAATTCGTTATTAGTGAGAAAACATAATGATAATAGACCTTATCTTCCTATTAAGATTTTAGGACAATCTTGTTTAGCTCTTTTAGATAGTGGCTCGAACATTTCTGTGATAGGTTCACATTCACTAACTTTACTGAAAAATGCTGAGGTTTCCATTATGCCCATTTCTTCTCTGCAAGTGTCTACGGCAGATGGTACAGTTCAGTCTATTACAGGCAAATTCGAAACCGAAATCACAGTAGCAGATTTATGTAAACAAATTACATTCTATATTATTCCTTCAGTTCAGAATTCTATAATTTTAGGTATGGACTTCTTAAATGCTTTTAATAGCACACTAAATTGTTCTAATTTTTCCTTTTCTATTTCTCAATTTAATCTGTCCTTACTTAGTGCTATTCAGGATTTTACTAGTTTATCTAGTTCAGAACAAAGTCAATTAGAGAATATGATCTCTAAATTTACAACCCTTTCGTCAAAAGACAAATTAGGTCGTACATCCTTAATATCTCACACTATCGAAGTGGGAGATACCACACCTTTTAGACAATATCAGTATCCTATTCCTCAGGCTTGGCAAGTTGACTTGGAAAAGGAAATTGATTCCATGTTAGAGTTGAATATCATTGAACCTTCCACGTCTTCTTACTGTAGTCCTTTGTGGTTAACCAAGAAAAAAGATGGATCTTTTAGGGTTTGCTTCGATGGTCGAAAGTTGAATAATATTACTACAAATCGGGATGCTTATCCTATTCCCCGAATAGACGTCATTCTAAGTAAACTCCAGAATGCTAGGTATATTTCTTCTATCGATCTATCTAAAGCTTTTTTACAGATTCCTTTGAGCGAGGAAAGTAAAAAGTATACAGCTTTTGCAGTTAGTGGGAAAGGATTATTTCAGTTTGTCACTATGCCTTTTGGTCTTGTTTCAGCTCCTCAGACAATGTGTCGTCTGATGGACTTAGTCATTGGTCCTCAGTTAGAGCCCTATGTTTTTTATTATTTGGATGACATTTTGGTTGTCACTCCTGATTTTTCTCTTCATATGGAAATTTTGGATAAATTGTTTTTACGTCTCAAAGAGGCTAATTTAACTATTAATTTAGATAAATGTCAGTTTTGTCGTCCTAGTCTTAAATTTTTAGGATATGTAGTCGATAGTAAAGGTTTAAGGACTGATCCTGATAAAGTTACTGCTATCAAGGATTTTCCTATACCTAAGACTACTACCCAAGTCCGTAGGATATTAGGCATGTGTGGATATTATCGTCGGTTTGTGCCGTCTTATTCTACTTTGTTATCTCCACTTACAGATCTCCTTAAAAATAGGAAAAAAGGCCAAACTATTACATGGACTTCAGAAGCCGATGATGCTTTCCGGCGTATAAAAGAAGCTCTTACTAGTGCACCTGTCATGACATCTCCGAATTTTAAAGAGCATTTCTATCTCATGACAGATTGTTCCAACACTGCTTCAGGTGGGGTACTGTTTCAAATGAAGGATGGTTCGGAACATCCAATAGCTTATACCAGCAAAAAGCTCAATAAAGCACAGAAAAATTATTCCACCACAGAGAGAGAACTTCTTGCAATTATCCATGGTCTTGATGCCTTTCGGTACTATCTTGAGGGTCGTAAGTTTACTATCATCACCGATCATAGTTCTTTATTATGGTTACATTCCATGAAAAATCCGTCACAACGTTTATCCCGTTGGATTTGTAGGCTTTCTGTCTTTGATTATAATATTGTTCATCGCAAAGCCAATGGTGTTGTGGTTGCAGATGCGTTGTCACGTACATTCGATATCAATCTTTTAGATTTGTCCACTTTATTTCCAGATAATTGGTATCGAAAGATGATTCATAATGTCACCCAAGAACCTACTAGATATCCTGATTTCAAGGTAGAGAATAATATCCTGTATAAACATGTAATCAGTCCAGTTGAGTCTTTATCGAATATGTCTGATTGGAAAATAGTAGTCCCAACAGCAAATAGGGATGAAGTCTTGAGAACTTTTCATGATGATGTGACATCAGGTCACTTTGGTTTTTATAAAACATTTAGTAAAATAGCTGAGTTATATTACTGGCCTGGTCTGCGCAACTCAGTTAAGAAATACATCTCTAGATGTAGAGTTTGTGCAACATGCAAGCCGAGTAACCTACCTCAAGCTGGATTAATGGGTTCGTTTAGGAACATTAATTTTCCTTGGCAAATGATCTCTTTAGACCTTATTGGACCGTATCCCCGTAGTTATTCAGGTAATACGTATTGTTTGGTAGTTGTAGATTACTTCACCAAATTTCCTTTAGTTTGCCCTCTTCGTAAGGCTACAACTCCAGCTATTTTGAAGTTCTTAGAGGAGCAAGTGTTCTTACTATTTGGTATTCCCCAAATAGTATCATGTGATAATGGTCCTCAATTTATTTCTAAAGCCTTTAAAGATCTTTTAAGTAAATATAAGGTCCAAAAGATATTCTACAATGCAGCTTATCATCCGCAAGCTAACCACACTGAACGTGTAAATCGTAGCATTGTTACTGCTCTTCGATCTTACACTTACACTGATCATAGAGCTTGGGATCAGTACATTCATTCAGTTGCTCAAGCCATTCGAACTTCTGTTCATGAAACCACTCAGTGCTCTCCAGCTTATGTTAATTTTGGTAGGCATGTTCCATTGTCAGGTGATTATTTCGGTTTAATTTCTGAAAATTCAACAACTCTTCCTCAAATTTCTGAGAAACTTCACCGTATGGAAGATCTCCAAAACTTACCTCCAATATTCGCTGACATTAGGAAGAAGTTGAAAGCTTCTTACCATAGAAATCAGCATCAGTATAATTTGAGGAAACGAGATTTGCGATTTTTTGTGGGCGATCGAGTTTTGAAACGGAATTTTGTAAAATCAAATAAAGGTGATGCCATTTCTGCTAAGTTTTGTCAGAAATATGTTCCCTGTACTGTCGTTAGGGTAATATCTCCTTTAGTATATGAATTAAAAGACAATTCGACAAATAGACGAATTGGTCAATTTCATATAAAGGATTTACTCCCTGATATTACAACAGATGAGGCAACATCTTCATCTTCAGAGGAAGATTAACTTAATGTCTATTAAGTTAACTTATTCCTATGAGTGTTATTGTTTTGGCTCGGTTTGGTTACGATTTGATATTTTCTTAGATTTTTGTTATTAATCACCAGATTTGATATATCTACAGCTTATACTTTGATTAGTATCTGTTTATAATTAGTTAAAATTATTAAGGCCATTAGAGTGTTTACTTATATTAGATGTTGCATTGGTATGGAACTAAATATTGTAATGCTACTATACTGTGCTATATGTTTATGTGTTGTATAACCTATGTTCCCATTTTGCTTACTTGTTTTGCCAGGTTGGAAAGAATGTTGTAATTTTTTTTATGGATTTGATTCCGTTTATTGGTCATGATCAAGTTATATAGGAACATGTATCTGAATGTGCTATGTGGGATGGTTTTTTGTTATGTCATTAGGAATTTATATAGATAATCAGTATGCATAATTTTAGTACACTTCTATATTATATAGACTATTCTGCCTGTGTATATGTGACTGAATATGTGGGTTCGAAGTTTTAGTTCAATTGTTGGCCTCAGTTGTGCAATGAATTTCGGAATTCACCATTTTCATGACAAGTTGTACAGTTATCTAGGCAGTAGAACGTCTTAGGATTTGAACATTTAGCTTTAATCCTTAATATTTTCAGACTTTGGTCTAATATAAGAATTGTTGTTCCTTAGCTGATTTATTATTCTTACTTATAAAATAGTTTATTCAAGTCATGGATTGCTCCCTTTACAGCTAACATGTTTAGATTACAGTTATGGATAGTGATTCCATATTTTGGCAACAAATGACCATTTATAGTTATTTTCACTTCTTTCCTCAGGCACTTATCTATATTTTGGTATATTGAATTAGGAATTATCTTGTTCTCTTTTATTAATATCAGAACGAATTATAAATCTGCAGTTTCTTCAGAAATTGGTCTACTCGTTCTTGATGTTCTGTTTTGTTATTACTTCTACCTTACTCTTACTATTTTGCTATGGTTGTTAGAGTTTACTGGTACATTAAACTCTTTTTAGTGCTCTTATGCTAGATATTCTTATAAATTTGTAGTAGCTACATGCTATAGTTATCGAGTATCTGCATAAGTTAATTTTGTTGTAAGGAGTTACCACAGCAGTTCACATGCTTTGGTACTTTACCTTTTTGAGCTCAAGTTGTTCAGCTTTGCATTTGCTAGGATGATTGAGTTTATAACACCTCCTAGTTTTTATTTTTGGTCTTTATTTTGGATCCCAAATGTACTGATGGCAGATCATCAGGATGTAATCGATTTTATGGCTGTCCTTTTGTTCAAGCCGTTAGTCCCACATTTTGATCCAATAATTTATTTGATGAATTTTTAGGTTAGGCACATATTACCGGATGTGGGTATATGTGGACCTACCCTATTTGGTTTATTTGGTTATAGTGTGAATTGGGTCATTATTTGCCTGATTGATTATCTTTGGATATGCTACTTTATAAATCTGTTGTCCACTGTATGGTCAATTTTGGATTTACCATCCAATTCGACACTTATATTGTTGTCTATACATTTGGTATTTTTATTGTTACTTATATTGTTTTATATAAGTACGTTGGTATTTTTATTATTACTTATTATTGTGTATCGGTCCACCTATTTGCCTGATTGATTATTCCTTGGATATGCTCTTCTATAAATCTGTTGTCCATTGATGAGTCAATTTTGGAACCAGGGTCCGATTTCACATTATTTTGGATTATTTTTATTGAGTATTTGTATTACTAGTCTATACTATGCTATGTTGGAGTTACCTTACTTTAACTTTACTCTAAATAGTATGTGACTTTTTACTTAGTTACATGTGGGTATCTTTAGATGAAACCATTTCTTTATTCCTACATCACTCATAATCTGCGGTTAATTATAATCATGTGAATCGATGTAGATTGTTTTGGAAATATTTTAGTGAGTTAATATAGTTTATAGCTGTACTTGGCAAATTGTTGCCATGGCTATAATTTTTATATATATAAGTTTATTTTTTCTTCTCGATTCTTGATTGCTCCACATATGGTTAAAGTATTGGTTAACCTACATCTAACCAATCAGTCAAGTAAAAAAAAAAAAAAAATTTTTTCACTAAAAATTTTTTTCTCCAAGTAAGAGGGGAATGTAACGAGTCCGTTACTTAAATAATCGTTTACCTTCTTTTTGTGTCTGGAATCTTTTAATTTAATTCTAAATTAAATTCATATTAAAATATTCTTAAACTAAATATTTAAATAACTCCCAGTAAATTTTATTTTCTGATATTGGCATTAAACTGCGCCCTCAGCGGTGAAATTCTGAAAGTACATTTATTCTGCGACGTGTAAAATCTCAACTTGTCACTTGTTAACTGGATGTGAGTGAATAAACATCTCAGAGTAGAGCGGCTGGGAGTCCATTTTTTTTCCCGAATTTAGTTTAAGTTTATTTTTTATGTGAAGAGCTGTTATTTTAGAAGAAACCATTTGAGTTATTTTGTTGTTTTGTACGAGGATATTTTCAGTTGGATCACCCTAGCCGCCTACTCAAGAATCCAGTTACAAGTCAGGGGAAGAATTATTTTTTAGTTGGGGTTATACTTAATAAAGATAAGGGGAAGGAGTTTCAAGTTGGTTTTTTTATGGGAAATTAAGAAGCAGTTTAAAGGGACGTATTTGTCCAATAGTACCTGATCCAGGGAATACAGGTTTGGTATCTTGTTACCACCTGAGTCCAGTTCTCCACTCTTCGAGGGAAACCGACAGGAAGAACTGACTTATTTTTTTTTATTATCATTCAATTACTTTAAATAATTTTTTTATGTCCTCTTCAAGGTTTAACTTTTGGTTCAATTTTTAATAACAAAAACTATCCTTAATAATAAATATTTTCAATTTTTCCTAAAAAAAAAACATTTTATCATTGTAATTTAATTTAATTATTTATTGTTTACCAAGGGATGAGGTTATAACTCTCCCTTGAATTTCTCTTTGTTAGGTTATTGTGTGCACACATATCCCAGAGAATTTTTTTCTTAAAAACCTAAACAATTTTTGAACGAAAACTAACTATTAGTGAGTAGTATATAATTATATTTATTATTTATACATTATTATTGGATCTAACTTTTGTCACAATTTGAAATTTTTAAGGGGTATATCAGGGGTAAATTGTTTTATAATTATTCAGGGATTTTACTGTAAATATAGATAAGTTAATTGTATATAAGAGGTGATGGGTCATATATAAGTGTTTAAAATAGTCTGTACATAAAATTGGTATTTATTAAAGTTGGGTTAAAATTTAATATTTCAATTAGTACCTATCTTTCTTATTTCAGCAATACAAGATATCTCGGAAGAAAACATTTAACTTCCTGGCGCCCAAGTATTCACTAGAGCACCTTTTACTTTTCATCTGTTTATTTCTTGGTGGTTTTCTTGTCATTAGTTCTTATATCTTACGGTCTCTGTAGGGCATGCAAATTGGCCGAATCCTTCTTTGAGTGTCAAGTGGTCATTCTCCTGCATAGTCGCTAGCCAACACTTAATTCTGTTATATTTTAAAATTCATATTTACTTCATAAAATTCATATTTATTTCTTTTACATAATTTATTTCTATCTAATCCCTTCCATCTTCCGTTATTCCCCATATTAGTTCGTTGGTGTATCAAGGTGCATTTTAGAGTTCACCCTTTTGCTACATTGGATAGAGTCCCCCAGACTTCCTCTAGCACAATTGTTGCTACATTAACATATTTTTGTTACAAAGTTTCTTCGCTTACAATTTTTGCATTAAAGTCTCTCATTATTATCTTTGTTTCGTTTGTTAATAATGAGTAAAATAAAATAATTTTCTGTTCTGTTGTTAGTCGAACAAAGTAACACCCTGTACTTTAAATAAAATATACCGGATTTTCTGTTTTCTATAACATTGACAAATTTAATGAAACGGAGCTAAATTTTATGAAATAAAAGGAATATCTTTCATTTGATGATTGTGTCGGTAGATTAAAAGTGCCATGAAGTTCTTACAGGTGAGCGACGAACCCCCAAAAAAATGACCATGACCTATAAGTCGTTGATAAAAGGTATTTGTAATAAAAATCTGCACAACTTTTTTTATAACTTTTTTGTTTGGAGTGGGGTAACATGTAAATAAACAAGAAACACGCAAAAAATTTTGATTTTATAATTTTAATGAAATTTTATATTTAACTCGCTATATATCTGCTTAGTTTATTTCAATTTCTAATTTTGACACAATTTTGATTATGAACAAAATGGCAATATTTTGAAAAAATCGTATGCTACTTGTCGGATACTTTTTTCCAATTAAAAATGTATGTTTCAAATTTTTGCATTTCCCTTTTTACCAATTCTACATTAAAATTTAATACTTAAAGAAGTTTTCTGGAAAGTTTCAGATTTCTAACTTAAATGATCAAAAAGTTATAGCAATTTTTATCGTATCCGATGTAGAGCGCAACCTGGTTATTGAAAGTATACGTCTAAAGTACGCACAGAAAATAGTTTCGTCTTCATGAGTATTTTCGAATGATACAAATAAATGTCGTTTAATTCAATTTCTTTAAGAAAATTTATGATAAAATACACTTGCGGGCAAAAAAATTGACTCAGTTGATGAATAATTGTTTATGCTTGGTAATTTTATGTTGTGTTACTTTGAATTAAAACAACTAATGCAAAGAATATTGTCTGTTATAAAGCTTCCAAAAAAATAATTGTTTTATGCAAATTGGCAACGTGTTGTAAAATTTGCCTACTTCTATATGACACAGAGACACAGGGAATGTAGCAAATATTGTAACCGGCATGTTCTATGTAATGTAGATCTCCAGTTTGCCAGATTGGGGTATTTTCCCCCATTTTTGGGGTAATTTAAAAGCGTCTGGAGGAATTTTTATAGGCTGAAATCGTTGGAGGATTTTTTGGGGGAAAAATTGTGGAGGATTTTAGGGGGTCATGGTCAATTAAATTTGAATGTACATAGAACTGCATATTATGCTACTTTCATATAATCTAAGTTGATAGAATCTATAAATTATTTTAGTGCCCTCTGTTGATAAATAGTATAATTTTGGTTTACTGCTCTCTACATTTGACTACTAAAATTTAAAAATCCGCGGATCTTTGGCATTCACAAAAAACTAATTTCATTTCGATCCTAGTCTAAGGTCCAAGTAATCAAGTAATTCCCCTGTAGGCTAGCAATAGCGAAGAAAATTTCCATTCCATATCCATGGCGGCATTAGAAAACATGATTTTCGGCCACCTAGGGTTTAGGATTTACTCGACGGTGGTCTACCAGAAGGGGGTTTATACTCAAAAGGCTATTTCTTACATAAATAAATAATATACATAGCTGGTTTTTTCAGTAGATACCTTTAAGACACCCAAAAATATGTACTTATCTAAATATTTTACAAAAATATAGGCCTTTAGTTTTGAAATATAGATCATTTTGTCCTAATAGACATTGACATCATATTGACATTTGAATTCTACCCATATAATCATAGGCGTCCGATTTTCTAATCTTTTTATTTAAAATTATTATTTTGGGGTAGTACTATTTCAACAACTATTTCATAAAATTTAATGTTAATAATAAAAAATGTCGTTGGTTTTTTAATTAATATAATTCTAAAATTCTCAATGTAATCACGATTATATTTTTCTTGTTAATGTACCATGTTGACGCCTATGAAAGATCGAGCAGCTCTGTATCGGTGTTGTATCTTTGGCTGTGTTAGGGAAATTTCAACTCTTCAGGTTGATGTTATGGCATTTTTAGTATGAAAAATTATTCTAATTCATTGTTTTTAGTATAAATAGTATAAAAAATTATAGTACAGTGTGTTCCAGTCTACAGTCTTTTCAAATTTATAAAAATTGTAATTATTCAACAAAATTTAAAATTTGGGGGATTTGAGCTTAAATTTGGAGGAATTTCAGTTTCAAAGTGGCAGATTTAGAAATTCGCATCTGGCAATTCTCCATGAATTTGTCGGTGGTTGTCTCAGTCATTTCTCAAACGTTGACTGTGTGTACACTTCAAAGTGCAGTAAGTGAACATTTAAAATATGGATATTTTACTAGTGAAGGCGGCCCAGGTAATTGCATTGTTACTAGAGGGCTATAGTCAGAGGACTCTCGCCGGTCGCCTACTTATTACGGATTTTGCAGTCTCAAGGGATTACCTTCGATACCAGGAGACCGGTAGCTACTGTCAACGACCAGGTTCGGGTCGGCGATGTTTAGCGACAGAGAGGGACGAACGATTCATTGTCCTGGGTGCCTTGTGGAATCGGCACGCGACATGAGTTGAGCTTCAACAATCCTTGAGGAGTGTACAAGGTGTCACCGTCACTCAGTGGGCAGTTAAGAGAAGACTTACGGCTGCCACTTTGACTCCCACACGAGCTAACAAAGGGCCCAAATTGAACGCACGTCAGAAACAAGCTCGACTTCAGTTTGCCCGAGAACACGTCAATTGGCACCTTGAGCAATTGAGCAGAGTTTTATTCTGATGAGAATCGACTGTGCTTGTATAACAATGACAGAAGACGACGCATCTATCGCAGGCCCGGAGAACTGTTTTCCCAGTGCTGCAGTGTCAAAACAGTGAGCTATGGAGGTGGTTCGTGTATGTTTTGGGGTGGTATATCTTTAGAATGAAAAACGTAGCTTGTGTTCGTGCCGGGTGGTGGTCGCGAAGGGAGTTTGGCAGCAGATCGTTACATTACGGATATTCTCCAAGACCATGTTGTTTATTATGACGGCTACATACATGACGGCATCATGCTAAGGTATGATAACGCTCGATGTCACAGGGCGCGGATTACGAAAGATTAGCCAGCTAGCACCAATTTAACAACAATGAACTGGCCTCCATTGATTTCAGATATAAATCCCATCGAGCACCTATGGGATGAACTTAAATGTAGGGTCCGGGTCCGTAATCCAGCACCAACGACAGTGGCGTTGATAAAAACTGCATTAGACGAAGAGTGGAAATCGATTCCTTAGGAATCAGTCATAAACTTAATAAGGTCCTTAAGAAATCACATGGAAAGTGTAATACAACGCAGAGGAGGAAATACTCGGTATTAATTTTGATTTTTATGTTCATTAACTTTTATATTCATTTTATAATGATTTTCATTCATACCATCTTTTCTCACATACAATATTTAGTTATCTTTGTTATGTTCTTTACTTACTAATTTTATAAATTTTTTGTGTCATTACAATAAAAATTACGCCTGCTTACGATATTTTACTTTTAATTTTACATATATGTGGATATACACTGGCCAAACACTGGAGTCAAAAAATATAACTTATTTTACTTTTGAGTCGATTTTTTTACTCGCAAGTGTAGTTACATGAAAGAGTTTCTCTCCCTCCTTGTAAAGAACATTCGAATTATTATTCCTCCTCCTCCTCAGTCCTAATCCCTTTTGGGATGTGGTGACACCATCAGGCCTTAACAGTTTTTTCACGATTTCTCTCCATCCTTCTCTGTCCTGGGCCAGTTGTTCGGCTTCATGTAACCCTTGGTTAATCAGTATTTTTGTTTGATCTACCCAACGGCTTGGAGATCTTCCCCTAGGTCTCTTTTCTTCAACTCTACCCTCGACTATCAGTTTTTCCATCGTACCTGTTCTTCTAGCAATGTGTCCAAAATACTGCAAATATCTCTGTTGTATTTGTTTAAGCAATCTATCCTTTACTTTAAGTTGTTCTAATATCGATACGTTAGTGCGATGATCAATCCAGGATATTCTCAACATGCGGCGGTATACCCACAGAATTATTATTGCACTACTGTAAAATCGCCAATATAGATTTATGTAATCATTTAGATGCAGATACCTGTCCTGATATTTTAAGCAAAACAGATGGCAAACAGTAGAGACTAAGATGGGCTGGACACATTGCTGGGAGATGTCAGATAATGAGTATACAAAGAGATTGACATTCTCAAACCCAGAGGGCAGAAGAAGTAGAGAGAGCAGAGAAGTCATCCTGATGATAAAGAAGACCTTAAGATTCTAAGGATCAGAAGATAGACAGAAGTTCCTAGGAAGCGAGCGACTTCTGTGCGACCAGGCCAAGATCTACAAAGGATTATCGAGTCAATCATGATTATAACGAATTAGTATGAATCTAATACTAAAGAATTTGTTACAAGACTGGGGCATGGCAGAAAATGGTAAATGACGGCTATAGATATTGTATTTTTAGTGTTGCCAACATTCTGAAACAGGCGTCAAATATCAGTTAGGACAAGAAAATTCATAGAAGAATTTCGTGCAACCATAGTCAGAAATCATACGATTAGAAGAAGACTTAATGAAGCTAGTTTGAAGTCACACAAACACAAAAAACAGAAATTTTTGACAGGTTTGCTAGAAAACATCAAAATTGGAATGGTGATTGGCGTCGGTTTTGTTTACTAAAAAGGGCCACTTCTGAGAACATGTGGCTCAAGTTTTGTTCAAGAGAACAAAATAAACAGTTAAATTTTACTCCTACAGTTTGTTTCGGAGGAGGCTCAATTATGGTGTGACATGGCATTATGTTTATGGGTATGCACAAAGTTAGTGGTGATTACTGCCGAACTTTAAACCCCATATTAGAGAAAATTTCATCTTCATTCAAGATCATAGCCGCCCGCATATGATTTCTTGCGTAACTGATTTTTTTAAGCAATATGGAACTACCATCTACTATTGGAATACTGGAAGTCCTATTGAACATATGTGAAACATGCTAGGGAGCAAACTAAGGTAAACAATTTCGGTTATTCAAAACACTGATATAGTGAACTGCTCTTATTGAAATAGGGAGAATATGTCTCAAGAATGATCAATAACATCATAAGAATTCAGATAGTTGCAGTTATACGGGCTTGTGGGGTCATATAAAATTTTGAAAAAAAAATACGTGAAGAAAAAAGAAGACATGGAATTTTAGCATATTTTTAAGTTTAAATATTTTTTATTTTTAGGCGTGCCCTATATTCCAAGAAAAATGATGTGCTCGTCACGGCCGACATTGGAAATTAAGAAAGAGAATGATGAATGGACAATTTCGGTGTCTACACTGTTAAGAACAAATGTTACAACGTTCAAACTTGGTGAAGAATATGAAGAACATATGCCTGGTGGAGTGCTTAAGGTTAGTATACTTATTTTATTTATTTATGTTAACTTGGATAATTTGTTAACATCCATAACACGTTTCTCTGGCTGAACTTTTCAGTAATAAAAATTGTTAATTTGTAGCCATTATTTGTTTAATGCTCTCCTATAACCTTCTTTTCTTCTAATAACTAATAAGAAGGTAAATCTGAGAGAATTATAGAGAGATATTATAAGGTAAGTGTGTTTGTTTTTTTACTATGTATGCATATTGGTTTTTTAGAGGTTTTTTCTATCCTTTTATTCTTAAACCAATCTTCTCATAGGTAAAGTGTCGGATTTTCCTCGTCCCTCGACAAAGGACTAGGTGGCGCCCTTTATTTTCCCCTTTTGTTTAGTACCAAATTCCCTCATTTTTATTGGTACATTTCAATTCAAATTTTTTAAATATACCTCCATCCCAAATCTATTGGCCCACGTCCCAAAGCTCACCGTTGTGTCCTTTAAAACATCTAAGCGCCATTTTGCGAAGTGAACTAACTTGCATCTAGATGTTCTTCTCTTTCCATCCCCCACTTCCCATCCAGAGTTACGTTACAGCCTGCCTCTATGTGAGTAATTATAAAGAGCACTGAATTCCGTTTATGTAATTCGTATTTCTTGAAATAACTTAGAACCAATTTTATTAAGGATTAGTTTTAGAGGAGTTTGTCAGCTGAACTAGTAAAGACGATGGGTCGGTAACTCTCTGACTTGTCTGCAGGTTTTTCTGCTTTAAGGATAACTACTTTTTTGTTTTGTTTTGAACAGGTTTAGTAGGTTATCTGATTTAAATATATTGTATAAAATTTAGACAATCAAATCATGATGCAGAAAAATGTCAATAAAAATACATAGCTATAATTAGGCAACTTAACAGTCGCAATAAACCAAGAACAAAAACAAAACAGGGATTCAAAAAAATAAACGTGTCGGCAGGATTGATACGGGAGGATAGCCTCAGTCCGAATCTTTTTAACATGGACAAGATAATAGAAACCGTAAGATATGGATATGGGGGAATAAATACCTGGACGTAGAGAGCAAAATCTGGATATATAAAGCATGTTTAAGACCAGTATTATACTAACATACGCAGCGGAAACAAGAGCTGAAACGTCGCTTACAAAAAGATTGATGAGAACTACAAAAATGGATGTGTTAAGGATCATAAGTGGAATTTCTGTCAGAGATAAAATAAAGAATGAGATACTTTAAGAGAAACTGAAGTCCAGGATGTAGTGCACCACACCACAAACGGAGAGATTATGTCGACAGAATAGACCCATAAAGAATCGCTAAATGGGGAAAACACATAAACTCAATACAAAAAAAAATGGGAAGACCCCCGAAGAGGTGACAAGACAGCTGGACCTCAACAGCACAAGAGTTGGGATAATAGAATAAACAGGACCATGTCTTACAACAAGGACAACAACTGACAACTATGTGTGAGGCGATTACAATATTAGTTAATACTACTACTCCTCTCAAATTGATCAAACCGTTTGAGTTTGGGATTTTATCCTTTATTGCGTGAACTCTCCAATTATAAGATATTTGCACTATTGCGGAAACAAAGTAATAAAAAGTATTTAAGATTTTTATGTAACTCCTTACTATTGATTGATGTTTATGCCCATTTATTTCATAATAATTATATTCATTAATGCACTAAATATCTTAGAGTAATATTTAATTGTAAAAATGTTTGATTTTGATTTTTTTTATATTATTTTTAATGGGTCCATATATTTATATATTGATATTACATGTGAGTCATCTAATGCAATATTTATTTATGTCGTTGTTAAAATATCTATTTATGTATTGTATCATTATTGCATTGGATTTGGGATTTCCAATGACAATAAGTAAGTCTGAGTCACTTTATGTAACTAAAGGCGTAGCCACAGCGGATAATTATAACTTTGTGTTTGGAAAAGGAGTTTTTAAAAATTATTTTATTTACTTTTTGAAAATACAAGTTTACAAAAGTTAACAAACAAAAGTTATGAAGCAAAAGTTAAGTTGCAAAAGTTATATTAATTGAAATGTCCCTCTATTTATAATATTGTATTGCGTAGTTTCTATTGTCCTACAATGTGCAGATTCTGTGGAATCCAGTGGCGTAACTCCTCCCTCACTGAGTCCGAAAAATAACGGAGTTATTTTTGGGATGCTGGTTTTTGGAATCTTCTTCAATGCCGGAATCTTCTTGTAATTCTATATCATGCTCGTTCCGTTGTTTTGATCTTTTTTGTTTAATAATATACAGAATGATCAAGATTAGAATAACTGCTATGACTGAGGTGGTCACCAATGGAGTCGTATGCAAAGGAATATTTGTTCCTCTAATTGGTACTAATTGTTTGGCCATATTATTAATTGCGTAAAGATTTTTAAAGTCAATTTTGGTAATATTATGGCTCTGGAATTTTTGTATATTTTCTGTGGAGAAATATTTTATTTTTAGTAAAATTAGAGCTTTCCCTCTATGAATTTTGATATTGTTACTGAATTTCAGTTGGTTGATTATCACTTCACAATCTTCTGGTATACTGATGAGAGATGGACTGTGTACTTCGAAAATTTGGTCTCTCTTGCACTTTGATTGGACTCGTTCTGATGTCGATGGCATTATCAATACTTCATTATTAGTTACTTGTTCGATAATGGATTCTTGAAGAGTGACTTCTGTGGTAAAACATTGGGTTGAACTTTGACCATTGAGGAAACGCAAGGTGCAATTGTCTTGTAGTATGGTATCTTCTTTGCAATAATATGTTTCTTCTGAAATGGGACATTCTTCTTTCTGTAGGTGCGTCTCGTCAGAGGTTCGTGCCAAATAAGGGTATGTGGGAGTGAACATCTTGTTCTTTTGAATTATTGGGTAAATATGGTAAAAATCAAGGACATTTGGTTTTAGGATAGGAATGTGAGTAGCAAAGATCAATTTTGAACTTAAAAAAGTTACTTGTGTCCCTAATACATCGAGCAAAAAGACAAAAGAGGGAATCTAATCGTTATGAAAAGGAGACCAAAAAAGTGGCCTCTGATGGCGGACATATCCGGAAATGCGAATGCGCCAAATTTAAATTTCATGACACTTCACAATAATAATACAGTGGTGTAGGGGTTCTAATTTATCTATTTATTTGTTATATTACATAATATTAATATTACATAATAATAATATATAATGCACTTAAAATACTTTTTTTAACACTAGAACACAATAAAGTTTTAATTAAATAATAACAATAATAGTCTAAAATGTGAAACAACTGTTAAAAAACTTCAATAGAAAATACAAATAATCTTTCATGTGACAGTTGGGACAAACAATAACATCAGCAATAACATAACCCAACTAAATTTGATTTCTTAAACAAGGAAAGAGTCTCTCTTTCCTTGTTTAATGTGGCCTCTCAAGATGGCACTTCCAGTCTAACCATATTTTTGCCCCCGCTACCTTTACATTCCCTCTTTTGTCTTTTTGCTCGATGCCCTAATAGCATGTAAGTAATATGTTAAAATATTTATAAATTTTGGAATTTGAGAAGGTTGGTAGATACTGTGCAAATATTTAATCATATCCTGAATTTCCTGACTCGAAATAATTGAACTATGTAAAATGTTTAATTTTGAAAACATAATTCCATTTGCTATATTTTCAATAAAATCTATCATATTCTGACAATCTAAATTTATCTGACTTATGGTACCTTGAAAAGTAATATAATTTCCCAAACTGTTTATAGTACTTTGAATTTCTAATTGGAACTTCTGTAAGTTATGTTGCAGTTTTTCTTGGTTTTGCCAAAGTATTTCTAGAGATTTGTTGTAATGATCAATTAGTTTTCTATATAAAGATATTTGTAAGTTCGTTTCATGAATAATCTGTTTCTGATTATTTTCTAGTACTTCTATTGCTTTATCATATCTATCTCCGTCTCCTGAATCTAAATTTCCAAATAAGTATTTATTAACTTTACCTAGGCCATCAATTAGGCCTCTTTTTGATCGAATATGGGGATACATGTTTTCTAATTTTTTCTCTAATGTATTAATTAAAACTTCTGTTCTTTCTAACATGTTTTCTGCCAATCCATGATATGAAATAGGATTTGAGGCATTAACTTTCACTACATTAGTTTTTATTATTTGAAAATTAACTTTAAGAGATTCTACTAGTCTAACTATTTCTTTTAAGTTTATATAATGGATAAATGTATGTTTACTATAAATTAATCTACATATGCCTAATTTAATTGGGAGCGTAGGTTCGTATCCTACTGACTGCGCCAATTATAACTTTGTGTTTTGAAAAGGAGTTTTTAAAAATTATTTTGTTTACTTTTTGAAAATACAAGTTTACAAAAGTTAACAAACAAAAGTTAAGTTGCAAAAGTTATATTAATTGAAATGTCCCTCTATTTATAATATTGTATTGCGTAGTTTCTATTGTCCTACAATGTGCAGATTCTGTGGAATCCAGTGGCGTAACTGGATGCCGTGGAACCCACACTAACTTTCGAGTGGCGCAAAAATTGGAATCGTTCACTTCTATTTTAGAAACAACTAATTCGTTAACATTTTGAGTAATATTAAATAAACGAGATATTAAACTAAAAAGTAAAATCGTAAAAAGGGAAAATTCTCGGGAGTTGCTCTATACCATGTAGTTAAAAAACTCGAACATCGAAGTAAAACACTTCTGTTTTAATAAATTGGTATTTATTAATTAAAATTTAATTTAAAAATCCAAAAGGATTAGGGTAAATCGGGGGAATTCTGCGCACCTAAGGTAAAATACTTACAAAAGATTTCCTATGTGCATACAAACTTCCATAATTTAACTCCTGAAACTTGTATCTATTGGGAACGTTATTCCCATAAAAAATAGGATTAAAGTTTAACGGATTTTGACGAAAAAAATTTACTTTAAAAAACTATCATTGCGCGGTATTCCCCCAAGTACGGGGTAATTCTGCGCAGAATTAAATAAATCTTTATTCGAAGAAAAATTTATTGTAATAAAGCAAATATTGTAAACAAAACAGATTTCTTAAAGACAAAATTAAAAAAAAAACATTAAAGAGATAATTTTACTTTCTGACTGTCTTTCGTTCGACCTTGGCACACATATCGCATGTATAATTAACTGCTGAGACCCAACCACTACATTCTGAATGAGCCCAATTCGAACACATTACACAACGGTACCAAATTTCTTTGTCTCGTCCGAATTCACCGTACACCAAACACGCCTCATTTTCTAATGTTAGATCTACATCATCCAGTGGCGCACCCGGGGGGGGGGGGGGTTAAAATCCCCCAGGGCCCTATTCCGACACTGTTACTCACACATTTTAAGGCTCAAAATGGAGGTAGCATCATAAGAAAAATTTCGGTGACCAAACCAAACCTCCCCCCAGAGGCAAATTCTAGGTGCGCTCCTGACATGATCTAATTCATCATGATGGGGGTTAAAATCCCCCAGGGCCCTATTCCGACACTGTTACTCACACATTTTAAGGACTCAAAATGGAGGTAGCATCATAAGAAAAATTTCGGTGACCAAACCAAACACCCCCCCCCCCCCAGAGGCAAATTCTAGGTGCGCTACTGACATCATCTAATTCATCATCATCCTCAAAGCTTACTCTCATCATAACTTTTAGACTCAGAATCATCAAAATGTAAGTTTCTAACTCCAGCTTTCTTGCGTACAGGTCGTTTCTTTGCTTTAGTAGTTTTCCTAGGGTTCCTGTTGTTATTTTTTCGGTTTCATTTTTTTTTTTGGCCTCTTCAAGCTTTTTTCTTAATATTTCTCTTTTCTTGTTTTATTTCTAATTGCGTTTTTAGTGGCGTGGAAGTGAACATTTCTGAGTGTTGTTTTTGCACGTGATTTGGAACTTTTCTTTATAAATTTGGAAGGAAGAGGAGCTAGATTTTCAATGGGTATACTAGACTGAGTTTTAGTATTTCCTGACGTTCCAGGCTGGGGTGCAGCTTGCAGGTTTGATTTTAATTTGGCATTATAAGATGGAGTCTTTTGCATAGTTTCATTACATCTCGATGGTCCCAGTTGGGGTTAGGTATTTCTAGGTGGAGTTCTCTGTATAGTTTCATCACATCTCGATGGTCCCGGTTGGGGTTCGGTATTTCTCGGTGGAGTTCTCTGCAGAGTTTCGTCACATCTCGACTGATCCCTGACCCTGTCATCATTGGTTACGTCGGTTTCTAAGTCCATTACAACGTACATATCTGAAACTTCAGTGTGATATATTAAGCTGAAATCATCTTCAGAGAATTTATTAGGATCTATGGGCCATATTCCAGCAGCACGGAACCCGGATATTCCTTTGTCCATCGTGGCAACTCTCAGGTATGCTCTGTTAAAAATGGAAGCAAGTTCAAAATGTGTGATCTTTTCATGATTATGAGTTCTCAGATACAAGTCGCACTCACGATTAAAAGCATTCTTTAGGGGCCCAAAAAAAGTTAGGTCAAGAGGTTGAAACCTGTGTGAGGTATGAGGGGGAAGTGAAACCATAACAATTCCGAGTGATCTGCAGTAAGTATAAATCTCCAAAGAAATGTGACTCCCATGGTTATCTAATATGACAAGCACTGGATCTTCTATCGAGGCCTTTATATGCTGACAAAAATGTTTTATCCAGTCGAAAAATAACTCGTATACAACCGTTTTTTGAACATCTGTAGATTGCTCCAATTGGGCCTCCTCTCATTAATTGTGGATTCATACATATTCGAGGGAATATGAACATAGGAGGGACAAACTGTCCTGAAACATTTACAGCGCATACTATGGTAACATTTTTCCCTCTTTCCCAAAATATTACGGATCCTACTTGTTTTTGACCTTTTGGTGCCAAAATTTTTGATGGTTTCTGGACCGTAGAAATGCCCGTTTCATCTACATTAAAAATTTGACTCTCAGGAAATTTGAACTTTTCCATAACTGTGAGCAGATTGTTAAAAAATCGTTCAACCTCATCTTTATTGAATGCAGAAATGCGGTTTTGACAGTACCTTCGGGTTTTCTAACACTAATGTCTGGATGACGCTTTAAACAGAGTTCTAGCCAATCTTCACCAGCTATCTTCTTTATCGAGTCGAAACGGTGTTTTATTTTATTCTCTTCAGCAAACTGGTATGCTAAACGCCTTAGTTCTGATGGTGTGACTCCAAAAAAACATATTCGCCAACTTTTTAACATGGTTGGCTATGGTGGATTCATGTTCATCATTATAAATTGGTTTCCTGCCAAGTTTTATTTTTTTATGGCTATTGTATTTTAGCTTGTCACGTAGAGTGGATTCTGGAATATTGAATAATCGACCTACTTCTCATATTTTTCGCCCAGATCGTATAGCAGTGATCGCAGCTTTTAGTTCATCTTCTGTCCATTTTGATCTTTCAGTTTTCCGAACATAAGCACGGGGCATTTTGGAATCTAAAATGCAATAAAAACACTATATCAGCAAAAATTCTTACACGGGGTAATACCGGCAGCACGAAATTACCCCGACACAGCTGCGCGGTATTCCCCCTAAGTGAGTAACCTAACTTAACTTATCACTGTTCGTTAATGACTAAATAAAATGCATTATTTTTATACGTGAAATTATCTATACATATAAAGCAAAATATTCACTGAATAGTTTTAATGAAAATTAATAACAAAAGCACTTACCGCTTGTTAAAGATTAGTCGAAAATTACGTCAAAGTCTTGAAAAATAAACAATATGTGACCTTGTCTAAACCAATACTACGAATGCAGTCATATTACAAACATGTGGTCGGCTAGCAAATACGAGACGGCGCACTGTGTTGAATGTTGCAATACTTACAACCATGCTTGAACTTATTAAATTATATGGCAGTACATACTCAAAAAAGTTTTCTACATTAATTTTAATTTTAATTTCAGCATGTTTGTAACTTCTCTATTTGGTAGTTTTACTAGTGTTTGTTCCCATGTATTGTAGAACGATTCGATGTCTTCATCTTGAGCTTCGTTGTTTTGGGGAATACACTTTTGCGAAATTCAGCAGACACGACTAGCATTCAATTTTATATATTTGTCGTTTCACGAGATTTATGTTTAAGTACTTGAATACTGTTGTTTTGTATTTCTAATTATAAAATGTCTATTTTTATGTAAAATATTTTATTTTTGTTTTTTCAGTACCTACCTTGGTAAAGTATTTTTTCACTATAGATAAATTAAGTGTAATGGTTAAGAATTAATAAAAATATGAAACATTCTCTAAAGCGGGCGACATATTAGATCTCCGCATGCGGGACAACATCGGTAACGTCTACATCTCGTTTTATTACGTTGTAAAGTTATCTTGTTTTGAGTTCCGTAGATTCAGCAAATATATCGTTATCGTCGAGGAATATTCAAAACTTCAAAACATTTCTACTTTTTTTTTTGAACGTATAAAACGCCGTCTACACTCTCGATCGAAGTTCTTCGGACGAAGTGTCGCAGTGAAGTTAATCGAGGCGAGGTGACTCTCTACATACTCGTGAAGTCGACAAGTCGAGTAATGTAGTGTGACACTGCGTATTCGAACTTCGGGCCTTTGACTTCGACGCGAAAAACCGACACAGAACGGAAGTAGAACAAAGCGAAGCGAAGTCGCATGAAGTACCTGTCTACACTCTCGTATTCGCTGAACTTCGCTCAACTTCGCGAGTAGTATAGTGGCCGCTTTAGATTAGGTTGCAGTTACTGGTATCAACTTGAATGTATAAATTGTACTATTTACTTTTCTATCTTTAAGACGGTAGATATATCTATCTTTTATTTTTCCATGTACCTATTAATGTTAATATTTTTTTGAAGCTATTTCCTTGTGGCGTCTTAATGAAAATTACTATTTTTATTGGGAGTAAGCCACAATTTAAGTTTAAAATAAGTTAACTATTAATGTTAGTTAATAATTGTCACAAGTGGAATTAACGGGATATACCTAATTTTTGAGTGTAATATTTCCTCCGTTATTTTTCAGTTGTTTTGAAGAGTAGTTTCTCAGTACTTTCGGCATTATTAGAAATTATTATCAAAGTTTTTTTCTTAAAATGTATATTTATTAATACGTTTTCCCACTCGAATATCTTAAAAGCATGTTCTCAGATGGCCGTGAACAAATCTGATTATTTTGTATCGCTTTGTTTAACACCTATTTCAATATTTAGGTTCTTATTTGTATAGAGGCTTATAATCGTGGTTGCGTTTTTGTAGATGTTATAAATGACTTGGGAATATGTGCTGTCCATTCTGCATTCATTTATTACCAGTATTATATTATAAAAACGATAAATATAAAAAACATGAGTTCTTATTTAATGTTTCTTTTCAGAATATCACCACATTGGAAGGTGAGAAACTTATTACAAAATCGTTAGGGCCAGGAGATGTTAAAGCGACACGTGAATATGAGTTTACTGATGGGGAATGCGTTATCGTAAGTTTTGTATTTTATATTTGTATTTCGATTGGTGTTCATACACAAGCACCAATCTTTAAGGTATGCAGATGACTTGGATTTGATCGCGAGAATATCAGCAGCAAATGGGAAAACCACAAAGAGGCTAGAAAGAGCAGCAAGAAAAATAGGATTAGAAGTAAATATGGACAAAACAAGATATACCGAATATGGAATATCTAGCTCATATAATTTACAACTAAGAACGATATAGCCTGCTCCAAATCATACAACAAAGCAATGAGAAGAGGTGCATGAAGAATAACGATGTCCTGACTGTACAACCTAGACAAAAAGAAAATAAGTGATGAATTCGACCGTTACTTGATGGAAGTTCATTTTATCTAACAATAAAACGCTGAAAACTGTTAACATTTAGAACGTTGGTTCTTAGATCACGCAAAATGTTTATCCCTATGTTGAATTTAGAACGCGAATTAAACAATCGAGAGCAATATTTAAAAAATGCAGAATTATATGGTGTAAAATCGTGGATTTAAAATTAGGTTTCATGACAAGACTTGAAGCATTTGAAACGTTGAAACAAAAGTTTATAAGAAGTTTAAAACTTCCATGGATCAACACATAATAAATAAAGAAGTTTTAGGAAAATCACAGAGAAAGAGCTTATTTACTACGGTGTAAGGAAGAATAATATAAGATACGCAGATGATATAATCTTACTTGTAGAAAGCTGAGCTGAAATATAAAAACAATGGTAACACAGCTAGAAGAAAAAAAACCAAAGAGATAGGTCTAAAGATGAATATGGAAAAAAAACAAAAGTGATGAGCTCAGTTGATAAAGAATATGGAAAAAAACAAAAGTGATGAGCTCAGTTGATAAATAAATCATAATAAACAACTAAAAACTGGAAAATTTGACCTAATACATTTATTTAGACCAAAAAAATAACAATAGGAAAAGAAAAATACAGATATCGAAGTAGGCAGAAGAGTGAGATTGGGGTGGGCAGCCTTTGTAAAATGAAATACATAATCTATACCAAAATTACCAAACAATAAGAACAAAACTATTCGATTAACGTTTATTGCTAGTGATATTTTACGGAACTCAAATCTGGACACTGTAGAAAATTATTTTTTCTACAATAGTTTGTTTAATAAATAAACAATAATAATTAAAATATTTAAACTTCCCGAGTAACTAAATTAAAGACCTACGATCAGCACGACATGCTTTCTTCCTGCTCTTTCGTATCTCCTGCGCCTGTCAGTTTTTTCAGAATCAATCTACTTTTTTTATTTTATTTTATTAAATAGTTAACTTAATACAGAAGAAATTACCAGTTTTTTGTACCAATCTTTTGGAAATAGCGGTTCGACAAATTGCAGGGTTGCCAGATATGCAGCTCAACTTTTTTGCTCTACACATCTGATTTGTTTAATTTTAAGAACACCTAATATGAACATTTGTGTATTTTAAGAACATTTTTGTATTTTATTATCATTTAAAAGGGTGATTTGTTGGCAATTCTCATGCAGCCATTTATTTATGATCATAAAATAAAATTATTTCTACCGGAAATCTCATTTTAATTATTCTATTTTCATTTTCTCTACAATATTACTAATCCGCAATTGTGCGACCTATTGGTCGCTGGTCCTTCGAAATTTATATTTCTACCAAATGTAGGAAGGTGAAAATATGGTTTTACAAATTATTATGGTAGGAGTTACCTAAGACAAAATTAAAAATGAACTGAACAACTCAGAGAGGGAACAAAAGTAACTGATGTTGCAGAAAGAATCACAAAGCCAAAATTGTGGACGATGTGGCACACATTGCAAGAATAAAAGACGAAATGGTTTTCTCATTGAGTTATTTCCTAGAAGAAAACTGCTTAGTTCCTGACTACCAATTTGGTTTTCGACAAAAACATGAAGACAGAGACAGAAGAACAGAGTTGTTAATATCATAAACCAGGATATACAGGAAAAGCGCTATTGTTCTGCAGTCTTCTTGGACATCACACAAGCTTTTGATAAAGTGTGGCATAAAGGTTTGCTGTACAAAATTAAACAACTACCATCTGAATACTATAGAATATTCAAATCCTACATAACATAGATATTTCCAGATAAAATACGGTACGTTAGTAACAGTATTGAGCCTATAAACTCGGGCGTACGGTACGCCGCGTACCTCAAGGTAGTGTGCTTGGTCCACTCTTATATCTGTTGTACACGGCCGACCTACCCACTTCTGATCAGTGTACCTTGGCCACATTTGCTAATGACATCGTATTCCTCTCGTCCCACACAAATTCGTTGGAAGCATCTAGAAGGTTACAAGTCCACTTCAGATGTGGCTATAAGAAGATGGCGAATCAGGGTCAATGAAAGTAAATCAAACCATGTAATTTTCAAGCTCTTTTCTGTGTCCGTAGTGATTTCAATCTAAGGCATCCTTTTCCTGCAGGTTTCCTTTACATATTCCCAATTCATTTTCACTTTCTCATAATTTTCGCATAATCCTCCTATCTCTTGCACGATCCCTCAATTCCTTGTTAAAGATCTCTTTTGGCAACCACACATTTAAATTTTTTCTCAAACTAATTTCAGCCTTTGACTTATTATATTTTGTAAGTCTCACAAACCTAGAGAAGCATAAATTCTTGTTAAATAAATGAATCGTTGTTTTTATGGACATATTTTTATTCTTTCAGATATTGTAGAGGTTGCACATCAGTCATTTACCTTCCTTAGTCTACTTTAGGATTTAATCTACTTAATCCACTCCTCCGTTCCTTATAATCACGCTTCCAAGGTATTGAAATTGCGCCACCTTTTCAAGACATATTAATTAAACTTCTTTTAATTTTTTTAATAAAGCAAAAAACGAATATTCAGAAAAACAAATAAATAAAATCTTTAGAGTACGTAAATGTCCATATCAGCTATTAAATCGAAAAATATTGGTTAAATTGTAATAAATGACATCATTTGTAGGTATATTTAATGTAGTTATTAAACAATAATTATATAATTTTCTTTTTCAGACCTACTCGAATGAAAAGAGCTCTAAAGTTGCAAAAAGATACTTCAAGAGGGTTTAAAATAGTTGTAAGAATACTTTTTTATTATTTAAAACCAATAAAGGTTGAAGCAAGCTTTATGTTTATTTTATGTACTTAACTTTTCTCTTATAAGAGTTCTGAAGAACATTTCATCGACCAGGTAAAGCCAAATGATATTTGGTTTTAAAAAGGTTTGTACAAAATGTACGTTTAAACGAAATGTAGGCAACTTACATTTCACTTAATATTTCCTTAGTACCTACCTAATCTCAAATTCAAAGTAGTGATTCTAAATGAATTTCATTATTTAGTTTTCAAAAGTTTTATGTTATTTATTAATTTCTTTAATATACACCAAACAAATGGTGATGGCCCAAAAGCTATTTTGTAAACAGTACCTAATCTTTCTATTTGTAAATACAAATCTATAGACGATTATACAATTTCAAAAACATTAAACCTTTAATGTATTGTTTCAAGGAGTTTTATTTTGCTTGTGTTAGTAGTGAATAATTGAAGACCCTGGTGCAAGAAGGGGATAAGTAACAATATGTAAATTTTACAGGAGAAGCAAAAAAAGATTTATTTTTTAATTTAAAATTTATGTTGTTCATGAAGGAGAGCCGAACTAATACAACAGCTATAAATGATTTTGCCGCCATTCTACAGCCAAACAACAATGCTATTAAGGAAAAAAAATTTTGGTGCAATAATAGGATTAAGTTTAAGCCTTTTTTGTACTGTAGTTTACAGCAGGTGGAAAAAGGGGATAAGTTACATTAAAACCCATTTTCAGAAGAAATATTTTATTATTAAATGTGAACTACTTATTATGAATATAAAATAAAGCAACGCAAAATTTAACAGAAAGTCTATTTCTTATACAAACAGGTATCCATTATAAACGTTTTAATAAAATAAAATTAATTAATCAGACTCATCATCGACAGAGCTATGTGTATCCGTGACATCTGAATCAACTTCTACCTCTTCTAATGTATCTTTGTCTGATTTAAGAGATTGATAAAAATACATTTCGTTCTTTCCGACATATTCATTAACTAACAACATAACATTTTGATATTTTGCATGCTTTATACGGAAAGTATTTTCGTAACATTTTGACATTAAAGGTAAATTTGGTTTTGAGTTATTTTTACGCATGGTAAAATATGTAAAGAAAGGGGCACTAGCAGTCTGACTAACTTCAATGCCATTTAGTTTTTTGTGTATTTAAATACACGATATGTAGAAATAGTAAAGTTTCCTTTACAGACATTTCGGAACAGGAAGAAAATAATCTTTTAAACTTTCGATATAGTTATAGATTATGTCCTGAGTTACAGGAACAACAAACAAATTTTGGTGATGATTTAACTATATTCATATACTCCTGTGGTAAGAAAATCCTCTCAATGCATTTCTTCTTTTTTTCAATTATTCCGAAGTAGCGATCGCAGGGAAGGAAGCTGTCCCGGCTCAGGAAAACGATGAATTAGGTTATCAATTTTTCCCTCCTGACACAATGCAACTAAAAACCTAACCAAAGTATTATTTTTATTTTGCGCGCAACAATTATCGCTAAATAAATATGTTTTGACATTTGGATTTAAAATATTTTTAAAATAGTAATGTAAAAGGCTTAACACATCATTTTTTAGCAATACTTTCATCATACATAAAGAAATGTCCAGTCTTGTTTTTCGCAGAATGTATACAGAAGTTATGTACCCATAACTGCCTCAAATAAAAGGCATCTCCTGAAGGTACTTTCGGAAGGGGCATGTTCTGTTGGAAATCGAAGCACAAAACTTCAATTTCATCATTTTCTTGTGCTTCTTTTGACTTCTCTTTTAGCTCTTTGTAGAACACTTCAGATTTCCGAAGATGTACATTCTTTTGTAATTTGAATGATTTCTTTTCTTCTTCTGAATCAGCACACTTTATTTTATTGTTTAAAATATCACATTTTTTGCAAGTGTCCTTCAGTGCACCACCAAAACTAATATTAAAGTTAAAGTAAAAATCAACGATATTTTTGGTTTGTATGGAAGATGGTCTTGTTTTAATTTATGTATATCAGGTTCATACTTTTCCAAATATAAATCATACATAATGGAAATACTTAAATCACTTGACAAATATTTATCGTTTTTTTTTTTCGAGTATAATGGGAAATGCGTTTTGGAAAGGTGTTGATGTAATCGCGTACTTGCCCTCTTAAATCTTCGGGAATTAAATTAGGCCTACTTTAATGACGACCTCTTTTATCCTGATCAGGTGTAATGTTTGTAGACAGGTGGGTTGCGATGCGCTCCAGACGTTTTTTTCCTATACCATGAAAAAGGCACAATGCCATCTTGCAAACATTTAACTAAAAAGCACCTTTTCGTAACTGAAAAAAAAATTTTACCTTAAAAACTTCAAAAATACTCAAAAACGTCAGAGTTTTTTTAAAAGTTTGTAGATACACAAATTTTTTTTTGTAGCTATGTTTTATTGGCAGTGGTATTCTCAACGAACTGGTCAGTCAACGTGTGTTTTTATTTTTAATGTTTTATTAATCTAATTTTTTGTTTTTCCAGAAAAATTCTAACGGGATTCGAACCCGCGTCTATCGACGATTCTATCCTAACGACTGAGAACAGTGAGTCTCTCAGACAGCTAAGCTATCACCGCTGACAATAAACAAAATAAAATTAAGAATATTAAAAAAATATTACCTTATACTTATAGTTCCTTATTAATTTTGGGTGTCCTTCAATTATTTTGCACCGTCAAGTAATCTGCGAAACCTGTATCAAACTTGACAAATAAGAGTCTTATTTTTCTTGACTTGAAAGAGTATTAAAAACCGATATTATTTCCTGCTTTTAGGTTTCTGAAAGTTTTTCTATGCATTTCTTACTACATTTGCAATCATCGCCTTGTTTCCTTTCTGGTACCACTTTTCCCGTTGTCGTAGATTTATAAGCTTCACCTCAGCTCTTTTTATTTTCTGCACATTTCTTTTCCAGCTCTTGGGATCTCTTGTTTTCTTTCGTCTATGTTTATTATTTGCAGCCTCTTTATCAGGGGACTCCTTCTCTTCATATAAATTATTTTCAGATGCACCAGAATCATTCGAAGGCAGAAACTAGCTGCCTGAACTTTGAAATGGTTCACTATTTGAACTCATAATAATATCCTATGATCTAGTAATAATAAATAATCCTAGATATTTTACTAAACCGTACCTCTCGCACTATGTTAACTCTCCAACAGTTTTTCGGTGACTACGTGACTTAGATCGCGTTTGTGGCTCGTGCAGAAGAATATGCAAAACTTACTACGATAACTATATAACGGTTACCGTGACGCAGCAGTTTTGGAAACATGGCAAGAAGCATTGAATACTGCTACTCCTGCAACTTGGGTAAAAAGTATGCAGAAATATTAATAGAATGAAAAAGTTATGCATGAAACTAGCATCGAAGCAATTAACCCAGTCATCATTTACAATCTAAATCAAGATACCGATGACAGTGATTGAGTATGGATCTAAATTATTGATTACACTATAAGGTAATATTTTCATTATCTCATTAAGAAAAATTTTGATTGTTATTATTTTATCAGTAAATACTTACCGCTACAATACAATTTGTAATTTTCTTCTATTTTCGCAATAATAATTATCTATTTCTCTAAATGAATGTAAAATACATTATCATTTAAACCATACTTTTGCTTGTCTTCAACGGTGCTTCAAGCATTGAAAGAATTTGCTATTAACTTTCTCACATAGACTTAAGATAAAGGTTTCTCGCTAAGAGAGTACCACATGATAGAAAGAATGAATAAAGATAAGGAACTATTGATAACAGTCAAGCAGTTTTTGTCATATTATTACAACTTTCTTTTTTTCAATCTTATTCCTCGGGGGGGGGGGGAGGGTCCTAGAATCTTAACATTTATTACACACGTTCCTGTTGGCGAAGGAAGAATCTTAATTTGGAGCAATAAGACTTTTGTCTATATTCTTATACCCTTTCATTTTCGATGAGGAAAATTTGCTAGATCCTTAAAATTTAGTACACATGTGCCTATTGATTAAAGAATGAAGAAACTCACTTGAATTTCTCAATAGGTCTTCTTTTATTCTGTGTCTTTTCAGGAGTATTCATAATGTACGAAAGTGCAAGGTATTTACATACATTTTACACACTCTATCAAGTGCAACATAAATTTTTTATGTATAAGGATATGTAAGGATAGGCAAAAATCACTAGGTAATCAACAATAAAAAAAAAGGTTAAATTAAATTTATTAATCACAAATATTTCATGTCATTATTCATTACTAAAACAAATAAAATAGGAGGACTTACATAAAATTTGTAAACAAAATATATTAAAAATATTTTTGAGAAAAAAGGTAACACAATAAAGGTTTCGTCGGTTTTATTTTGGTTTGAATATTGTTTTACTACTCTTAAATTATACCTCTTTACTTCTACATTACGCATTAAACCAATAAATTATTTTCCCGAATAAGCCATATTAGTTGCAAATAATACCTTTTGTTTGGATTTTTTCTTCTTTTTCCCTGAAGATTGGATACCTAAAAAATATTTCTTTTTGTAGTAAAAATATTTGCAAATACAGTCTGATCATTGTATCTTAGCCGAAGTATGACTGGTCTTTTCTATTCATAGAACATACAACCAAAATAACTGCTTTTTCCTAGACTACAGAGTATATCAAACCCAGTTAGGTTTTGAAACCAACAAGAGAGTTTATAGATAGTGTACTTATTGATTTTCGTATTATTCCTTAATTTTCAACCTAAGTTCGTGTCTTGAATTTATTACTTTTCCAAAAAAAGTTTTATAACAATAATTATTACCTTAGTATTCGATTTCTTGGGGTAAATGAATGCATATTTGCAAAAGTTTTTAAGTAATATTTTCTAACCTTGAATTTGATATTTTCTAAGTCTTATATTAACTTACGTTGGACTTAAAGTATGCATAATGGCGTTTGTAGCGCATCGATTGTACAGAACCTTTCATATAGCTTTCTTTGTAACTTTAGCTAAGAATAGATTAATTGTAAAAACGTCTGTACTTGTGAGAAAATGCTTAAATGACATAATGGCTCCTGATCAACAAGGAATTCATATTAAAGTTGATTTGAGTTAATGACGGTTGACATAAAGAAATCAATAAAAACATATGTACCATGGTCAGGAAGTGATTTAAGTGTATCAAGAAGCATACTAAAACACATAGGAAAGATATATTTCAAAAGAAACAAATAAATGGTAAGATATGAAAAATTTACATATTTCAACTCTCATATTTTGATCAGATGAAAAATAGTGCATCGAGAATAAAATTTGTGAACAAGCAATATCACTGTTAAAATATGTAAAAGTAAAAACCTAATGTTAATTAATAATTATGAAATACTCAATTATTTTAATTGTTGCCTTGCAAGGTACCCAATCATGTAAAATATTGACAAGCTTGGGGCATAAGAGCTGGAATCTTTTCTTTTCGAGTTCATTTAGCACTAATATAAACATTGAAGTTAGTTTAATTAGTGACTCTAGACTCGGAAAAATTGTATCAAGCAGAGCTACTTTCGAGTAAGGTATCCAATAGAAGAAATTCTGGAAAAGCGTAATTTTCTGAAAATACAAAAAGTGAGACTAGAATAATTCATAAATGTTTTTACTTTAAAAAATATAGCAAGTGTGAACAGACACCAAGGTTTCATTAGTTTTAAAATATGTTTATGATGAAGAAAAGGTCTTCTATGAACAACGATCTTCAGTAGACATGAATATTCTAATACACTTTAAGACAGTGGAGCAGGAAGATATGCCGTCAGTCTATAAATTAATGATATCCATCTATAACTATTTCTCAGTTTTACACTTTTACCTCTATACGCATTGAATAATTAAACTTACTTATAAGTGGGTGAAATGTTGAGAGTAGTACTCAAAAATGGTTCATTAAAAAACAACACTGTCGAAACCTGGTTTCGACGGTGGATGATTTTTTACTTTTAACTCTAACCACAGATTCTATGCATTTCGGTAATTCTCCAAGAGAAGAAAACTGCTAGAGAAGACGGTTTGATAAACTCAAGACTTTACCCACAGATCGCAGCACTACTGGCGTGATTTTTCTTCATCAGCACGTGTTAGTAGACGCTATATTTCAAGTCATAGAAGACAGCAGTTGGCTGTGGGCAGTCATTTACAGCAATTAAGATGTGCTTGGTATTGAAAATGATCTTGCACCAGGAATTGAATGAAAAAGTTTTGCGCAAGAAAGGTACCGCATCTACTCATTCACGACACTTTCCACATGCCTGACGCGTTTTAATCAAAACAAATATGACTTTTGCGTCGATACGTTGATGAGACATGAATTCACCATTACACATCCAAAACCAAACGGCAGTCTAAGCAGTGAGTAAGTCGGTTTTTACTATAAAGAATACCGTGATAAAGCCTTAACTGGAGAATACTTCTCTTTAATTTTAAATGAACCTGGAAACAAGCATTTGAGAAAACATATCAAGCTTAACAAAAAAGAAGAATCCAAAATACAATGCACCTGTAGACAAAAGGATCCTAGCAATTGGGGGTATTGAGAGATATAGATTATATTATTCAATCCGTTACCCAGAATTCTCTTCCTCAAACTTCCATTCATTCTTAAAACTGAAGACTTTACCTGCTGGTAAAAAGTTTTCACCAACCAAGAAGTCATTTTGATTGTGGATAAGTCCTTTGCATTTGCAGCACTTCCAGATGAACACAGCAGAGTGAAAATAATGGAAATCGAGCACAACTAAATGAAATGTATTGATATTAGAATATTCTATGCTGTTTTTCAGTATTGGGGCAAGAGCTTTTCGGATTACCAATGTGGCTACTGAATACAGGTTACAAGAAATTTTATTAACACCAAAACATGAAGATAGCCATACAAATCCACAAATCACAAAATAAAACTTTCAATGTTTCCTGTAGAAAAAAGAACATTTGAATCCAGACACAAAGCGGGCAAATAATTTTACTTTATAATAGGTCTGAAGACAACCTTTACACAATATAGGGAATTTCTCACTAGCTAGACTTCAGTCCGAACTTCCAAGGATTTCGTTTATGTGTAATTCTATCGTTGACCTCAAAAGAAGGTCAACGTAAACTTTTAAAGACCAGTTTAAACAATGGACAGATTTTTTCAGAAGTAAGAAAACTGGATTCCATTAATTTGAATCAATAAAATATTGAGTTATAGCTTGACTACAATTTATAGTTATTAAAACAATACACACTTACTTTCTTCCTCTGATTTTTCAGCTTGTTCAAGAGCTCTTGCTATTGCATCACCAAAGCTCCTATTGAAGGAAGGTACAGGTTCGTAACCATCCGGATCTTGTTCGTTGTCACTAGGAATTCGAACGGTTGATAGCATTTTCATTTTGGATCCAGTAACATTGATCAAATCCGGCGATTTTGATGCAGATGATGTCGATTTTAAACCAGGCCAAGATGGTGATGCTTTCTTCTCAGTGGCTAGCATCTTAACAATAAAACGGAATTAGAATGAGTTTTAATTTTTAAATATGTAAAACTCCAGCTAACATTTGTTATGGCGAGGTGCGCCAAATGACATTTTCGCCTTAAGTTATCTGATTTCCACGATCGGAAGGAATCGTGTCGCAGGCATTCATGCACTGACAGACTGTGGGTGTGATGTTTGTTACTGCTAAGGGTAAGTTGGTGTGATGTTTTTGAAACAGAGCAGCGTCCGCCACTGTTTCATTGGCATTAAAATGGCTCATTTTAAAATCTGCGCGATGAAACTTCAACATATTTGATGATTGCTATAAAATTATGCAAGAATAAATGCATAGTACTTTAAGGGAATATAAAATCATACCTACTAAATTACCAGTAAAAGTGTGTAAAAAATTTGTAGTAGAGGGGACTGTCCTTAATTGACACTAAAGTCAGTAAGGATAATTAACCTCACATTGATCTAGCACTTTTGTTTAGAAATGATCTATCAAAAATCACTTTTATAAAAACTATAGTGCAATGTAATATAGATTAATAAAGTTAATTTATCACACATACTAATGTGCAGCTTAAATGGAGTACAACTTGAAACAGTGCCCAATTTACATATTTGTGCACTATCATTTTCATATTGGAATAACTTTAACCTGACACAGAAATTATGAAACAGAATTATAATGAGTAGTCACTTTTTTAAAAATTGTAATGTATTTCTGTCTTCTTAAGTTTTATTTCTTGGACTAGATATAAATGAATATTGTATATAGAGTATATAGAGACACGAGATAGAGACGGGACTTAGGGCTTTACCACTATCAGGTCACAAATGACCGGAATATTAGTGTGGATAAAAACAGAACACTCATCTTAGGATCCTGTAAATGTTCTGGATAAGAACGGGATAATACTTGGCACAATAGTAAGTGAACAATGTGAGATGTTTGGCCTTTGTGAATTGACAGATTTAAATAATGATAAAATGGTATGTTTCTCCTGAAAAGTTACAATTATTGTAACAATTAACGATTTAAGGTTACAATTATTCACCAACCAACAATTTTAAAATGATTTAACATTCTTATAATATTACATACCTTTGCAAATGAAGGACCAGTATAAGCTCCTTCTAGCGACACACTTGTTGGTGTCCCCGCTAAATCTGGGGAAGCACTTCTTTCGCTAGGCACTGTACTTTCGGATTCTGACCTTAAACGTGTTTCGAATCCAAACTCAGGAAACTGAATATTTGAATCTAAATGCAAATTTGGATATGGGTATTTACCCATTTTACGATTTTCTTCCACCTCGATACGCTTTTCGCGGCGTTTTTCTTCCTTCGCACGCTTTTGACGCCTCTTCCTACGAATCTCAATTTGATCTAAAAAAAAAAGAAATAAAAGTCTTACATTATTTTTGTTATAAAATGTTTTGAAAGAGGCGCTAATACAAATCAAAAACGGAAGGATTTGCTAGTGACCAAAATTGTCCAATATGCCAAAATCATTGGAATAAAGCTTAACACTGTTCAAATTATTTTTCTACAATCATCGCCAGCTAACTTGGCGAGAGAGTACGCACAACGTCACAGAGAAATAAATTATGTTTACGCCCTATGATTCATCCTATTGGTTTACTATTTCTGATAAGTATATTCAGTAGCGTAGCGGTATAGGTCAAATAATTATTACACAATTAAAAAAGTAATATTTTTCGCAAGCTTTAATATATTATTAGAAAGATGAAATTGTAATTTTGTTTTATTCAATTTAAATAGTAAGCCATTGTTTATACAACAGTTTATAATATTTATTTAACTTAGTAAACAAATTATAAAATATTGACTGAATTTAATTCACAAATCTACTTTGATATTGGGTTTCAAATTAAATGGAGGATATTGTATAAATAAATGCAACACAGTAATTATTTAATTTTAATATTTTGGTTTTATTATAACACTAAAACAAGTACCCGTGTTGAAAAGTGGTATCTATTTGAAAATTAATTGATTGTTAATAATTTTCTTCATCTTCATCTTCGGAAGAAGAAAACTCTGTACTGGAAGAGTCACTGTCAAGATTTATAATAATTGGAGCTATTTGCGTGGCGTTATCAGCAACTATCTCGCTGTCCATATACTCATCTTCCTTCTTAATGACATGGTAACATCGTTTTCTCCACTCATTTGCATCAATATTAGTGAATTCTTCCTCGGCGAGTTTTTGTACGTCAGTTAGCTTAAACGTTTTTCTGCCTTATATTATTTTTGACTGTCGCCCATATTAGTTCGATAGGGTTTAGGTCAGGATGGTAAGGAGGTAAACGTAAAGGAATATGGCCATGCGCACGTAGAATTTCGTCGAATTTGTATTTTACATGATGAGGTTTATGATATTTAATTATTTCATACAGTTCAGGTTTTAAAGCACTAGGTGTAAATGAAATATTTTTCTGCATTAACCATTCTATCATTTGATTTTTGTTTGAGTTTGATGTAGGCGCCCGCTCCAACTGAATGCTGTGATAAGGTGCGTTATCAAAAACTAATACCGAGTTAGCAGGTAAATTAGGTAATAAATGTTCTTGTAACCACTTTCCATAGTTGTCTGAATTCATTTCAGAGTGGTAATCCCCTGATTTTGAACCTGATTTAAAGATTAATAACCCATTTTTTATGAATCCCATATCCCCACCGGCATGCACTATTATTAGTCGTTGACCTTTGGAAATATTTGAAAATAACCCCTTGGTTGATTCGTCAGTCCAGTTCTTTGAAGAAGTATGACCGCTGTGTAAGTAGGTCTCGTCAACATACACGATTGGCCTATTTTGACTCCGAAAATATTTGATTTGCCTCAGATATTTTATTCTCAAAGCTCTTATTGCACTTTTTTCTACAATCACTTTTCGGTTGTTTTCGGTTTTCCTCCAACGAAATTGCATTTTGCGTAGAAGTCGCCTTAAAGATGTTTGTGAAATTGTGATATCCAAATCGTTGTGAATTTTTTGTTTTAATTTTTTTACCGTAACCCGACATTTTTCTGTTTTATAAAAATCGTAATTATTCTGCGAATGTCGCTTATTTGGTATTCCGGCAAATCTATGATTGATCTACTGACTCGTTTTTTGCCTGGACTGGAAAAATGGACTCTGCCGGTATTTTTCAAAGAACATTTTGCCTCGCTTGTTATTCTTTCGATTGTTCTGATGGAAATGCCTGTAAAAGAATTAGTAACTATAGTGATTTATTTTATCTAGGATGTAGGTGTATAAAAATGTCTATATTTACTGCCATATCGAAAGACAGTACACAATATATTACACTAGTCCTAACTAATTTAACGCCCGCTTTCATAATCAGTCATTAGGAGAAAGTCATGAATTTAATGGGTTTTAAATACCAAATTTTAAATACTGAGAAATATTTGACCTGTTTTGCTATTTAACTGTATTATACAAATACTTATGTCATTAGCAAGTAATATTTTTTTGAATTTGACGTAATCTATTAATGTCTTTTTAATCGTAAACGAATTATACAGGTCGAGGTAATGGATTTCGGGAACAGCTATGACCTTGAACATTTCACATAAACTTGTGTACTAAATAGGCGTAATGCATAGCTCTTGTCAAAATCCAATACATTAATAATATAATTACATATCTTCGATTCTAAAATATTGTAAAAGACTTTTAAGAGTCTGAGTAAGAAAAGAGATATTTAGTTATATTCTTTGTGGCATTTTCAAGGTCAAAGCTGTTCCCAAAATCCATTAACTCTTGGTATTATTTCAAAATTATTATTTACATTTTACATGTTTTTACACTAAATAAGTAAATATTATAATGTCTCGAATGTCTTTTAGTAAAATCTACGTGAAATAACAACTTCGACTATAGTGAGGGAAATACCTGTGGGATTATGATATACTCTTCCAAACGTAGGCAAACAATTATTTTGTTGAGGAAATTACACCCGTGGAGGATAATATTTGCTCTCGTATATTCGACAAACTGTTATGCAATAATCTGGAATGCCGACACAAAATCAACCAAATCCTCCACTATGTTTTGTTTTTAAACCAGGAGGAGTAAACTAAAAAGTTTCACAGCCAAGAAAGTCGCTAGAAAATTCTGCAAATATATTATATCTTCTTTTTGGGTTGATCATGACGGCCTTCGACGGTAATCCATAAATATTATAGCATTATAAAATTATTAAAGGTAAAAAAAAATTAAAGGTAAATTTGAATTACTCCTCCTGGTTTAAAAACAAGCCATAGGTTTGTCAACAAATCATAGGTTTGTTTGTTTGTCATAGGTTTTTTTTCATAGGTAAAAGAGGGCATTGAAAATACTGTACGAAAAGGGAAACCCGAAATTTTGCAAATATACATGTATCATATTGTAGCTTGCTGTGAGGTGTGTAATCAGCAAAAAACCTAAGAAACTATCCACGTGATTATATTTTCTGTATTTTATGTGTAATAGAATTGTGCTGAACTCTGGATCATTTTTTGTAAAATAACGAATAATTTAAATTTTTTGTAAGTGTGGTAAGCTGTCAACATTATTATGTATGTCAAATATTCACCTATTTTTGATCTATTTTAATTTAATACAAGGTAGACATAAACAAACAAAATATTTCCACCAGTGGGAAGAAAATGCCTTATAAATAGAAATAGAACTATTGTGTTTTAAAAATAATATATAATTAAAATGAAATAAAAATATAGAGTTATTTTTGGTCCAAATAGACCACCGTAGTGCGGTTTTTTTATTATTTAGAAGTCGTCTAATTAAAATTAATTTATTGTAAGTACAAACTTACCTGTTGCTTTAGCTGTATTTTCTTTCACAGTTTTTAGGGTCTCTGCTTCGAGTTTAATATTTTTGAAATAATTAAACACATTAAATATAATCTCCCGAGATTGTCCACTGATAACAGAATTATTCTTTCTACTATTTTTCAACGCCATCGTTAGAAATTGTCACAAATACACTTAACTATCCGAAATAATAAGAAGTCTGAAAAATAATAGCTGCAAATCACTTAAGTGTTACGCACCTGATAACTGGGAGGACACTAAAGACCACCACCTAAGCCACTAAGCAATTTTGGGTTTGTGCGCACCGCCAAGTTAACTGGCGATGACAGTATCTACCAACTTTTCATCTCATTGCCAATCACTGGATAAAGGTATAATAAAACAGTTTAAAATAAAATGTAAACAATTTTTTCTATGTAGGCTTTTATAGACAGTTATAGGTAATTTTGAAAAGACCAGAAAAATAACGCAAACTGCTATGATATGGATAGTTGAAAAATTGCTGAAATATGTAATTTCAATAAAATAGACAGTTGTAAAATATGTAATTTTAATTATTTATTGTAGTTTATTCTCAAAAAATATATATGTATTAGTCAAATGTAGAACACGACACAAAAAATAGCTTCAGAACCACATTAAAAAGCTGTAGTAGAGGGGACTGACTTTAATTAATATCATATTAATTAAAGTTAATTAACCTCACAATAATTTAGCACCTAGTGTTTTAGAAATAATAAATGAATTATATCAGTTCTTCTACCAGTGCTATAATTTGAATAAAATGAAATTAATTCTGATACCTACCTCGAAAATGTTCAAGGGTGTCCTTATTAACAACAGGAGTCTTAAGTTGAATCTCAGCCACCTCAAATTGGCAAGTAACAGGCAAATGTTGAAGATATCTTAGTCTCTTACGAAGTTCTTCCGTCATGGAACCGCCTTCCTTTTCAAGAATTTTTCCTGTAATTGTTTTCGGGCCAAATTCCAAAGAACCATAGCTATGCTCCAACATCCTTGCATTAATAGCATGAAGGTAGATGTGTTGATTGTCAGATGCTGCAAATTGATATATCTATGAATACACAAAGTAAATCCACCGAAATATTCTTAATCGATAAATATGTTTGCTGTCAGATTTTGGAGAATTCACCAAAGAGTTAAAATATTTTGGAAATACAACTCCAAAAACTGTTTAATTTGCCAAAGTTAAAATTTCACAAGAGCTCACTGATAGAGCAACGTGTACTCAACACTTTGGAGAAATCAATTTGTTATTTCAGACAATTTTAAATAGGGTTATAATTATGTTTTACATTTCCTGTAATGTTTACTGCACATCATCGGTGACATTTCTATGTCGTCACAGTACAACCAACTGCTTAGAAATAGGTTAACAATAACTTTAGACTTATTTTAATTATTTTGACGTCATATTTTTACATAGGATTTCAATTTAGGCAACCAACTTTATCGTAGTGTGTAATGTATTTCGCTTTATAATATTGAACCATATATTACTATTTTTTGTATTAAAATTTAATATTTTATGTTTTAACTTACTATATAAAATATATTAATAAATATCAGAGGGGCTTTAAGATATAGTGAAACATTAGTCTTTATGACTATTGTGACAAGTACCATTGGTTTTTTATTTAAATTTAATATAATTCATTTTTTTGTTGCTTCAATTTTTCATCATGTATCTCTGAAGAGATGGATTTAAAAGAATAATAATCATTGAACAGATGGATTTAAAAGAATAATAATCTATATTTTTATCATTTTATAATGCCCTATATCTACTGCTGCTGTAACCTTCAAAAGGCCTCCATGTATAGTCACTTCAATCTCTGCAGTAGCCAAATTTCTGCGGCAATAAAAAATTTGGTTACTTTTATAATTATCCCAGTTTGGAAATATTCTAAATAATCATTTTTTAAGATACCGCAAAGAAGGTCACTATTAGTCCAGCAGCAGTGTGGAAGGGTGGTTTCTGTATGCATGAAAGGGTGGAGAGTTGAAAACTATTTTATCTTATGTAAAATTTTTCGCTGAATACGAATATATAGGTCCCCATCTCAAAAAGTGGTACACCCACGAGGTGATCCGACTGTAACTGATTTCCAATAAGTCTAAAACCGATTTTGTTTGACTTTTCTCCCATGGTAGCAGTTGCTCGCAATTGTTATTATAAATATTTGGTAAACATTTTAGGATATAAATACTTCAAGATTAGTCATATTATACTGAAATTAAAGAATGGTCAAAGAATCTTGTTGATATTATTTAGAATAGGATAAAGAATTTATATTAACCCAATAATTGAAAAAAATGATGATGAATGGCAGTTAGAGATAAGTAAAAAATTAAGCGGTTATTACAAAAAAATATTAATCTATTATATATTTCTTCAGAATAATAAATAATTTTTTCACACTGGAAATTTAACGAAAAATCTGAACATGGTGCAATTTGTTCTATGGTAGCCGAAAAATAAATTTGTGTATTTTTTCCTTCTTATATCCACCATTTTGACGCATTTAACATTGTATTATAACACAGGTTTTATTTAGGTTGTAAACTGGTTTTAAACCTCTTGTAGATTAAACTAACTTGTATTTGTAACATATTCTTTGCAACTACAGTAAACATTATTCATTATATACACCGAAAGCAGTTTGCAACCCTTCATGAATTTGTTTTGGTGCTTTATATATACAATTTTACCCTTGCACATATTTATTTTTTATATAATGACGTCACTTGTTATTGAGTGACAATTCTTACTGACTGACTTGGTAAATGTATAAAAGCATGTAAACAACTACTAAATTGAAAAAAGCTAACCTTGATAAAAATAATGAAACTTTGCAGGCTGGATGCTGCTACAATCTTCCAAAATTTCATCTGTAATATGCTTATACTGATCATCACCACTAATTTCTACTTCCTTTAAAGCATCTACCAGTTGATTTTCTCCAAACGGTTCCAAACTGTGATCATTCTTAATAACGTGCCCACAAACTACACTTTCTCGTTCTTTTAACAAAACCATAGCCTGTTCTATGAAACATCTTTCCGGACTATAGTCGTCTTTAAGCTGCTCTTTAAGTTCGCTGAATTCCCTCTCGATGATTGTTAAAACATCATCTGTTTTCGCCAAAAGTAATTTGGAATAAACATCTCTGGACCCCAAATCTGACATGTTGAATATGTCATTTTCATTTTTAGCTTCAGCATCTGCAGGATATGCTATTAAACACCCTCTAGGTCTCTTCATTAATTTGAAGGTAATTGTTTCATCTATGTTAAACGATGTATAAGGAATTGCGACCACGCTAAAAAAAACCATAACTAATTAGTGACAAAAATTTTTAATCTTTTTTTTCTAATTTTGGCTTACTAAAATATAGGAAACATATTACAGTAAACATAATTATTAGTTCAAGATCGCTAATGGTGAATACTTATAGCATAATTGTCTAAAATGCTTTGTTTGCTTTTGAAGTATAACCAAAACAAATAATTTTGGAAACCATTTTCAAAAGCTAAATGATTTACCAAAGTTCAAATTTCACAAGGCTTATTAGGCAAACAATGTGTACTCAACACTTTGGAAATAAATTGTACACCATCAAAGTAGAAGAAATGAACATAATACTATTTAACATGGGATTGAATGCATATCTTTCAAATGGGATATACAGAAAGCATATTTTATTTCGGCAACAGTGATACACTATGTTATTTGAGACACGAAACGAAGCCATAACCATTCTCTTGATTCTTGAAAGATACTTTTTCATTAAAGCATGAATATGTTTGTGATATGATGCATGACCAGAATGAACCTTAACATTTTCTTATCGGATTTTACATGGGAAATGAAACAGAAACGGTATAGCAGCGTTTTTACAGGTATAGCTTTTATTAAATTTTATTTAATTTTACTTAATTTTATTTAATTGTTATTTAATTCTATTTATCTTTATTTAATTAGGTATATTACTTTGGTAAAGCATTGACGTTTGTTAAACGTCATTTTATTTTTATAGTGAGTGTATGTTTATCTTACCCAATGACATATAATAAATATATATATTATACTATAATAAGTAAATAATATTTTCGTTTGTGACACTGTTTTTTTTAAATAATTTTATGTTCACGGAATGTATATTATTTTCTAAAAATAAAGATATTGTTATGTTATGTTATGTTACTTCATCAATTACTTATTTTACAATTACAGTAACTTTATTTTTAGCAATTTTCGAAAAAATTAATCAAAGTGAAGTAGTAAAATTTCTGATTAACAGTAATTGAATATCAATTTGTAGAATTAATTAGCAATGAATGCTAATAATTGATTAGCAAAATGAACCGTATCGTTTCAAGAACAAAATATGATTGCAAGATCAAATGGTGGTAGTTCAGATCTTTCCTAGGTGGCGTCGTTACCTTACTGGACAAACGGTGTGACTGGTCATAGATAAAATAATATAATAGCAGATAATAACGAATAAGGAAATAAACACATGCAGATCAACTGAGAATATAACATAGAGGCTACAGCTATGCCACTAAATTTAGATTTATTGACTGAACATGACACCACAGTCACACATATACATTTGCACAACCACACAATATTCATACACACTTCCACACATATACCATGCTCAACTGGCAAATCACGACAGCCATACCACAACTGACTTATCATAGAATGTGCTGTGACTATTGCCCTCTCCAATCTCAACACCATCATGTTTGGGGTATGCATGCAATAGAGGGAAAAGTGACTCTGAGGATTGTAGCCATAGCACAGCTTGCCATAACACAAAAGCTATTGAGTATGTACAGCTCTTGCCATATATTCTTTTAACAAAAAATCAATAGTTAATTGATCATATTCATTACTTAAGATCTTGTCCATTTTTATTAACAAAATATTTCTTAATTATAAACATAGATATTATATAAACATATTATGAATGTTATATTCTGATAAATAAGTGATGTGATTTGTAGATACACTTTTGAACTTACCTCTTCATATCTTGTTTTTGAATATTTTCAAAACAAATGGGACACTTTCTAGACGGTTTGTCTGAAAGCGACAAATAATGGAGTACACAAGACCAACAATAGATATGACCACAACGAGTCATTTTAGCTGCAACAGGTGGGTATAGGCAAATCGGGCATGTAGGGAATTCCGATACTTGAATGTTCTGAAAAGGAAATACAGCATATTAATTTTGATGTTTACAAAAATGTATCTGTTTCATGATGATTAGTATACATAGTTCATAAACATAATGCAACTAACTGTAAGTGGTGTTAATCTTGGAACCAACTAACATAATATACAAAACACATCTGATATATGTGTGAAATACCAATCCGTCCAGAAATATTGTAGAGTAACTTATAAAGTTTACTCAGAAAAATCAGATGATTTAAGTCTTGTCCATTTATCTTAATATGTTGTTCTTCTTAGTAAAGGTTATTAAATACATCATCCAAAAACTGATTGAATTTTTATTTTGCAGATATTGAATCGTCCTGTCTAGCTCGACATCTTGATTTAACTGATTGTGTTCATTGGTATATTTTTTGTGAGATATTTAAATACACATTATCAACAATCTCTGTCCATTTATAGTCAAACACAACTATTATATAAGTGAAATATTTTCATAAAGAGAAAAAAATCCTTCCGTGTGTTTTTGATGTCAAAAATAACTCCACCATTAGTGGTAAGTTAGTTAATGGCATAATAATTTTGAAACATATCATAAATAGATATTGTTACTTCTAATTATTATTGTAAGTCAGAAAGACAAAACATTTTTATAAATGGTGGTCATAAATCAAACTAAATATTTTGGAACTAAAAATAACTTGATTGAACCTAATTATCTTAGTTCAAATGTGCACACACAAAAATTAACAGATGCTTTTAGCTTCAAACGCCTATGTATACATTTTTATTACAAAATGGCACACAGTTCACAAGATGTTTGAAAAAAATGGATTTTCATTTTGTGACTTTTTTGGGCCGAGTTAAAGAACAGGGTTTGTGGAAACAGCGATATAATTTTGAACTCTATAGACTTTCTGTGATGCAGATATCACTTGGGACATTTTTCTAGAAAAGATCAGATTATATATTCAGCATACACATTAAAAATAATTGGGGATAGAACACACCTTGGACATACTCTTCATTGAATGTTTATGAATTTAGTGTTATCATTGTTTGTTCGAATGCTGCCTTTGTGATTCCAATATGTGTTACTAATGATAGTGAGATCCATTCAACCGCACCTGTTGGAGAATTTCTATTAATTTTTTATGTTTTATTCAATCAAAAGCTTTTTTGTAATCACTAAAGCAGGTGTAGAGACTTCTTTTCACTTCCAAATATCTCTCAGTGATTAACGTTAGTCCTAGGATTGCATCTCTTGTTCCTGTACCCTTTTTGAAACTTACTTTATTGTGAGTGACTTACATATCCATCACATTTCTTGTAAATACAGTTAAAGATGATCCTCGTGAAAATTTTTGCTGCGTGGTGCATCAGAGATATTTTTCTGTGATCATTAAATTTTCTTGCCTTGTGCTTCTTGGGTAGTGGTATAATATGTGGTTGTGAGCCAGTCTTGAAGTAGTGTCCCAGTTTCATATACATAATGAAAGAAGCATATTAGATACTTGGTTGCAGCAGGACTTAAGTTTTTGAAATGTTTAATTTGGGTGAATCTTCACCAGGTGCCTCCTGTGCTTTTGTTTCAGTTATGACCAGTTTTACCTCTGTGGGGTGAATTAAAAGATCATAGTCTATAGATCTATACCAACATTGTATATGACCAATTTACAAACATGTGACAGTCAAATAACCTATACTAAGTGTCAAATCCAGCCTTTGACGTTGTAAAACTAATAGTCTAAAATCCCATTGCAGGATCATAACGTAATTAATCAAACTCACATTTTTACATAAATTTAAAATTAGGAGAATACATTAATAATAGGTTGCCAGTCAAAAAGTGGCCGCAAATATTTTTAATTCAATTGATTATGAACAAAAATTTAATTTCATTCATTTATTTTTTCAATAAAATATGCTGCTCATGACATATATGCATGATTTTTATATCAAATTAAGTCTATTTTTTTTTCTCAATATTATGATATAAGGTTGCCTGCGAGGTATCAAAGATTAAGTAAGACACGCAACGCTACTGGTTTGAAGTGTCAGTTGTGTGAGATTTTAAAGCATGTGTCGATAGATATACAATAATATACATACTATCACTTGTCAAACAACTGTCGTTGCGCGTTAACTTTATTTTAATTTATCTTTTATACCTCGCGTTTTTAACAGCTGGCAAACCTAATTTGTGACCATTTTTTCGCATGCAAACTTATATCATTAAGAAAAAAATGAGCTTTAATTTGATATAAAAAACATGCATATACGTCATGAGCAGCGTATTTTATTTAAAAAATAAATGAAATAAAATTTTTCTTAAAAAATTAATTACTATTAGTTGAATTAAACATATTTGCAGCCACTTTTTGACTGGCAATCTATTATCAATGTTTTCTCCTAATTTTAAATGTATGTCAAAATGTGAGTTTGACTAATTACATTATGAACGTAGTGATCCTGCAGTGGGATCTTGTACTATAATAGAGTACATTCATTGAAACGAGGGGAAGAAATATAATGTATAACTATACCTGATTTTTATTTGCCAAAGAAGGAAGTTACGTTGCTTGACAAGTTGAAGAAAAATAATCATGAATGTCTTCTGCAGAAATCGAGAATTGTTCAATCAAGTATATTTGGCCCTCGAAAGTATTTTGTGATAAACTCTTGTGTACCGAGTAAAAGCAAGACAGTAACTTTATTATAATCTCTTCACAACGAAAGTGAAATTGATACTAATAGAAACAAAATATTCTACCACAAATACAAGAGAAGCGAAAGGAGACACATTTTCCAAATATTTGTAATAGATTTGATGAACGAACATCTTCATGCACAATCAGAAATCAAATTACTTCGACATCCACACAAAGAATATCCCCATGATATTTTCATATAAAAAAACTATTGAAAATGTGGTAGCTGCCTTAAGTGTTGTAAAAAAAAACAAAATTTTGCAAATATATAAAATGAGTGAAATGTAAGTAATATAAACTCGTAAGTAACATTGAAAATCAAATCTTTTTTGTGTAAAATGTAATAAGGTAAGTTAAAATTTATATACTGTTTATTTTATAACAAAATAAATGATTATGATAAAACGATGAATAGTAAATTGGAAGTAACGTCGATAGCAGTAAATTACTAACACGTGCCTGCCCTAATGTAAATGCTAATTCAATTTATTGATTATATGGATTTGTTGTTTATTAAGCACAAACTTACTACTTGTTCCACTAAGCTCCAGTCAACTAAGGCATCTGGGTTGTTCAAGTATTGCTTGTAATCACCAGAATCATTAACAACAAATTGACAGCTAAAACAACATTGTCTTATAATAAACAACAGAAAATAAATAAGATACAAGCATTTTCAATAATTTATTATTTAAAAAATATGCAATTAATTGTTCACTAATAAGTATTGTTCTGTTATTAAGTATTTTTTTTTTGTTATTTTTGTTTTGTGTGTATTATCATTATTTGTTGGTAGAGTCGACTAAACTTAAATTGTATGTTGTCTGAAAACATAAATATTTCAAGCTAATACAACCTTTTGTCAGGAGAAAGCAAGCTACTACTAAAATGAGATTTTTTACTAAATATTGCTTCAAATGTATTGTGTTTGTTTCTTGTTTAGAATGAACTTATGATTTTATCTTATTTAACAAACAAAAAATAGAAATGAAACAAAGATATAGTTAACAAAGGTTACACTTTTAAAATTATCATCATCTTAACTAATGAAAATATATTCAAAAATACAACTATGATATTTCCTATGATTATAATTAACATTTACCCGACATCGACTAATTGATTTCCGACGAAAGAAAAATAATATGAAGTCAAAGAAGAGTTTTATGATGAATTAGAGTCTGCATGGAAATCATACCCAAAAATGATATAAAAATATAATCTATGGAGACATAGTCTCCATTAGAAATCAAATAACAATGGCAATGGGTTAAACCTAACAAGATCACTTATGGTGATTACCAGTATCGATCGAAAAGAGATACACATTAATAGTTTAGACTATTAGTAGTTTTAAAAATTAAAAATAATGCACAATGAATAGAAGAATAACTCAAGCACAATGAATAAAAGAAATTATAAATATATATTCAGGAATTCTACAGTATTCACTGCCTTCCCTTGCTCAACCGTTTCCATCTCTCTCTCTTGTTGTCCCATTCTCCATCGTTTAGGTCTCTCTTACTCATGGCGTCATCTACTTCGTTCCTCCATGATTTTCGGGGTCGTCCTCTTTTCCTCCTTCCTATGGGGCTCCATTTGGTTATTCTCTTTATCCATCTGCTGTCGCTAGTTCTTCTTACATGTCCATACCACTTTAGTCTTTTTTGTTCTATATATGTTAGTATGTCTGTTTCTATTGATGTCATCATCATCATCATTTTGGCTTTACAACCCTGTGTGGGTCCTAGCCTCCCCAAGAATTTTTCTCCAGTCGTCCCTATCCATCGCCTTCCTCTGCCAAGCACGTATTTCCATATTTCTCATGTCTTCTTTCTATTGATGTTCTTTGCTTTATTTCGTCATTACTTCTCCTATCCATTCTTGTTACTCTGCAGCATCTTCGCAGGCATTCCATCTCTGTTTCTACTTACTTACTGCTGTTTTTCTTGTTTATGATCCCATTTTCAGCGCCACATATCGTAATTATAAATAAATAAAGAAATTATAAATAATGAGGATGTTGACTATTGTGCTTAAGTAATTAATATTGTCCAAAATATTTAATATTATTTTTTTAATACAACAAATACTTTAAAAAATGATGGATGTTACATTCCGGTTAAAACTTTGTGCCAAAACCATTACGTGGCACGTGACAGCTATTATAACGAAGATCCAAACACTGGTTCACAGTTTTTTAAGGTGATATAACCGTACCAGTCTGGGAATGAGACTGTTATGGTGAAGTACGTGAAATGAAGTATTTTCGATCAATGTTTTAGGACCGACAATATAATCGGAAGGGATCATCTTGATGGCATTTATGCACGGACACATCTGCGAAGTGTTAGTTAATGCTAAATGTTAGTTGCAAAATTTTGCTGAATATTTGTTTGTAGTAGAGGGGACTGTCCTTAATTGACACCAAAGTCAGTAAGGATAATTAACCTCACATTGATATAGCACTTTTGTTTAGAAATGATCTATCAAAAATTATTTCTATAAAAACTATAGTGCAATATGTAATATAGATTAATAAAATGAATGTATCCCTCATTACCGGTCATGACCTATGGGGCGGAAACTATGACTCTAACCAAGACTACGGATGGACTATGGAGAAGAATGGAACGATCTATGTTGGGAGTGACGTTGCGGGGCCGAATAAGAAACGAAGATCTGCGACGGACGAGTATTGCTGATGTTGTGGAACGCAAGCGGAACTTAAATGGAATTGGGCAGGTCATGTAGCGAGAATGCGTGACTCACGATAGACGAGTAAAATTACACATTGGAGGCCAAGAGCAGACAAACGTAGTAGAGGAAGACCACCTACACGTTGAGCTGACGACATCAGACGTATCACGAAAAATTGGCAACAAAGAGCACAAAATCCCAAAGAATGGAGGAGATTAAGGGAGGCCTATGTCCAGCAGCGGGCGTGATAAATGAAGGCTGGATGAGGATGATGATGAATGTATCCCTCATCCTAATGCGCAACTTAGATCTATAAGAATTGTACGTTGCTCAGTGTGCAAGTACTACAAGTAAATCACTTGAAACATAAGCTGTCCTAATGTGAATTACTTGTATGTATACAAACTAAAATGTATTTTTGAAAAGATCGCCTCGATGTAAGTTTTAATAGTACTTGTTTATTTTTTTTATATTAAAAACCAATGTCTTGAGAACCTCAAACAAAGTAGAAAACTTGTTGAAAAAAAAAACATAACATTGAAGTCATGTTGCTTTAACTCTCCGGCGGTCGCGCTGGAGGCAAACACACCACACAATTTGTTTCAAACTCTATACACAGGTAACGCTAAATTTCCAAATTTCTAATGCTAGGTATTCCTTCTTCTTTCCTTCGAGTGAGCATGAGCAGCTAGTGGAGTGCAGTTAACTTAAATCGCATAAAGTCCGTTGGTATTGCGTATTTTGTGGGCGTGTTACGTTTGCAGTGCAGTTGCCACTACGCTACAGATAATGTAAGTATTTTTATTTTTTAGATATTCTAAACGATTCTTTGTTCTGGGAATCGAAAACCTAACGAGTTGGAAAGGTTTGCAGAATGAATTTCAGAAGAGTTACAAGAAGAAAGGCTGAATGAGCAAGAAAACAATGGTCAAAGTGAAATAGACACTGACGATGATGAATGTAGAGCTAGAGAAGAATGTATAGTGAGAGAAGATCATGATAGTGAGTCCAAGCAATCTGCTAATGAAGATGATCATAAAGAATGCATACAAGACATTCCTGGTGATTACAGATTTTTTATTGGACGAGATGATAAAAATGTTTTTATAAGTAAACCTCTTACTTCAGCTAAGACAAAGTCAAAAAAAAAATTGTGAAAATATTTCCTGGGCCGAAATTGTTGGCTAGAAACGCTTCAAACGGTATGTAAGCATTTAACTTATTCATCACTGATAAAATGATAGAAAACATTGTATCTAATACAAAAAAATGTATTGAATTAAAATTATACAATGTTTAATATTCAAGAGACAGGAATTGTAGAGAAGTATCAAAATCTGAAATAAAGGCTCTCTTCGGAAGTTTTGGTCCTTATTGGTGTTAAAAAAGGAGCACACACAAACTGTGCGGAGCTCTGGAACACAAACGGAACGGGAATGAATCTATTGCAAGCATTTTTTAGCTACAACTGATTTTTATTTTTACTTCAGGCAATAAGATTTGATGTTTTAGATACTAGAGAAAAAAAACTGATAAACTGGCACCCAAACTAGAATTTCATGAACAATTAAGCGAATCTGTTACAATTGATGAAATGCTACACGCCTTTAGGGGAAGATGCGGATTCATTCAGTATATTCTGAATAAGCCAGCTTGGTATGGAATTCACATTTAAGCACTATGCAATGCAAAAACTTTTTATACATACATATATTTGAAATATATTGCGAAAAAAAAGTTCAAATAAGGCCATTGATGTTGTAAAAAGATTGTTTGTACAAATTGAAAAATGAAAAAAGAAAACGAAATTAAAGAAATCAAAAACGTTAAACAAAATAAAAAGGAGATACCACCAGGAGTTTTAGAAACTGAATCCAAAAATCTTCAATCAAGACTATTTGATTTCCAATATGGTATCTAAGTGTCTAGTTTCAACAGTTCAAAAAAAAAACAAAGTACTATCTTTCCACGGTGCATGACGATAAAAAAAATCAGCTGAAAATTTGGATTCTAATGCTACAAAAGGAGGGGTAGATACTGTCAGCCACATGCGTTCATCCTATAGTAGGTTCAGAATTACCCAGAGATGGCTTTTTCATTATTTTATAGACATCTAGATATAGATGCAATAACTGCTTATGTTATTTTTAAATTTAATAACCTTGACATTAACCAACTTGCAAAACCAACTCTTGGTGGTGCACTGAATTGGAACACCTTAGGAAGACAGCAAGAACAGCTTTTAATAGAGCAAAACGCACCAAACTCAAAGAGGATTGGGATTCTTACCAATCAAATCTCAGAGAGTTTAAAAAAGTCTGCAGACAAAGACAAAGAGCTGCTTGGAGAACCTTCTGTGAGGAAATCGAAGATTTCCCGCAGGCTTCCAGGTTACAAAAAGCGCTCTCAAAGGACCCACATCGGCATGTCGGCATACTAACGAAGGAAGATGGGAATAAAACTTCCAACCTTCGCGAAAGTGCTGAGGTCCTGATGAAAACACACTTTCCCGGTTCTAGTGTCTCAACAGCACCAAACCGGATGGAAGAAGCAATCATACCGTCAACAAACGACTGGCATCTCGCCAGAACAATGATTAATGAGGAAAAGGTAAAATGGGCCATATTGTGCTTCACCCCTTTCAAATCACCAGGGCCTGACGGCATATATCCAGCCCTACTACGGTGGGGACTGGATATCCTTCTGCCGCACCTCGTGGAAATATTCAGAGCCTCTTTGGTTCTGAGATATATTCCTAGGAAGTGGAGAGAGGTACGTGTGGTCTTCATACCAAAACCAGGTAGGATGGACTACACCCTACCAAAGGCTTTCCGACCAATTAGCCTAACATCCTTTCTGTTGAAAACGATGGAAAGGCTATGCGAGAGGTACATAAGGGATGAAGTTCTGGTCCATAACCCACTTCACCCAAATCAACATGCATATACTTCGGGAAGATCTACCGATTCTGCACTGCATCATGTAGTGGGAAGAATTGAAAGATCGCTGGATAATAAAGAATCCACCCTAGGTATATTCATAGACATTGAGGGAGCGTTTGATAAAACCACATTCCCAACTATCACCCAACAGCTCAACGTCAGGAATGTTCCCCTGGCCATAAGCGAATGGATATTCAGTATGCTCTCTAATAGAGCAATAAGCATAAATGTAGAAGACGTTTCTGTTAGAGGCATGGTTACGAGGGGCTGTCCACAGGGAGGGGTGCTATCACCACTACTCTGGAACATAGTTCTAGATACCCTGGTTGACCAACTCAGCAGCAACGGTTTCTACACAATAGCCTATGCAGACGATATTGCTGTCCTGCAAAGCGGTAAGTTTGAGAGCACACTATGTGAGAGATCACAAGTTGCTCTCCGACTAATAGAAACATGGTGCAAGGAACACTCACTATCTATAAATCCAAAGAAAACTGAGATGGTCCTCTTTACCAGGAAAAGAAGAATCACGGGCTTAATACCCCCAAGGATTCTAAACTACAGTCTAAATTTTTCTGACGAGGTGAAGTACCTTGGTATTACCCTTGACAAGAAGTTAACATGGAACTCACACTTAGATGGTAGAGCTAAAAGAGCATATATTGCCTATGAGCAGTGTCGATGAACGGTCGGACGCACCTGGGGCCTCACGCCCAGGGTGATCGCCTGGGTCTACACCGCTGTCATTAGGCCAATGCTAACTTACGGAGCTATTGCTTGGGTACCAAAAGTGCTACAGGCAACAGCGATTAACAAACTAAACCATATTCAGCGGATGGCTTGCATAAATATAACAGGTGCCATGAAAACAACACCAACTGCTGCAATGGAGTTGATCATTGGCATCACGCCTCTAGATATATATGTCAAAGAGGTGGCGCTAGTGACAATGATGCGACTGCGCTCAGCTGGTGCAAACCTTGATGTAGGAATGGGACAATTGAGAACTCGTTTCTGGCGAGAAGAGTTGGATGCGTTACCACTTCTACAGGCAGGCTGCGACTCAATTGAACCAAAGTTTGTCTTCAACAAACCCTACAAAATTGAAACAGGACAGTACATGGAGACAAACGTGGCAAATGCCTATTGCATATACACCGATGGCTCCAAAATGAAAGAAGGCTCAGGATGCGGGATATACTCCAGATCACTGAACCTAAGAATAAAGTGGGGTATGGGCAAAAATGCCAGCGTAGTTCAGACAGAACTGACTGGTATCTCCATAGCCGCAAAAGAGATAACCCAAAAAGGTATAGCAGGTAAAACTATAATCATCTGCACAGATAGCAGACAAGCGCTACTAACCTTGAATAGACCACGTGTCACATCAGGTTTAGTAATGGAGTGTCACAAGTCACTAACCCAAGCTTCGGATGGTAATACCATCATCCTGAGGTGGGTTAAAGGACACAATAGGAATAAAGGCAACCGCATTGCTGACCAATTAGCTAGGAAGGCGGCAGGCCTAAGACTCTTAGGACCTGGGGATCTTTTTGGTTGGTCAACTACAACAATCGCGGAAATTGTCAAATGTCACTCCCATACTCAAACCGTAAAAAGATGGGAAGAAGGGAAAGGATGTAAACTTGCCAGGGTAACACTAAGTAACCTTGAAGAGTCAACATCTAAGAAGTACTTGGGAATGACCAGGAAAAACCTACGTTTGGCAGTTGGTTTTTTAACTGGTCATTGTCAACTAAGCAAACACCTCCATACACTGGGGCTAGCAGACACACCTCTATGTAGGAAGTGTAAACGAGAAGACGAAACTGTAGAGCATGTCCTATGTGAATGCCCAGAGTTATCGTTAATACGAGAGTACGCGTTCGGCGAGTCCTGGCCAACACCTGCCCACATAAGAGAGATGTCTCCTGGTGACTTGTCCACCTTCCTAGAATTGGCAGGATGGACAATGAGCTAAGGGTGACAGCTCCCTGGGAGGATGCACAATGGGTCAATTGTGGCCTAAGTGCTGTGAAACTTAACTCGCCCTCCCTACTCTACAGATACAGATACAGATACAGATACTGTCAGCCACATGCGTTCATCCTATAGTAGGTTCAGAATTACCCAGAGATGGCTTTTTCATTATTTTATAGACATCTAGATATAGATGCAATAACTGCTTATGTTATTTTTAAATTTAATAACCTTGACATTAACAAACGACAAAGAGTATTTCTTAAACATCTGGCAGATGAACTTATGAATGACCATTTAAAATTGAGAGAACAATAAAAAATCTTTCTAAAGAAATTTATGTTTATTTGGAAAAATATAGAAATAAAGACGAAATTGTTCAAGACATTGTCAAACTTTAAATTTGTTACATTTGCGGTACACATAAAAATAATCGCATGAAAGCAACTTGTCAGCAGTATAAAAATAACGTATGTAAGAAACATAGCCACATCTCTATTAAATATATCCATTTTGATAATAATGAATAAATGGACAATAGCGATGAATATGTTTTACTTGTAATTATATGCAATATAAACTTGTTTGTAATGGTAAATTAAATTTAGAAACTAATTTATTTTTTTTTATAAATATTGAAAAAAAAATGAAATGTGTTATTAAAAATAGAGAAACTATCTAATGCAGTGTAAAAGCTGCCATGCGACTTACCATGGAATTTTTTTTGCGACCGCCGAACAGTTTCTAGTAAAAACTTCATTATTTTGTTTCTATTATTATTATGTATTCATTATCAATTGCAGAAATAAAAATTATTTGTACATATATTACATGAATGCATTGCTAAGTTAAGCCAAGTAGATAGGATACTTTTTTTTGTGAAAGAATTGGCTACCATAAAACAATCAATTCTCAATAAATTAGAACTATTTGCTTTAACAAATGAATGTTCTGTTATGGGAAAAACTTTTTAATATTTCTTTTCAAGATGTTAATCTTTAGTAGACAAATTTCTAAGTAATTAAAATTGGATTCATGTCTGGTTTTACATAGTTTAATAGTGAATTTTAGATTTATTTCAATTATTAAATAAAAATTCAATTCCTTAAAAGTGTAGAAAACATTTTTTTTACATTTTCTATTCTGCCCTACTAAGAAAGAACCCCGTATCTCCAAAATTTGAAAAATTGAGATATTTGCACCATATGAATAATTATAATTTATATAACATATTTACATAGAGAGAAACCCGTATTTTACATTTCTAAATATTTTATGAAAGAAAATAGTTTCCCCATAAACGCCAAAAATGACTATTATACTTAGTATAAACCTGGCATTTACCGCTTCGTAGTAAAAACCTGGTATATGCTCAGCAGATACGGGTTTTTAACGTAGGATAAAACGATATGCGAGGTTTTTTTCCAAGGAATAGAGCAACGCCGCTAATAGTTTCCACCACCAAGTGGAACTATTGTTAAAGAAAAAGAAGAAACCTCGGTAAGATAGTTTCGAAACAAATTTCATTTTAAAAAGAAGAAAGTTTATGATTATCATGATTTTGTCGAGGCCGTTAAAACGTGTAATTTGAATCGTGTGGTGGTGAAAGAAATGGGAGTTTCCGATTTTCTTATCTGGAAAGACTTATCATAACATCATCATCATCATCATTTTGGCTTTACAACCCTGTGTGGGTCCTAGCCTCCCCAAGAATTTTTCTCCAGTCGTCCCTATCCATCGCCTTCCTCCGCCAAGCAAGTATTTCCATATTTCTCATATCTTGGTCTATGTTATCTAGGAATCTTGTTCTGGGTCTTCCTCTTCTTCTTTGACCAATAGGTCTATCAAGGAGCGTTTTTCTAGCTGGGTCGGTTTGCTCCATCCGCATTACATGGCCTACCCACCTCAGATGTCCTATCTTTATGTGTTTTACGATATCTGGTTCCTGGTATATCCTATAGAGTTCGAAGTTGTATCGTCTTCTCCAGACACCATTTTCATTTACCGCTCCATAGATGCGCCTTAGTATTTTTCTTTCGAAACATCCTAACATGTTTTCATTGCTTTTTGTTAAAGTCCAGGTTTCTGAACCATATGTTAGGACTGGGCGTATTATTGTTTTGTAGAGTTTTACTTTTGTATTTCTTGATATAACTGTAGATTTAAAAAGGAGATTAAGCCCAAAATAGCATCTATTAGCCGTGCAAATTCTGCGGTTTATCTCTGCGGTAGTGTCATTTTCAGTATTGACGAGCGTTCCCAGGTATACAAATTCGTTAACTGCTTCGATGACGTCATTTTCTATAACAAGTGGCCGTAGTGTTTGTGGTTGCGTACCTATTTTCATGTATTTTGTTTTGTTGGTGTTTATTATTAAACCCATTTTTGTAGCCGCTTCCTTTAATGCTACGTACGCCTCTCGTGCTGCGTTTTCCGTTCTCCCAACAATATTGATATCATCAGCATATGCTAAGATTTGCACAGATTTGTTATATATTGAACCGGTAGTTGTGATTTGTGACGTACGTATTACTTTTTCCAGAGCTAGATTGAATAGTATACAGGAGAGTGGGTCTCCCTGACGTAGCCCGTTATTTGTTTTAAAAGGTTCAGAGAGTTCCCCCTGGATTCGTACTTTGCATTCAACTTTTTCAAGGGTTAGTTTGGTTAAACTTACCAACTGATTTGGTACTCCTAGGTCTATCATTGCTCTAAACAATTCTCTTCTATATACAGAGTCGTAGGCTGCCTTGTAGTCTATAAATATGTGGTGCGTGTCTACACCGTATTCCAGTGTTTTCTCTAGAATTTGTCTTAGGGTTGAAATCTGATGAATTGTTGATTTACCACCTCTGAAACCAGCCTGGTATTGTCCTATTATTCGCTCTGCATATGGTGCCATACATATGCAGAGTCCTTATCATAACAGTCAAGATTAAAGAAAACAGGGTCACATATTTACCTATCACAAATTGTTAAAGTAATCGTGAAGAGAGATAGCAAGATTTTACACGTTAAGATTGATGATAGCGAGGAGTTGATAGAGATGGACTGTGACGAAACCCTCTGGGATTGCTAAGAAGAGAAAAAAACAAATATTTAAAAACTTAGGTCATATTATACCGGCGAACCACCATCAATTTTGGGAAGAACTGCCAACTTACGATTAATAATAATTTTCATTTTGTATTTTTAAATAAACGTTTTTCGTAAATACTTATGTTTTATTCAACAAATGTTCATAAAAAATATTATTAAAATATTTAAATGTTTTGGCTTTCGAGGCAGTTATATAAATTTTATAATAATTACATAGTTAAAACCAAGCTTAAGACAAATTTGGATAATATGTGGTTTTCGCTAAGTAAACTTGACATAATTCTTTGCTTTGTTAGCGTGTGTGTCTAATAACTAATGTCCATATGGTAATTTTGTAATTTTCTTTAAAAAAAAAAAGTTAACTACGATGCTACACACTCTACCCTAAATGATTTTATGTTATTATTGTACCAAAAGCACAAGGGATTAAACAAAAATCTTTAATCGCGTTTTTCTCAAAACTCGCTATAGTGGAGATACGGGGTTCTTTCTTAATAGGGCAGTATTGTGGGAAGTAACGTTTTGAAAATTATATTTTAATACAGTCAACATTCCTATTTGAATGATATTAAAGATGTCACAAAAATTTGGAGAATGATAGTGACAGATGAGAAGAGAGTGTTTTCTAAAGAACAAATTCCTGAACAAGAAAATCCAGCTAAATGTGGTACTCGCTTAAAATTTTATAAAACAAAAACAGTAATTTTTGAACATGCCACAAAATGTGATGTGTTCACTTAAAAATTCCATCTAAAATAAAATCAATATTGTTAAGCTCTCTGAATATTTTCTATTATCTCATTTCATTCTGTTGTTTTTGTAACGGTTGAAGTTTATATTCAGTTAAAATTTGTAAACCTTTTTAAGTATGCTGCTCAATGTTCTTTTCAAATCAATTTTCAAAGCTTAGGTTGTAATAGCGATTGAGTATGTTACCATAATTTAGATTATTTCACAAATGGCTGTGATATTTAAAATAAAAAGAGGCTATATTATAATAATTTCTGTGCGAATTTTTATTTTGCAAGCAGTTGTGGATTAAAATTATTTAGATCCAACACGGAATCATTTTAAATGAGAATTTATAATTTTTAATAACCTTTACATGTTCCACGACAAAAACCTACATCTAAAAAGATCAAAAATAAACCATAAGTTAAGAAAATATTTATGATTTATGATTTAGACATGTTTTTGTATTATATCTGCACACTGATCACGAATTTGTTGTCAAAATCGTTTGTAAGTTATACCATTTTTATTAATTTTCTCAATACAGGAAGTGGGTATTTCAGTTTTGGCAGTTTTTGACATAATAACTTTGAGTGATGAATCAGAATCTGTAGTCAGTTTTTCTCTATATAATACAGCCTTTTCAATCTAAGACTGGACAGATAAACAAATATAATCTATAGGATCAAAATTTTATTTTCGTAATTTTATTTTGATCATATAAAAGGATTAACTAAATAATCACATTTCATTGGAAAATGCTTGTTTCTAGTAAATCTTTAAAACATATTGGAAAAGAAAAAGATTAACTTAGTTCACAAATCAACATGCACATGTGACAAAAATGAATTCTGATAATAGAAAGAGTCTACTACCCTATTTTTCACATAAAAGTAGACCATGAAAAATGAATAAGCAGTTTGTTTCAATTCAATTACAATTTACAAAATCGTTACAAAGTGTAGCTGGTCTTGAATGACAGTCTTAAAACATTAATACTTCAGTTTTTGTTTATTACATATAGGATAGAATAGTAGTAGTTCCAATAAAGTTCATATACTTTATGTGATTATTATTAAAATAAAAATGATTAAGATCTTTTGTTTAAAATCAGATTAAAGATTTTCCTACTATTTTAACAACTACAAAAAGTATTCATTCCATTGATCTTTAGGAAGACAATAAATTTATTATGAAATATATTTTTCCATAAAAAATATCAAATCCTTATACTTACTTTGCTTGTAAAAAGTGTTCCTTATTATATTTATGCTTCTTAGTACCCATCATCCTGTTGACATTATTCCCATTACCTTGACCCCTTTCAGACCTGTGGAAGCTGTCTCTTGGTGTGTAAGAGAAATTCAATAAATGATTCAGGCTCTGCTTCTTACTGCCTGGTAAAAAAACTGAACCCAATTCCACTTGGTGGTTGTCTATATCTTCTAGGCTGGGCGTCTCATTTCTAGCCAGGGATCCACACAAGCCACCACCACGGGGCTTAGGTCGTTTATCAAAGGTTTTGACGCGCTGAGGTTGAGGTTTTCGAGATATTTCTGGTTTTGAACTAAGACTAGAGCCCGTAGACTCGCGGCGTCTACTGCCGCGGGGCCACGGTTTACTACTAATGCCATCTAAAACAGAAACATGCTATCAGCCATATTAAAAAATGGCAACTTAACTTTATGTTAATTATTCAATGTTATGTATATTTAAAGGCGTTCATTTTAAAAACTTGTTCTCTTAGAAATACTTCTGGATCAAAGACTAACATACTTGCAAAATTTGTCAGATCAAAAATTTACAATCTCACATTGATGGAGGTGTGAGCGTGTGATGGAACCAAATACTTAAGGGTTACATTGACTTTCCACCAATGATCATGTTGATTTGACTACACTCCTAAGAAAAAAATTATTTCATCAACAATTATTTGTCCTTTCCACGGTTCAAAGAAGAATGACATAGAGGTTCTCCAATCTAATGGGAATCAGTACTATTCATAGAAATTGTGAATGTCTATGGCTTTATTGTTTCTTTATCAGTTTTACACAGTTCAGTTATTTTGAAATAATTTAGTGTTACTGTAGTTATCGTTAGCTTGATAATGACTCAAAAATAATTGACTGAACAAGAAGTTTGTGGTTTTTTAAACCAAAGTGATTAGAACATTTTACGCTACCTACTGAAAGATAATAATTCCGACAGTTGTTAAATGACAATAGTGAAAATGAGGAAAATAATTTGCTATTAGCTGAACCAAAGGTAATTTTTGATGAAAATGTTTCAGATATTCAAAATAAACAACTGCTTCACGATAATATATCCCAATGCCATGTACCAGATTTTTATGATAAGTTAACAGTGATAATAACATCTGTAAGATAAGTTACAATAACGGTAATTACAGAAAAGTATTAAAAGATCTATGTATTCATTTCAAAACCTTGTGATAGACAAAGTTCTTATGTTTTTCAGAGGGAGGATATCTTGCGTTAATTTATTTCTTTAAAGCTGCCTTGATTTGGGATAAAATGTTTCATTTTTGTGGACAACAAACCCTGGTAAATTTACTCTTTCTTACATGTGGAAATGGGAGTGTCTGCTCCTTGTTTTAGGCTGTTTAAAGCTCCTTCAAGGCTTTAATTGCATTGGAGGAAATGATTTGCAAAGACTGAAATGGCAAGGTGGCGGAGGTTTCAGAAATTGTGATAGACAGTCTCCTTTTGGTTTACCTCCATTAGATTGTGTAAAAGGGTTTCTTTTGGGACAGTAAGCTGAGTAATAAAACCAAAACTCAAATACAGGCATATCATAAAGAAAACAGTCCTTTCCAGAATTTTTGTACTTTTTTTAGCAACAGGTGGATATTATGAACTGTAAACCGAACTTGACATTCTTATTCACACAGGGTCTAGTACATAAACAAATAAATTCAATGAGAATTTGGAAACTTCAGAGAACATAATAATTGATACTAATGGAGCCTTATTTGAACTGAAAAATTTACTGTGATGGAACAGTGAAAACAATGTAATTTTCATGTTAAACTTTGAAAAAATTGAGCAAGATTCAGTTGATTTTTTTCAAACAAAAATTTACTGGATCCTAGGAAAAAAAGTAGTGAAGTATAGACACACCATCTTTCATTCATTTTGTGAGTGTAAATGGCAACATAATCAAATATTTCAACACAGCTTTTTGCAATAGTAAAAGAAACAAGCAAGTACAGAAAAAATTCAAATTCAAAACCAACTGGAGACTGACAATAATAACAAAACATGTGCAAATATAATTTGCAGATGATGATGATGATATCATAGCTAGAACAGAAGAGATATGATACAAGAATTTAAATTGAAAGAATGAGCTGCACAAAGCAGCGACCTAAAAATTAAATAAATCAAAATGAAATATATGAATAATGACAAAACGAGAAGATTGAAACATCTACAGAATATTACCATAGATCAAAATAAATTTTAAAAATTTTACATACCTAGGGCTCATTAGTCACCTACATTAGTCAAAATGTCTGCAAAGAGTTTAAAAGAAGAGCTAATAATGTGAATAAAACATATAATGGGCTATTTAAACATCTAAGATGTGATAACATTTCAAGAAAACCAAATGTTAAATATACAAAACCCTGATATGACCAGGGCCCTGATTCTAATTGAGATTTCGACTCAAAACATGTCGAAATTAATATGGCGACGTCGAAATGCGACTTTGCGAACCTTGTGGATTTCAGCTGAACTAACCAAACGACGTCACTAAATTTCGATTTATCGAAATTAATTTCAACTTCAAGAAAGTGGTTGAAATTTAATTTCGAGTCGAAATTAATCTGACATGACTGACTGGACTGGGAGAAGTGAACTTAGGTTCAGTTTAGGTAGGCGGTGTTTTGATCCTTGCAAGGAAAACTGAGGCAAAAAGTATTAATATGGCTGTGCTTTACGGACATTTGCTAGTTTTGGAGGAATTAGAGAGGATAGATATCCGACGCTCATAACGGAGGATAAGAAGAATGTTACGGGATACTCAAAATTCTTTTTCACTAAGTGATGCTCAATTTAGGCAGCAATTCCGGCTTAATAAACAAGCTGCAAATTATTTAATAAGGGTATTAGAACCATATTTGGAAGAAGATGTTTATGCCTCTAGGATACCTAAAATGTTTAGGGTTAGTATTACTAAGCTGCAGTAAATTTAAAAATATATTAGAATATAACCACTAAGTCAAATCTTAGTGGTTATAACTTAAGGATCTCCCACATCGCCTTTTTTTTCTTGCCATCTTTTCTTTCAATTCAAAATATAATTGAGAATGGCCACTATTTATGATTTAACAACTCAAACAAGAAAAAAAAGACGTTCACGTAACGTAAACAAAACAAACATTCAACAAGCGTAGTGCAGCCAATAAACAACAGGGCCAACCCAAATTTTCAGCAGTGTCAAAATGATAAAGTAAATATCCCCAGTTTTAACTACAATCGAAATGAATCAGAATCGCTAGCAATTGCGACTGTCATGGCGTAGTCGCTTTTAAATTTCGACATCGAAATGAAATAGAATCAGGGCCCAGCTCTTGTGTATGAATGGACTACCTAAGCTCTGGCATCACAATGGGTGGGGCTCTCAATGTTCATGTTTTAAGATTATGGTATTGTTTGATTGAAACTTTATTGTTTACTGTATTTCAAGGTATTTTGTTGTTGTTTTTATCAGGGTTATTTCAAAATTAATCAACAAATCAATGAATTTATTTATGAAGTTGAAAAATATGGAAAATTTAAAAAAAAGACTAAATATATTCATTTCCTTGTAGTTTAAGTAGTTAATAGTAGTTTTGTTGTCATTACTGAAAAATTCAGTGATACTGGATATCTGCAACACATGTTTACTAGCCATTACATGCCCAGATATAAAAAATAATAAACTCAAAAACTATTACAATATTCAAAAACATTTTTTTAAACACTATGGCAATTTGATGGAAAGGTTTTCACAAAATGTTATATTACAACTAAAAGTTCTTATTCACTACTTAAACTATGAGAAAACGAATATCTTTTACAGGATAAAATCACTGACAACTAAAAAAGAATAAAACAAGAATTTAAATATTTTTTAACTTCTTAAATAAATTCAATCATTTATTGATTTATTTTAAAATAACCCTTAATCGTTTAAGTTTTAACCAAACAATAACATAACTTAAAAATATGAACATTAAGAGTAAATATCTTGATAATTTGATATTCTTACCTCACAAACAACAAATAATACCAATCACACATAATGAATGTTCATAACCAAAAGTCCTTATTTACTCTTCATACAATCAAAAAACCCATATTTTCAACCTCTTATGGGAAACATACACAGGAATTAGAACTGTTTGGAAAGGTTTTTTAAGCCCCACCCATTGTGATGTCAGACTTAGGTAGTCCATTAAAGGCATCTTAATGTGTACATATTAGATGTATTAATGTTTCATGTCCCAATTTTGAGAATAGGTATCTCATCAACATATGTCTGTGTTGTCTACACAGATATATGGGATATAAAGGTAAAATATGAAAGACTAGTGTAGATTAATAATTGTACTAGACAAATGACTTTGTGGTTTGTCACTGCCTTCAACGTTGTAACATAGACAATGCTTTTGGATTTTTCTAGTGGGGATCAAACCCACACCATTCAGTACAGAGAGGGTTACACCATAGTGATTTTTTTACTAAAACTACTTCTTGCAATAGTTGTTCATCATCTGATGAATGTTCTATATGTAATAATTCATTATTTTGAATGCTTTGATGACAAACATCAAGATTGCTCTTGTATCAGTATTGTTTTTCTTTTGCAAACTTTCTCCAAATTAATGTTATCCCCCTCTCTACCTTATGACAACATTGCTTTTACAGTTGTCAAAAGAACCAAGATGTACAGTCTTGTATTTTACAGACAGAATATTATCATACCATATATACATGATACTATTTGACCAGATGTGAATGACAACCTATAACAACCTGGCAACAATGTTGTTGAAGTATAATAACCATAACCAAATCATCCCAATTGAACTGTTCTTCTATATGCATGTATATTCTTTGATAATATGTTCTATATCATTGATATTGAAAATTCTGGTTTTTATTTAAAAACTAAGAATTTTCTGCTATGTTAAGATACATCCTTAATGTTTGTACAGTAACACATTTATACTTGTTGATTCCTATAGATTGTGGTGACATTTCTATAATTTAAGCTCAGATATTAAGTCAAGCTTGAATCAAAATTAGCCACTCAAATATCACAAATGTTGAGTCTTCTAATTTTATTTACTGTTACAAAATATGGAATTGTATAAAGATATAAGAGCAAGAGAGCATGAGGCACCACTCACCAGTAATTATTATTTGACCTTTTAATTTATAGGACCTTGACCATGCAACAAAATAGTGCATCTATAAAATTACATACATAATTTATTGATTTCTTAAATGTATGTACATAAAATGTGCTTTTCCAGATATTTATCCTTTAATCCACAATATTTGCACACTCCAGATTAAAGTTTACTGTATATGCCTCATCTTATTTATCAAATAGATAAATTTATTATATGTACCTACTGGCACATATAAGCAACTGCTTCAAATGTCACTTAACAATTGTTCATATTCAACACTTAAAAACATGTTTAACTATTTATATGTACTTTGACCTTGTTTGTTAATGATTTTAAAATCTCATACATAATATCCAATAAGTTCACAATTTTAAAATTACCATGTGCTCAAGATAAGATGTTATCTAATCTAAAAATAAATTCTAATAATTATTAACCTTACCAGATTTTTAAATTTATTTAAAATATTTAAACCACAAAATATTTTCTAAAATAAAAACTTTAAAATACAAAATTGAAAACTTGTTTAATATTACGTAATTATCGAAAGTGTTTGTTTTTTAAACATAATTAAAAACAAAAGGATATTTGCTTGTAAATCATGTTCGAAAAGCCAAATATGTATTGAACTGACCTTGTACATGTGACCCTTTTGTTGCACAGATACATACCTTTTTTGGAATCAGTAGTGGAGCCTTTTGCAAGAGGCAAATTGCGATTTCCTTTCTTCTCCATCCCTACGTCCTCCAGTATTAGTAGATGATAATTTATTGGAGTTTGAAGCTCCTCCACAAGGAGTGGCTATGCACAATTTGAAGGCAGACATTTTAAAAAGCCATGTTTATAAAATCCCAAACAAGAAAAAACCGTAAAATAACAGTAATTTCTTAAATTTGAATGACAAGAAGGATATGTTGGAACAAATAGGCCGAAAATCTCGGGAGCAGGAGACTCCCCTCGTCGAAAACGACGATTTCTTTGTTACAAAACACTCTCACGATCTCGCCGCGATTATGGCGACGGGAAATGATTTAATTTTCTTGTTGACGGCGCAGAAACGTCAGAATTTGTACGCATGTGCCAAAAAACAAATTCAGTGTTGCCAAGCGTTTTCAAGAATTTATTTTTGCATTATTATGGCTCAACAACCGACCACCGTAATTTATCACTAATGTCTAGAGCCTGACCCACTATGAGCCGCGTAATGTAGGTTGCCTATTATGAATTTGAATCGGGGAAATTACTGAAAGTCCCGACTTGTACTCGATATTGAGTTTGTGGCGCGAAATGACAAAAGCCTTCCTGCCAAGTTCGTCAACGAATTAAAGGAAACATTGCAAGAAATATGGGATTCGTTTACATTAGAATTTTGTCAGAACTTGGTAAAAACTATGCCTCAAAGAATTGTGGATGTCATTAAAAATAAAGAGGATGTAACTCAGTAGTAAACTTTCACATTTTTTTTGTTAATATTACATATTCTATGCGTTTTTCTAATTTATTATTATTCTGTTTAATCAATAGTTTTCATTACGTCATTTTTTTTTCATAATGGCTTTGGCATAGCCAATTAGCCAGACTATTTGTGGTAATTACAATTTTTGATTTTATTACCTAAGCCTATTTATAATATAAATGTATAGGAAGTAATGAAGTAATATGTTGGTATACACATTCAATTTTTGACATATTTACAATTTTTGATTTGAATACCTAAAACTACTTATAATTTAAATTTACAGGATGTTATGTATTCGTAGATACATTTTAATATCTGCTTATTATTTGAAAAAATAATTGTATTTAAATTGACAGGCAATGAACAATTTAGCTCAATTAGTTTTTCATACATCATTTTGATACTTTGTTTGTACTGTCCACACTCCAATATAAAGTGCTGCAGATCTCCCACTTTACCACAGGAGCAATATGGGTTATCAGTAATACCTATGCTGTGTTTGTATGCAGGAGTGAGTGCGTGGTTTGATCTTATTCTGTTTATTGTTTTTATAAATAACCTATTTGTCTCATATTTGAACCATCTCTCATTGGGTATTAGTGGTTGGCAAGCTCTAAAGTTTATTCCAGTTGTACTTTGGTTGTATAAACGTTGCCATCTTTGTTTGCAGTTGTTTCTACTGATATTATCTATGTCTGCTACTGGAAGAAGTATGTTGTTTATATTATGTTTGGTTAAAGCTGCAGATTTAGCTAATTTGTCGCCTTCTTCATTTCCTAATATTCCAGAGTGTCCTTTTACCCAACAAATAATAATCAAGCTACCTGCGGAAATAATATCATAATGTAACTTCTTTATTTGTATCTCAATATGGTTTAGGTTTTTTGTGGTTTTGATAGAAGTGAGTTTGTCCATAATGCTTCTACAATCAGTCAGAATGATATAATTATTCATACCAATAGAGGCTATATATTTTAACGCAAGAAATAAAGCTGATAGTTCGGCAGTATATATTGAAGCTTCATTGGGCAATCGACATGATTCTTTGAAATCAGAATTCCAGTGATATGTTGCACAAAAACGTTGTTCAATGCATTAAAATTTACGCTGCGCTTTCATTTTTGTTCTCTAAAATTTAATTTACTTATCAATCTAACGTTGGGCCAACTGATATGAGAAGGTGCTTGTATATCCTTTAGAATTTCGTTTTTCAATAATAGTGAAGAAAATAGATTCATTAGCTTATATATTTTAAATTTGCGATTGAAATATCCTTCTAAGTAGGATATAAATTCAGTGGCGGCTGGTGTGGTAAAATTTTGGGTAGGCCAAGCCAGCAAATTATATATAGCTATGTGTAATCAGTGACGGATCCAGAGGAAGGGGTCACGGGGTCATGACCTCCCCCTAACTAATTTTTTAATGATTTCTCTGTTCATTTCAACTTCTGCGTTGTATCCAATTTTTGCGATTTTAAATTTTTCATCTAGCAAATTGCGAACAGAAAACGCCTTCTTCTGTACTTCCTTAAAGTACAGGAAATTACTTAAATGTTCCTTGCAACTGGAGTGTTTTTTTAAGGAGGCAGACATATTTTTCAAATCAAAGTATCCTTCACAAGTCCATACACATTTCTTATTAGAAAATAATAAACACGGTCAACAATATAGTCTGTTTTTCGTAATACTTCCAGACAACCTTTTTCCCATCTTTTTTGTCAATACGCAATGTTAGAGTAGGCCTTTCATTCATAATATTTTTTTTTCTATCAATTTCAGTTCTTCTAGATAATGGCGATTCCAATAGTGAAACAACAATGTCCAAACACTCACTATCAACATTATTATTACTGCAACTTCGTAAAGCGTCATAAAAACTCATTTTTATTGTATCAGTTATAAAACAATCTCACATATGTAAGTTGCATACAATCAGGCGATATAGAAATGATACAAATGGGATTTTTTTTCTTCGAATTTTACGAATTTTTTAAAATTTATTTGAGTAACCGTGCACTTGTTTGCAATTGTGTTGTTTGTTTAAAAATATGTTACAATTATAGATTATTACACATTTTTTTATCATAATTTAAAAGAAAATTTATATTACAATTCGATAATTACATTACAAGTGACAACGATGGTCGACGTAGGCCCGATCGTCTGGTGCCTAAACAGCAAGCATAAACACGACAATATAAATCGTTGTCCGGCAAGCTGCTTAACTTCAAACGCTTTTTGTACGGGGATCTTATGTGAGCTGGGTCGGCCAGTTACGATCGGGCCTATTAATGATATTTAAAATGCCTGAATACGATTCGATGCTTTCTGTGGTAATATAATAACATAGTTGTTTTAACAGACGTTAATGTATTGAGTGATTTAGTACATTTAAAAGTTATTTACATGCATTAACATAATTTTTGAATATATGTTTTTCAATTTTAAAGCTCTTAAAATTATTGGGTAGGCCCGGCTTATCCTGCCTACCCCCAAAAGCCGCCACTGTATAAATTACTTCTATGCTTTTTTAGGGATAGTAAATTGAGTATAAACAGACTGCCTGATTTAAGGCCATAGGTCCGTTAAACGAAATAAAAAATTGCATTATTAAATAATTTATTAAATAACTAAAAACCTAAAACTAATACTATACTGTCTCTGAAAATAAATCTAGCACATGAGTTTTTTTGGCAATCATTTTAATGTATCTATTTATAATTACTATAATTCTAAAATAACAACAAATATATATTACTTCTAAATATTTAAACAAAATATTTTTATAACCTATTAAACGAATTGGAATTTATGTAAGGTTCTTGTTTCTTCATTCCTATATTGAACTATTAAACTTCAGGATTATATAGAATTTAAGGGATTAATGGATAAATTGGTTGTAAATATAAAAAGTAATAAGGTCATAAGTATAAAAGTGGTTGTCTTCATATGAATCAGCTTTACTTTCTGCTTCAAAACCTAAATTTTTTCATAACCACTCTCCAAATATTCTGAGAACAAAATTGCACTGAATATGTCAAATTAAAATTTGAATAAACATATCTATTAATGACCTAAAAGCTAAAGGGCTAGTAGCTTCGAATATATATATATATATATATATATATATATATATATATATATATATAAAATATTATTGCACATAAAACGGTACTAACAGTTAACAAAGTTTTTTCTAAACTTAAAGACCAATCCGCACTCTTGTCTTTAACGGATGTTGTTTACTGTATACCGTGCGGATCATGTGAACAAGTATACTATGTCAAACATCAAGATGCCTTAAAGACCGCATTACATCCCACAAGTCAGATAATAGACTGCATCCTGAAAAAAGTGCATTGGGTGAACATGTATTTAAAAATGGACATTAGATAGATTATAATAACATCAAAGTAGTAGAACAGGAAAGTAACACCACCAAAAGACTTTTTCTTGAAATGGCCTATATTTGCCAAAATAATAATGCAATGAATCATAGAACTGATATTGGTCATCTAAATCAAATGTTCTCCTATTTGTTACTACTAGATAAATGCAATAATAACACAAACAATAATTTATCAATTGACATTTAAAAGAATTTTGTCAGAATAATGTCATGTATTTATTTAGAATAATTAAGTGTTTTTGGATGAAGATATTGTCTTATGGAATTTAATATATTCTGGAAATTAACCACGATTGTGCAGGGCTCGGAAAATACAAGTTTTAGAACAAGAAACAAATTATTTTGTTTTTGTTATGTTAAAAACAAAATTATTCTAATAGTTTTAAAGTATTTTATTAAAAATTTTCTCTAAACTATACAAGAATTTTGTTTCCAACGTAATAATTTGTTCTTTTATAATCCACAGTTAAAAGTGCATTCTATTTGATATAGAGGAAACTAGATTTACAAAGAACAAAAATACAGCCCCCTAACGTTACTTATTATAATTCTAAAACTGTCATTTTTTAATTACTGAAAAAAAAAACTGTTTTAATAACACCAAGTTTGCAAAGATCGGTTAAGCGAAACCGAGGTTATAGGCGTCTTTCTATAACAAGGTTCCCATTCTCCCCTACCTCTTATTTAAAAAGGTAAACTAAAACTTATAAAATCAAATATTTTCCAGTGTCCTTTAATTTGGTAAGTTTTCGCTAAGTTTTGTTTTTTTTTTTTTAATTTTTCGTTGTTTATTTACGTCATCTAGTAGTGTACCTACAACACTAAATAGATTAGAGATTTCTCTTGAGACTACTTTTATTACAAACATTTTTATCCCGAGCCTGTATTATGGTCCATTCTCGAGATATGGACGAGAGCCGTTCTTAGTTGGCTACCCAGTACTTAAGACCTGAGGCGAATTGTATATTGTAGACCTCCAAAACGGTCGACAGAATACAGTAAACAGATGGTGGGTATAGATCTTATTATTTTTATATCTGTTCTTTTACTATTTGTTTACGCTTTTTAGGAATCTTTTATAATTTGTTTTAGTGTGTTCTAGTCTAGGTCATAGCAATTTTTTCAGCGTACATATTAAAAAATAATAGAGGAAAAGAAAAAAATTCCAATTCTGATAATGGTATTAGATTCGATGAATTCTATTCGAAATTCCGAATATAGAGGAAATACTATTAATGGATATATACAGAGTACGAGATAAAACTGAAAATAAAGTTATTTGGAAAGCAGATGTATTGTTAAATCCCTTGACAAAGCTTGTCTATACAATGGAGTTATGAAATGTTTGTTAAAATAACAAATGTTAGCATTTTTTGCTTAATAATAATCCTGAAAATCTAAAATATTAATGTATAATACTAATAAAATCACATTGCATCGAAATGGAACCTATGGGACTCCGACAACCTCTCCTTCTTGTCCTCCTGTCGCTCTTTCCAGTGCAGGACGCCAATTATCACAGTAATCAAACCACATACGGTAGTCAAGGCCGCGACTGACATTAGGATCAGTTTGCTGGGCGTCACAAACAGTTGAGCTTTCCATTTGTAAGGCTCGGTGGTAGGCCACGGTATGACTACCATTTGAGAATTCGGGATGATTTGGGTCCAGTCTTTGGAGTAGTTTGAAAGTCCAACTGTGACTTTGTCTACAAAATTTGGCGTTCGGCCTAGACCAAAGATTGTATATGGAAGGCTGAGACTAAAATGAGCCGATTGGGGAAGCTGACATGAGAGTCCGTGACGGATATTGCCTTCTTGTGTTGTTGTTTTGTAAGATATGGAAGGACCTAAAATCAAAAGTTTTAAAAGGATTTATTTTATGACCTATAATTTTTAATAAATTACTACCTACATTACTTATAAAAAATGACTTTTTATTTAACATTTTTAACTTAAAGTGGGATAGTTCCCGGGTATGGGTAATCAGTTAGCTGGTTATTGCAGACCAAAACTCATGTAAGTAATGTTTCGAGTAGGGACATACCGTTCCCGGACAGTTAAATCTATATTCATCGACATTCCGATAAAATTCCAAAATATTCGATATTTTTGTCCATGAGTGTAGTTATAAATAATTCTGTATTCTTAATAAAAAGTTTAAATGGATATAATAGAAATGAGTTGTTACTTGGAGATTCTGATTATACAGTGAAGCCATTTTTAAGGAGTACACTAAACAATCCATGAAGAAAATTTCTATAACAAATTCCATATTAAAACCAGATATGTAACAGAACTTTTTATGTATGGAAGAAAAGGTTTGGGTACTATTTTATCCAATCGAAGTTGCTTTTAAGTCGAAAAGATTCAACCGTTCTAATCTACAGCAACATTCTATAACCTAGCGAGAGATCAAAAAGACAATTTTGAAGATTAATTGCTAAATAAAGTTAATGAAGACATTATTGAACTTTCTGAAGTTGAAGATGTTTCAATTAACCTTATATGTATAATATTTTAGCGTTATAGAGAAACCTCAAAAGAATCATTAATACACATTTTTTTTATTTGTTAATAAATTTTTCTTTACATAATTTAATTTTTTTCTGTCCCCCCAAAAACTATAATCAAAAGATATTAAAACATTTGTGTGATTTCTTTGACAATTAATTAAATATTTATGTGTTTACATACAAGAAGTTTATTGTTTTAAACATTTAATTTTTAATTATTTTGAAAGTTTGTCATCATCATTCTGGCTTTACAACCCCGCGTGGGTCCTAGCCTCCTCAAGAATTTCTCTCCAGTCGTCCCTATCCATCGACTTTCTCCACCAAGCACGTATTATAACCATAATTATATTTTTATTTTTTTTTCACCATATTTCTCGTGTATTAATCGATGTTATCAAGGAACCTTGTTCTGGGTTTTCCTCTTCTTCTCTGACCAATGGGTCTATCAAGGAGCGTTTTTCTAGCGGGGTATTTTGTTCCATCCGCATTACATATCCCAGTGTGATCCAACCTCAGGCACGCGGGCCGCATGCGGCCCGAGGCTCGTTAAACTGCGGCCCCCGCAAACACATTTCAAAAATATTTCCATTGATAACTTTTACCTGTTCCAACCCTGTCTAACTTTCCGTAATCTTAAGAAAGTAGTTAACCTTGAACACCCACTCCCGATGAGCGGACAGTTAGCTTCAGTCAGCTGCACGTGTCGTGTTGAATTAACAGTGGCGAATAAATTGAATGTTAAATTCAGAATGAGTAGTGCCAAAAAACGCAAAATTTTCGAAGAGAATCGTACGTTCCAAGGAAAATAGGAAAATCAATATTTCTTCATCGAATTAAAAGGCAAACCTCAGTGCATTATTTGTTGTCAAGTACTGGCGGTATCAAAAGAATACAATATTAGTAGGCATTAGGAAACCCAGCACAAAACAAAATACGACAAATATCAAGGTGAAGCTCGCAATACTCGTAAAAGAACATAAAGCTAAATTGAATAAACAAAAATCTCTATTTACAAAACCGACAGCTGTTCAGTCATCAAGCTTAGCAGCATCATACGAAGTATGTTTAGAGCTTGTCAAAAGTAAAAAAGCATTTAGGGACGGAAAAATGATCAAGCGGTGTGTCGTTAAAATGGCGCGATCCTTTGGAGATGAAAAGATGGCCAAAAATTTTCAATGTGTTTCAGTTTTCCATCAAACTGTATCACGTATTTAAAAAAATGGTCGACACAGTTCGTGATTGTTTGTACTACTTCTTCAGCTATTAATTTTTGTTAGATGCATCAGTGATCAAGATTTTTGTGTAACTGAGGAACTTCTAAAACAGCACCACATGGAAGACGGGACCAAAGGTATAAATATATTTGAAGCAGTTAGTAACGCTGTGAAAAATATAGGTGGTTTTCAAAAGTGCTCTTGCGTTTGCACTGACGGAGCAAAAGCAATGACGGGACGCATAACGAGATTGGCTGGACTTTTGCGGGAAAATGGCGTTAACTTTGTTATGTTTCATTGCATTATCCGTCAAGAGGCTCTCTGCGGAAAGATAATTAAAATCAACGATAGTATGAAAACTGTAATGCAGATAGTAAACAGCTTAAGAGGAGGAAACAGAGCTTCAGCGACACCGAAAATTCATCTCTTTCTTGGAGGAATTAAATACTGAATATAAGGACGTCCCCCTACATTCAGAGATACGCTGGTTGAGTGCAGGTAAATGACTTAGAAATTTTTTTTCTTTAAGAAAAGAGATCCTACTGTTTTTTTAAACGGAAATTATTATTAACACGGACGTATTTATAACAAAGCTTAAGAACAAAACATTTCTTCATGAACTGGCATTTCTAACAGACATTACCTCTCACTTCTTCTTCATGTGCCTTGTCCGTTCCGAACGTTGGCAATCAACATGGCTATTCTGACTTTGTTTACGGCAGGTCTGAATAGTTCAGCAGATAACAATCCGAACCATTGCCGCAAGTTTTGGAGCCACGAGTGTCTTCTCCTCCCTGGACCCCTTCTGCTGTCTATTTTCCCTTGAACGATCAGCTGTAGTACTCTATATTTATTATGTCTCATAACGTGACCCAAGTATTCCAACTTTCTTTTCTTTATACTTATTCCTATCTCTCTCTCTCTTTACCTATCCGGCGTAGTACCTCTTCGTTGGTCACGTGCTCAGTCCAGGATATACGTAATATACGTCGGTAAGCCCACATTTCGAAGGCCTCTACTTTTTTCATCAATGTTGCGGTCATTGTCCACGCCTCCATTCCATATAACAAAACCGGGAATACATAACATTTCAGAAGTCGAATTTTGAGAGGTAGGGTGAGGCTTTTAGAGGTGAAAATTTGCTTCATGCTAGTGAACGATGCTCTTGCCTTTTCTACTCTTATACGTATTTCCTTCGCTTGATCCCAATTTGAGTTAACTGTTGTTCCCAAGTAGATGTACGAATCCACGTGTTCAATTCTTTCATTGTCTAATATCAGTTGCTGTGGTGGTTGTTTTGTACCTCTCACTTGAACACATTAAACCTACAACTCCAGGGGAAAAATAAGACAGTATCACAGTTGGTTGGTCAAATTGAGACATTTCGCAAAAAACTTGATCTTTTCGAGAACTGCATGAAAATAAACGACCTCACACATTATCCTGCGTGTTTCGAAATAAATCAAGAAGAAACCATGGTCGATTTCTCGAGGTTTACAAAAGTTCTTACAGAAATAAAAAGAGAATTCGATGAAATGTTTTCGGAATTTGATGCGCTAAAACCCGATCTTGAGCTTTTTAACAATCCAATGGGAGTCAACATTCAGAACCAATCAGCAGAATACCAATTAGAGCTGTGCGAACTACAGTCCGGTTCGTTTTTTCAAGCAAAGAAAAATGAAGACATTAGTACCTTTTCGAAATTAGTCTCCAAGGATAGTTTTCCTAAACCTCGTAACTTTGCGTTGAAACTATATTCAATGTTTCTTCTTCTTCTTCAAGTGCCATCTCCGCGGCGGAGGTCGGCAATCATCATAGCTATTCGGACTTTTGAGACGGCTGCTCTGAAAAGTTCATTTGATGTACATCCGTACCACTCTCTCAGGTTGCGCAGCCATGACATTCTACGCCTCCCTATGCTTCTCTTTCCTTGGATCTTTCCCTGCATAATCAGTTGGAGCAAGGTGTATTTCTCTCCACGTGTAATATGTCCGAGATATTCTAATTTTATTGTTTTTATTATATTTAAAATTTCCATTCAATGTTTGGTAGTACGTATATATGTGAAAGTACATTTTCTGCTTTGAAGCATATTAAATCTAAAACACGTAATTGCATGGAAAACGATTCTCTGGAAGCGTGTAATAGATTCACTACGATTAGCATAGATATAGATGTGCAAAAGTTAGTAGAGGATAAACCCTTGCCTCAAATATCCCATTGATTTTTTATTTTATGTTAAATTTTAAACATAACATGTAAATTGTAAATCATAATAAAATACTTGTAAATAATATTTCGTTTGTATATTATTTTTTAAAACTTTTTTGAACGAGTCGAGTTCTCTGGCCCTTTATAATAATTTCAAATTTAATACGGCCCGCAACGTCTAAAAGGTTGGGCCACACTGACATATCCTATCCACCTCAGACGTCCTATCTTAATATGTTTTACGATATCAGGTTCCTGGTATATTCTATAAAGTTCGAAGTTGTATCGTCTTCTCCACACTCCATTGTCATTCACTGCTTCATAGATTCGCCTTAGTACTTGTCTTTCGAAACATCCTAACACGTTTTCATTATTTTTTTGTTATTGAGTCCAGGTCTCTGAACCATATGTTAGAACAGGGCGTATTATTGTTTTGTAGAGTTTGATTTTTGTATTTCTCGATATAATTATGGACTTAAGGAGGAGATTGAGTCCAAAATAGCATCTGTTGGCCGTGCAAATTCTGTGGTTTATCTCTGCGGTAGTATTATTTTCACTGTTAAGGAGCGCTCCCAGGTATACAAATTCGTTCACTGCTTCGATGACTTCTATAACGAGTGGCCTAGGACTTGTGGTTGCGTGCTTATTTTCTTATACTTCGTTTTGTTGGTGTTTATTATTAAACTCATTCTTGTAGCTGATTCTTTTAATGCTACATACGACTCTGTTACAGCATTTTCCGTTCTCGCAACCATATTGATATGAGGCATATTTTTTAAGTAAGTACCGTTTTGCGATTCCGCCGCCGCAGCGCTACGGTCGGCGTTCCGCGCATGAGCGCTGGTTACCTACATCTCTTGTCTACGCACTGATGCCATTACAGTCTGATTCTTCATTGTATACTTGTTTACTCCAGTGTTTAAGATGCCTCCAACAATCGTGAGTCACGCTGATTGTGAAGTACGGGCTGTTATACGATTTCTTAGTGCTAAAGGCGTAAAACCGATCGATATTCATCGTGAGATTGTTGCAGTTTACGGACAAAACATTATGAGTGATGGAATGGCAAGGAAATGGGTGAGAGCATTTAAAGATGGCCGCACAAATGTGCATGATGAAGAACGGAGTGGGCGTCCTTCGGTCGTTAATGAAAATTTAGTGCAGAAAGTGGACGAAAAGGTGAGAGAAAACAGACGCTTTACAATTTCATCATTGTCCGACTGCTTTCTTCAGTATTCTCGTAGTGTTTTGTATCGCATTGTTGCCGAGAACTTGAATTACCGGAAATTGTGTTCACGTTGGGTTCCAAAAATGTTGAGCGATTTGCACAAAACCCAACGTTTAGGCAGTGTATTGACTTTCCTTGAGCGGCACCACAGTGAAGGTGAAGATTTTTTAGACCAAATTGTTACTGGTGACGAAACGTGGGTGGCCTACGTCACACCAAAATCGAAACAACAATCCATGGAATGGCGACATTCATCATCACCCAAAAGAGTGAAGTTTAAGCAAACAATTTCTGCCCGGAAAATCATGTGCACAGTTTTTTGGGACAGAAAAGGAGTATTGCTAGTGGAGTTTCTACCTCGTAATGAGACAATCAATGCAGCGTCTTATTGTGAGACATTGAAAAATCTGCGTCGTGCAATCCAGAACAAAAGACGTGGCAAGTTGAGTAACGGTATCGTTTTGCTGCATGACAATGCCCGTCCACATGTGGCTAATCAGACCAAAGATCTCATCAAATCATTTAAATGGGAAACTCTAGATCATCCTTCATATAGCCCTGATCTGGCGCCCAGCGACTACCATTTGTTCCAGCACTTGAAGAAACACCTGGGCGGTCAGCGTCTTCAAGACGATAACGAAGTCAAAACATTTGTGATGCAGTGGTTAACAAGTCAGGCGGCAGAATTTTATCAGGAGGGTATTCAAAAACTGGTGCCACGTTATGACAAGTGCCTCAATATTCACGGAAATTATGTAGAAAAGTAGATTAAGGTACAGGCTTTCATGTAAAAATAAAATTATTGCCATATCTTTGCACGTCTTTTTTTAATTCCAAAACGGTACTTACTTAAAAAACACGCCTCGTATCATCAGCATAGGTCAGGATTTGCACTGATTTATTATATATTGAACCAGTGATTGTGATTTGTGACATACGTATTACTTTTTCCAGAGCCAGATTGAACAGTATACAGGAGAGAGGGTCTCCCTGGCGCAGCCCATTATTTGTTTTAAAAGGTTCAGACAGTTCGCCCTGAATTCGTACTCTACATTCAACTTTTTCAAGCGTTAGTAAGAGTTTGTTAAATTTACCAACTGATTTTTTATTCCTAGCTCTTTCATTGCTTTGAACATTTCTTTGAAAGTTTGTTGATCCTAAAATATTAGCTGCGAATTTGGTGATCGGTAAAAAATATAATACAAAACTCGAGGTTTCCCAACAAATGAATTTACAAACTAGAATTACGCTGGTTTTTGTACGTAGATCGATTTCATAAGACGACTTTACGCAAAAGTTCAGCGATTCTTCTAAAGTGAATTATTTGTTATGAAAGTTGTACAACAGACTACAATATCAGTTTGTTGTCGTCCTAGCCTTAAAAAGGAGGAAGCCAGAAAAAATTGAGTGGAATGACTGTAGATGGCAATTGATTGGATCCTCCGTCACATGGTGACAGGCAAAATCACTAGTATATTTATAAAAATTATCTTTTTTTTATTTTTGGCAAGAGTAGGATTTTTACCCACAATACTGTATTCGTAGGAAAATTATTGTTCTTCGACCAACATGTAAATTACTCGTAGTTTGTATTTTAACTCAAAAAATATCTTTCCTTTGTCTGATTTATACAAAATTTTTCCCGATTTATCGCTACATTAAAATGATTCAATTAAGCTTTGTACTGATTTAAAAAAGTCATTTATTCTGGAAAAGTTATTTCAAAGTTTACATCTATGAACATTTAATTATTAAGATTTTTTTTATTTACAAATGTAATAAATAGTTTTATAGAATTGTATTTAGATTTAGTTATGTACTTATTTTTTCCATGGCAATAAGTACTGCGACGGAGTATTTACAAAATAATTTTTGTATATGTACAAGAAAACATTCCTGCACGAATAATATTTTTTCTCCAGGCTTCGATTCCGAATTAGACTGCTGCATTTTATGTACATGCTCTTATATATTTAGTAATAAAGAAAAACTATTATTTATTATTAATCAACTGATAGTCATCAAAAATTACTGAAACAACGTTACTTGCAGAAGATAATTAATAATAAAATTTTATTACCAAAACTATTATTACATAGATTATTTACGAAAAATTGTCAAACTATCGCAATTATAAACAAATTTAGTCGACTGTCAAAGAGTTGAGAAGCTTCTCTCGAAAATAAAATCATTTTCCTTGCGCGTATTACACATATTATGAATAAACGAAGTTGCGCGATAGTCGCGTGCCGTATAAAAATTGCTATACCTATTTGATCCAACAATTTGGAAATCTGAAACTTTCCAGAAAACTCTTTAAATATTAAATTTTAATGTAGAATTGGTTAAAAAGAGAGATTCAAAAATCTGCAACACAAATTTTAAAGTAAAAACAAATATCCCACTGGTAGCTTACGATTAAAAAAAAAATAACCATTTTGTGTATAATCAAAATTAACAGTTCCATGTTCCATGTTCCAATTAACATTAACAATCTCTGTGCTTTTAACGAACTGAGAATCAATAATACATTTTTCGACCATAAGCTCCAGTATAAATATACATTTGGAAACTCCAAGGGGCATAAATATATGATTGATTTTATAGTCACTAATAGAAAAATCCACCCAAAGCAAATTCTAGATATCCGAACTTTAAACTCAGCAGACGCAGGGAGTGAACACAAACTAGTACTAGCAAAGATAAGAATGAAAATAACACCAAAACATTTTCTACAGGAAATTACCGAGGAAAAATTCAATGTAGAATCACTGTGGAACGACTCTACAAGAGAAATGTACCAAAGAAGGCTAGCACAGAAGATACAGCTGAAACAAATAGACGACATCGAAGATATAAACGCGAGCTGGGAGAAAATTAAAAACAACAACAACAACAATACACCATGGTTCAGAAAAGAAATAAAAGAGAAATATATAGAGAAACGAGAGGCCTACACGAAGTAGAAAACATCAAATACTCAAAAATCCCGAGACACCTCTAGAAGAATACGAAATGAAACAAAGCAGTTGGTAAGAAGAACAAAAAATGAACACTGGGAACAGTTTACAAAAAGGATGGAAAGCGACTTCTACGGTACACAAAAACAAATATGGAGATTCATAAGAAACTAGTGAAAAGAAATGGCAGAATGGAAGGAACACAATAACATACCAGCCAACGAATGGGAAAGATACCTGACGGAACTGTTTAAAGGAATAAAAATAATAATCAACACAATAACGTACCTGAATTAAGACACGAAATAGAAATCAGTTTTCAGGAAGTAGAGATAGCCATAAATTCACTCAAAAATAGAAAGTCACCAGGACCAGACGGAATAACCAACGAGCTTCTAAAACACGGAGGAGAAAGTATAACCCTAGAGATGACAAAATTTATACAAAAACTAATATTGTACTGCAAGATACCAGACGCATGGAGAAACAGCATAATGATACCAATGTTAAAGAAAGGAGATTAAGTACAATAAACCAGCATATCTATGTTTTATATACCTGACAAAGGCTTTCGATCGCATCCAAGTCGAGGACGTCTTACATCTACTGTATAAAAGAAACATATCAATCAATATTATACAAACCATCGAAAACATCTACTTCCATAATCGAATACAGGCAAAGATAAATGAAAAACTAACACAGTGTATATCAGTACAAAGCAGAGTCAGACAGGGTGACTCGCTAAGCCCACTTCTCTTTAATATAATAATGGACGTAATAATACAAGCAGTACGTAAAGGTCATGGTTACAGAATGGGGAACAAAGAAATCCAAATATTATGTTATGCAGACGACGCCGCATTAAGAAAGAGCCGAGACAGAAGACGAGCTCCAAAGATTAACACACATCTTAAACACAACAGCCAAGAAATACAATATGATAATATCAGCAGAAAAAAACCAAATGTATGACATCTAAATACCCACTACGATGTAAAATCGAAATTGATGGGAAAATAATAAAGCAGGAAGCAAGGTTTAGATATCTGGGAATAGATATAACTAGTTACAGAGATGTTGAAAAAGAAGTACGACAACAAAGCTTAAAAGCAAGTAAAGCGGCGGAATCTTCTAATGACACAATCTGGAAGAACAAACACCTAAGACAAGATACAAAAACAAGAATCTATAAAGCAGCAATTAGACCTATATTAACATACACAACGGAGACAAGACCTGACACATCTAAAACGAGACGACTACTAGAAACAACAGAGATGAAAATACTCCGACGAATATCAGGGAAAAGTCTGTTGGATAGGGAGAGAAGCGAAAACATAAGAAGAGCATGCAATATAGAAGACATAAATGAATAGGTGACAAAACGGAAACAGGAGTGGAACGAACACATTAGTAGAATGGAAGAGGGTAGGATAGTACGAATAGCAGGAGATAAGTCACCAAATGGATGAAGAAGTATTGGTAGATCAAGAAAAAGATGGTGCGATAATTTAAACAATTTGGAGGCTAACATTGAAGAAGAAAGAGGCTTTAAAGCCTACATAAAAGAAGGACGAAGAAGAAGGAGACAAAATTAAAACACTTATCGGAGGTTCGCCGCTCAAATTACGGAGAAATTAATACAGAAATGAGCTAGAAATTTATAAAGTGACCGAGAGTAGGTTGGCTAAGACCTATAGAAAGAATAGGAACTGAAAGAATAACACAATTATTTCCACAAAGAAGAGTACAAAAGTGAGTCTACGATTAATATGGAGTAATAATATTAAATAAAACTAAAACATAAAGAAAGAATATTTGAGGAACGACTCACAGAATAGAAGAAAATAGAAAGAAAAAATAAAAAAAATGTAGGGAGGAACTTTTAACAAAACATGTTCTAAGTGAATCATGTAATATATACTAATATTGATTGATTAATAACTTGTTTTGAAATTAATTAGAGTACATGTTTCAAATTACCTGGTAAATTTGTTCCATACGTTCTTCGTTTCTTCCCCACTCGACCCATCATCATGGGGTTATTCTTATTAGTCAACCCGGTGAGTACCATAACCTTGATGAAATTGGCATCATAATCCAAACTATTCTTGAAAGCTGCGGTCTTATACTCCCCAGCAACTGATTGGACAACAATGCAATCAAGAATACCGTCCTGGTAGAAATCAAAGAACGCTGCCATTATTGTACCATTTTTAAATGGATTTAAAGAGGACCATCGAACTTCATACGTCCGTTTTAGAGAACCACAATAGTTTTGACACGGGACGTTCTCTAAAAGGAAAGATTGTGGTGTATTATTTGATACTGGGGTTAAAGTAGCTAAAATGTCTGGATAGCCGTCCATATTGAAATCGCCGCTTCTTAGGGTGATTACGTCAGTGTATTTAGAGTTTTCATTTTTGTAAAATGTCCATACGCTTTGGTAATCATCTTTAAAATTTACCTAGAATGAAAATAATATATACAGCTGTCACTAGATACAAAAAACTACTTGTTTTTATTTAATTTTATTTACCCATTGGAATATAATTAAAAATTAACTCAAAACATAATCTATTTTTTTTAATAATCCATATATCAATATTTTCATTTTAGAGACCATGGCCTGGAATTATTTCTTACTGACATTTCAACTGCGATACCCATTATCAAAGAAAATGTTCCACCGGTCTTAACATCATTGGCAACAACAGCGTTCTTCTAATTGTTTTCTACAACAGCTGATCTTTCACAGTAAATAGGGTCACAGTTCCTCTTATGTATTCTTCAGTCAAGAGAGTATTTATCCTGTGTTTTGTTTTTACAACGTATACTGAACCACAACTACACTTATACTTTTTCGTGTCCGGAAAACTATAGTTTCTGGGTCCACTATTGGGCTGTGTCCAATGCTAATTGGTTGCCTGTCCATAAGTCGTTGACAGTACACCTATGCGAGAAGTTTGGGCAGACTAGTAGCTGCTCCATGTTCTGTGTTGCTCCGCAGTCGCGGAGCGACCTAACCTTTGAAAAGGTTTGATTTGGTCGGTGCTACGCCAGTTCTTAAACAATTGAGCATGCGCCACATCGAGCATTCAATGAGCGCCGAGTTTCTGTTAGTGGGTAACAGGTTGGTGGTATCCCTAGCAAGGCGCCAAGCAAGCGCTTTCTTGATTTTAGTCTGCCAGAATATGGTTCGTAGCCAAACAGGGGGTGGTGGTTGTCGAAGGCTTGTTTGGATCTTTCGGTGAATTCGTGGTCCGTCAGGACCGTGAATTTTCCTTAAAAGGTTAATACGTGCATCCATCGTCTTTGGAGTTTTTTTTTTTCACAATGGAAACTGTGTGTTAACGACCGGTCTAGTGTGACTCCGAAGTATGTTTGTTTTTCGCTGTGCTATTATTCCAGATGATGTTGAGTTTGCTTTTGGTCCGTAGGGACTAGGTGGAAAGAGCAGACCGGAGTTTTAGTTGGATATGATCTTAGCGAATTTTCTTTATAATAATTAGAGATCAAATTATTATAGTTTATTGTTCATTGGTGTAGAGGTTGAAAAGTATAGGTGCTAGTACATTACCATGAGCCAAGTCGTTGTTTGGGTTCGCCAGCTACTTTTCTCCCCTCAAGACTCACGTAGAATAGTCTATTTTGAAGTAGTGATTCCACTATTTTGGCGAGTTGCTAGTGTCTAAGACCGCAACTAAAAGTGAAGTGGACAGCAGTTCTCTTGATTCTTTGGTCAATCTTAGACATTCTTTATGATCTTCGTTGGTTTAAAGATAAACTTGCAAACAAAACTTATGTACTATACACTACATATGTTCTGCTTCTCCTCTATATTCCATATACACTCATTTCTTTGAAAACATGCTCAATCATCATCGTCATTGGTGCTAGGGCCCTAGTTGAGTCTCGACCTCTCAGTTGCTAATTGACCTCAGTTGCTCTTGACCTTCTTAATTTATTATTCTTATTCTTAAGTTTATTTCTCGATTCAATTCAGGTTTCGCCAATACAGGATCTCTTTAGGGTAGGTTTCATTTGCTCTGACCAGATGTCCTGCTTTCTGTAGACATCTAATTTTTGTGGCAGTAACTACATCTACAGCTTCGGCTGTTTGGTTGTATTTATTGTATACCGATATGGCAAGTTTTCAAATACCATATACGTTATGTTATGTGGAACAAAGATAACACTTAATTGTTTGAATATGAGTGAGACACAATACACATATGTTGGCATTGCGAGTCTAACTTTTAAACAGTGTTGCAAAATTACTGTTACATTATTCCTTCTAAAATATTTATATGATACATGAGTGTAACATAATATTTAAATCCACTGCAGTTCATTGTAGAATAAAAATTAATATTGCCTTAACAAAACTTATATAAAGTAATCATGTAACTGTTATTTTTTAAACGATTATATCATTTTCCAAGTTTTTAGGTCTGCTTACTTTCCATCGGTCTTGAGGATTCCAATCCAGCGCTGTACTGGCAATGTTAACTGGAGATCTACGAAGTTTGTGGCCTAGCCATGTCCATTTTCTTCGCCTTATGACATTTTCACGATAAAAACACGATAAAAACTTGAAAATTATAGTTCCCAATGTTAAAGGGTGAGTCTTATACAAATATCTGTTCTACTGTGGACTGACCAGGTCTGAATCCACTTTGATATTCACCGAATTTTTTTTCAATCTATGGGCTCAGCCATGTATAAATTATGTTAGATAGTATTTTACATATTTTATTCAAGAGTGTTATCCCTCTGTAATTCTCACATTCAAGCTGATCGCCTTTTTTGTGTAATTGGCAGAGCGAACTAATATTCAATTCTTCAGACATTTGATCTTCTTCTTATATTCTTGCTATTACTTTGTAGATTGTGTTTGTTAAGTGTTCTACTCCATATTTGTACAGTTGTGAGGGAATTTCATCATTTACTGGCACTTAACTATTCTTTAGTGGATTGTTTAATTAGTTTCCATATAGTGGGTGGATCAACTGCATTCTCATTTATGTATTTCTAGATCATTATCATAATCAGTACAAAGCAAATTCTTAAAAGGTTCCATCCATCTCAAGTATTTTCTCCATATTAGCTATTTCCTTGCTTCTCCCTACACAGATGTAATCTCGGTTTAAATGATTTTCTTAGACTATTTATCTTTCTATAAAAGTTTCTTGTCACGTTCTGATTTCTTAGGGCTTCCAGTTCTTCAAGCATTTTAGTCTTAAACTTCCTTTTAATGCTCTTGTGGACATTATTTCTGATCTCTTCTAAGCTCCTTATAATATTCAAGAGTTAATTTTTTCATTTTCACCAAACAGTGTTGCTTTTTTGCATAAGCCTGTATGCATGGCTCTTCTTTCTTGTGGGTTGCTCACATTCAGCATTCAACATATCAGTGCTTTTAGACAATTCTTCCCTTCCTATGATGTGATTTGATGCATGCATTAAGATTTCTTTACATGCATCCTATGTGTATGGTGGGCTTGCACTTTGTATCCATGGTGGTTATAAAATAATTGATCTTGATATCTTTCCAACATTTGTACTTCCACCATATTTCAGGGGATTTATCACTTGCATGTGATATTCTTATATGTAGTTTGTTACCAGATAGTGGTCTAAATCCGCCTTATCGCCTATATAAATACGACCATCTAGGAAGTTAGAAAAGTGTGTACAACAACAGTGTTGCTTCGTATGTTTCTTAAATCGCTCAGCCATTTAGGTGGCACTGCCTGACGTCTCTTGGATACTGGATATGTCTCTTATGCATATGAGACAATAACACTGTTGTCATTTATATATTTATATGTTTTGCAACATTGGCAAATATGTGGAGTTGACCTTTTATTACCCAATAAAAAATATTTTTAAATAGTTTTATATATTTGAGCGGATTTATTCGCACATATAGAATAAAATAATGTGTCTTCTTTTCTGTTTGTTGTCGTGCAGTTTATGAACTGATTCTAAGATAAAAATATTTGGAATATAATGGAAAATATTTCGTAATTATAAGATATATTTGTTTTTAGAATTAATGCAATTTTTATTGCATCACACATCAACATTTTGTTACCTGCAAATCAATCCAGTTTTGTTGTGTGGTCGAATAAAGTAACAAAGCACCATTCTGACAGCTCCAGTCATAACAAACAGGTGTTACTAAATCAACTTTTCCTTTTAATTCAACATCAACAAAAAGAGACTGGCCTATTACAAGCGCCTTTTTACCAGTTTTGGGATTGATGGGATGGTCAATTTTAGAATTATATTTAAATTTGGGTTTCTTTGGATTTGACTCTTCTATACCTAGCCATATCTCAAAATTGTCTACTGTAGTTATGAACAGATCTGCCATATAGTCATCATTAAGATCTGAAAACAAATAAATGAAAATTAATTGAACTAATTTGCTCATTATAAATTATATTTAGGTTAGATGTATATTTGTATAAGCTTAAGTAGAATTGCATATCATTGTTTGATTACCTAAAAATGCATGAGCATGGGGCTTCATGAGTTCTGCCTTTGGAAATTTATTATGGTGCTTCATCAACACTTTCTTAGGCTCAGTTCTGTTTTTATCAAAAACCCAGAAGGCTTTTTGTTTTTCAGTGTCTTCTCCAAACAAATCAATGATCATATCTTGATTATAATCAATTGCCAATGGTTGCCCTAGCATTTCAATAAATGGAGGCTCTTCAATCTCTGGACAATTGAAGGTAGTATTACCTCCCCATAGAATATAAATACTTGTTCTCGCATTGTTAATCCAGGTATCAGTTCTAATAGTAGTTATTAACACATCCATCAAGGCATCTCCATCAAAATCACCTAAAAACAACAGTGGATGAAAATAATATGGTAAATTCTGTCATTATAATCTGTAAATGCAGTAACTCTACAACTTTCTGGAATTTTGCTATTACTACTACCAGACCAAATTCCTCTTTGTCAGAAATTAGTTATCTGTAACATAGAAAGTATTTTTCAAATGAACATGGAACCAATGAAATCAGGTATGAACATAAGATAATCTATAAAACTAGAGTGATTGTAGAGAAAGAGAAACAGGATGAATATTTTGGTAGAAAACTCTATGAGAGGAAATTGATATATGCTGTGAAAAAACTGCCAAAATTAATCAAAAATAGAATCAGCTTTAAATTGAGTAAAAGAAAAAGTTTAATTAACTGCATATTGTTATCAACATAATAGAAATTTTTAGGAAGAATGGAAAGAAAAAAATATGTAAAATGTACATTAGAAATTAAACAAGCCAAAAGAAGAAAAAGTGTTGAAGAGACTACTAGGAGAAAATTTTCAAATGAATTTTATTTTAAAAAGGATAGTACATACATGTTTTTGCTGATCTTTCATATATTGCTTTAAAAGACATGTCTTTCATACTTTTTTGATAATACTTTTAAATCAGAATCTCATTACTGTCATGTCAGTCCATTTAAATTGTACCTGAGATCAGTGTGGAAATCAAAATCGCAGTTCTATAAATTTTATGAAAACACTGCACAGAAAGCAATATACCTGGTATATTATAAGCAACATCTTCAAAACCTTATATACCTCTAAAAGATTGTTGCAATGTCTGTATTGGATACAAAAATGAAAACATTGAACAAAATTAATTTGATTTGCATTTGATTTTAAAATGTGAAATATACTAAATATTAACACACAGTATTTTCTAAGGACTTACAGTCCTTACATTTGGGAATGTAAATTTTACACTTTATAATACCAAAGATAACAAAGGGCTTGATTTTATTGTGAAATGGATGTGAAGAAGACTTGACTTCCAAAGAGTTTTCGACAATAATTATCTATTTTATCTCTAACCTATGGGCCCGTAAGGCCTATATTTAAATATTACAACACAAAAACACACTATTTAAAATCTTTTTTTAAATCCATATTCATTGAACCCTGGACATAGGTCTCACACAAATTTATCTACTGATTTCATGTGCCTTACATATCCATTTTTTTCTCTGCTGTAGTTCAGATGTCATCTACTCATCGTTTCTGGGGCCTGCATCTATATATTTTTGTTTCTTTTGGTTTCTAATCTGTTACTTTACATGACCATCTATTTTAATTATTTTGCCACATGCTTGGCACACCATTTCACATTTCATTATTGTCAGTTTTTATATTACATACATGTATTTTTTATTATATATCTTTAATGAATAACAAACATGCCATTACAGTAACTAATGAGAACTTTTAAATTTTTACCTGGTACAACACTGGTGATCTTGTGGTTTTTAAATGTGCAATTAAGTGTAGGTGCTGGTCGAAGCAATGGTTCTTCTGCATAAGCTAGAAGAATATGGAGTGTTTGTTCTTTATTAGTTAACACAAACACATCTGTAAGTTCATCAGAGTTAAAGTCTCCAAAAGCTGCTGGAAGTCCATGGGTAAATTGGCCAAAAGCAAGTTTTGTAATGTCGCTACATGTTACAACAAATATTTGTAGAGTTAAAAATACAACTATCACATTTTTGATAGTACCCATGGTAAATTTTTTAAATGACTCATAAAATTACATTCTTTTTGTTTATATGAAAAATTTTTAGTTTGACTTGACGTTTTGTTTTTTATTTCTGACATGTGACAATGATGGAGGCCAGATGTTTCAATGTTGCCACTTGTAAATTATGACAATATTTGTTTTTGTTTCTATTTTAATTCTTATTCCTCGTCCTCGTTACTTATTTCTTAGTTCTTACATGGACGCTTAGCGTCTATATTCTATATTCTTTGCTATTATAATGGATAATGGTAACGATGATGATATGATTTATACTTCTGGATTTATATTAGACTTCATTGCATATAGCTTATTCTCTTTCTTTAATATCAGCTGTTTTATATATTTAATTTAAGTCAGTACAATAATATTTCATTAACAAGAACAAGATCTGTGGCTAATTAATGACTAATGACGCTAATGAACATAGTTCGAAGCCAAACTTCTCCACACACATACACCGTCAGTGAATAAAAATGAGATTAGTCAAGGACTGGAAAATACGTTTCGCGGAAAAACCAAATCTACAATGATAATCAACAGAAAAATTAGATAATAAAGACTCCTCCTTAGACAACGAACTTCATTGTCCTAAGGACGTCTTTTTCGATTGATATTTGGTTTCATTTTTAATACATATGGATTTATAACAATATATGTGAAAAATGCAGTTATAATTTTATATTATTAAATTTTTAATTATCACATTCCTAAATAATTTTTTATTACTATGACAACAGATTTTAAATGCATTTTTTGTAAAATCATATCTGGAGATGCACCTGCAGAAGTATTATTTCAAAACGAAGAGTTAATCGTATTTCTTGACATTAAACCTGCATCTAGTATTCACTTTATGGTTGTACCCAAGAAACATATTCCTAATATAAACAGTTTAAAAACAAATGAAGATAAACTTCTAGGTAAGTCATTACATTAGATTTTCGAAAATCAGCTCCAAGCGATAAGTAAACATGCGACCAAAAAATAATTATATAGATACTTATTATTTTTTGTCTTCACCTCATATCATTTATGATGCCTTTTTAGGCGCCCTTCCCCGTTTTACTCTTTTCTATCCTTTGTTGTTAATTTGTTCTTTGACTCTTAATATGTGCTTCATGTGCTTGTAATTATTTTGATTAGTGTTGCAGATACCTGTAATATTGATATGACATTTCCATAGACTTAAGTCTATGAATGGGACAAAAATAATTAATCTCCCTCTTTTATTGTTTTTTCTATTATTCTTTATAAGATAAAGATATTTGTCACCTGTTATGTCTAAAAACCACTTGTTTTTCTTTCACTTCCACTTGTTGAATATTCTATTCAGTTTAGAGTGATTGTGTACAATTCTAGTAAGTTTTGGCAGACCAGTCTCTTATATTTTTCAGCCATTAGATTACTTGTCTCCCAGTCCCCTTTAATGTAATCTGCATTGTAACCCTAAGAAAGTGACACTTTTTGTTTCTCATTACATATGGGCAACATATGCCAATTTTCTGCACAACTGTGCTGATCAGTTTTTTGCCTTGATCTATTATTTGAAACATATTTGTAAGTCAATCCATCTGAGAGGTACACAGCATCCTGTGATAATACCACATTTCAAAGTCTGTAATTTTTTGTAAATTATTCATCAAATTTTAAATATTCCATTCACCAAGTCTGTCTTTAATTTCTACAGGATTATTTCTCTAAATGGATGGTCATCAAAATATTACATAATAGAGATGACAAAATATGTCTCTGTCCAACTTCCCTCTGGACATTGAATTTTTGGGAATACTTATTATTCCCTTTAACAGTGTCTTTTTGTGTTTAACAGTTTGTTCTAAATTACTGATAATGTCCCCAGGCCATTATCTTTAATACATACTTTTCTGAAAATATCATTGAATTTGTTGTGGTGTACTTTGTTGGAAGGTTTTTATCTTCATCTAGAAAGCAGACAAAGATATCATTATTTACATCACTAGCTCTTTGGATTTGCTCACTCATCACTTTACTCTTTGTTTGTTAATTTGATATATTCTATCATGTGTAATGTATAGGAAGATTTTTAGTGTATGTCTCATCAAACTAATGGTTCTATATTCTTCACACATTTTGAGAGATATTTTTTCGCTACTGGTACAAATATAGAGGTAAATTCTTCAAGTCAATTTGGGAAGTGCCCTGTCTGGTAAACAGTGGTAAACATATGGTGTTAGGTTCAATACAGTTTTCTTAAAGTAATTTAATGATTTCTCTATGTACCTCAGGACCTGGATTTTTTATTCTATGAATGGACTTTTCTACTTCTCACTTTGATATATAAGGGCTGTTTTCTTCTAGCTTAATTTTAACCCTGAGATATGTTGCAGTTACACAAATCTTCTATATATCTCTTTGGTCATAAAACCTTCCCCTCTATTTCTTATATAGCTTTTCCTATTTTATTATTACCAAAGATACTTTTCTTTTGAATACCCATTTTTTAAAATTAAATAAATCAATATTTATTTAAATTTTCTTTTTCTTCCTCTTTTAGTTCTTCTTTATGGGCCATATCAGAATTATCCAACTTTGGTGATCACCATTGTGAAGGCTTCTGCCACATGGAATAATTGTCCTGCATTTGATATCTCAGTCCACTCACAAATGTTTTTAAACCAAGAAACCTGTTTTCTTTTTACACCTCTGCGGCTTCTATTTTGCATTTAAGGTTCAGTTGTAATATCCTATATCAATTTCCCCTTACTATATGTTCCAGATAAGACATTTTCCAATGTTTAACAGTCTTTAGCAATTATCTCTTTGTTGACCCCTCTTAGTACTTCCTCATTAGTTTTTCTTGCTGCCCAAGGTATCTTTAGCCTCCTTCTATAAATCAACATTTCCAATGCTTCAATTCTGTTAATACTTGATACTTTTAGTGTCCACACTTCTGCTCCATACAAAAGTACAGACCAAATATAGCACTTAACCATTCTTTGTCTTAGTTCTAAACTGAGATGATTATTGCAAAGAAATGTTTTCATTTTCATAAAAGTAGTTTTAGTAATTGCTATTCTTTCGTTTTATTTCTATGTCTGGTTCTAGTTTATCCGCTATGACAGTTCCCAAATATGTAATTTTGTTAACTGTTTCAACTTAGACTCCATTTAATTGAAGCTCTGCACCTGGATGTGGGTTACGACTAAAGACTAAAAACTTGGTTTTGTTTGAGTTTATTTTAATGCCCATTTCCTCTCCTACTTAGTGAATACAATCAAGCAGAATTTGGAGACCTTTTAGTTTGTAGTATCATATTTTTCTGTCAAGCATTCAAGTTATTTTATATCTTAACTTTTTTAAGTGTGCCTCTGTCAGTAAAAAAGGGACACTATATATTCTAGTACTATAACCTTGAAAGGACCCCAAACTCACCATGTTTTCTTTTTCTTTGTTTGCTTTTGTGCATGGTTTTTCACTTAGGGTCACATACCTCCTTTTCATCCATTGTATGTGTTAAAACTGTGATTGCCATGGTTTTTTCTTTTTACAAGTAACATAGTAGACAAAAGATGTTTAGTTATGGAGATTACAAGAATGAATATCATGTTAGAAAAAATCAGGGATAATAAATCCTAAAAAACAAATTTCGTGCATTATTTTATTGAGTATTATAAACTGTTGTAATCTATTGATGGGCAGTGTTATAAACTGTCTTTAAGAGCTGATTTTTATATCAGTGATATTCTTAACAAATTGTAATTTTCTAGATTTCTCTCCATTGTGATGTAAAGGTATTCAATACTTTTCATTGTGGTACTACCAGGGTGTCAGAGCCCATACCGTTTGAATAGCTTATAGAAGCGACTGACAGAAGTATTTACTTTAGATTAAGGCGTCATCTTGTAATAAACTTTCTTTTTATATAAAGGAATGGAGAGAAATTGGTGTAGAACTATTTCCAAGTGCTACTTTTGTACATTAAAAAAATAAATAAAAAGTTTATTTAAAAATTACTTTATAAAACGTATGCATTAAAACACCCTATCGTACCAAAATATATATCTTTTATAAAGAAATTTTAAAATAAATTTTTTGTGATACATGGTATACAACCAGCTACAGGAATTTAGTTTCCTTGTGAAAAACATAAATATCAAGTAATGTTGACACAAATAGTTGTACAGTAAACTTTAGAATGAAATTTAGAAAAATAAAATGAAAATCAAATATCCGTACACTTGTAAAAATAGATACTTACTAATCGTTTCATGACTTTTACAATTTTTTTTTGCCAGATTCCTGTAAGAGCCTAAGAAGGTATCCATTGAATTCTGACAGGCAACGGTGGGGGAAATTTTTTTTTGGACATCCACGTCACGGAAAAATACACCCTGGCATCTTTCGGCCGAGTAGGATACTACGCCAGAAGACCCCAGGGTAGTGCCGGATTAACTGTGTTTCGGCTAAAACCTTAACCACCGTTCTTGTCACTCAATGAACAACTATAATAAAAAACTAAAAATTTATAAATAACCATACCTATTACCATAAATCAGAAAATGTTTCAGACGTTAGGCCATGAACTAATAAATAATATTAACCATAAATTCTTTCTTCATTCTTTCTCTCCTCTCAACATTATGTTTACAATGTTTCTTTCATCCAGTCCGAAACCCATTCGCCTCTCGAAATCTCCCCTCTCATTTGCCTATCTCTGGCAGTTAAAAATGTGGGCGAGAGCGTCTGGTACCCCACAAACAGTACAGTCTGCCGAGGCAGATTTGCCTATTCTATTTGTGAAAGTGCCAAAACTACCATGTCCGGTCAGAAACTGCGTCAGGAAGTAGTCTAGTTTCCTGAACTTATATTCTCACCACGACCTCAGATCGGGAATGCTCCTTCGTCCACCTTGCCTTTCTGCTATCATTCACCCATTCTCTCTGCCACTCTACTATCGTTCTTTCTCTCATTCTCATCTATATTTACATCCATCCTCCTTGCATACCTGTCCTATATGCGCTAGATACCCTGAGGAGCATTCGCCTTTGCGAAGTCTCCATCAGCTTTGCGTATTTCGCAGTGTTTAGTACGCTACACCACACGGGGGCAGCGTAGGGTACCACCGACTGGAAAACTCCATTTAGCACCTTTCTTTTGGCGCTACTTGGGCCTCCAATGTTTGGCATTAGGCGTATCAACGCCTCCAGATTTCGGTTCGCCTTCTCTACCGTCTTTTGGATGTGTACTCCGAACCTTAGTCCTTCCGACAACCAGATTCCCAGATACTTAATCGATTTAACCGGTGCAACCTCCACACCTTTCACTATAAAGCGAAGAGAGGATTTTTCCCGGCTCCCTTTGAGAACTAACACCTCAGTTTTCTGAGGCGCTAGCTGTAGATCGTTCTCTCTGATCCACCTACTAATGCGACGCAGGGCTGTGTTAGCCGCATTAGCCATACCCGTTTTCTGACTCGCCTTCACAACCAGTGCGAGATCATTAGCATAAGCTATAAGAGTGCATTCCCTTGGCATCTGTAGCCTCACCACTCCGTCGTTCAGGACATTCCACAGGATGGGACCTAGTACTGAACCCTGCGGAACACCCTGCGAGAAACTGATGCTGCTATCTTTTTCCCTTATGGATCTGTCAGTAAACTATCTGTCAATTACATTGACCAGGCACTCACTAATGTCCAATTCTCTCAGCCTGGACATGATTTTTTCCCATGATGCCTTCTTCTTCTCATGGCGCCGTCTCCTTTCGAAAGTTGGCGATCCAAATGGCAATTGTAGTTTTGGAAACTGTTGATAATTCTTAGTAATTCTTTTTGTTTACACATGCGACGAAGTACCTCAACATTAGTAACTCTTTGTACCCATGGAATTCTCAACATTCTTCTGTATATGTACATCTCAAAGGCATCTATTCTTTTTTCTATTTCAGAATCCATTGTCCAACCTTCACAGCCATACAGTAAGACAAAAAAACGTAACATCTGATCATTCGGATTCTAAGCTGTAGACTAAGGTCTGATCTTGTAAAAAATATTTTCATGCTCATGAATGTTTTCCTTGTTTGTTCGATTCTTGATAGGATGATGCCAACATAAATTCTTATGTATTTACCTAATATTTTATTTAAGTACTATGTTGTTCATGCATGTTTACCAGTAGGTTGTAAAAATATGCAAATTTTACAATTAACAGATATGATTGTCTTGTCCAATGACATCATTTAAAGCAAACAATACTTGTAGACCAAATTATGTATTGAATAGCCACACAAATACTACTGCGACTATACTTGAGGAATCCATCTTTATGATGAACTCTATGACGACACCAGAACTAATCTTCACTGAGAAGATTAATACAATTATACCATCTAGAGAACAAAAAGTTCTAAATATTAATGGGGACTGATGGATCTAAAACTGCCCATGGTACTGGATTAGGAGTATTTGAACAGACAAGTAATTATAATAAATTTCACAGTCTAGGTCAATATACAGTTGTGTTCCAGACTGAACTTTTGCTTTGGTGGCCTGCATTGATGAAATCATGGATGGAGACCCCAAAGCAAAGATAATCAACATTTATACAGATAGCCAAGTGGATATTCCGGCAGTAAAGAACATATGTACTCACCAAATTAGGAGGAACTGCAAAGATCTCAACAATCTGACAAAAGATAATAAAGTGTCTTTAGTATGGGTGCTGGGTCATGAAGGGGTACATGGGAATGAACCAATCTTTCGCATCACTAAAGATGATAAAAAAAAACGAGATTCAGAAGTGGCTGTTAAGGAATCAAAATAAATCAAGAGCCACGCAAGGGCAAATCCAAACTAAGGAAATAATCAAGAATATATAAAACAAACTCTAGGACAATTTGATGAACTTCAATAAACGATAGGTTAAAACGGCTTCTGAAATGGTGACTGGACACTGTCGTTTAAGAACACCCCTATACAAACTAGGTAAGTTGAATGGACCATGGTGCAGAAAATGCGAAGTGGAAGAAGAGATTGCCATACGCATACATTGCAATTTGTTAAGTGATATGAGGCAGGAATTCACGTGTCAACTGAGGTGTGAACCAGAAGAGATCCTAAAACAACCAATAAGGAAACTGTTGGCCTTCATTGAGGCCACAGAGCTTAATAGAGTTTAATGGAAGGAACAAGGTGTGGTACAAAGGTCTTACATCCAACTGTCATAGATTAACAACTCTCGCCACTGAACTAAGAAGTAGAAGAACATCCATATTTCTCACTTTATAAATCTCACAATAACACAAAGTTTATTTTTTAGGATGACATCACATTCTAATAAATACTGTGGTAGGAGATATAAACAGCCGGCTCTGGTCTTGTTCCACAATGATTAAAATTCTTTGACGACTTCTTCTTCTGCTAGTGCCTATCCTCTATGTTGGCTACCACCATTGCCCATCGTATTTTATTAGCAGCTGTTCGAAATAGGTCTGTGGTGGTCATACCTGTCCACTGTCTCAAATTCTTAAGCCAGGATATTCGGCGGCGTCCTGGTCCTCTATTTCCTTCTATTTTCCCTTCTAATATCAATAGTAGGATTCTGTATTTATTTTCATTTCTCACTATATGTCCGAAGTATGCTAACTTTCTTTCTTTAATGGATTTCAAGACTTCAGGTTCTTTTTGTAAACGTTGCATTACTGCCTCGTTAGTTATATGATGTACATATGATATTCTGAGCATGCGACGATAGCACCACATCTCGAAAGACTGCAACCGTCTGCAAGACGCATCAGTGAGTGTCCATGCCTCTGCTCCATACATAAGAACAGAAAACACATAACAATTAAGGATTATGATTATTATTATATTGATATTATTAAATTGCAGAGAACTTTCTTCATCTGTTGGAAGGCACTCCCTGCTTTTTCGATTCTACATTTAATCTCGTATGAGTGATCCCAGCTGTCTGTGATGTTGCATCCTAGGTATGTTATTTTTTTTGTTCTATCCAATACCTCATTGTCTGCCATAAACTTTGCATCCGTATCTTGGGTTTTGCTTATGATCATAATTTTCGTCTTATTATTAAGTTTCATTCCATATTTTCTACCGATGTTAATTACTTGATCTATCAGTCTTTGTAATCCTTCAGCACTATCCGCAACAAGGACACTGTCGTCTGCATATCTTAGATTATTAATTACTTCACCGTTAACAATCACGCCCTCACCCGTTTCTCCCAAAGCTTCTCGAAATAGATGTTCAGAGTACGCATTAAACAGCAAAGGCGAGAGTATGCAACCTTGTCGTACTCCTCTTTGTATTGTGACTTCATCGGATAATTGATTGTCTACTCGAATCTTGGCTACTTGTTTCCTATAGAGATTGGCTATTATTCTTATATCCTTGTCATCGATGTTTGCGATTCGCAAAGTTTCAATAAGCCTCTCATGCTGTACTTTGTCAAATGCCTTTTCGAAGTCAATGAAACAGACAAAGACTTTTATTATTAACATCTCTTGCTCGTTGTATCAATACTTGTATGCTGAAAAGTGCTTCTTTGACGACTAGTACCGGCTTATCCGTGAAAGGGTTAATAAGTAATCATTCAATTAATAAATAAACATTAAATTACTTATCTTTTATATGCAATTCGGGTAGTTATCTAATATATTATTATTTATTTAGTAGAAAGAATGTTGGAGGTTGGTAAAAGAGTCCTAGAGCTAAAAAATGGCAATAGTGAAGATGCCAGAATAGGTTTCCATTGTCCACCATATACTACTGTAGATCACCTGCATCTACATGTTATATATCCAGAAGCGGATATGAGTCCGTATCAGCAAATGTTGTTTCAAGTGCATCATATGTTCTTTGAATTGGTAAGAAAATATAAAATTTTTCCGAAAAAATGCGGACAAAGAATATTATGTTTTGAGAGGTTTAACGGGACGATCTCGATATTACTGGATCCAAATAAAAGTATTTACAAAAATTTGATCATTTAGTTTGTGCGGTCTGCCTGTCCGTCCGCGTATTTGCATTGCTAGGGGATTCAGTTTTAGCAATTATGTGTAGAAGAATTATGAACAAAAACACTGTCAGTTAGACCTTAAATGCCAGTAAAGAAGCTATTTGCCATCAGACAAGTTTTTATTATTTACTGAGGTACTTATTGTCTTTAGCCATCACTTAAGGATTAAAACTTAAAACCTAGATGTGTTTTCTTTCATAATATAGCCATGTTCAAAATTATTGCACCACTATAAAAATTGATAGGGGAAAGAGGGGAGCTTTCGACCACAAAATGGTTTTTTGTATATAAAAATTTGTTAAATGCATACTTTTAAAATAAAAGAGCATTAATGGGTAGATCAAAGTTTTGTTCAAATAATTAACCTGAAATTAAAGAATAAATAAAACCATTTAACAGCAAAATTTTTTTTAAACTTTACAAATGGTCGAATGCTCCCCACCCCTAGGAAGCATTCGTCCAGGTGGAGGGGGGCATTCGACTATGTTAAAAAAGGATATTTAAAGGAATAAAAAAAGAAAAAAATTTGAAAAAGTACTTTATTTTAGAAAAAATATCAAGAGTAAAACGCAATGTAGTGAAAAAATAACATTAATGACCTACCTAAACAAAATCAGTTAGTTAACAATTAATTTTACCACGACTGGTCCATGAAAGTGATCAAAATATTGATCTCACGAGAATCGTAAAAATGGCAAAAATCGTGTTACTTTTATTTAACACTTTTATAAAAACTGCGTTTATTCGTGGCAAAATACAAAAACTGTATACGAAAGCTGCATTCTTTACCTTTAAAACGCATCTTGATTTTTGTCGATAGGACACTTGGATCAAAAGATATCGAATTTTTACCGTCGAGCTGATACAAATTTTATTGAACATTGATTTCGCGCACGTAACTGACATTCAAAATCGACGGTCACTTTAAGTGTTGTTTCTGAGATAACGGTTTATTCTAAACAAAAGCACTAATATACATTTTTGTTTAAAATTACCTCAGCTACATTTTTTATTCAAAATATTTTTTCTATGGCGTGCAGATTCTTGGTAAATCGATTTTTTTGCGTTTTTACCATCGAGTTAGAATCTATGGAGAAGCTATGAGCATATTAACATGTGTATTAAAAACGGCGTAGGTAGGCGTGGCTAACGGTGATACCAATATGGCGGTGGGATCATGGCCGGACTCAATAATATTAAAACTACTATAAAAATGTGACTAGTTATTCAGAAGATTTAATCATAATCTAAAAAATGCAATACATTTTTAATAAACTATGATTTATTTATCCCGCGGTAAACACTAAAAACACGATATATTATACATAAAGATAAATTAATACAGTCAAATACTATTAATTTATTCTCTGAAGTACGGGTCATTACTTTGCTTACATATTTGTATACTAACCTGTAAAATGTTATTCCTGAAGATTTTTTATTAACATTGCTTCTGCTACTGCAACTACGTTGAGAACAAGAAACCATTATTATGCACAATCACAATATATTATTACAGTTTCTATAAAAGTATTATAAAACTAAAAATATTTGAAAAACAATAAACGTTAACAACTATATACGATCTGTCAAAAGTGTCAAAGCAATCTTAACAATATGGCCGAAGTGAGGTTTTTATTCACGTGATGCCCTCTCCATAGATTCTAACTCGATTGTTTTTACCCACCTACGACGGGGATTTTAGGGGTAAGTCCGGGGTGAAAGTGGTAAACTTTTTTGCATCTTTTTTGGATTCCCAAAATTAATATTTTCGGCAAAATTCGGCTTTTTCACAGAATGTTGAAAGATATTCGTGATAATCAAAACTATTTTGGCGGAGCCATGATTCTATTGTCAGACTGTTCCTTATTTAATAATTATTTCCCAATTAACTGGTGCGGATGAACTAAACGCATGCCTAACATAATCTAATTTGTGGCAGCACGTAAGGACGCCCCAATAGGGATGTTCACTAATTTTTAAATATTGTTAAATTCAATATAAATATATATACATATATAAAAACATAGCAAACATAAAATTGTTTAAAGATATATATTTCTTAAGATAAATCAATTCTTAATTTCAATTCTGATGGAGGCTAGAAAAACGGCTCCTCGCAGCGAGGCTACGGTGTGTGACGTCAGCAGTCGTATCGACAACTTGTTTTGTATACGTATTTACGAAGTGTGACCAGTTCTTTAAATATTTAATCACTGATAATGAAGCCAATTAAGTGGTGTTTTGTTCCTGGGTGTCTAAATACATCTAAAAACAATTCTGAGAAGATTTTTATTACAGTTCCAAACAATTTAACACTATATTCACATAAAATTGTCAAACCACAGGTTTTTATATCTGTACTTCGGAGGGATACTGTACAACACTATGTCCATTTTTTCAATTTTGACAATTTTACAGACTAATAATTAACTTTTATAACTTTATTTAAAGGAATAGAGCACTAGGTCCTAAACCATTTGCTGATAAAGAAAGTGACCTTTAAAAGAACACCAAATCCATTTTTACTTAGAGGGATAAAACACCATGTGGACTTAATGTTTTGTCCCTCTACGCATGTGAATTACCGCCGCGCATATCTCTATAATGAGAGGTAGACTGTTAGTGATCTAATAATAATACTTTTGCTATTTATGGTGTGTTTACAGTGGTTTGTTACTAATAATAAGAACAATGAACCATAATTCTCGTAGGAGAAAGATTCTTGAAGTATCTACTAAAAAGTTCTGGGAATTCTTCTACTGCATTTACAGGTAAGCTACCTTTTTGCTCATTATTTTTAAATTATTAAAAAACATAACCTCAAAAGGATAATGTAGTGATTTGATACCAACCTTAGACTAGCAATATTATTAAATCTTTTACAACCAATATTATACGCCTTGTTTAATTTCAGAATCAAATAATACACCAAGCAATGTTTTAAATGAAGAGCATATTATTAGAGATGCCTTGAGTTGTGATAACGAAGATCAGTCTGATATAGAGAAAACTTCTGATAAACTATTCGTAGTGGAAATGAAATAAGATTTGCATTACTAAAATGGGCAGATACCGTCATTCCTGACAGTAACATAGAAGAAATCATACTACGGTCTTACAAATGTTACGGCCAGAATAAAAATGTTAGCATTAATACTTGTTTAAAAAAGTAAAAATTATCATCCAGAAGTTTCTACTAAAGAGTAATACCCACATGGAGGCGGACACTGTCCATGCGCTGATAGAGCGAAAGATAAAAAACTTAACATTTCTATTTACACGCCCTGGGACTGGCAGCCGTTAGTCAGATAAACCTCAATGAAATATACCGTACATACTATGGAACTAGAAGAATTTAAAAATTTAAGGTCTTTGTATGATGTCAAAACATCTTAAAATCCGCCTTTGATTAATAGAAAAGAGACATTAACAAACAACAAGTTCTTCTGTCAAACTGTGTTTAACTGCAAGTTAAACAAAACAGCATTGGAACTATGTTTTTAAAAAGTAATTTTCATGACGAAAACCAGGAAATTGACCTTGTTAGGTTTCGAAGGCGACACCTTACATTGCCAAAAGATTTGCAACTGGTATCACAAAGTCCAATACTTATATCACAACAAAAGTATAACGATCTATTGGCATTACTGTCAAATGTTCCTACATTTTGCCATGATTTTTATCTTTTAAAACTTAAAGCATACCTACTAGTAATACTAATAGTGACTATCCAGAAGGAGACTTACTTGAGGATGACTGAGTGGTTTGTACCTAAAATGCCATTTTTACATACATATTTGTATTTGTAAAGGTAAATTGTACGGTTAAATAAATTTTGTTAGTAAAAGTCAAATAGGATTGTAGTTGTTTAACTTTAACAACTTTATTAACTTAACTTAATAACTTTATTAGATGGATACAACACCATGTCCGTTAAAAGGGTTAAAAAACACAGGAACAAATTTGTTTTTAATTATAACAAATGTATTATGTAAATAACAATAAACAGAATGTTCTAGTAAAATATTGTTTCAATATCTTAATAAAGAGCTGCAGCAATAATACTTTTTGGTGAAAAAAAGTTTTAAACTGCTCCCCTGTAAAGTTTTAAAAATGAACATAGTGTTGATTCCTTCCGAGGTACAGATATTTGAATTTATTTTTTTTCTAACTTGCTTAATAACTGCTTTTTCTAGTTTTTCCCTCTCTTTGTAGCGAACACCACTTATTTGGCTTCATTATTACTGTATAAATACTTAAAGAACTGGTTACACTTCGTAAATACGTATACACAACAAGTTGTCGATACGACTGCTGACGTCACACATCGTAGCCTCGCTGTGAGGAGCCGTTTTTCTAGCCTCCATCAAAATTAAAATTAAGAATTGATTTATCTTAAAAAATATATATTTTTAAACAATTTCATGTTTACTATATTTTTATATATTTTATAATCTATTGAATTTCATTGAATTTAACTATATTTAAAAATTTGTGAACATCCCTATTGACAAATAACATGTGAGTGTTTTTGCAACAAAATCACAACAAGTGTTTTCGAAGCAGTTGTTAGATATTGGAAATGGTAAAGTCGCTATCAGTACCCAGAGATTTCTGTTACTTAACAGACTCGAAAGAGGAGCGTACTGAACTTTGACGCATTATTTAATTCTAAGGCGGTGCAAAATTCGCCGGATCAGTTAGTTTCATATAAAAATAATAACATAACTACAAGATTACACTCTTGACAGGCTTCGATCCTGTGTGCACAATTAATATCAAATCCATCTCCTTAATCACTAGGACACCACAGTTTGACTTAGAAGGGTTTATAATACGCAATATCTAGATAATTTTTATAGTTTACGAGCAAAAATATTTTCCTCGGAACTGAAAGTGAAAACGTCTGTTCACATAACTTGTTGAATGCTGAATATGTCACCAGTTTTTCTATATATGTTGCATTTTTGGCTGCATTAATCATCTAATAGCCAAACGGACCGCACACAACTAAAAGGTCGATTAAAACTTACTTACTTACTCTTACTTAGATCCAATAAAACAGTGGATATATTTACGTTAATATAAAAAACAATGTTTTTGAAACAGTTCAAAATTTGAAAAAAATCAAAAATACACTGGGGTGTAAAATTACTCAGAATACTCAGATCAATGAATACTCAGATTTTTAAACTGGCGTTTAAAAAAGTTTAAGATGTTCCCAATTGGGAATTTAATAAAGTCAAATTTATTACAACTCAAGATTGTAATACAAAAAAAAACAATAAACAATACAAAAAATTTGAACAAAAATTATTTTTTTTTTAATATAAACATTTTTTATGAAAAATGATATTTAGTAGAGTGTATTACCTCCATGACATCTAATTACAGCTCTCATTCGATCAGGCATGCTTCGGATTAAGGCAGCAAAGTCTGCTTAAGGGATTTGCTCCCATTCTTCACGAACTGCTTGCTTCAAATCATGTATGGTTTCAAACTTACCATGGTGACGGTTTGTTAGTTCATTTTTAAGATACCTTATCTGTTGGATTTTAAGCCATTGAACTTTTTCGCCAGTTGCTACGAAAATTTCTTTTTTTGGCCGATTTAATTATGTGACCGACACCATACCAAAAAAAAGTAGTTTAGGTTAATTCTGCACACGATTTTTACAGAAATTATTAGCCTTATTAAGCCTAATCTAGTAAAAAAAATTTTGGGGATAGGAACCTTTGCATCTAAGCCACTCATATTCACTGATTTATTTTTAGTAAATTATTTTTGATAATTGGATTAATTGGTTTATTCAACTTTTTTTTTCATTTTAGGCAGATGATGTTATACTACGACTTGAGTAAGTATTTAAAAACAGAAATTATTAATATATATACATATAATAAAATAATAAAACTATTTTTATACCTATAAATATTTAGAAAATTATACTCATGTTAATAATCACAATAAACCGATTTATTTGAAACAAATGTGTGATTTTTTTATTTGGACGGTATATTTGTGCTTTATATTATCACGGTATTTAAGTATAGACCCGAATTCTTCTACTAATCTGTTCCATATACTAGCCAGAACATGGCTGTGAAACATAGAAGGTATTAGCACCCGTAGTACATTAATTACAAGTTTTCATCAATACAGCGTTACGAAAAATACTTCGTATATTTTGGCCTAATGGTACTCGAATGAAAATGTCACACTCCGTAGACTCCCAGCTGAGATTGACAAGACAGCACTTGGTTGGAATTCTCAAGGCAAGAATTAGGCAAACCTTAAAAAAACTTTCAAAAGTGCAGTTCTGGACTAAGGGAAAGAAATGGGAAAATCCTGGCTTGGAATCAAAGCACTAGCCAGAAATAGAATTTGCTGGAGACACTTCGTGGAAGTCCTATGTTCCTAGGTCTACACTCTGAAATTCCAAATCAAAGTTTTTGTTTTAAAGTACAGAAACCCAGGATGTTTGTGAAATTAAAAATTTTTCGTTATTCTCAGTTTTCTTTTTATTTTTAAACGGTGAATCGCAAGAATTGTACAGTTTATTAAAGTCTTTAAAATTAGAAGTTGTCATTTCATACACTTTGAAATCTTTGTTTTTTTCGGAAATTCTAGCCAACTGTAACCAATCCCATGGAGTAATAACTTGAAAATTAGGACATTTTTAGCCTATCGTTCTATAACTGAGTGTATAATGCCCACCTCCATGTGCGTATGCCCTCGCAAAAGAAATTTGTTAGTGATTTTTTTTATATGTGGATATCTCGAAAGTAGATAAAAGTAGCACATAATCATTGTAAGTTCCGGTTTTGATATGAGCAACTATCGGTCCAAATAAGAACCGAAGTTGTGCTTTGAGGTAATGAATGCATGTATTGAACTAAGCATGAGGCCATTTCGTTTCCACCTCTGGCAGCAATTGAGACAGTTTGCCTGTTTTTCCGTTGAATCATAAATTGTATAATTAAAACACCAGAGTTTTAGACTGTAAAAACTTTGAGAATTAGCTAGCTTTGGACAAGGAAGACATTTTTGTAAATCTATCATTAAAACTTTTTGTCTAGGATTATTGATGGACATCTCCTTATCTATCTGTTCCAAGGTGTACCGTCTATCGGCCTGTAAAAATGAGCGTTATCCTGCACTTATAATGTTTCTCGCTAGGCTTCAGACTTTGACTGTCTTAGAAATTCATCACATTTTTCACAAGTGTCATGAAGGAACAGCAAATGATAAATTAAATTCTGTATTAAAAATGTCATTGTAAAGCCATTCTTTGCCTACTTCGTCCGAAGGAATGTTTTTCAAATCTTAAAATTCTTAAACATCCTAAACATTGTAGAAATATTTAAGTGACCTAATATTTTTTCGCCGTCCTACTATTTAATGTGATTATTCACATGGATAGGCCATTATATGCTCACGAATCCTATCCCTTACCTCATTCTTTACTTTATTTATAGATGGCTGCTTTCCTCTTTTGTCACATTTTACAACTCCACTTAGCGGAACGCTAAGAACTTACTGCAGACTTGAAACCTCTTTCCTTCAATGGTAAAAAAATATTTCCAGTTACAGTGGCGTTTTCCAGTCCTGTTCGTTCTCTTTTTCTGTTAATACACGTTTTTTCAAGACAAAAACATAAAAACTGTTTTTTTTTATCTATGGTTGTCTCATGATTCAAAAATTGTCGGTGAATTTGTGCTCTCCGAGGACCTAAGTTGTTTTCATTGCATTTTAAACGGCAGTTTCTACAATATTCTCGCACTTTCCTTTCCTTTATAGTCTTGGAAGATTTATGTTGTTGGCCTGCCATTCATTTCTTTTTTTGTTCGTTTCGTTGCCATGTAGTTTCGTTCCTTAAACGCTTATTTCTTTTGATGATCGGCTTTCATTAACTCTTTTCATTTTCATCTTTATTTGCGATTTCAAAATCATTGTCAGTACTACAATCACTGCAAACATAAACCATGGTTCTCTTCTATATGGCAACTGCACAAAATTCGGAAGCTTACAAACCAGTTTATGTTTCGTTTGAATGCATAGTGATGTGACAGCTGTCGCAGGCTATAATCTTGTCACTAGAACCATCACCATAAGTGGCACATTAAGTTTTCTGGACTATAACAGATGTACACAAAAATTTAAATGCCTCTACCTGGACTATAAGTGAATCACTTATCGATAGCCTTTCTTGTGAAAGCTTTTTGCACGTTTATTAAATGAACATAATATAATAAGAACTGATTATCAATGATTTATGCATTATGGAATTTTTTACACCCCTAGCCATGAATACATAGCCTCATCTACCTTAGATAGCAGAATATGACAATTGTGTCTCTTGAACAAGGCGCAAATTGAGACACATATAGCACATGTGAGGTAACCTGAGATGAGGGACACGACGCGTACGTGCTGCGTGGAGAACCGCAAATTGAGATGCAGCTCATATGTACTTTTTTTTACATCTTTAAAGAGAAGGAAAATATGCATACAGATACCTGTGACTCACCCAGGCAGTGTTGGGTTCCCAATACCCTAACGAAATTGTGCCAGGACGAGATGGCCGAGGGAGTTAGACCTTTGACACTTCAGGATGGAAGTACTGGTTAAGGCAAAACTATCACCCGATTCCCATTCTTTCTCCCACACATTCGTCGGTAAAACCACTCCCACACGAACCACCAAAGACTTTCAACCCCCTGCCTTAGCGTTGATGCCATCTCTCTCGCGTCGTCTGTCTCTCATTCACTCCTATTTCGGCCTGCGATAGTCCGAACCCTACCGAGGTGCTACTCTCTTGTTTCAAAATTCTGTTGTGAGTTCCCTATCCTCTCGTTCTTTTGATGAGAGCAGCTCCCTAATAAATTTGTGGATCCGTGTCCACAACCACTCATCCGTCATCATTTTCTCCACCATTTCTCTCACGGAATCAAACATTCTGCAGTTACACTCTCTTTTAAACTTCTCTCTTTCATCCGCCTAATGCTCACACTCCAACATCGTGTGTGTCACAGTATCCGAAAGACCACAGTAAAAGCACTGCTTGGGCTGTGCTCTCCTAAACCTGAAAGGATAGCTAGTTCGTATGTACTGTGCGATCATCTCCATAGTGAGATGCACTTTGATAAGGTCTCACATTATTGGAAAATGTCGGATGCAAGAAAAAAACATTTATTAAACTTAAGTTCTGAATCAGAAGATGCTGAAGATGATAAATTTAGTTATGTCACGATATCCTGCCAAATCTGGTTCTAAAACTTTCATATAATTTTTATGTTAGGTGTCATAAAGCTCTTACGCCTCTATCAACTTTTCTTCTGACAGTTTTTAAACTTTTTAGGAAGGAGAAAGTTATAAAATGCACGAGAAACAATGCGCTATAGAAACAATATGACCCTGTTATTAGACAAGTGCCACATGCAATGAGAGAATCTGTCTCTCTACCACAATGTCACATGTTTGGTGTGATGAGCTTAGTCACTTCACTAGTCAATTTGTGCTGTTCCAATGGTGTCAATAGGTTACAAAAACACAGGCTGTGCTGCATCACCTCAAAAATGCTATAAATGTCCTAATTAGTGCCTTGCCTTAATGATGCACTGATCAAACAAATTTATATAATTCGTTTTTTTTTTGGTTCAAGTTGCTCAGTTGTGTGTAAAAATATAAAAACAACTAGTTTTTACTATAACTTTATTGAATAACTCTAGGAAATAATTACATTCTTTCCGCAAGAATTTGTTCCTAGTTTATTACAATATAACATAAAAATTGAAACTCAAAATAATTAATATGGAAAAAGAACTCAAAATAAAAAAATTAATATTAGTGTGCATAATTCAAGAGGAAGAAATCATATCGGAATCAGTTAATTCAATTATAAAAATATACATATAGAACATAAAACTATATATATATATATATATATATATATATATATATATATATATATATATATATATATATATATATATATATATATATATATATATATATATATATATATATATATATATATATATATATATATATATATATATATATATATATATATATATATATATATATATATATATATATATATATATATATATATATATATATATAAATATAGAACACTTTACATAGGGTGAACAGGAATTCACCTGGAATAACTGGAGTTTTTGTAAGAACTTGAAGGAGATTGCTTTTGAGAGCTAGATTTAGGACTACTGCTGTGAGAAGGGCTCTCTCCTGCACCTGATAATTTCACCTTTTTACTTGCTTCTTCCTAGAAATAAATAAACTTATACTATAATTCCACTATTTGGAAGAGTGATTTCATCGTTTGAAGACAGAGAAGTGGGGAAAGACGTATTAAAATCCAGTGGCGTACACTCACTTTTATTTCAACGTTAATTATATTATATTTTTTAAATATTATTTGTTCCAAATAGGCCACAATATAAATTTATTTACAGGTTTTTACTGAAGTTTCGATGTCTATATCCAAAGACCGTTTTCAAAGATATACACGATAGTTACATTTATTTTATTTGTTTATTATTATATATTTATATAATATTATTTATATCTTATATTATTTATTTTCTTTTTTTTTCTAACTTTAAAAACGGTCTCTGGAATAGAGATCGAAACGTTGGTAAATTAACCATGTAAATAGATATATTGTGGCTTATTTTCAAAATTTTCCCTAAAAATACAGAATTCCACAAGCAAAAAGCTATAAAAAATAAATATATCTATCATTTATATATTTGAAAACGGTCGCTTTATAGAGATCGAAACGTCAGTAAATTAAACATTTGAATATATTTTGTGGCTTATTCCCTGCATTTCCCTAAAAATATAGAATGCCATAAGCAAAAGGCTATAATTGATGGATTCGACTGTTACTTGATGGCAATTCATTTTATGTAACAATAAAACACTGAAAACTTTGTTTTCAAAACTTCCACAAAATTTATTATAAAATCTTATCACTACAGCTGTTTCGGCAGGGTGCCTTTCTCAAGTGATCTATTTTTGGTATGCATTTACACTGTATAGTCTTTAATGAAACCACTTTATAGTCTTTAACCAACTTGAGACAAACAGTTCTCCCCTCCTCAACCTATTTGGTTAAAGACTATACTGTGTAAATGCATACCAAAAATAGATCACTTGAGAAAAGTACTCTGCCGAAACAGCTGTAGTGATAAGATTTTATAATAAATTTTGTTGAAGTTTCGAAAACAAAGTTTTCAGTGTTTGATTGTTACAAAAAGGTATAAACAAACAAATAAATTTGCAGACAGCTTAAAATGATGCTACCTGACTGTCGTGGAAGTTACGCTAAAATGTCTATTGACGTGACCTGACCAGGTTCTAATTTTGTTAAGATTCTCTTAAACCAGCACTCAAATACTTCGGAAATCATTTCTTCATGATAATCTCCTGTTTTTCTTGACTCATATTGAAGAAAAACATCATCAAGGAATCCTGTATCACTTCCTATATGGATAATGATTAAACGTCGCCCCTTTCCTGATGGAGCTTTTAATCTTGTAAAGCAGCATTCTATAAATGCTTTGCGTTTACCTTTGACATTTAAATCTTGCCAATCTTTTCCAACTGTATGACCTTCGTTAATCCAGGTTTCATTCAAATAATATGTTTTCCATTCAATGCTGCGAAGTATGCGTATTTCTTTAAAATATTTTCTTCTCCACACCATAATTTCTTTTTTTTTTCTAACACACTTTTTCTGTTTTTACATGTCGAAAGTTTATTTCGCGCATAGTTCTGATTAATACTCTACAAGATATCTTGGGTAAAAAGTAATTGTTTTCGAGACCTTGAGAAATTTTTTCAGTGTTGGAATTTTACTCCGAAAATAAAATGTGTTGTCTTGTCACCCAACACAATGTTTTTTCTACCTCTACTTTTACGTTTTACTTGCTTTTTATTTTCCGATGCATTTTTAGGCACATGATAAATACAGCTAATGGATACTTTTGTTAAACTGTTACAAATATCGACCGCTTGGCTAATATTTGATGCCATTTTGCTGCATCATGCAATTCAATTCCTTCATATCGTATCACTACCTTCTCTTCTGACATTAACATTTTGCTGTCTTCTCTTGGAACAACTCGGTTGTTCATCCATTATATTTTAATAATCACAGAATATAATTAAAAATTTACTATAAAACAACAACTCCAATAACACTAGGATTATCACCACAAACTTCAACCGCAAAAATATAATTACAAAAGGCAACAGAAGCACTCCCGCCAGCACCGCCTATGTAAATGAATGTTTCTTGTTTCGGCAGACGCGGTAGTATTACCCCTATGATGCTTTATAAATTTCCATGTTGCCAAGTTTTTGAAACATAATGGGAATGAAATGTAACATATCAATTTTTATTTTATACACTTAAATATGTAACAAAACTGAACATGTAAATAAAATTTATGTCAATACAATTTTGTGCTCAATTTTTACTATTGAGAAAACTCATTTTTTTGGAATTTTTATGTCAGTAAAAATTGCTGCGTCGAAGAATTCAGGTTTGTATGACCATAACTGCTACTTGTGAACAAGAATCGGCTACACTGTACGGCATCTTGTGGTTACATCTGCTATAGAGAAGCACAAATAAATGTACTAATGATACATTCTATGATTTCTGATATGAAAACACAAATTAAACGGGTAGTTTTCAGTGGCCGCTGAGTAAACATTAATATAATAACTATATATAAGCATTTATAGTTTTAATATTAAACTTACACTTCAAAGAAGTAATAAAAAGTTGTTCACTTTTTCAAAGTTTTAATATGATATTTTAAGAACATACCTTACAATTAGAACAGTTCCAGTTTTCAAATGAATCTCCTGTAACTACTGGTGTATGACATTCTTGATGATACAATGAATGACAATCAGAACACTCTACCAAACGATTTCGGGCTCCTACATCCATTCCACTAAAAACATTTTAATTTAACATTCAATAAGTGAGAGTTGTTGGGTTAAATTCGAAATAAAGTAAGTCTTTTAATAAATTTCTGGGTTACAGATGTTTACAAAACCATTTATTTTTAAATTAAACAACAAAACATACTTTTACTTACTTGCATATTACACACATCAAATCCTCTTTCAATAAATCTAATTCAAGTTCATTGTCAGAATTAGAACCTTTGCTATCTTCAAAGGCTGTTATAGTTGTAAAATTATCATCCTGAACTGGTAACCAGGATTGAACAATATCAGTGTAGTCTTTCGAAACTCCATACTTATTTTTAATACTCTCTTCCACCATACATTGTAAAGGTACAGTATCGCCTTTTCTCAAGTTGGCACTAGAATGGAGAAAACCCAAACATTTTAAGAAATATAAATCTGTTTCATTTAAAATTGACATCCTCAAATTCAAAATATTTTGGTTAAATTGTTTTTTTGGGCAATGAACATAACCTATATAATATATTTGACATTAAAGAGTTTGTGTTTTTAAGCGTGAAGTTATAAGTTAAATAAGATTGTGATTCCTCTTCTTTTGTACAATTCTTTACTTCGAGACAAAGATTGAAATTCGGCCAAAGTGTAAATAGGACAACATCCAAAAAATATCTGTTCGATCCATCGAGGTCCGATTGCACATTCTGCTGATATGTTTAATTTTATTTTAGCTTATTTTCAGTTTTCTAAATACAACAAAACATGTTTTTCACTAATTTAATGATACACAATTCTTAAAAAATATGTTTTTTCTGTTGAAAACCTATTATTGTCTTAAGTCAATCAGAATGCCCACTCTGCTTGTCAAGATAAGTACCCGCATCTCATTCGCGCAAACGGAATCAGCCATGTTTTAAACGGAACCAGTGCCACAGAATAAATAACAATCAGAATGCCCACTCTTAGATGCCGCCTTTGATGTTTATCAGCACGCGATCGCCATATTTTAAACGGAAACATAGACTCGAATTGAGAAATTTGTGATAAGCTACGACAGAACTGTAATTTAAATTTTTAGAGATTAATAATTTAGTACATTTGAAATAATTTAATCTATTCTTCAACTAAAAGTACAAATAAAATAGTGCATATTATGTCTATTGTTGCCGTAAATAAATTAAACCGAGTTAATTTTTCTATGCATACCAGATAAAATGTCACTGAACAGCACTGGTTCCGTTTAAAACATGGCTGATTCCGTCTGTGCGAACGAGATGCCCGTACTTATTTTTTTAAGCAGAGTGGGCATTCTGATTGTTTACTATTCTGTGCCTAAAGGAACAAATGTGTGCAAATGTGGACAATCTGGTGTCACAGTCACGGTGTAGTGCCAGAGCACGCCAGAGTAGCCAGAGTGCTGTCAGTTCAATTCAGTGTTCAGTCCCAGTTGTCAAGTGTCACCACATTGATGAATATGGATGGTATATGGATAACCAAGTTTGTAGGTTGAACTAATATCGCGTTTCTATAAAATAAAGATAATTGAAGCCAGACTTACCCGAAGTTATCACAATTGTAAGTAAAATAATTTAAAGCTCACTTATATTTTAATGAAATATATATTTTTGTTCGGTATGTAAGTCTTCCTATGTACATGGCGTCACTTATGTAGAGTCTAAAAGTTAGTTAATTTTTTTTGTTTTAGTTGATTAGATTTATTTGATACATATCAAAAGTAATTCTTTCTCATACACAAAAACTGTTTTGAAAGATAATTATTTTGTTTTATTATATTCTTGTAATTTGAAATTGTATAGAAATTTTGTAATTTGAAATTGTATAGAAATTATATTTGTAAAAATCAATCATACATTTATCCTGGATATCCCAATATTTATCTAGGTATTGGTCTAGGTGTCAGGTGACTTAAAATTTAAGCTGAAATTTGAATTATTATGTATGGCTTTCTATTTACTTTATAATCCTCTAAAAAATATGGATTCTATAACAATATTATTCATAAAAGCTGTGTTTTTGGTTTGTTTGGAACACTTCTGTTGTGCATCATGTGAAACTGTTCATTAAAAAGAACAATCTTTCATAATACAACTAACAGCATTGAGACCACCATTAAAAATTGACACTTTTAGTTGTTCTTCATAGCCTTCCTGTTCATCATTTTCTTCTTGAATGTCTTGTATAATATCATCCTCTGCAGCTAGTGTACAAACTGGAATAGAGTTATCTACATCAATAAACTCCCCAGTTTTAGCAGTAGATAAAGGTCATATATTTTGGGTTAATTGAACCAAAGAAGTATTTTTATCTTCATCAGTCACTTCATCTAAGGATATTGTTAAGATGTTTTTAAAACCGGCATCTTTCAAGCAGATGTTTTTTTGAGACTTTTTCAAGTTTTTCTACAGTACTTTTATCAACACTGGCAGCTGCACCACTCATTTTCCTGAAGGCAATACTGTGCCAAGCTAGGAAGCATTGAATCCAACTAGTTGAGCAAATGAAATGTTCACCAAAATGCTGAGCAAAACTGTTTACTTTTTGTTCGAGAATTGGTCCATTTATTGGCACATTATTTGTCGTTTGATATTTATTTATTTATTTATTTATATACGGCATCCATTTACTTACAATTTTTACAAAGTTACATCTTACAATCAATAAATTATTAAAATAACAATCACAAGTTTTACAAAGTTACACCTTAACAACAATAAATTATTAAAATAACAAACACCTCAGAATAATACAAACATATAAGAATAATATAGATGTACAACAAACTTATTGTAAGATACTTTTTAGTCGTTTTTTAAACAAACTAATTTTGGAGTCAAAAATATCCATTTGTCTTGGTAGGCTATTAGCACTCCGGACCAATCGTGTAGTTGGTTCATTGATACCATAATTAGTGTGGTGAAATGGCACTGAAAAGATTTCTGATTGTCTGTTGCTTCTACTAGGAACTTTAAGACTAACAAGCGATAAGAGTTGAGGACAATCTATAAAAGCATTGATAGCTTTGTGTAAGAAACATAAATCTAACAATGTCCTCCTTGACTCAAGTGTTGGTAAGTTAAGACTATCTCTTACCCACTGATAGTTGTATTCCTCTCTCCTGTATCCACTCTTATAGGCTGCTACCCTCAGAAATTTATTCTGGACTCTTTCAATCTGTTGAATGTAACAGTGGTATGATGGGGACCATACAACTGATCCAAACTCCAGAATGGGTCTAACGAGACCACAATAAAGTTTTCTAAATGTAAACAAAGACAGGTCCACTGATGTGCGTTGGATAAATCCCAGCACTTTCATCGCTCTATTTGTTACTTGGTTGATGTGGCTTGAGAATGACAGTTTGGTGTCTAACCAGATTCCCAAATCTAATACTTCATTTTTCGAGGCTAATGGCAAGTTATTTATGTAGTAAACAAATTCAATTGGATTTCTTTGCCTTGAGAATGTCATTTTATGACATTTGTTTATATTGAGTGACATTTTGTTTAAAGTGCACCAATCATAAAACGATTTAAGATCTTCCTGTAATATAGCAGCATCATTCCAGGATTGAATTTTTCTAAACAGTTTTACATCGTCAGCAAACATAAGAACACTACAATTTTTGATTTGTTGTACTAAATCAACCAGAAACAAACAAAACAAAACAGGGCCACAATGGGAGCCTTGTGGCACGCCCGATGGAACTGTTATTTCAATTGAAGTGTCACTTCCCAAGTTAACTGCCTGCGTACGGCCACTAACAAATTCTGTAATCCACTGAAGAAGGGGATCCAAAATACCCAAAGCTCTTAGTTTTTGTAAGAGAACCCCATGGTTTACCCGATCAAATGCTTTGGAAAAGTCAGTATAGATTGAGTCAACCTGGACTCCCTCTTCAAAGCTGTTGTATATATATGATTCACATACAAAACTAGGTTGGCATCTGTTGACCTCCCTCTCATAAAGCCAAATTGTTCAGGATTAAAAATGCTTCTAAAACTCCATGTCAGTTTCTTACTAACCAAACAATCAAGCAACCTGGGCAGCTCTGACTGATTACAGACAGCTCGATAGTTTGATATATCGTTCCTTGCACCCGATTTAAAAATCGGCTTTAAAAAACTTTTCTTCCAGAGACTGGGAAAGCTACCAGTACCAAGTGATCTGTTAAAAATAAACAAAATTGGTTTTGTAAGTACACATATACATTTTTTCAGAAAATAGACTGGGATTCCATCCGGCCCTGCACATAATCGGTTTTTACAATTTGCAATAGTATCATAGACCTCAGTTGCTGTAAGTATTATAGAACTCAAACAAATCTAACTGTCAAAATTAAAAAAAGGTAAAGTATCTTTTTGTTCATCTGAGTAGACAAATGAGAAATATTCTGCGAACATATTGGCAGAGTCCTTGATATTTAAGCTAACCCTATCATTATAGACCATTCTGGATGGTATATTATACTCATTTCTTTTGCTTTTAATATAAGACCAAAAATATTTTGGATTATCAGAAATGTTATTTTGTATCCCATCTAAATACTGTTTCTGACAGTCTGCTCTTAAAATTTCACACTGGTTTCTTAAAGCCACAAAACGGTCATAATCATCTTGCCTACCACTAATTTTAAATTGTTTGTGGGCCTGTTTTTTACATATAATTAGATTACGCAGCTCTGACGAGAACCAAGAGGGAAAGGTAGAGGTTTTATATTTCTTTAGTGGAACAAAGTGTTCTATCAGTGAGTAAATTATATCATAAAAAATGACCACCATACTATCAACTGTACCATTAAGAAACAGTCCCTCCCAATTTATACTTGCTAAATAATTATTTATTGAAAAGTAGTCACCATTTTTGAAATCATAAAAGTATTCCTTGTAATTCATAACATCAAAATTTTCTTCACACACTAGTTCAAAACTGATAGCTGTGTGATTTAAACTATTCTCAAAAATTTTATCTACTGCTGGAGTAACATTAATAGATTCCAAATTACTAAAAACCAGGTCCAATGGGACTCCTTTGCTGTTCAAAAATCATTCTTTTGAAAAAAGTTATAGAAACTAAAGCAATTTGCTACAATACTTACAGAGTCATTTCCAGTGCCTGTCACTGTCAATCCCAACTCATCATTGCCCCATTTAGCTTGTGGCAGGTTGTAATCACCTGCCAAGACAAACAGACTATCTGAAAAATTAGTGTAAACATATTCAACAGTTTCACAATGTCTTAAATAAGACTGAGAAGGTGATGGAGAAGGTATATATACACAGCCAATAACAAAATTTTGAGTTTTGATTTTAAATGTTAGGTATAACTGATATATGTCAGAGTCAACAAGAGGAACTATGATTTTTTGAGTAGAAAGGCTCTTTTTAGCTGCGATTAATATACCACCTCCACGTGTCTTTAGAGTGTTTAACCCCACTTCACGATCACATCTATAAATTTCATACTCTGGAACTCCCAATTCAGCATCAGAATAATCTGAATTCAACCAAGTCTCTGCAATCATTACTATATCATAGCAGGAACAACTCAAAGCTTGCTGGAAACTCTGTATTTTTGTTCGCATGCCTCCAGTGTTGAGATAGTAAACACATACATTTGATTTTGATTTCAAGGAGTCATTTTTACTTATATCACGGTCTGATCTCCTCGATCTTGCTGAAAATTTTCAGACTGGCGTTTATTGCTAATCCAAAACTTTCTTAAAATGATGCCTTTAGGCCAAATATCCGGCCTCGAAAAATCTTCCTTGTCATCTGGATGGATGCTTATTTTGAAAGAAATATTTTCACCTTTAACTGGTAACGGTTCAACCTTAAAATCCCTAATATTTGGACAATGCTTCTTAACATGTTGTTCAATAAAGGTGGGCGTAATACCCATTTTTACGCGACCAAGATAAAAATAAACTTTATGAAAAGAACTAGCAAAATTTTCATCTCCTTGGAAATTCGCTTTACCCAAAACAAAGTTTTGGTCATTTCTCCTGGCCTTTCTTCTCTGTACCAGGGTAAATTCTTGGTCATTATCAGCAGAATGTTTATTTCCAAAGTTGTTTATTTTGTTTTTGTTTACAATTTCTTCTTTTTCTCGATGTTTGCTTTGGCCTGAGGTTACATTTTCTTCTTTTTCTAGATGTTCGCTGTGGACCAAGGTCTTCTGGTCTTTTGGCAAGTGGGAATTAGAAGAAGAAGAGCTAGCAACGTTGACTTTCTCTGCTTAGCCACCTGATTTCGATCTGTCATTGTCCTCTGTCATTGAAGGACGGGAGGTTGGAGTTGCCACGTTTACCCGGCTTTCTGAAGAGCTCTGATTTAGTTTCGAAGTATCACTCAAAAGTTTCACTTGATTTAGTTTCGAAGTATCACTCAAAAGTTTCACTAACTCCTTGTTGCTGTCGATCACCATTTTAGATGTTATTACAAGCTTTTCCTGAAGATTCTGTTCCAAAATCTTCATACCCTCACTAAGTTCACATTTTACCATTTCTTTTATGGCATCTGATAATTGTGGAATGGTTAGTTCAGAATTTCCTAGGTTCCTAATCGGGCCATCAATATTAGAGAATTGACTTATGCAATCTTTGCACCATATTATAATGGTTCTGGTTTTAGCAATTGCACATCTTATTTCTTGAGAGGAAATCTTGCTACACTCCTTACATGATACTTTCTCGCAGTTATCACAAGCACATCCAAACAACAGAGTTTTACTCTCTTTAAAATAACAGGTCTGATCACAAAATCCGCACTTTAGCTCCTCCATAACTATAAAGAAACAACGGAGCGAATAACTGGCAACGCTGTAGATTATTGGATCCTTAATAAACTCAAATATCAGGGCGAATTTTACTATTTTCACTGGTATTTCACTAAAATTACTAGCACAAAACTATGTTAACAACAATTAACATTTAGTTAGTTATTAATTGTAAGTATACATGTCTCAAATACACATTTTTATAGGCGATCTTTACCGCGTGCTTTTTGACATAAACAATTCTTATCTATATTTAAACCACTTTACAAAAGGTTCCTCAATCTTTGTATGATTCATTGTTCTGACTGATTTTATTTTCAAAAAATTGCTGTCTTGTTGGCTTTTTTTATAGGAAGTAGGTACTAAATCTTCTAAAGAACGTACCAGGCCGTGTCTCATTAAGGACGCCCTGGAGTGTGTTCCATTTAAGAGTGGAAGGTCCTTCCAGGGGAGTTGTCCTACCAACTAAAGTCCACTCCCTCACTCCCTGAACCGGACTACTCATGTGGTAGGTCCTCTGCAGATCTGTGCATCACATAGCCAGTCTTTTCTCTCTCCCCCCCCATCTATCCCTCTCTATCTCTCTCTATCCCCCCCTCTCTCTTTCTCTATCCCCCCCCTCTCTCTCTCTCTCTCTTACCTTTGCTGTAGATTCCTCTCTAGTATTTCTTTCTTTCTGACGATTTCAGTTACTGCCTCCACTATTGCCTTTCCCCTCATTGTTACCTGCATTATTGTATTTGCGCTACCCTGCCTACGTTCCTATGTAATTAACTTCTGTCATCATTGAAAATACTGCACTTGAATACACAGTGCTTGGTTGTATCAGACACTCCACATTCTGCACAGTTTCCATTCCCCATCTTCCCTATTCTTCCTAGATAGGCCCTGAAAGAACCATGCCCCGTTTGAAACTGGGTGAAAAAGTAGTTAGTGTCTGTGTCACTGTGTTTCATCCAGTCTGCAATATTTGGAATTAATACCCTCGTCCAGGCTGCCCTATGCTTGTTTGTCCATTCTTCCTAGCACTCCGTTATACTGCTATTTGTAGCTACTATTTTCTCCTGCTCATCCTTTTCGTAGCTTTCCACCCTTTCTTTCACCATCAGGTGGATGGGTAACACCCTTGTGATCACTTATATGGCCACCATTGATGTTCTATATGCACATGCTACCCTTAGCAGTTCTTTTCTGTGGGCTTTTTATAGCATTTTTTATATTTCTTGATGTTAAGCACCTTTTGCCATACTGGTGCCTCATAGAGTATATTAGAGTATACCTCCATTAAAATTCTCCTTTTGGCAGTCCTGGCCCTCCCACATTGGGCATAATCCTTGTCAGCACTGAAGTTATTTCCTCTGCCTTGCAAATGACATACTTCACATGCACACCAAAGGTTCGCCCCCAAGTACTGTACTTTTTTGGCAGGTAAGATCTTTTCTCTGTTCAGTGCAAAAACTATATGGTCTCTGGCCCTTGGACCCTTGAGGATCATAGCTTTAGTCTTTCTTGTCCGCCAGCATGAAGTCCCTGCTTCCCATCCACATTTTCACTTTGCTGAGAGCATGTTCCACTCTAAACATGATTGACCAGTTTTCATTGTGCTGTACCAACACCACATATGCTATTGCCTGTACAACAATGCGCATGTTGACCTGCAAAATCTCGTTGTAAATAATGTTCCAAAGCAATGGCCCCATGACGAAGCCCTGCAGCACTCCCACCGTGGTCATCATAGAGTTACCTATTCTAATATTTATGCAGCTATCCGTAAAGTAATTCCTGACCAAGTTCTGCAGATAGGGAGATATCCTCATGTCGCCCAGAAATCTGATGATAATTTTCCTGCTAGCACCACCAGAAGCATTTCTTATATCGAGAAAGAAAGCCACCATCCACCTGCTCCTACATATGGATATCTCCCTCTTGATTCCTGTTTATGACGCCTACCACAGATTTTCCCTTCCTGAACTCATACTGGTGATCGGATATGCCACTCTTCTCCATTATCTCCATCTCCAGCCTCCTCCATAAGTATGAGATTTGTCGTTTTCAGATCTCCTGGGACCACTTGCCTTCTTACCAGGTTGTTAATAATTTTGTGTGCTCATTCCACTTTTTCCTCGATTATGATTTTTATTATCTCGTGTGCTATCTTATCAGGTCCTGGCGCTTTTCCTGTTTTGAGCGCCAGCTTCTGTCACTTCTTCCCTCGTAAATTCAGTTACGGGTGTCTCCACTTGGTGTAACGTAAAGCTAACTTCCTTCCTCTGTGGAAAAAGAGCCTTGGCCAGTTCTTCCCTTCGACTTTCCTCAATCTTAAAGAAGCCTCCTCTTTCTTCGCCATTTATTTCTCCATCAGTAGGGACGACTGTTTGCTTTCCTGCTTCGCGGATTGCACCTTTCTCCATATGTTTTATTTTCTCGTATCTCTCTTCGAAGTTTCGGGCGTGGCTTTCCATCCCTGGGATTTCCTCTTTGAGTCTTCTCTTGTCAAGATATTTCGACCTGCGTCCTTCCCATGGTTTTGTTACGTTTCCTCTAATTTTAAACCATATGTACTTGTGATGAGTGACTATTTCGCCATCCAGGGCGTCTTACTCTGCCACCTTTCTATTTATCAGTATCATTGCCATTGTGACCTCGATATGCGTCTGATTTTCTCCCCTGATAAAGGTCGCCTTACCGTTGTTAAGTACTACCAAATTTAGGGCCTGGATCTAATCTCATTCCACATTTCTCCCCTCATAATTTCTTGGCGCTCCCTATGAAATAGATTTTGCAATCAGATCCCCAGCAATGATTAGTCTTTTTTTTTCCTGCTATGCTCCCTGCTATTTTCTCTATTAGACCCTTATATTCTCGTAGTGTGATATTAGGAGAGATATATGTCGCCACTATTGTGACTGTTCCAAGATCTAAGATTAGGAATTCCCCTTTCCTCTGGGGCACGTTTTTGCCCCCAACTTTTCGGTTTCTAATATCAGTTTCTAATATCAACTGCTACATCTAGCCTTTTGTCCGTGATCCAGCTCCCTTGGACTGTAATATTTTTATTTGGCTCGGACACTAGCAACAGGTCCGCTTTTAGTTCCTGTCCCCTGATCTTGAGCATATCATGTGCCGCCTTACATTTCCCTAAATTCACCTGCGCTACTATCAACCCTTTAAATTTATCCCTAGTAGAGTTGAATTTAAAGGCCTAATCTTCCTACTGGCGTACTTGCGCCCCTTCCCCTAGATTCTTTTTCGGTTTTTAGCTGCAGATTCCGCAATTGTTGTACTCCCTAGTGCTATGCCCTTCCTCCCAACAGTTCAGACATTTGTCCTTTCTTTGCATTTGTCCGTGGTATGCCTGAGTGTAGACACGAGTAGTAGCGTATTGGTCGAAATCTGGGTGTCATTATCTTACAGTTTACCAATCTTATCAGGACCTTTCTCTGCCGTACCAGTGTCTCAGCCGCTGTTCTACTAGCTTTGACTATTACCATATTTCCCCCAAAGCGTCTCGCTTTCCTATTAAACATTTCAATTGATCATCCTCCCATTCTTAATCCCACAGAGTTCGCCAGCGCCCTTATGACTTCTCCATCTCCAATGTTTGCTCAACGTCGTGTATTAATACCAGCCTTTCCTGAACTTTTGAGTTGACATCGAGACTCGTAACGGCCCTTTCGACGCAGTGTGCGTCGACAGTTCCGTGATTTTGTCCCTTGGTTCTATAAGCTCCAGACGTAGGTCTTCTTGTGCTGTCTTTCTCATCCTTTTGATGTCGACCCCGCTGTTTTTTACGTCCACTTTCTGTCTCACCTCTTTTACCATGTCCGTGTACAACTTCTCGCCATCTTTGAGGGTAATATTCCCTGTTTCTGTACTTCTGAAATTTGGAACTACCAGTGTAATTTCCACTTTATTACTCTGCAAGCTGTATTCCAGCGCCTTTCTTAGCTCGACCCACGCCGTGCTTTCTCCTACTACACATGAAGAAATTCGTGTACCCCCGACAAATAAATGCCGGCGGGACCCAGGTCTACCAGGCCATTCGGCATACGACCTTTAGCTAGCTACTAACCCCTGAGTCCGACACCATTTGAGGGTGGCGCGTTGCAAGAAGCATCGCGGGGCTCCACCCTCCCCGTAGTACCCGTGTTGCGGTACGAACACTCGTCCGTTATCCCCCCCCCCCCCCCGAGCGGAAACGTAAACGCCGAGGAGCTCAACTCTCCCACTGGGTACGTGCGGTAACCCCACACCCTTAATGTGGAAAGGGTGTATGAGGGATGCAACTCGTTCAACCTGACTGGCTCTGTGGTCCCCGAGAGACTCGCCTTGGATACTAGGAGTGTAGACCGGTGACTAGAGGACTAAAATCCCTTTCTAACAAGGTGCCACACGACCCCCTTTGTTATTTAAAATTTTCGAGGAGTGCTTATAATTTAAAGGGGGTGCTGGAAGGAGATAATATTTTCATACTGTAAATTGTCAATTTAAGAATAAAAATCAACCTGTTTCAGGTTTTTTTCGGATAGTACATAATAACGCTAAAAATGAATTTATTCCATACATACGGACCGCATGGTATATTCTACCAGATCAGCTGTTATTTTAGAGGATATATATATATATATATATATATATATATATATATATATATATATATATATATATATATATATATTATATATACACTACCGAGCATAAAATTAGGGTCACCCCGTAATTTGAATTTAGTTTAGAAATTATTATTCTGTTTTAACTATTTTCGGTTGTAACATAGTTTACTAACGGATTGCTTAAAAAAACAACGTTTTTGTCGTTTAAAGTTTATTACAAATAATGGAAATGAAGAATTTTCCTTTGATATAGTAAATATTAAAAAGGGACAATTTTAATTTGATGTGCTTTTTGTTGAAAAAAAGAAATTTTAAGAACTTCAGTAGCGAGTATTCCCTCCTCTGGTAGTGATAACAGCTTGCAAACGACGAGGCATGCTTTGGATCAGATTTTGGATCACATTTTGCGGAAGATTATTCCATTCTCGCAATATGTCGCGAAGCTCTCTCGAATTTCTGGGGGCCGGCACATGACTCCGTAAACGTCTCTTCATCTCATCTCAAACATGTTCTATGGGATTGATATCTAGACTGCGAGCAGGCCAAACAAATAATGTGATTTGAACCTCGTCAAGATACTCGGTAACTATCCTAGCAGTGTGGGGCCGTGCATTATCATGCATACATGTTGCGTCGTCTCCAAGAATAACCATAAACGGTAAAACATGGTCTTCCATAATCTGTGTCAGGTACCTATGCGCTGTCCATGTCCCATTCTCGATAAAGACTAACTCCGTGCAAGCATCAAACGATATGCCTCCCCATGCCATAACTGACCCTCCACCAAATGGAAGACGCTCGGCGTCACATGCTTGAGCATATCTCTCGCCTGGACGTCGCCACACTCTTACACGTTTGTCTGAGCCCGTAAGACAGAATCTCGATTCATCGGAAAACAATACACGACTCCAATCCTGCATTGTCCAAGCCAAGTGTCCTCGTGCAAAATTCAATCTGGCAATTCGGTGTTCACGGGAAAGCGGCGGTCCAGTTACTCTAGTTCGAGAAGATAAACCAGCAGCATGAAGTCGTCTCTTACCTGTCCATTCACTTATGTTTACATTTCTCACTTCTTGCAGATGATTTCGAAGAGAAACTGCCGTGACCGTTCGGTTTCTCAAAGCACTAGAAACGACAAAGCGGTCATCTCTAGCTGTTGTAATCCTGCCTCGACCTGAACTAGGTCTTCGAGTAAGCAGACCGATCTCTTCGTACCGTTGCCATACTCGTTGCACACTCGAGAGACTTACACCAACGTTTCTCGCAGTTTCGCGCTGACTGTGGCCATCTTATGAGATATGAGAGCCACAGCACTCATATCGTTTTCCTGGTGGATGAAGAATCGATGCAGTACTTTTGCCGCATCCAATGCCCGCTGAGGGGTCGGAGCTGGTTCTGGCTCTGCTTCCACACCCGAGTCACTGTTTCCTTCTTCTTCTACACGAACTGCTTGCAGGATGTCCTCGTCAGAAAGTCCAGATGTTGTAGCTACATTTTCATCAACTTCTTCAAAATCTGTTAGCTCTTTCGGTCCGTAGGTGATAGTAAGTTCAAACTGTCTGGCCCAAACATCTAATGGCAGGTCATCTTCATCATCAGTCAATCCTTGATCTTCCAGCCATCCTGCGTATTTGAAGGAATGTTTTATTGTATTGCTCGTCACCTTGTCCCAGGATTTACTAATCATTAGGATGGCGTCAAGAATGTTTAGTTTAAGATCTCCATTATTCTCAACCGTCAAAAGTCTTCTCCTGTAATGGCTTTTCAAACTCTTGACACTTTGGTCCATGGGCTGAAGGACACTCGTTGTGTTTGCTGGCAGAAAACAGAGTTCGATGTTTTGAAGGTCGCGCAATACAGGATGAGCAGGACAATTGTCTACAAGCAAAAGAATTTTTTTTCCTTTTAAACTCGATATCCCACTTTTTTATCGCTTCTTCAAAAATTGCCGAGGTCATCCACGCACTCTTGTTTGCTTTATAGGTCACCGGTAGATTTTTTATGTTTTTAAAGTAACGCGGGTTTTTCGACTTCCCTATCACTAACAATTTTCGTAATGCGTTCCTTGGAGAGCTTTCCACCAACGCACTTTTCCAATTTAAATTTTAAAGTTCTGTTTGGTGTCATTTTAAAGAACAATCCAGTCTCATCCGCATTGAAAATGTCATCTGACGCATATCGTGCCTTCAGTCCAGGCCACACGTTTTCTAGCCAATCATCCGTTACGTTTTTGTTAACATCGCGAGCCTCTCCGCTGATTTGCCTGTAGTTGATCTTGTGCCGCAGCTTCCGCTTGCTCAGCCAACCCTCAGATGCCTTGAAATTCTCAATTCCAAGTTCAGTTGCAAAAAACTCAGCTTTTGTCCTGACCACAGGCCCACAAAGTGGAATATGGTTCATACGCTGCTGCTGGAACCACTGAAGCATAGCGCGATCTAAATCTTCGTGGTGAGGTTTCCGCAACTTCTTCCTGCTACCGCCCTACATCTTCGCTTTAAGCCTTTTCTGCCTTCCATATCGTAGCCACAGTTGACTGAGAAAGCCCCGTCAATCATACAAATGAGATAGATCGATCTATTTACTACCAACAAGACAGAGCTCTTCCGCATTTTGCACGTATAGTTAGAAATTATTTAAACGAGGTTTTTCCCAATAGGTGGATTGGAAGATGTGGAACGATCGAATGGCCGGCTAGATCTCAGATTTGACTCCTCTCGATTACTTCTTATGGGGTTATTTAAAATCTAAAGTATAATTTAATTGCTGCCAAACAGTATTTCTGATTTAAAAGTTAGGATAAGGGAAGAAATTGACAAAATAACCCCCGAGGTCGTACAAAATGTGCGAGAATTCCAAAATCGCCTCGGCTATTGTCAAGAAGTGAATGGTGGTCATTTTGAACATTTAATTTAATTGAAAATTACATTGAAAAATACATTCTAAATATTATGTGACATTATTATCTTCATTCAACCTAAAGATTTGTGATAGAGACATTATCAAAATTTTACATCTTAAAAATCAATTTTCTTAGTTATGATTGCACGAAACTTAAAAAAACTTTATATTTCTGAACAGAGGACCAAAATTCCTTTCTAACAAGGTGCCATACGACCCCCTTTGTTGTTTAAAATTTTCGAGGGGGTGCTTATAATTTAAAGGGGGTGCTGGAAGGGGATAATATTTTCATACTGTTAATTGTCATTTTAAGAATAAAAATCGACCTGTTTCAGGTTTTTTCAGATAGTACATAATAACGCCAAAAATTAATTTATTCCATACATATGGACCGCATGGTATGGTATATATATATATATATACAGTGAAACTTGGATAATTCGAATCTCAAGGGACCGTTAAAAAAATTCGAATTATCCAAAAATTCGAATTAAAAATATATCCACAAAAAACAAAGATGCCTAAGAAAACATCTACAAATGATAAAAATCAACAATAGTTGACCATTTTTATCGCTTGCAGATGTTTTCGTTACAATTTTTGTCCGAATTTTGTCAACCGAAAAAAAATGGGCTAACAAAATTCGGTCAGAATACCAATTAAAGCATTTGCAAGCTATAACAAATGGTCAATTATTGTCGATTTTTATCATTTGCAGATTTTCTCATTGGTATTTTTGGCAAAATCTTGGCCGAAACAATCGGCAGATAAAAAATTCCCAGTGAGAACGCATCAGTAAAACAATAAAACATTTTGTCTCAAAAAATTTATTGAAAATAAGAATACATATTTGTTACAATTAATGAAAATAGACTAATTTTTTCCAAAGAAATCCGAAATTTTTAGCTGCTTTTTAGAATTTAACTTCTCGGTAATGACAAACGATTCTAAGATGTCCAGTGAACTAAAAATAGAGTGACTTACATCATTTTTACTTTCAAAGTACCGTTTAAGTTGCGTAATATGGTGTGTTGCTTCGGCCGCACTCGGAACATGTATTTCTCCCGCCACTGATGATGCGTCGTCTTCATCACTCTCTTGTTTTTCATCATTGTCCTTAATCACTTCAGCGATGATCTCTGTATTCCACGTTGACAAAATCTTCATAAGAGATGGCAGGATCAGAAATGATGTCCCCCCAGCAGTCAACTGAAAGCAGCTCTTCTGTTAAAGTGTCGTCTGTGTTCTCCTTTTTTATAAAACCAGCTCTTTTGAAACAGTGTTTGATCGTTTCAGGTGTTACTTGGTCCCAAGCTTTCTTACACATTCGAGATGCTTGTAGAATGTCTAACTTTATTTTAAGGGTGTCGCAATCTTCCATCAATATGTTTTCAACCAAAAAACGTCTGTAAAAATGTTTAAAATTTTTTATGACACCCTGGTCTATAGGCTGGAGAACTGAAGTCATGTTAGCAGGAAAAAAAATAACTTACATTTTCCATCAGTGGGATAGTGGTGTGTGCCGTACAATTGTCAATAAACAAAATAACTTTTCTTTTTTCTTTTATGAACTTTTTGTCTAATTTTTTCAGCCAGTTCTCGAAAAGATCACTAGTCATCCAAGCTCTTGCGCTGCTCACATATTCCACTGGTTTTGACTTGACGTTCTTAAAACAACGCGGATTAGCCGACTTGCCAATCATCAGTAGAGGCAGTCTTTCCGATCCGTCCATGTTTGCACCAATTAGGAGAGTTACTCTTTCTTTACTTAGTTTTCCTCCGTGACATTTTTCGTTTTTAAATGCTAGCGTTTTGTCAGGAGTGCATTTAAAAAAGAGACCCGTCTCGTCAACATTAAAGATATCTCTTTCATCTATACCCTGAATCATCTCTTCCAAATTTTTTTTCCACTGGTTAGCTTCTTGCTGATTAACGGTCCCACTTTCTCCACAAATGGTTTTGAAAGAAATTTTGTTGCGTTCTTTAAAGCCGTCGAGCCACCCTGTACTCGCCTTAAAATTATTTTTCCCCATTTCGATAGCAAATTGTTCAGCTTTGCTTCTTATAAGGGGACCACTCACGGGAATCTTCTTATCCCTAGCTTGTTTGAACCATTTTAACACACAACTGTCTAAATTTGGGTTTTCTGGCTCCCTTAACCTTTTTCTATCTTTACCGCACTCACTTTCACTGTTGAGCATTTTTTCTTTATTCTTCAAGTAGGTGGATAATGTGTTAGGAGGAATTCCAAAGTCCCTGGCAATCTCAGATTTTTTCTTCGTCCCCTTTTCTACTTCTCTAATTGCCGCTATTTTTTCCGATAACGTTAAAGTTTTGTATGTTTTCGTATTACCATGCGACGACATCTTTATTCAATACGAAGTGACTTGACGTGATTTACGGTGATTGCAATTGCAACGCCAACGCATCTCAACTGAAGGGGCGTGCCAGATGGGGTAGAATTTAGGTGACAGGTACGGGTACAATGTACAATGGCCTTGAATGCCTTGAAACAAGTGGCACGTTAGAACAGAAAAGAATACTACCTCTTTTAGCGAAAATTTCCACCATGAAATTGGCATTTTTAACTTGTTAGAAAAGTTAAAAGAATTATTATCCAAAATATAATTCGAATTATTCACGACTTTTTAACATTACTTATATAGGAAATGCTAGGGACCAGAATAAAAATTCGAATTATTTACGACTTTTTAACATTACTTATATAGGAAATGCTAGGGACCAGAATAAAAATTCGAATTATTCACGACTTTTTAACATTACTTATAGGAAATGCTAGGGACCAGAATAAAAATTCGAATTAAAGAAGATTTCGAATTAACGAAGTTCGAATTAAGCAGGTTTTAGTACATATATATATATATATATATATATATATATATATATATATATATATATATATATATATATATATATATATATATATATATATATATATATATATATATATATATATATATATATATATATATATATATATATATATATATATATATATATATATTAGAAGTGATTATTTCGACCAAAAAATAATTTATAAATACGTTCGAATTATCGGGTAAAGTGGTCTGTAATGAAAATCTTTCTTTTTTCTAAGATACTCAATATTTCGCTATTTATTTAATAGTTTCCTCAGGAGTAAAATAATTATAATATTAATATATTATTATTATAGTTCTAATTATATAAATATATATATATATATATATATATATATATATATATATATATATATATATATATGAAAAATAAGAAATATATACGAAAGAAAAATATTATGGAGAATACTGGGCTCAATCAGTGAAAGTAATCAGTAATACGTGTCTCAATTGAATTGATTATGAATCTTTTAACTATTCAACAACTTTTTTATTTAGCGCCAGTCGTGGCATATCGCGAATAATTGAAACCACGGACACGGGGACACTTCTGACGACTCTATATTACATTATTGTTTTTTATTTATATTTTGATCTTCATAATCATATAAGTAATTATTTGTAATTAGTGTAAACATTTTGGCATTAAAAATTAGTAAAAACAATATTTGTTATAGATGAGGAGAAAAACAAGAAATTCTTGGAAAAAGAAGACGGAGGTTAACGATCAAGTAGAAGTTACTACTAATGAAGTAAATAAAAATGAACAACAAGCAGTAGAAAAAAATAATGAGGATGATAAAATAGCAGGTAATATTGATAATAGTATAGTAGCTGATCCAATTAGTAATACAGATGTATCTGGTGAGGATAAAAATGAAAATAATGACAGGGAAGATGAGGATCAAGATCAAGAGAGCACACAAGGTAAGTCAACAGGTTTAAATCCTGATCAAACTTCGAATAATATTGATAATCAATCTGAAATTGAAAATGACAATGTACAGGGGTCTACCCCATCACCTAAAGCTAATGATGAAAGTGTACAAAAAAGTGATGAGAAAGTAACAAACGAAGATGATGCTGTAGCTACAAATGAGGCTGATACCGCTTCTGAGTCTGCACCTGCAAAAGAAAATGATCAACAAGAAGAAGCTTTTGAAAGTAGTTATGTTAGCAACCATCAAGAAAATGCTGATAGTAGTAATCATAAAGAGACTAAAGATAATGAGCGTTCACATACTCCTGAGCCCAAAGCGAGCAGTGAAAATGCATGCGATAAAAAGCGTATTGTATTGAAAAGATCACCTATTCACAGATCCCCTTCGCCCCTAGAAGACGGTGAGATAAAAGAACCTCAGGAGAAACCAAAAAAAATTACCTTGAAAAGAACCAGTGAACCCAACAGTAATTCCGATTTTATTAATAAGATTATTATCAACAGAAGACCATCAGGTGGATCCGATAAGTCCAAGAAAAGCGGACTGAATACAGAAGGAAGAACACATATAGTAATAGGTAAGTTATTTTTTGTATCAATATATATTAACATTATTGTATGGATTTCCGGGTTGAACTTTTAACTCCCTCTTTGCAGTCATAATCAGCACTTAATTTTTTCCATGTCCTCAGTCTTCTGAGGTCCCAGTTCTTTTCACTACTCGGTACTGCTTTCTCTGGCATTTGTACCGTTTTTAAATAAAACGAGCGGTTTTAATTTATATAAATATGTTTATTTATAAGTTTACAGCACGATTATATCTTATCAACTAATTTTAACTCATAAAAGATCTGCTTGCATGTTCGTAACACTGCTCCCCTCTTAGATCTGAGCGTCCCGATCAGCAACTCTATATGTAGGCTCAGGGTGGCGCAATCTACAGGACTCTCCAGCTGTGCATGAACCCCTCAGAAAGAAATAACAGTCTTCTGTCTTTGAAGGACACGATCTCTTCAGATTAATGCAACACAGTAATTCGTACGCCGGTTTCTCGGAAGATCACTTCAAGCATGCTTCTGACAATCTTCCAATCCAGATTTTCTAGTGCATGGCCTATCTTGCCCTGTCTGTATATGACATCCTGGTCACCATATACAGCAAAGATCGAGGACTATCTTCTAATCTCAGTACTTTTCCAACTTTAGGCTGCTGATTTTTTAACTCGTCCAAACGACCGAACTTCTTATAGAATACGGATGAGATTCCTTTAGTCATCTCAAGATCTTGGGCAACACATTGGGCTAGAGAGACGTTATGCGGAACTCTAAAAAGATCCTGCTGAACTTCTGTGGTCACGCCGAATCTAGCACTCTTTCTTTCTGATGGTCATATTTGATCTTGGATTCTTCGATTTTCCAATAAGTAGAGATCTTAATTTTAAGAATCCAGAAGAGTTGCTACACATCAAAAAAGTTCCTCGTTCTTTGCTTTTTTTGTATCCAAGCGCAGTTTGGTTAGATGCATTCTGAAATTGAGATCTGTTTCGTCACAATTGAGGATTTGGTCTGACGTGAGGCCATGCTCTAAAATTAGATCTCTCAATTTTAAATTAAACGGCTCAATTTCAGATGAATCGGCTGAAAGTTTTTCACCCGAAATGTTCAGTTGTCTGATGCCATACCTCTTCTTCCATCTGTCGAGCCAACCGTCACTCGCAGTAAAATTTTCCTCACTATACTTAAACCGTTTGTAAAACTCGACAACCTTAACTTTAAGTATGGGACCACAATTGGACTTCCCAAACCTCGAAGATTAGAAAACCATAAAAATAAGGAAAAAAATTAAGTAAAAATCCTTTATAAAAGGTATATATATTTATAAAGGATTTTTACTTAAATTTTTTGTGATACATGGTATACAGCCAGCTACAGGAATTTAGTTTCCTTGTGGATAAAAATAAGGCTTCAGAAATCTCTTCGTATTCTCCTTTCTTCATAGTTTTCCACAACAAATCACTTTCACCACTCACACTTTTATTAACCCGTTGTTCAATATCTTTTCGTTTACGTCTCCAATCTCCCACAGTCACTTCTTCAACACCTAAGTCAGCAGCAACCTTCTTTACTGACTCACCCGTATCCAAGCGTTTTATAGCACTTAATTTTGTTTCTAAAGAAACCACAACTCGTTTACGTTTTAAACTCATATTGCACTTAGTGGGACGAACCGAACAGCTAGCTGGGATGACTCAAACTGATGGGTGGTGGATAGGGGGGGGGGGTTGAGGCGGACTTTAGATGCATAGTGGCTAGAACAATAACACTGACCTACTGACTCATCTCTTCAGCATACCAACAGCCAGCGCACACGCTTTCAATTGATCTCGCTCTCCAAGCTAATTTATTACATAATTTGTTCATTTCAATTACTACCTCGGTTAATCCAGAGATTCGGTTAGTCGGGACTCGGATAATCGCGAATCTACTGTATTTATTTCTTGTCCAATCTACTTCGCCACTGTTTTCAATTGGGTATATACATCTCCGCTGCCTCATTTCCACGAGATTTGTATGTTTTTTATTTTTTTTTCTTTTAAATATTTCTTGATTAATTACGTACTTCTAATAAAAATACTTTTCAGCTCGACCAATGCAACCATCGAAACCAATAAAGCTAAACAGAAATGTTTTGTTATCGGGAGAGGAAGATGTTCCTGTCCCTCCCTCTAGATCTCCGCATATGTCATGGGGCAAGAGCGACTGGTTGGAAAATATTTCTGCTACATCATACAAAATAGATGTGGAGACGATCAAAATTGTTTGTCCTTCTGTACAGTTTTTGAGTGAATCTGAAGTAAAACTTGAAGACATTTGTAAAGAAGTAATCAAACCAGAAGTAGACGTAAAGAAGAAGACCGTGGAAAAAGAAGAAGAAAAGAGTGACGAAGAATCTGAAAAGGAAAAGTCTGAAGAAGTATGTCTTTAAGAAAAAATATTTATGAAATTTTCTAGAAATTTTTTTCTCATTCTCTATTCATTTCTCTATTCATTCATCCCAAATTTCTTTTTACTTTTATTTGTTTTTTATTAGGCATTCATAAAAGTTGTATTTTTTCACAGGAAGATTCTGCGGAGGAACAAAAGAAACCAGAAATTACCACCAATCCCAATATTATTGCTGTGAACAGGAAGATTAGCATTGTAGACGACACTGCTGCTAAATTACGACCACCGCCAAGCCCCGCTAAAAATCCACCTTCTGATATACTATATATCACCAATTTAGTGAGGCCTTTCACTGCAAAACAACTTCGGGAATTGTTGGAGAGGACTGGAAAGATAAAGGAAGACCGTTTTTGGACAGACAGGATCAAGTCAAAATGTTATGTTCAATATGAATGTCTTGAGTGAGTATATACATTCATTTTACACAATAAGTCAAAATTTTGAGAATGTGGTTGTAATATATCGACAAAATTAAAATTGTATAGGTAAAATAAAAAAAAATATTGATATTTTTAACCGCAATAACTGACTTAGTTAAGTACAAAATGAAAAATTTATAGACTATAAGACCATGGGAGATTTTTATAATATAAAACAATACTAAAATATGTAATAACAACTTTAGAAACTATGCCCGGTACATGTGAGTCACAGGTAAGATAAACATAGCAATCAGGGGGGGGGTTGGTGGGGAATATTTTTGGCCAAACATATTTGTACGGCATTTATAACTTATGTAGTTAATGACCTGCGACCTAATGCACCTAATTCTATGCAAAAATATTGGTACCAGAACCCCGAAAATTTTTTTATTTTCGGATAACTTTTTCCCCATTTTCGGCAACTTAACACAGTACGGCATTCATACACAAAGTTTCGAATCAGTATATTGGGTAACGCACCCAGTTGTTGGCTCTTTAAAGAAATGCCCCGAGAAAATATTTCACAAGAAAAGAATCACAATTTCGGGAACTTTTATTCTGGGCTGTGTGATGTCCTACCTTTCTTATCACACAACTGTTTTTAATAATAAAGTTAGTTTATTTAAACGAAATTCTACTTCTTCTACATACTTTATAAATAGGCAAAATGCCTGTTTTACTTCGGTTTTTAGCCTCAATTGACGTTGTCTGACCATCTTTTCCTCGGTCGTCCCAATGATCTTCTTCCATTTGGCGATTTGTCTCTTCCTATTCGTACTATTCTATTTTCTGTCATTGTTTTGATGTGTTGATTCCATTCCACTTTTCTTCTTTTGGTCCATGCGTTTATTTCCTCTATACCACATCTCGCTCGTATTTCCTCACTTCTTACTCTGTCTCTTAGAGTTTGGTTTGTTATTTTTCGTAAGACTTTCATCTCTGTTGTTTCCAGTAGTCTTTGTGTTTTCGCCGTATCTGCTCTTGTTTCCGCTGTGTACGTCATTATCGGTCTTATTGTTGATTTATATATCCTGGTTTTCGTTTCCGTTGTGAGGTATTTGTTTCTCCAGATTGTGTTGTTGAGACATCCTGCTGCTCTGTTTGCCATGTTCACTTGTTTTTGTACTTCTTCCACTTTTCCGTAGCTTGACAGTTTTATTCCCAAGTATTCAGTTTCCATCACTTGTTCTATTATTTTGTTATTTACGACTAGTTTACATCTTCTCGGTTCCGCTGATATCACTATCGCTTTAGTTTTCTCTGTTGAGATCTCCATGTTGTATATGAGCGCCGTATATTCGAATTCTTTAATTAATCTTTGTAGGTCATCTTCATTTTCGGCTGTTATTATGGCGTCGTTTGCGTAGCATATTATCCTTATTTCCTTTTCTCCCATTCTATATCCTCTCCTTTTTTTAACTTTCTTTATGATTTCTCCATTATCAGATTAAATATTAATGGGCTCAGCGAATCTCCTTGTCTAATGCCAGTTTCATATTTGATAGGTTGCGATAGTTTTCCTTTACATCTTACCATAGCTATGTTATCTTTATACAGGGTGGTCCTTAAGTAATTGTACAAACGAAAACCGTAAATTCTACACTTTAAAATATTACGGTTTAAGTCAACTTTTTTTAATAAAATGTTGATATTAAGAAAGATACAGGGTGTTAAAGTTAAAATTTAAAATTCTATTTTTCGCTATAACTTTCATGTTTGTAAAGATTTATGCATAAAAATTTACAACTGGGTACTTTTAAATATGAGAAATTATAATTTGATGCACACTTTGATGTAGCTGATAGAGGGCGCCACATATGCCACATATGTGGCATACATTTGCACTTAACTTTTTTGCTCTTTGAGTTACCTGTATCTATGATAAAAAATATTAAAGATACATTATTTTAACAAAAAAAAGGTATACTTGTTAATAACTTTAAAACTTAACAGTTTTAGGGATAATCGCATTTTAAAAATCAGCTGCATAATTCTGATTTAAGGTAATTACTCCAGTCAACGAAGGAAAAATAGACAAAAACATTAATAAATCTAAATTTTGGTATAAAATACCTTTAACTAAAGTTAATAGTTAACGAAATATTAAATAAAATAAATATATCAGCAGGAAAATTAATATGACAAAAACAGAATAATAGGATTTTACATCAAACATTTTACGTTTTATGTTAAATTAAAGTCATAATCAAAACATTTTGTTTACAAACCAAATTAAGAAATAGTTAAACTAAATAACATAACTTTTTGTCAAAGTAAGTGTTCGATATGTCCACCATTTTCTTTAATTCATTTTTCAATATATTACATAAAAGATCGTCTCATATTAAATAGCATCATTGGTTCTAAAGAAACTGCTGCAGTATTTATTTCTTCCCATAGTTGGTTGCGAATGTTTATGGGATTCTTATAGACACGTTGTTTTAATACGCCCCATACACCAAAATCAAGCGGATTAAATTCTGGGCTACGTGGTGGCTATAATGTATAATGGATGAATATATTCTTTTGGATACATATCCAAACCTTGTGGTATATTATGGAACTACATCTTATTTGTCGCACAGGTTAAATAATGTATTAAACTGTGATGTATCTGATTCATTGGTTACGTATATAAACACGGAATAACCTATCGATGACATTACTTATTTATATGATTACGTTACAGCTTACGAGTAACTATAATTACATCTCGAACAAATGGTCTATTATGATTAACTAACGAACTAATATTATGCTGAACTAAATTACCTATGTGTTTACTATATTTATAATATCGGTTATTAGGCCAACGATGATGTTTTTGTAAAAATGCTGAGTCTTTAAGGTTAGGTTGATAGCAAAAGTATTATGAAACAAGACACATATGTGTTATTCAATACTTGTGCTTTAGTTTCTAATTGTCAAATAATAAGTATTCTTTTGGAATTTTTTATAAATTAAATAATTATATCAATATCTCACTACATTGCCAAGGAATATGACTGCCACGATCAATCCAACGTTCAGAACAGTTATATTTAAGTATGTTCTCACTGCCTTCTCTATAGAATGTGGTGGTGTACCATCTTATATAAACCACATATTTTGGGTTTTCAGCATTTTACAATAGGGAAAAAGTAATACAACGCCAGTAGGTATAGAAACTTAAGAAGCGATAGAAAAAGGAAATTGTAAACATGATGACGGCCAACGTCTGAATACGGACACGGCACATAAAGAAGAAGATGAAGAATATTTTCTTCAATAAGACATTTAGCAGCCATAACAAAAATTTTGTAATATTACATTATCATCTTTGAGTTGTTGTAATAGGAATAAACTGTAAATTATGATTATCTACAGGTATTCAGTGCTTTACCGCACAAATATTACAACTAAGAATTATTATGCAGCTGACTTATAAAATGCGAATATCTCGAAAACGGTTAAATTTTGAGGTTACTAACAAGTATACCTTTACCTTGTAAAAATAATGTATCTTTAATATTTTTTAACACAAATAGAGCTAACTTAAAGAGCAAAAAAGTAAAACGCAAATCTATGCCACACATGTGGCATATGTGGCGCCCTCTATCAGTTACATTAAAGTTTGTATAAAATTATATTGTATTCTGCTTTAAAGCATCCAATTATAAATTTTTGTCCAAAAATATTTACAAACGTAAAAGTTATAGCGAAAAATAGAATTTTAAATTTCCACTTTAACACCCTGTATCTTTCTTAATATCAACATTTTATTAAAGCAAGTTGGCTTAAATCGTAATATTTTAAAGCGTAGAATTTACGGTTTTCATTTGTACAATTACTTAAGGACCACCCTGTATATATTCTCAATGGTTTTTACTAAATCAGTGATATTCCCTTTTCATATAATAAATGTATCGCGTCCCGAATTCTCACTGTATCAAACGCTTTCTTCAAATCTATCAGACACATATATGCTGGTTTGTTGTATTCCAGCGACTTTTCTTTTATTTGTCTTATTACAAAAACTGCATCCGTGCATGATCATCCTGTCCGAAATCCTTGCTGTTCCTCGAAATTGATTTAAATAAAAAAAAAAAAACAGAAAGTACTAGTTATTGGCACGTTGCCTGTAGTTATTGGCATTTACATGGCTGTAGTCATTGGCACCCGTGATTGGCACCTACCTGTAGTAATTGTCACACGTCTTGCTGCAGTTAATGGCATCACTTTCATAGTAATGGAATGAACCAATAAGAGCTCAAATCATTTTAATAAATGTTTTTACATTTATTAAATAAAAAAAAAAACTGTAATTTAAGCTGAAATGTTTTGAAATAAAAACCTTAACTGAATGAACAAAATTCCATTGAAACTTAAAATAAAAATCTTTATCCTATGAACAGAAAAGATAAGTAACTACGCATTACTTTGGAATACTTTGCATAAATAATGAGGTGTGTATAAATCTTTTTTCAGCAGGCATTTGTAATGGTACATTCTCATACAGTTCTGACACTTAATTCCAAAATTTGCTACTTTTGCATTTTTCGTACATATAAAACAATCCCTTATTACGAATGATATTATACTTAGAGAGGCGCATTGGGATTGTGCACACCCCCTCGTTGCTTAAATTACTTGGACTTGGAAAACTCCACTGGGTTGATATAATGGATTTTTTGGTCATCGGAGCTTCGTTTTCCGTCAAAAATGCTGTTAAGTTGCTGACGTGTTTTGGTTTTTCTGGCCTCTTTGTTACTTTGGTCATTTTGTTCATTTCACGCTTTTTCCTATTTTCTTCTTTCTTCATGAATTTTTTTCCACCCACTAGATGTTATCACGTATAGCATGTTTTCCGTTGTACGTTGAGACTTTCGCTCTGGTGTCAGTTGCCATAGCAAAGTGACGCGAAACCCGTGATCAGCAGCTTCCACGATAGAATCACAATTGTTTGGCGTGTTACATTCAATGTGGCACTCTCTTTCTTGACTTTTTTGCCTCCTAAATACGGTAGTTCTTGATTAATATTTAGATTTTCTGTTTTGTTGAAATTCTAAGTTTTCTAAAATCGTATTAAGTTGGTTGTCGTCCGACTTTGGTTTCGTTATAGTGTGGCTTACGATTTCAGATTACTCTTGGATAAGTACACTAAACTGCCCAAAACATTACCGAACCTCCTCCAAAAGCAACACGTACTCGTCGAACACAAGCAGCATATTGTTCCCCACGTCTTCTGTATGTTTTTATGCGACCATCTGAGCCATAAAGAACCACCCTGGATATCACTAAACAAAACATTTTTCCAATCTTCTATCGTCCAATGCTGTGGTCTCTAGCAAACTGTAGTCGGCGTTGTCGATGTGCTGCTTAGACCAAATTCCCTCAACCTTCTTCTCACGGTAGAAGTGCTTAAAGTCCACCCGTGAGCATTTTGAAAACGGTTTTGGATTGATCTAGCCGTAAAGAACCGATTTTGCAAAGAAGTGCATTGTAAAGAACGATCTTCTCTGGCCGTCGTGATTCTTCTCGGGCTTGATCTGACTCCAACGACTAACTCTAAGCTGTCTGGTCACTTCTCTTTGACTCATTCCGTTATTAATCAAAGTAGCAATTTGAACAGATCTAACAAATCCCTCAGCCATAGTTTTAAATTTAAAAATTGCACAACGCTAGTGAAACGTTTTTGAAAAACAGAATAGCCATATTCCAAGAAAAATAACGTACAAACAACACGTGCATTATCCGAAGTCGTAAAACTGATATCAATTCTGCAAACTTATTACCCTTAATTGACCTGTCGGCACCGTTTGTCGGTGCCTAAAAGACACTAAAAGTGTTTCTGCATTGTGGGAATTTGCTCACTTGTTCTATTATCTGACCCTCCAGCTCCAATTTACATCTTAGTAAATTTGCTGTTGTAACCATGCATTTTGTCTTTTTTGGGGAAATTAACATGTTAAATTTTCTGGCGGTTATATTAAATTGATGCAGCATACGTTGTAAATTATCTTCACTTTAAGAGAGTAGTATTGCATCGTCTGCATAGCAGATTAGTTGTTATAAGTTGTTTTTCTCCCATTTGGTATTCTTTTTTAGTTCTTACTTTTTTTATTATTTCATCCACAATAAGGTTGAACAATAGAGGACTCAGGGAATCTCCCTGTCTTATCCCATTGCCATCTTCAATAGAGTCGGTTAACTAATGACTAAAATATGAGTACTTTAATAAATAACAAATTCCTTAATACTTACAAGAATATCTTGTCTCCACAAGAATGTCTTATATGTGATTCCTCGTATGATTCTAAGATCTCTATTCTTGAATTTGAATCACTATCTTTATCTTCAGAAAGGCTTTCTTCGGATGAACCAGTATTAACAACAAATTGTAAGTGGTCCAGCGTAGTGTCTAGCAAATGTTCTGGTTTGAGTGTTTTTATATTTTTGTATGTGTTTACATAATATTAGTCCACTCTTCTATTAACAATTCTGAAAATTTTGGTTTTGCTACATTTTCATTTATAGTAACTGTTGTATTACGAGTTGCCACTCTACCTTTTACCAAAGCCCATATTTTTTCAATCGGGTTTAACTCCGGATGATAGGGAGGAAAGCGAAATACTTTATGTCCATGTTGTTCAAGCTCATAATCTAATACATAAACAGGTGGAAAACGTGGTTTATGGACTGATATAATTTTATATAACTCCGGTTTGGTTAGTGTTTGTTGAAAAGGAAGACTTTTTTCCTGTAACCACTTTACCATAATATCCCTATGGCTAGCAGACGTCACATTTTTTCCATTAGCACATTATCAACCATCAGGATCGCATTTTTGGGTTAGTTAGGTAAGAGCTGACTTCTGGTCCACTTCATAAAATTAAGGTGGTTCATATCGTCATGATAGTCGCCACTCTTGAATCCTGAAAGTATAAATGTCATAAAATTATCGCACAAATTATTTTAGAGGACTTTTCAGCGAATTCAAATAATCATTGTGTATTATTATTTTTACTAAATGTTGCTTTATCAAAAACTTTTTGCCGAACGACCTTTGCCCCGTTATTAGTTTTGTAGACAGTCGCTTTTTACGAAATTTTTTTAAACAATAGAATTTGATTTAATATGAAACTTTAAAAGTAATTATTACTTACATTACTGTTATTGTTATTAAGATTTACTTTTTAATTATACACATGCACCTGATTTAAAAATTAACATAGGGTTAGGTACAAATCCAGTCTCTCCTCCAGCATGAACAATAATCAGCATTTTGCTCTTAGAAAACGGTTTTTCTAAAGCTTTTCCACTTTGATCTGCCCAGTGGTACGGGGGAGTATGGCTGCTGTGTACATATATGTTTCGTCGGTATAAATTATGGTTCTACCCTCAGATTGAAATTAAATTAGCCGCTTTAAATATTCTATTCGTTTTAAACAAATATCGTAACTTTCCATTAGAACACTCCTATTGTCTTCGTTTTTTCGCCACCTCCAATTTGTTAGAGATTATTTGAAGAGTATTCGTTCAAAAGTATGATGGTTTAATTTTGTTCCTATCTTTTTAGGAGCCATTATGTTAAAAATGACTATTATTAATAACTGAACTAAACACACTATAGATACACTAAATGACTTAATAATACACTGATTACTTCTACCAATATACTAAGCACTAATCTAAAAAAAAATGAATAAAATATCCAACAAGATCAAGTCAAACACTCTCTGCGATACGTACTTCTTAAACTAAGACACTGGAAGCAGCACACTGTTCGTTTCCATGGTAACACTAGGCAACACGATTCATTGTGCATAGTAGAGGTATGAGTTATAGAGTCATATTCCAAAACTTAAGTTCGTTGCGTTTTCCTAGTACCGTTCCGCAACTGTTGTGATGTTGAAACCAGCTTACTCGGACCAGCGTGAGGATAGAAATTACCCTTTTTACATTTTCTCCGCAAATAAAACTTAATACATTTTTAACGAATACGTTTTTATTTCTGTTTTACCTACATTCTAATACATACAAACTATTGAGTCAGGTTAGACCTGATTGTCTCAACAGATCTAAATATAGTCGTCCTCATCGAACGTAAATGTTCAATTTATATCTATTTCAGGTTCAGAGTTTGGCAGGTATTTTTTGCTAACGTTTGCTTATGTAAACTGTGTGTTGTTCTAGTAAGTGGATTAATAAACAATTTACGCAAATAATTATTTCGATAAGAGAATTATGTAAGATTCCTTGTTCCCGGTAAAGGAGGGAGTCGTGCATACTTCACACTGTTACATCTTTCAATTTTTGTACATTCCATTTTGTAGTAGACTTTTTCTTCTTTGTTGGCGTTTGACATTCAACCCCCTTAAGTTCAGATAACTAAGAAGTGATTTGAATCTATGTTGACGCCTCATATAATTTCTTCTAATCATTACGCCTGTATCGTGTTGTGAAACTATTAATATGTGATTAATCTGACTTGTTTTACTTTCGTCAGGGGAGGTCCAGCTTACCGTGTGTGCCCCTTATTACGATGCAAATTCTGGAGAATTAATTTTATTATAATTTTAGGGAAGCCGAAACTACAAGGAATGCTCTTCACGGAGTGCATTGGCCTATTGGCAATGGAAAACAGCTCAGTATTGATTATGCTACTGAGGAAGAAATGGAAAAAGCGAAAAATCCTATACCAACACCTATAGCGCTTCCTGTAAAATCACCTGAGAAGGAAAATAGGGTATGTATGAAGAAAATACTAAGGTTAAGTTCCCATTTGAATGTCGACGAGTAAAGACCTATTCATATCGTTGTAGAGATTTAAGTTTTGGCTAGTTTCGACTATCAGCCGAAACAGTTAATATAACTAAAAAAGTGATTCATTATTATTAACGCTTTGACTAAAAATTTTTGTTTCCACAGACAAAAATTATTTTTTTTGGTAATATATTGGTAAAATATGATACTTAACAGCCTCCAACTTTTTTTTTTTAAATTTGCCCCCCTAGTATATCAAAAAAATAATTTCTACAATTGTAGACATCGGTAGTCAGTGAAATAAATTATGTTATTTATTAAAAAATGGAAATAAAGTAAAAATTTGAATAATATGTAAGTGTAAGTAACGTAAAATGTAAGTATTTATTTTTCATGGGAATTCACAAAACAGTTGCGATCTTTTTGAAGGCACAAATGAACATTAAATTTAATACCATCTGGACTTGTCCTTCAGGCAACATTCTTGCATCGTCTAGGAAGGGACACCCCAGTGTGCTCTGGTGTATGGTTTACATTGTCTATCTGTATCTGTAGAGTAGGGAGGGCGAGTTAAGTTCCACAGCACTTAAGCCACAATTGACAGTTGGTGAGTTGAAGGGTGGACATTAACAGCAGCAACTATAAAGAAGTTAGCGGCTCTAGAAATGTGGCTATATCGACGCATACTGAGAATACCTTGGACAGACAGAGTGACCAACACAGAGGTATTAAGACGAATGGGTAAAGAGGTGGAATTGTTAACAACTGTTAAAGGAGGAAAGCGTCATACCTGGGTCATGTGCTCCGTAATGGTAAGTACAGTCTGCTACAGCTTATCGTGGAAGGCAAGATTGAAGGTAGAAGAGGTTTGGGCAGAAAGAAGAAATCCTGGCTGAGAAACTTGAGAGAATGGTTTCAAATACCAGAAGCTGCGAACATAATACATGCGGCACAAAACAAAGAAACCTATCGTTTGATGGTCGCCAACCTTTGGTAGAAGCCAGCACATAAAGAAGAAGAAGAAGACAAGTCACCAGGGGACATCTCCCTTATGTGGGCAGGTGTGGGCCAGGGCTCGCCGAACGCGTACTCTCGTATTAACGATAACTCCGAGCATTCACATAGGACATGCTCTACAGATTCGTCTTCTCGGACGCTTCCGTCATAGAGATGTATCAATTAGCCCCAGCTTGTGGAGGTGTTTGCTTAGTTGACAATGACCAGTTAAAAAAGCAACTGTTAAGCGTAGGTTTTTCCTGGTCATTCCCAAGTACTTCTTTGAAGCGGACTTTTCAAGGTTACTTGGACAACCTGGTTACCCTGGCAAGTCTACATCCTTGCCCTTCTTTCCATTTTCCAATTGCTCAGCTTCAAGAGGCTATACTTCAGTCCTAGTTCGACTTAATTGAACAGGAATTTTGCTTTTGAAGGCCTCTCCACTTTATTTCTAAAAATGTCATTGCCCTGCTTGATGAGCACCTCCCCTACCCCTTCTGAAGTGCAATAAATAATTCTAGTGGTTTTTTCATTAGGCGACCAAGTATTTGGCAATATTTTCTGTACTCTGACCAAGAATTTATGATTGCCATATCCACCGTATGAAATATTCTGTGTCCATTTTTTGGAGCGAATGTTTGTTCGGTATAATAGTTTTGTTCGCGGAGACAGTCCCTGACTGGTTTCTGACCGATTCGTATGCGCAGTTCTGCTTTCAAGCGTTCGCGGTGTTAAAAATCCAGGACTTTGACAAAGAGTTCGATGTTCGCGGAGTGTTTCTAACGGGTTCATTATCAGTCCATTTGGTTCATGGATTAGAGTGCGGATTTTTAGTTAGCGCAAGCGCTAAAGAAATTGTAAATTGTCAGATATTTTGTTTATTTTTTTTTGGTCAATCGTTAATACTAACTAACCTATTATTTACTTAGTTGAGTCGTGGCAATAGAATCTTTATGTTCTACATCATTAAATAAATATAACTAAAACTTTCATCTTTTTAGCGATATAAATAAATAAGATTAAAAAGCAAGTATTTGGTATACAAATATGGAACTAAAAACAGACACCTATTTATCGGTATTAAGGAATTATTTTTATTCAGATGAGTGATCATTTTACATCCAGCAATTATGATTTAGAGGAAATTCTGGACGTTCAGGGTCATTGATATAAATTTCTTACTACACTAATACCCTATTTTTTACTTAAGTACACATATTGGCAATATCGTCTTTAAAATAAAATTTTGTCAAACATCTGTGTTCCTCCTTGTACATATAAACAAAACAACGTTTTGTGTTGATGTTTTGGGGTTAGAAACAGCCAGAAACGTCCGGAAATCGTTCGCGCAGAATTGACTGTTACAAACTAGTAATAATCGCGCCAGCGCACAACATTAATCCCGAATCGGTCCGAAATTTATCCAAAACTAGTCGGGGACTATCTCCGCAAACAAAACTAATGATATATGGGTATCAGTTTTGTCGACTCCGCCTATTGAAGTATTGTATTCACTATTTGAGGTAGGTTCACTTGAATTCGTTCTTTTGTAGTTTTAAAATCCACAAGGAAACTAAGTTCCTGTAGTTGGCTGTATACCATATAATAAAAAATTTTCCAATAAAATCCTTTATAAAAAAATATATATAAAAAAACCCCGTCGGGCTATGTTAAAAAGACAAAACGTTTTCGGAATAAGTATTCCATCATCAGTGTCAATATATTACATGAATGTAGCCACTAAATATGAGGGTAAAAACCCTTTAAAAATTAATATGTGAAGTTTAGTTTACATTATGTCGTGTTTACAAATAGGATGGTAAAGTTACCGTTGGATTGGTAACATGGCGACATATGACTCTACATTAAGTTGCAAGTCCTGAGACGGTATGTCTACGAGGACTTTATTAAAGCAACTCATAATTGCAAATCAATCAATTGCAAATTGCAACGCAAAATCCGAGAGTTGCTTTAATAAAGTCCTCGTCGACATACCGTCTCAGGACTTGCAACTTAATGTAGAGTCATATGTCGCCATGTTACCAATCCAACGGTAACTTTACCATCCTATTTGTAAACACGACATAATGTAAACTAAACTTCACATATTAATTTTTAAAGGGTTTTTACCCTCATACTTAGTGGCTACATTCATGTAATATATTGACACTGATGATGGAATACTTATTCCGAAAACGTTTTGTCTTTTTAACATAGCCCGACGGGGGTTTTTTATATACCTTTTTATAAAGGATTTTATTGGAAAATTTTTGTAGTTTTATCCCATTTTACGTTGTATTGGTCTCCTATTCCTGCATAGTTTGAAACCAATGCTACTGGCGTATTATCAAGAAAGTTGACCAAAACAGTTCCACTGCTTCTTTCGGAATTCTTATGGAATTCCAATGAGTAATCATGGTAGATTTTCAGAATAAGGGTAGAACAATAACTGGGACGATAACGAGAAAAAAATATGGAGAGAAGACGTGGAAAGTTGTCCAAATGTATTTTGTTTTTGTAGGACAATGCCTCTGCACACAAATCTTATGATGGCATGCAAATAATTAGCGATTTAGGGTTCGAAGTCTAGGAGTTACAGATAATTTGTATCGTTTTGAGGCGTTTGTAGTAAACCTATATATATATATTTAGGGATTCTACAGTATTCACTGCCTTCCCTCGCTCAACCGATTCCATCTCTCTCTGTTGTTCCATTCTCCATCGTTTAGTCCTCTCTTACTCATGGCGTCGTCTACTTCGTTCCTCCAGGATTTTCGGGGTCGTCCTCTTTTCCTCCTTCCTATGGGGCTCCATTCGGTTATTCTTTTTATCCATCTGCTGTCGCTGGCTCTTCTTACATGTCCATACCACTTTAGTCTTTTTTGTTCTATATATGTTAGTATGTCTGTTTCTATTGATGTTCTTTGCTTTATTTCGTCATTACTTCTCCTATCCATTCTTGTTACTCTGCAGCATCTTCGCAGGCATTCCATCTCTGTTGCTATTATCTTACTGCTGTTTTTCTTGTTTATGATCCAATTTTCGGCCCCATATGTCATAATACTTCGCACTAATGTTTTATAAATCTGCGTTTTTGTCTTCATATTTAGGTGTCTATCCCACCATACTGAGTTAAGTTGTCGGATTGCTGTTCTTGTTTGTCCTAATCTTTGTGTAATTTCTTCCTCTGTTGTTGCCTTTTTCGTGATTATAAACCCCAGGTATTTGAATTTATCCTTTCCTTTGATTGTTACGTTGTCATCAATCTGTAGATCTTCTATGTCTTCTTCACTTGTAGATAGGTACTCTGTTTTCGCGAGGTTAATATCTAGGCCAGCCTAGTAAACCTGTATACCCAATTAAGAAGAGAGTATAATTTCGTTTGCTTCTATAGTAGGCTAAGAATTTTTCAATGCATTGTCATGAGTGGAAAAGTTAAGAATAAGTAGATTAATTTTAACTAAAGGTTAAAAGAACTTGATTTCATCAGAAAATCCATTCGCAATAATATGTTTTTTCATGTATTAACACTGTTAAAAAAAGATTTTTCATTCGGTAAACAGATGTGTGAAAGTCGATCTTCTACAGGATCTTGTAATAATGTATATGTATATTAAAAATTGAGAGGAAATGTGACCTTTATAGTAGATATTTTAATAGGCTTAATTATACTCGTATTTGCTTAAAAAATACGTTTTTTGCAGGAACCAGAAGTAGACATTAGACGAAGAGATCGTGAAAGGGATAGGGATCAAGAAAAGGAGGAAAGGAGAAAGGATCATTCAGAGAGGGAAAGGAGTAAGAAGGAAGAACACCGTAGACAGCATTCAAGAAGTAAAAGTAGAGAAAGGGTTAGGAAACATAGTCGGAGGTCTTACACTCCAGAAAGTAAGCAATTTTGTAGAATTTAGAAGACTTTTTTCGGAAATATCCACAATTTTAGTTAGAGAAATCGTTCACCAAATACAAATTAATATTACAAAAAAAAACAATTATTTCCACCATTAATGTCGAAGCGTGTAACGAAATATTTTGCCTACCATAGGGTAAGATTTTGGGGGTACAAGATTGGGGAATAGAAACTATGGGGGTGGAGATAGGGTAAGCAAAATAAACGCTACTTGTGCGAACAGCACTCAGGGTTTGTTAGGAGAGCTGGGGTCGTGGATAAGTAAAAAATATAAGGGTGGAGGCGCTAACGGTCGTATGCCGAAAGGCCAGGTAGACCGGGGTCCTGCCAAAATTTATTTTGGAGGGCACAAAGGATAGCAATGTATGGGCCTGGAATAGACGATACTGTGTGAGTATCAAAAAAAAAATCTTTTTTTTAAACGAGTTTTTCTCGGAATAATATTTTTCAAGTACTACAAGGAACTACTTGACTGATCCTTCTCAAATTTTGCAGACTTCTTTTAACAAACTTTTTTCGAAAATTAAAAAAAAATCGTCTTTTTTTACTGCTAAAATTTGAAAAAAACTATAAAATAAACAATATCTCGACGTTGCGACCTAGGAAAACTTATAAATTAACGAAATCTTTTTCGTTTTTTAACAGATGATCTGGTTATAAGTTACGGTAAACACTGCAAAGTAACTTTTTTTTTTCATCTTAAAAATTAGCCGATATTTTCTTAATTTTTAATATTGTTATACTAAAATTTCAGATAATACTCTTGAAATGTTTTATTATAATGTACTGTTATAAATAAATTTTATTAAACAATTAAAAAAAAAATCTTAAAAATATGTTTAAAATATTGAAAATAAACCCTACCCCCTTTAATAAAGACATATATTGCGAGAGAAAACCGACAATTTACCAGCTGTCTATCTTTTGATGGAATTCCATGTTAAATAGCAAATTATGTTCTTTACCGTACTCTTTACAAAAATGCTTGTACTCTTTACAAAACCTATGTAGAGCATACGTAGCATAGAACTTTTAATCCGTTTATTTTAAAATACCGTGTCAGTCGTACATATGTTGTAAACAATTATAAAAATATAATTCGAAAATTCAAAAAAATTGAAGAATCAACCATGTATTACTAACTTATTTTGCTATATTTTGCAGTTGACAACAAAAAGAAGCACAAGAAACCGGAAGAACCGGTACCACAAAAATTAATGGACGACCTCTTTTTGAAAACTAAGACTACACCGAGCATATACTGGCAACCCCTTTCGCCGCAAGAGGTAAATATAATATAATATTTTTTAAAATGTATACCTGATACAAGTTTGATATTTAAAACTTATTACCCTTTCGTTTGTTTGTAGATTGCAACTAAGCAACAACAAAGAATGGTGCGTATGGAGGAGCACAAGCGAAGAATTGAGGAAAACCGAGGGCGTTTTCGAGATAGAGAAAGAGACAGACGTGGCACCTTCAGACGGCGCTGACGTTTGCCTTACTTTTTTAGATATTTCAGGAATTGATTTACGATTTTTGGTGTGAAAGATAAAACCGTATGCATGTTGTATTTAATTCCTTTCCTAGATTTAGAAATTATTTTTAAACAATTTTTTCCTCGTCCTTGTGAGAATGTGGTGTGTATGATTTCAGTAATACTGATTGTTATAGGGCTCCAGATTATCTCCGTCGTGACGAAAGGACCCCCGTTGGAAAGTTCTTCAACGAAGGAGTCAGTTTTTTTGTTACAGTTTTGAAGAAGAAGCTTAAAATGTTTTATTTCATTCAAGAGGTTTACTTTTTCTGATATACCAACAGTATAACCAACAACAACTTAGTTCAACACTTGTGAGATGTACATGTTTAATGTACTTTTATATAGGAAAAAAGAATTATTAAAATTAAATTTTAGAAAGACTTAAATTGTTTTCTTTCATGTCATACAGCCTCAACTTATTAAAACACTCTCTGATAGGTCCCATAAAGAAACTTGTTTTTATTTATAACATTGTTTCTGTTAAAGTTTACAATTACAGTTAAAGGAAAGTACAATGGTTAATTTCTTTAGTTATTGACGTTAATACCCTCATCGATCAAAGTTTTTATTCGTCGTTACCGAAACAATTGAGGTGTTCCATACTTAAAACTCACTCTGTACATCGTCTGTGGAAACTTCAATTTTCTCAGTGTTTTTTTGTATTCTCGACAGATGGCAGCATTATGCATAGAACAAGACTTTCAAACATAACCTAAAAGGCCACATAAATGGTATATCTAATATTTTTCTCAAAAAGATAGGAAAGAGTAAACTCCGTAACCAACAGAACTTATCATCTCAATGCCATTCGCTACAACCCATTCATAACAACCGTAGACATCTTGTTTGTGTTAAGCCAATTTAAGTATCCCTCATTCAAAAGGAAATAAACTGTTTTTTGGTCTTAAAGTGAGTTTTTTAAATGTTAATTTAAAAGTGGACCGAAAATTCTTGTGCAATACTCTTGCTTGTTATTAACTTACCAAAACTCTTGAAGAGACTGTAAACTCTTCCCAAAGCAAGCGGTGAAATATCCTCCAAAAATAAAACCAATAAAGAAACAACTCATGTTGAAAATTCTATAAAACTACTTCCAGCAGTACCATGCCATTACAAGAGTACTCATGTGGACACATTTTTCTTCTTAGGGTGCCTGTCCGTTTCGAACGTTTTCGATCATTCTGGCTATGATGACTTTATTGGTTGCTATACGGAATAGCTGGGTTGAGGTCTTTCTATACCATGCTCTCAAGTTAGCAAGCCGGGATATTCTTCGTACTGGGGCCCTTTTTCCTTTAATTTTACCTTGCAAAACGCATTGGAGTAGCTCGGATCTGCCTTGATTTCTCATATGTCCCAAGTACTGCAGCTTACGGCCCTTTACGATGTTGACCAAATCCGCGGTTGTGTTCATCCTCCGCAGTACTTCTTCATTGGTGACTTTGTCTGTCAATGGTATCTTCAGGATCCTTCTGTATAACCATAGCTCAAAAGCCTGAAGTTTTGATAGAGTTTCCGCCTTCAATATCCACGTTTCTACTCCGTACAGAAGTACTGAGTATACGTAACATTTAAGGAGCCTTATTTTTGTTTCTAGGGTGAGGTCATGGCTCTTGAACACAGAGGACAATGGGCAGATTTTAACTCTTATTAAAATAAAAATATTTAAAGATAAATTTAATATTGCTATTCACATCCTCAAGAAAGCTCAATGCTCAGAATGCAGTTTTAGAGGCGTATTACGTAACGGATTTCTTTTGAAGATATTTGACCTTGCCACCCTCTCCATAAAAGCACTGTAGCGTTTTTTTTGTACCCACTGTGCTTACGCATTATATAACACCCAAGTGACCTTTTATACCTAAAAGTAACACTTGTGTTGCGAAAAGTAGCGGAAATTGGTAAACCAAATTGTTTTATTCTCATTTGCGGTGACAATAAATAAAACTAAACTCTAAAAGATGTCTAACTCACAGTAATAATCTTTTTTTGTAGATGAAACATGGATATATGCCAAAGAAACTCAAATAAATTCTTGGTAGGATATTAATATAAAAAGAGTACGCAAACCACAAGGTTACGATGGCAAATGTTTCATTACTGTGCATGCAGGTTCTTCTAAAGGGTTCGTTCAAAAAGCAAGTTTGCCGTTTTCTTCAAAATCGTTGTCGATGGAATGGTCATATCTTAACATAGTGGATTCTTCTTCTGAGTCGTTAACCTGATGCAGGTATCGTGATATCATGAAGCTATTAGCTAAATTTCCCAATGTTCCTCCACGTTTTTCTATCTTCTGCCATTCTAGCACATTCTGACAATGGAGCGCCAATGGTAGCAACAATATGGTCCGTGTATCGTGTGGGAGATCTACCTCTATTTCTTTTGCCTTCTACTTTTCCCTGGATGGTAAGTTTTTCAAGACCATTTCTTCGAAGCACATGTCCAAAATAGCTTATTATTTGTTCTGATATTTGTGTTCTTAGTCTTTTCTTTATGTTTAGCTGGTCCAGTATGGATTCATTTGTTCTTCGGGCCACCCATGGTATTCTCAGCATTCGTCTCCAGCAGTACATCTCAAATACATCTATGTTCTTTTTGTCTTTCTCAGTAAGGGTCCAGCATTCCGATGCATAAGTAAAAACTGGAAAAACTAGACTTCTTACTAGTCTCATTTTTGTATCGGTAGTTATTTCATGGCTTTTCCAAATTTTTGTTAATTTTGCCATAGCGCTTTTTGCGATTGCTGACCGCCGCTTTATTTCTTCATTACAGCCTCCTTTGTTGGTTATTAATGAGCCCAGATACACAAATTTATCTACAACAGCGATATTGTTTATCATGACCAGATGATTTTGATTGTTGTTAGCTCTGTCAATTATCATGATTTTTGTTTTATCTCTGTTTATTTTAAGGCCCATCGTTAAGCTTACGTCTTCTATCCGTTGTAGCAGGTGAATCAATTAAGCTTCAGAACTAGCGAGGATATTAGTATCATCTGCATATCTCAAGTTGCAAATCTTCTTCCCACCAATGGTGATGCCACCATTCCAGTCCTCAGTAGCTTTCCGCATTATCCATTCACCATAGATGTTAAATAGAATTGGGCTTAGTATGCAGCCTTGTCTCACGCCCTTTGTGACCCTGAAACTATCGGTTAGTTCCCCATTTATTCTAACTCTGGCATAATTGTTATTGTACAGGCTTTTAATTAGCAGTATCAGATGATTGGGGACTCCCATTTCAGACAAACCTGCCACATTTTACTCCAGTTGACCAAATCGAAAGCGTTACTATAATCTATGAAGCACAAAACATGATGTTGAATTCTCTGGATTTTTCTACAATCTGCCGTACGTTTAAAATTTGTTCTCTAGTACCACGTCCGGGGACGAAACCTGCTTGTTCCTCCGCAATGTTAGGTAGTAAAAAGGGCTTTATCCTCTCGAGAATTATGTGTAAGAGTATCTTACTGTAATGCGCAATTAGAGCAATTGTGCGATAGTTGCTACATAAATCTTTCGCTCCCTTTTTATGTATGGGAATATATAGTGATTGTGTCCAGTCCTCAGGCCATTTACCTGTCTCCCACACTCTTTGACAAATTTGATGTATTATATCCACTCCAACGTCATCTAGGGCCCAAATCATTTCAATAGGTATGTTATCTGGACCGGCAGCTTTCTGACTTTTTTGCCTCATAATTGCTGCTTCAACTTCACTTTTGAGTACGTCAGGTTCCGTCACAAAACTGGCATCTTCTTGTTGTGATGGGGCGTCTGTGCTTTCCTCCATCATCAGTCGTCCACAGTATTCTTTCCATCTGTAAAATATCTTTTTTAGAAGTGAGTAGAGTTCCGTTATCATCTTTGGTAGGTAGTTTGGTGTAAAGGAACGTGTTATCTGCTTTATTTATTTTTTTAAACATGTCTCTGGTCCCAGTTTTGGTTTTATGCCCTTCTATTTCCATGCAAATTTTGTTCAAGTGTGTGTTCTTGTCCTTTTTGCAGAGTCGTTTTATTTGACCGTTCAGCGCTTTATAGGCCTCTTTATCACTTTCACTGTTCAGACCTGTGGCTTTTAAGCACTTCCTCTCCTGTATTTTAGTTCACGTGGAGTCTGTTATCCATTGTTTCCTTCTTTCTTCTCTATCACTCTTAATGTTTTTCGCAGCATTATGCAATATGGATTTTGTTTTTGTCCATATGCTATTTGAGGACTTGCATTGCGGCTTTTTTGTACGGATCGTTATATCTTAGATGCCATTTAGTTGTTGTATTTCCTGTTTTTGGACTGTTTCTTAACTTCATGCGGAATTCAGCTGATAAAAATTGATGGTCGCTATTACAATCTTTTCCTGGATAGGTCTTAACATCCTTAACAGCGCTCCTCCAACGGGTTTTTACCAGTATAAAATCTATCTGATTTCTGTATCTATTTCCTGGTGATATCCAAGTGTATAGTCGTCTTGGGTGATGTTGAAAGCCTGTATTAGTAACAAACAGGTTGTTGTCTATACAAAAGTGTAGCAAGCGTTCTCCTCTGTCATTTCTTTGGCCAAGTCCATATAATCCGACGGTCTCTCGCAAGTAATGATCTTCTGTAGTTACACCAATTTTAGCGTTGAAATCGCCTACGACTGCTGTGATTTCTCTATTTGGAAGCTTCCTAAGCGTCTGCTCCAACGTACTATAAAATGTTTCGATCTCTTCATCGTGAGCTTCGCTTGTTGGGGCATATGTTTGTACTACATTAAGATTAACTGGACTGGCATTCATTCTGACAACAATTATCCGATCGCTGACGGTTATGTATTCTTTTACGGAGGTTTCGAGATTCGTTATCATTGCCGGAGAAATAAATATCATTGCCATTTTTTGACGTATAATGTCCTTTATCCTTCCAGTGGGTTTCAGATAGACCTACAATGGCATAATTGTGTATCTCGTTTTCCACTACATCCAATTTTCCGGGTTCCAGCAATCCTCGAACATTCCACATACCTACCAATTTTAAGGGTGCTCCATATTTTTATGTTTATTCCAGACTCAGAGTTTCCATGGCGTGCCTGGTTTCTCACAACATCATGGCCGGTAGCCCATTTCACACCATCAGCCCCGGACGCTGATTGGCGCCAATTGCTAGTTGGATCGCTCGGCATACTGATATGTTTAGAGGTCATCTTTCATGATAGTTCTTGGGGCAAAGTAACGCAGTGGGGCCCCACTTCCTTCTGCGTGGTAGGATTACACACTATCCACTAACACAGTCGATTACTACACAGTTAATCCCTAATTTAGAGGAACCATCACTAATAGTAATGGATAATGCTCCTTACCACAGTATGCTAGTTGAAAAGCAACCTTCCTATTGTTCCAGAAAAGATGACAATCATTTGGCTCAAAGAAAATAATATTAATTTAAGTGAAACATAAGACCTGAATTGTTACAACTTGACAAAATGAATAGAAAAGAAAATGTTTATGTAATTGATGAACTTTTACGAGAGCATGGTCATGAAGTATTACCTCTATCACCCTATCATTGTAACTTTAATACTATTGAATAAATAAATTGTCAATTGTAAATGGTAGGGACGAAATGAATATGAATTTAGCTTATAACCAACAAAAATTTAAAATAATTTATTGTTAAAATAAACGATTTTTCTACAGGGTTTTGATATTTTACTTTTTCACTAAAACTGTTTCAAATAAGAAGTCCAAATCATCATTTTTTGCTCTTATTCCTAGCTAGTCATATACCTGGTCTCACTGCCGTCCTGTAAAATTTACCTTTTAGTTTCATAGGAATATTTCTGTCGTACAATACACCACTCGCCTCCATCTATTTCATCCAGCCAGCTACTCTACTGCGGGCATTTCCATCTATCTCCCCGTTGCTCTGCAGTACAGATCCTAAATACTTAAACGTATCACTTTTCACAATAGACCCATTGTCCAGAGTTACCACCCTATTTGGATTTATAACTCCATCTTTAAATGGACATTCTAAATACTCCGTTTTTGACCTACTCAATTTTAAACCTTTTTTTCCTTCCAGTCACTGTCTCCACTTTAGTCTTATTTCTAATTCCCTTTCAGTATTCCCTACTAACACCACATCGTCTGCATACATTAAACACCAAGGAATGCAAATGAACACCATACTAATGAAAATTCTATCTGAAATACTAATGACATTTCTATGACACAAGATGTGAATGGAAATGAAAACTGTCGGTGCTGCAACAGAATAGTGTTATAAATACTAGCAACCATTGTACAACGAAACGGATAATAACAGAAAAACAAATAAAAAATATAAAACTAAAAAAATCTCAGAAAATAACATTTTATTTTCTTTAACGAAAAATTGTAGAATATAGTTTTAGGTCTAGGTTTAAGTTTTGATATCATTAACGTTATACAGTTGTTTGCTTAGTAGGTCAGTTAAAAATACTCTGTTTTACGTTGAAACGACGAACGTCATAAAGTTATAAAGTCGATTATGGTGGCGTTTTCGAGATACTGTGAGTCCAGCTGAACAACATCCATGACAGGGACGTGTTACGACTGCAGCTTAAAATGGATCCTACCTTTACATGAAAGTTATCACTTATCAATCTCTACTCCTACCTCGGTTCTAACACTAGTTAGAAAAAGTTAAAATGGTGACAATAAATTCAAATAAGAAGTCCAAATGTTTACACTATTTTTCCAACTAAAAAATCGGCAGCATAGTAAAGTATGAAACAAAAATCCGAATATATTTAAATTCACTAAGTTTATTCTCATTTTAAATCGCTTAATGCAGCTGACATAAACGACATTTTTTAAATTTCTGTTACTATTGACGTCACTGGCAACTTTAACATGGAGAAATTCATAATACTACATATATATTTGCTTACTCATTATTTTTGTATTATAAATTTATATCAAATAATAACGGTAGTAATACTACCAATAAGTAATAATAGCAATAAGTACAGAGATCTGGAAATACAAATAAGGAGACAATGGAGAATGGAAAGTACCCAGACGATACCTATTATTCTTTCTACCACTGGAGTCATTCCGAAGAAAACATAAAAAAGCTGGGTCTAAATGAACGTCTATATAAGATCATGCAGAAAGCTGTACTACTTTCGACGTCCAGATGCGTGCGAAAATTTTTGGGAGATACACCGACGTACCAAGTCACCTAGGACTCGATAACATGGAAAGAGTCCCACCAGAGCTCAATCCTTTTGATACCGTAGGTATCTGGGATGAGTGAATTTTCCCCTTAGAGGGAGTGTGATCCGTATGGCTAAATCTGGCTACCAATAAATATATATTATCAGATCAAGAATACCATCATAAAAATTATTTGTAAATTTAAGTAGCGATAACTCGTACGCTGGGATAGTAGTCACATCCGTTTATTTTCAGTACATATTAACTTTATGTAGATATATTAGACGTTGTTTTGACTAGAAAGTTTTGATTTGATTCGTGTGCATATCATCGATGACGCATGGGTAATCTTTCACTTTTCCGATTTGTAACTGAAATAAAACATTTTATTCAAAATAAAATCGTATTCCTAATAAAAATTAAAAACAAAATCAGAGCTGGGTATGTAAACATAAGTTCAGTTGAAGATACTGTCTTTGAGTTTGTCAGCCACTTGCGACTCTTTCATTACTGGCATTCTGAGAGCAGACGAAGAGGGTTCCGGAATTGTTAAACCACTTGAATTGTCTTCATCATAATCGGCATCCTCAGGTGATGTTTCACTGTAGGGCACAATACAGAGAAGCTCATTTGCCCTTTTGGCAGCAAGTCCCTGTGACCGTACCCTACTTTCACTACTGTCTTGATGGTCTTGCCATGCACGTAACGACTGTATATGCACATTGTTGTGGGATGTGAAATAGATCCCACATGTTGCACATATGTTCTTTAAGGTCGCATTCTACTGGTGGATAAAAGAAATCGTGAGACATTTGTTTAAACCCTTCTAGTGAGGGCGACAGATCATCGGACAACCTCACAAGAAGTGGTGAAAACTTGCTAGATCTTTTATTTAATTGACTAAGTATCACGGGATTGCTTGGAGTTTGAGGAGTGAGCAGGATGGCGGTAGGAAATCAGGAAAGACATTTCAATGCACTCCTTGAGTGAGAACAGCAGGATTTGTCCTCGCATTTGATCACTTGCAAGAAATATTGCGATTCACGAACGTGAGTGCTATAATATGTTAGATTAGGCTCTACTGGATCCTGCAAGCTATCTTCTAGCTTTCTATATTCCGCCGAAATATCGTAGTCAATTTTCATTTCCCTCAGACTTTGGGCAAGTATATTAGTTAAGATGAGAACCAAAATGTTCATGCCTCAACATGACGCCTGACAGTCGCTTGCTGGGATGGACCACGCGTTGCTCAACTCGGTTTTATGCGCTCCGTCCAGAAGCTTCTTCTTTTTACGTACACAGGACCCTGTCTATTTTTCAATGTGCCACCAGTAGTCGTTCCATCGTTTACGTGGCCTTCCTACTGACAGTCTTTCAATTGAGGAACCGTATCTTGCCGTCCTTACTACTTCTATTTGATGTCATTCGGCTTATATGATCGTTCCCTTCTACTCTTCTATTTCTTACCCAGTCCTTGATGTTTAAATTTAAATTATTCAAACAGCTTTTTGGTTGTAAACCTCTGAATTGTATTACTGAATAAATCAGTCCTACAAGCAAAAACAAAAAGTTCACCAAAAAGCAGGGCACTAGGATGTAGTCAAAGGATTAGTTTCAAAGTAAGAATACACATGTATCGTTTTAATTACTTTATTACTAAGAATACAACGAATATATCATTAAAGAGTAAAGTTGTGTGAAAAAAATATTCCCTCAATATTTTTATATTTGGTCCTTTGAATTAATAAAAGTCGATTTTTTTTAATTAGAGTGTCTTCTTTCAAGGGTCTTCCTAAAATAAACGCCAGTATATAATTTGCTATTTGATTGAATATCATGTAAGTATAACTATAGGATTTTTTTTAGGACACAAGATGTGAATGGAAATGAAAACTGTCGGTGCTACAACAGAATAGTGTTATAAATACTAGAAACCATTGTACAACGAAACAGATAAAAAATAAAAGAAAAATCGTAGAAGATAGTTTCTAGGTGCAGGTCTAAGCATATTTTTATGAAATCATAAAATCAAAAGTATTATCAATTTATTTACAGTAGAGAGAAAAAAATTTAATATATATATAAATATATATATATATATATATATATATATATATATATATATATATATATATATATATATATATATATATATATCAGGTAGTTTTAATATCATTAACGTTATACAGTTGTTTGTTTAGTAGATCAGTTAAAAATACTCTGTTTTACGTTGAAACAACGAATGTCACAAAGTTATAAAGTCGATTATGTAGATGTGCCTTAGTACTTTTCTTTCGAAATATCTCAACATGTTTTCATTATTTTTTGTTAGAGTCCAGGTCTCTAAACCATATGTTAGGACTGGATGTATTATTGTTTTGTAGAGTTTTATTTTTGTATTTCTCGATATAATTGTGGATTAAAGGAGGAGATTGTGCTCAAAATAGTATCTGTTGGCCATGCAAATTCTGCGGTTTATTTGTGCGCTAGGTGCCATTCCTAATACTAAATTTTATATAGGGACTCTAAGATGGCGCCAGCGTTATTTGTCTTGCCTGTTGTTTTACAAAGGGGTTATGTGATAGACTGTCAAATTTATTATTAATAATTTTGTTGTGATTAAAAGGTATAGTTTGTTGCAATGAGTGAAGTGAAAATCCAAAGAAGTAATGGTACTGACAGTTTTGGCAAGAAACAAACACAACTTAGGGAGTCTGGCAAAGCGTATAAAACTAGAAAACGTAAAGATATAGCAGCAAAAATGTTGCACTCTGTCTTACTTTATACATTTTTTATTTTAAGGTGATTTGTAAGTGCAAATTGTACAACTATCAGTAACCGTCAGTTAAAATCCTTGTTTGAAAAGTTTCACTGAGAGAACACCAAAACTAAATGTACTTATCTGATGGGTCTTATACAGTTTCTACGGGTTAGGAGGCGCCGACATGGTACCTATTAAGTTCCGGAAGATAGTAGACGTCAAACAACAGTAAGCTACACTCTACCCAATGAATATGTAGCCTTTGCTCAAGTGTGTAAGAATATCTTTGCTGTAATAAGGAAAAAGCTGGAAGTTCTTGAAATAAAAAGAAACTTGGCAAAACTTCTTTGTGATATAATGGACCGTGGAAGTGTGACGTCACAACTGTCAATTACTTTCCAAACAAAAGTTGAAATGTCCAATCTCAAGACTTTTTAATTTCTATAAAGTTATTATTTTGCTTCCTCTGCTGCTTTTTCTTTTAAGTATAGTGTTTTTAAGATAATACCATCATAATTCAGTGTTCTATTTCTATGAAATATAGTTTAAAAGTTTAAATTAAAGACATTCTAACCTTACTTTATTGATACATGCATTTTATTCTATTTTTATAAAACAACATGCTTTATTGTTTACACAACCTTGTAAAATTGTTGTAGTAACTATTAGAATACTTAGATATTGCAAAAAGCGGAAAGATTCTGTAAAAAAAATGAAAAAATAACGAAAAATACAAATTATCCACACTAAACAAGGTTTGTTTGGAAAGTGAAACTGACATATGTCAATAAAATCTACGTCATCACTTCCACGGTCCATAGGACGTCTCATTTGGTCTCATTAAAAGTCGCCATGTTATGAAGATGATTGTTGGGCTATAAAACAGCACAGTAATTCAATACCCGTGATGTTTGTCATTATACGAGGGCAAAGTCCAGTAAAGAATACCTAAGCCCGGTTTTGAATATTAATAGACTGTTCAGAGCTTATTAAGAGTGATATCAGATACTAAAGTAACTAATAAATTCTATAGATCTGTTTTCAAACTCGAATTTCCAAATTTGTCTTTTCGACGACCTCAAATGGATACATGTCATACCTGTGATAGATTGTACTGTGAAATCGGTATACAGAAAGGTAGTAGCCATCAGTCAAAATGTGAGCTAGAACTTTACCAATGGAAAGCTGAAAAGGCAAGATAACTACTCAAGCAAGATACAACAAATTCACAACAATCTGGTAGCAAGGCTTGCTGCTTATCCATGGATCCGAAACAGGTCATGTTTGCGCCAAAGTTAGTTCACTCAGTTATATTCTACTTGTCACAACCTTCCTGTTTCAACTTTGGAATATGTAGGGGACACAAATAATGCCTCCATGTTCCTGTGGCACGAATGATTCTCGGGATGTGTCGCAAACGAAATTGCGTCGTACCTGCTACGTTTCTTAAATAGTGTCTTTACTAACAAGAAGGACATCATTATTTGGAGCGACAACTGTGGTGACCAAAATAAAAATAAATTTATTTTGTTTGTGTTAATGTTTTTGGTTTCTAATCGCGTATACGATTCTATAGAGCAAATATTTTTAGTAAGCGGTCACAGTTTCATGCCTTGTGACAGAGATTTTGCCCTAATAGAAAAACGGAAAAAAACTATTAAAGCATTCGTGCCGGAGGACTCGATCAACGTTATTACTTCCGCAAAATACACTCCACCTTTCGATGTTATTGACATGAATAGCTTTGGTTTTTGGAACATCAAAGAGGCTGCTGAGAAAATATTAAATACCACTAAACTACAAGTTAGCAAATCAGTTAGGATATGTGTTTAAAAAGAGAATCCTATAAACATAAAAACCACCCATTTATTTTCAGAATTTGAATCATGGCATGAAACTAACATGTTAAAAAAGAACAAGATGCTAAATTATTTGCAAAAAATTAAATTAGTGGTAATGAAACCCGAAAATAAAGTATCAGCGAACAAGAAAAAGAGCCTCCAATCAATGATACCATACATCAACAATCCTCAGCACTAACAGTTCTACAAAAATTTACTAGTAGCTGAAACTGTATAAGAAGACCCTGTTGAAAACACTAACATGCAAAATAATGATACATTCCATCCCATTACTAAAGAAAAGTAGGTGGGCACTTATCACCTTCCTATTTAAAAAAGAAAAAAAAAAAGAATTTTCTTCGTTTCGTTTTTTTATAACATTATTATACTTTTAGATTAAGTTTTCCGTTTTGTTACATACAGATTTTTTGTATAAATAAACAAACAAAATAAATCCTTGCGTTTTCTTAACGTTTTACTAATATCTCAAAATGTTGGTTTTGACACTTAGCTCATTTGAAACTTCCACTCTTCAAATAAAGAGCCGTGGTTTTAGTAAAAGATGGTCGTAACTAATATTACGCTGCCCAAGTGCAAGGTGTAAGTCGCTGTGCTGTTCAAAGAGCCAAATCGGTTCAATCAAAACGTCAACTACACTAGAAAGTAAGGATCAGGCCGTAGGAGAGCAACATCCGCACGCGATGATCGATTTTTGGTTTCTTCATGGTTAATAAATAAACACCAACTTCAATTGAACTGGAAAATCGCCTGAACGAAGTCCGAAATGTGGATGTAAGTAGGTGAATAGTTCTTCGACTTCATGAAGCGAATTTATTATCCAGAAGACCAGCCTTAACCCAAAAGTACTCAAACAAAGTTTATAAATCAGTCCTACAAAGACTACCTAATAGTACTAATAATTATTAATTATATATAAACTAACTTTTCGATAGAGATGTTGGCCTTTCTCGTGTCACATTATTTTTTAAGTAAGTTTTAATAAATTTTTAATTTACTGAAACTTTTTTCCACAGAAACAGGTAAGGTTAAGAAATTCAGTTGGTATTTTTTCACCTGGAAAAATATCTTTGAATGAAGTTATTTCACTAAAAGGTTTACCGTCTATATCTTTCACGATAATTTCTTCCTCCTGTCCTGTAACTTAAAATCTATGCAAGCTTTCATAAGGTTATCATTAGAATTGTAATGAAACTGATATAGAAAGTAGAATATTAAACAGTACAAATATAATAGCTAAGGTAAAGCTTTTGTTTTCTGAGGAGATTACGTGTTCAATAATTTGAAAAATAGAAAGCAATCCTGAACTGCTGGATGTGATTTGAAATTAGCTCATCATTGCTCTCGTAACCAAATAAACGTACCTTTTTTATAAGCTTCGAGATGAGAAAGTCAAGATCAATACATAAATTTCTAACAAATAATTGACAATTAATGTAACATCATTAATTTTTCGTTAAATTCAATTTCAATTAAAAATATTTCGTTTAAAAAAGATTTTTAAAATAGACATTCCATTTTTATCGGAGCAGTAGATACTCCCATTTTGCGTTAATATTAATTCTCGGCTTTTTATTTCCGAATTCAGTTTCTGTTTGAACTAACACGGCGTTGTAAAGTAATGTAGGTCTTTAATTTTTTTGTTGCTATAATGAGTTCTGTTTTTTTTCGCTTGTAGAAATAAGGCAGTTAGGACTTGGGCGAATGCCTAAGTTCCTTACAGCCCTAAAAAACTAACATCAAGTTGCCTCGATGTTAGTTTTTTAGATTTTTACCTGCTGCCGGTAACTTGGATTTTGGAAATTTTAGGTTGAGATTCCTCTCTGAGAATATTTTTGTGGTTATTCCTGGCATCCCTGTCTCGAGGATTTTCCATATGATTTGAGTTGGGATGATTTCGAGAACTGAATATTTTGTAAGGTTTGAACAAATTGTTTCATGGTTGAGAACATTACATATGGTTGGCTACGACCTATCTATGGCTGGGAACATGGCAAGATCTAATTAAGTTAAGTACAACATCAATGTATTTAAATAATTATAAATTTAGTTTGTTGAATAATATAATTGGAGTTCGGTAGCGAATACATGGTATTTATTTTGTTAAATTCCACGAAGTTGTCTGATAATTTTTTGTCTGATTTTTATTCTTTGGCCAAGGATTCACTATTAATGATACGATCAACCTTGTAATTAGTTGATTAAAAGGTTTGAAAAGATTTTGTATTTTCGGTCAAATTGATTTGACGCAATTTATGTTATAATTTGATTTTCCTTTAAGGATACTTGAATATATAATACGCTGTTACGAATAAACTGTTCAGTTTTTTTTGAAGGTATATTATTTTATTCATAAGATTTAGTTTATCCCAGGATGTACTTTGTTTAAGGGTGATCCAAGAACCATAAATATGATTTTTTTTGTGTCTTAATATTCAGTACTTCTTTAAATAGCTGGTGATATCCACAGGGTGATAAATGAATACCTGGCGTCCATAAAGAATATTTATTGGTTGGTGGATTCCTTTTTAAACCTCTGAAAGGAAGAAGCAATTTCCCTAAGAGAATACTCGCCCTGGAGATTAGGAGTTCTTTTTTAAAAGTAAATTTTTATTAGCCGGAGTGTTGGGTTTGAGTAAAGCTTTGATTATTATCCTAACAATTACGCATAAAGTTTTTTTAACGTAACATAATTTTGCTGTTTCGACAAATATTTTAAAATTATCGTTAGATCTTTGGAATTCGAAATATATTTTAAGATTATCTAAGCCATGAATGCATTCGGCGATATTTAATTTAGAAGTTTGACATCAATTCTTGATAATAAATCATGCCAAATTACAAACTAACACAAAAATATGTTCCTCGACTTTTAATTATTGATTTAGCACCCATTTTTGTTTTCGTGTCTGGTGGGATCTGCAATTAAGGCATTTAATGCAGTAATAATGTTCTTTATGTCATGTTTTAGAGGTCTAATAGCATTGATACGATTTTCATCTTCTTTTCTCTTTTAGTAAATTTTATCGATATGGGCAGTGCCGGTTTAATACAGTCTGCTGCCCGGTGCTGATACGGATGCCGCGCACAGGCTCAAAAATATTTCTTAACTTTATTTCAATTCAACAAAACATATTTTAAATACAAGTTTATTAAAATAAGGAAAACAATTACAATTTTTTTTGGTTTCAAACTTAAATGAATACTAACAAAATACAAGAAAAAAATTAAGGGCGAACTTCAAAAAGTAAAATAAATATGAACCTAATAACATTCAAATAGGTAGGTAATCAAATACCTTTACTATTGGAAAGCTTGTTTTCTTGTTTTTACTGAAGCGAAGTTTTCGATGATATCATTTATATTTAATTCATTTAGCAGGTCCCCGTATAGTTTTCCCCGTTCCAGTTTTTTTTTCTTGTTTTTATCCACCTGTTAATATTTTGAATTTTGCATTGTTCGCGTATACTTCTGTTGGTTTGTCTGTCTCTTAATAATATGCCCGCTATTGATCTTAATACTTTCATTTCGATATTGTTGATTTGTTGTTTCGTCTTTCTTGTATCGGTCCTTGTCTCCGCTACATATGTTAGGATTGGTCTTGCTGTTGTCTTGTATACTTTCATTTTGCTTTCCGTGGTCAGATATTTGTTTCTCCATATGGTTTCTTGGAGGCAACCACTTACTCTTGCCGCTTTTGATGCTTGCCTTGTGGTCTCTGTTCTTATATCCCTGTCACTAGTGATCTCTACTCCTAGGTAATTGAATTTCATTACTTGTTCTACAATTTTGCCGTCTATTTCTCTTTACTGATCACTATACATTTAGTTTTTTCTACTGATATTCTCATATTAAGTTTGTTTGCTGTGATATTGAAGGTGTGGAGCTGCCTGTGTAGGTTATCTTCGTTATCAGCAATTAGTACTGCATCATCGGCATAGCATAGTATCGTGATTTTATGCGCTCCGATGTGGTATCCGTGTCGTTTTCTTACTTCGTGAATTATTTGATTCATCACCATATTGAATAACAATGGGCTGAGCTAGTCTCCTTGGCGGATTCATCCTTTTAGTTCTATGTATTCTGTTTTCCCTGTTGGCATTATAACTCTGTTCTTGTTGTTCTTGTTAATTTCATTAATTGTCCTTATTATCTGATGGTCTATTTGTTCAGCTTGTAATAAATTTAAGATGTCATTTCGCTTCACCCTGTCAAAAGCACTTTTTAAATCTACAGATCACATGTATGCTGGTTTTTCATATTCAATAGACTTCTCTATTATTTGTCTGGTAATAAAAATTGCGTCTATTGTGCTGCGGTTCTTCCGGAAGCCTTGTTGTTCATCTGCCATGTTCGCTTTTTTCTCGATTTTATCTTTTATGACTGCCGTTAACAATTTTAATGTACTATTCATCAGACTAATGCCTCTATAATTTTCAGGATTTCTCGAGTCTCCCTTTTTAAGTATCGGTAGCAGGAGACTTTCCTTCCATTCCGCTGGTACTACTCTGGTATTTATTATATCGACGAATAATTTTAGGAGCCATTTGTGTAGTGTTGTTCCTCCATATTTTAGCAGTTCATTGTTTATCTTATCAGGACCGGGTGCTTTTCTGTTTTTTAATTTTTTTATTCGTTCTTGTAGCTCTTCTTCTGATATTAGTACTCTATCGTGAGTTTCGTTAATGATTATTTCTCTGTTCTCTTCTTCTCCTTCTCCATATAATTTCGTGAAATGCTCAGTCCATTGTTCCTCCGTAATGTTATCTATGTGTACAAATTCATTCATTTCTGTTTTTTGTCTCCTTATCATCGTCCACACCTTTTTCTGGGATCCATAGAGGTCGTATTCCATATCTTTGGTAAATTTCTCCCAGTGTTCTTTTTTGATGTTATCTATTTCTTGGTTTACTCTATTCCTGATTTTCACGTAGTCTTCTCGTGCCTCCGGTGTCTTCACTTCTTTGTATGTTAGGAAAGCTTGTTTCTTTTCATTTGCTAGTGCTTTTACCCTTTCGTCGTACCATGGTGTTTTGTATTCCCGTTTATTTCTGTTAACTTTTCTTTTACGTAAAGCTTCTTCCGCTGCTCGTAGAATAAATTTTTTAATAATTTTCCAGGTTTCTTCTATATTCTTTTTAGTCTCTAGGTTATGGCTGTTTAGCTTTTCTGTTAGTCTGTTTCTATACAAGTTTTGTGTCCCTTCTTCTTCTAAGCTTTCTATGTTTAACTTTTCTTCTACTTTTGTATTTCGCTTGCCTTGAGTGGTGATTGCTATATTTATTTTTCCTAGTACCAGGCCATGGTCGGATCCTACATTGGCGGAAGATAGAGTGCGCACATCTATTATATTCTTGGGGTGTATTTGTCTGTTTGTTATAACGTAGTCAATCATAGAGTTACGTCCTCTTGTATCTGACCAGGGGATCTTATGTTGTATTGGGTGGTCAAAGTATGTGTTGTCAATTCGGAGGTTATTTAAACCTCCGAATAAACAAAGTTCTAAAAGTCTTTCTTCGTTGTCGTTGAGCGTTTCTTCGTTAAATTTTTGTGTAACTCCAGCCACAGGTATGTTGCTTACTCTGGCGTTTAGGTCGCCGAGAATTATTGTTTTACTACCTGCTATCGTGGTGTCCAGTAGATCTTGGAACTGTCCATAAAAAGCATCTTTGTCTTACGTGTTTTTGCTGTTATCCGGTGCATATACGTGGATAATATTAAGTATCGCCTGGTAAAGTTTAAGTCAAACCAGCATCATGTGTTCGTTGATGTATCTTATTTCTTGAATATTGTTACTATATTTATTGTGCATTAAGAGGCCTACTCCTGCCTGAGCTCGTTTGCTCTTATCTACTCCGCTGTACAGGAATATAAATTTGTTTCTATTGGCACTTCCTTTCCCTTTCTTTTTTGTTTCGTTCAGGGCACATATATCAATTTTATGGAGCTCCAATTCCTGCACAACTTCCTGTTCCCGTTTGTTCCACGATACGATGTTCCAAGTGCCAATTCGTAGATTATTTGGTCTCTTTGTCCTTTTTCTTGCGTGGTTCGTCATCTGTATATCCGTCCAATTCCGAGGCTTCTGTTCGGTTCTCTGAGCATTGATTTTTTGACAGTAAGTAGGCTGCTAACCTTGCTCACCAACCCCCTTTTCGAAGGACCATTTTTCCCTTCCTCGTCAGCCCTGACCCTGCCTTCCATTGGGGTTGGTTACCCAATCTCCAGCAAGGTTGCTCAGGTTTTCCAGGGTTCACCCGTGCAGCCCAAGCCGCACTTCGTGGAGGTGAGGATAGGGATTGAGTAGGAGAGGCTAGATAATGCTAACTGGAAACAGCGTCTTATATTGCGCTTCACTACCCCTTTGAACTTCATGCTGTTAACCAAGATTTATAACTATCAGATCGGCGAATAATCTACGACTTAAGATTGTCTATTATAAAACATAAAATGGTGTTCGCATTTTTTCTTTTTGGCTTAAACTTGCCTCTAAATTCTTTTCTCCTAATTGCAATTTTTTTTTGATAATCCTCTTCTCAGCATAATTTTCATTCCTTGTTAACAACATTCCTAAGGCCTCGTAGTGATCAAAACGATCATCTAAGAAATCAAAGTAATCTGTTAAAGACGATAACAGATGAGCGGTTGTACCTAAATCCATATTTTGTACTACTTATTCATCTTATTAACCCTTTGTAAAACGTCAAGGCAGAACGATAAAATTATTCCGTTTTCCAACAAATCAAGTTTTTCCGATAGAGAAGCTGCTTCAACACTTACTACATTTTCAATCAAACATGTTTTAATCAAATCGTAATTGCTTTTTAACGCTTTTACGGCATCAAAACGAGAAGACCAACGGGTTGTATTCTTCCCCGACTCAGGCGAATCCTTTATTGCACGAGTAAATAACTCTCACCTGTGTGTAGACACGGAGAAAAGATTGTAGATAGCTTGTACCAACATAAAAAAGATGTTGCTTCCAAACAACAATCTGCTACATTTTGAACAACTAAATTTAAAGAGTGAGCAGCACACGGCACAAAGAGAGCTAAATCATTGTAAACTTTAATACGTGCTTACAAACCAGAATATTTGCCACTCATATTACTGGCATTGTCGTAAGACTGCCCTTTACAGTTCTTAATATCTAATTCCAAATACTCTAACATCCCAATAACTGTTTTCTCAAGTTCTTGTGAGCTATGCCCAGTGTTTTTATAAAATCCCACGAATATTTCCACGAGATTCCCTTTATTGTTACAATATCTTAATCACCTTAAGTTGGTCACGGTTTGTTATCTCAGGTGTTGAATCTACACTTATAGAATAGTATTTATTTGCTTTAATTTTCCTAACAATTTTATCAATGACTCGATTGGACAAAATGCTCATTAATTCGTTACAAGTATCTTTTGATAGATATGACGTTTTGCCCTTACCTAAGTTTGCTCGTTTATTCATACGATCTTTTAAAAATAGATCATATTCTGACAATAGTTCCAGTAAACCTAAGTAGTTTCCATTCCGTTTTTCGCTAATTCTTTCATGAGTACCTCTAAATGCCAATTCCCTGGTAGCCAGATACTTTATTACACTTATGATTCTTTCTATTACTTTAGCTCAAGTTTCTTTCGCAGTGCTATTTCCTTTTCGAGTTCTACATCAACTCTTCCTTGCTTTAATAAGCGAGTCGTATAAATTTTCAGATTATCTAAATGATCATTGGATCTTTCATGTTCGTCAAATGTTTCCTTACTTTTATTCCAAAATGAAAATTCTGTTTTAAATTGGTTCTTTTTTTTTTCAAATAAGACACAATAAAGACAAAAACAATAAAACCAAAAACCTATGTGTAGTTATGTGTGCACTTTACCTCATACAAAGATATCCGAAACTACAAATAATATGATTGTAAATTATTAAAAATAAAGTATTGAAAGAAAACGGAAAAAACTACCCAGTCTAACTATATTAACACCCTGGGACTGGAAATAATTTATTTGTCAGTGTTCTAGTAAATACGAAGTTGTGAACATGGAACATGATTTTAAAAATTTTAAATGCTTATATTCTTCAACAGGTCCATTTATTAATCGGAAAATAAATACTGACAGAGTCATTTAAAATTTCAAAACCAGTGATTTTAAAAGTTACCAAAGAAAATTTTGGATATTTTCAATAGTGACACTTTTCAAATGATTGACTTAAAACGAAAAAAAGAGAAGACATCATTGTGCCAGAAACTTTACCACAAATTTATTAAAGACGAAAATATGTGTATTTATGTTATTAATATTAACATTGGAGATAACAATCCAAATTCTGAAGGTGATGAAAATGAAATATGAGAAATGAAAAACATGTTTAAAATCTTACAACAATATTATTTGAGATAAATAATGCTTCATTCTTTAAATAATTTTACTGTTACTTATTACATTAACACACTGTAAATATTATTGTATATTTAACACTTAAAGAAGCAAAACTTTTTTTACGTCGTTCAAAGCTTATATACAGTAAAACAATACAAAAAAAACTATAAATAGATTAATAATGTATCCTCTTGGTATTATGTAAAATTTCACTGGTTGAAAAATCAACCACTTGTTTAATTTTTTAAGGAAATTGTGTTACTAAATAAAAAACGACTTTACACAACGTTTTATTCAAAAGACAATTATGTAAGAGACAATTATTACAAATGGAAAGTATAAAACATTCCAAATAAGGGGCAACATCACATTTTTTGCATTTCATGTGAGATCGCTTTGGCTTCTTCTCTGTGATACAGAAAGCACATTTTCGAGAGGTACCTTTTACAGGTAAATGTTCACCAATCATCGAACTTCTAACCACAGGATCAGTAGACACCTTTCGTCCTTCAATCTTGTTTATTTTACAAAATGTTGTTGCTACAGGACCCCTTTCTACTCGAAAAATTATGTATGAACTCATTGGCAAAAAAGCTGCCGCGGCGAACCACTTTTCCATTAACCAGTTTTTTATAAAACGTTTGCTTATTGACATACTTCTTTTGTTCACTGAAATTTCTTTTTGACATTAAAAAGTCCATATCTGTAAGATTCTCTTCAACCAATTTTTCTAGAATCATTTCTACACAATTATTTCAATCTTGCCAAAGTGTTTAAAATCTTTAAAATGAAGTAAATCCTGTTTTGGATCTGAAAAGAAATAAAAAAAATTATTTGCCATCGTCCAGTTTTGGTTACCATTTGTAAAGAAACCGTTATCATTGTGCATTTTAGCCTCGTTACAAAAAATTTAAATATGCCTTACCCGAGTTACTGTTGGTTGCTTCTTCTTCTTCTAATACTTTTGAAACAGGTGATACTAATATGAATATATTTATCACTAGTAGCACTAGAACTACGATCGGTTTGGGAAATATTTGTAGAGTCGTCTTCTTAAGTTCCATCCGTTGTAAAAAGTGCTGTCATTTTGGGTATACCTTTCAAAATGTTATTTTGCCTTTCCTGCTTTTCTTGTTTTCTTTTACGCCAGAAAGATCCAGGTTGTTTCCGCATTTCCATATTTTTCTATTGAATATTTATTGTATTAATGTTTTACTTACAGATTATAATTACCTATACAGTTTCAAATGTAACACAAACCTCTTACCGAAGTTTGTTTAGTTGTACGTTGTTAATTGTTTCTACACCTACACTGTGCATAAACCGTATACGTCGACGTTAATAATAATAATTTAATTTATAAATTGATAAGTTTCAAAGTTAATGATAAAACAAAAAAAAAATGTATTATTATTATATCATGTGGATTTATTTGTATGCAAATTTTATTTTACCATAACCATATAATTTCGGAACAATACGCGCTTCGCCCGTACCGCCCGGGAACCTTCAACCGCCCGGTGCTACAGCCCTGGAAAGACCCCTGGTTAAACCGGCGCTGGATATGGGGACGCAGAAGTAAGTAATTATAAACCTTTTGTTCCGCATAAAAAAAAAAACAGAAATTTCAGCACTAGACCTGGTAGTATGAGCCACATACAGCACGTGTAATGCTCGAGGATTGATATCAAGAATCCGTTTCTGAAGCTCTATATTTTTCATTTTCATGTTCGATTCATTGTCGTAACACTGACCCCGTATATCTTTAACTTCGAGCTGCAGACTAGGTAGTAGCTTCTCTAATAGAAATTTACACAGGCCTTCTCCAGTAGTCATCATCATCAACCTGTATGCGTCCACTGCTGGACATAGGTCTTCCTCAGCTCTTTCTATCTGTCTGTGTCTTGTGCGGCTTGCATCCAGTTATTGCTAACACGCTTTAGGTCGTCAGTCCATCTGGTTGGTGGGCGTTCTCTGCTCCGCAGTGCATCTTATTTTAGTCTCCACATGACAATACGTTTTGTCCATCGGTTGTATGATAATCTGGCGACGTGTCCTGCCTAATTCCATTTTAGCGACGCGATTTTTTTGATGGCGTCTCTTGTTTTTGCTCTACGACGTATTTCTTCGTTTGGGATTCGGTCTCTCAGAAAAACACCCAACGTCTGGCGCTCCATAGCCCTCTGAGTTACGCAATTCACTACCTTTTTTGTGAGTGTTAATATTTCCGCTCCATAAGAGAGTACAGGTAACACACAGTTCTCCAGTATTACTCCTAAAGTATATACCTTACGATCATTAGTGTTCATATACCTAATTATAAACTTTATTTGTTCTGTATCACTAATGTCTGGTGAAAAGCCTAGTATTAAAGCATAATATTTGTCAGTTTTGACAATACGTGTCTCCTTACTCATAGATTCGGCTAAAATATTGATTATCTCATTGTGAAAATTGTCCCAAGTAGTGTGGAATACGTTTTTATGCTTTTATTATCTTTACGTTTACTGATATTACTGGTGTTCTGTAATAACTGGATCAAAAACCGACATCCCCACTACATTTAAAAAAAATTACCATTATGTATCTCTATGATATAATTTCGTACTAGTTCTTCTGAATACAAAATTTTTACTCGCTAGAAATTGTTTTACAGCAATCAGTCTGTAGCATTTGTATTTTCTTTCGTATGTATTAAAAATCACCATGTAGATATTAAAACACCGAAGAATATTTTCAATGTATTTCTATTTCCTATCGAATATGTTAAAACACCGAAAAAGTATTTTCAATCCTTTTGCATCGCTGGAGTCGATAATAAACACATTTTAAAGTTTGTTTATATATCACAGATGCGTATTTCTTCGGTATTCTTTTGATCGTGAAGCCGCTTTAGGATATTTTGCACTTCAAATAAACAGAAATATTCCCGTTTATATGCTTTGTTTATACCGAGTTGGACGAATGATTTTTAAAGATTATCACCCTGCTATAGATCACCGAAATGGTCACTTCATTGTTTCGAGTCCGGCTTTTTTTTTAATTCGTAATGGCTTTTCGTTTTTCGTTTTTGTCATGGAAATATAGTGTATTGTAGCAGTTAAAGGTGGAGTTGGGTTTGTGATTTTGGAGAGCGAAGACGCGGCGTGGGTGGCCTAAAGAAACCGGCAAATTTGTTTGTAAACAAGTGAATTATACTGGAATGTAATGTGTCAATTTTTATCAGAGTGGTCACTGTTTTGTTTTCGTGCTGTGTCTCATCTGAGCGATTTGTAACAAGGCGTTCCAAGCAAGTTTAAAAGATACCCACATGGTTCCAAGCAAAAGATTGAGTTTTTAAAAAGCCATGTTTTGAAGATTGCGTAGAGATAATCCAGTGCCCAGCTTCCATCCTCATTTTGTTTTTCCCATGTCATTCCAGACTATTTTTGCAGTTTGTGAGACGCATTTGTTTGTGTTTCAGTGAGTTTTAAGTCCAGTTCCAACCCCAGAATTTTAAAGGAGATATAATAATATTTAGTGAAAATCAGGTACTTTTCTTTGTTAAATTTTTTAAAAGTAAAAATAGACATTTTCCACCAAAAATTGCTTTCATGATATGTTAAGAAATTGTCTTCTTCTTCTTCCTACTTTATAAATAGGCTTAATGCCTGTTTTACTTCGGTTTTTAGCCTCAATTGACGTTGTCTGACCATCTTTTCCTCGGTCATCCTAATGATCTTCTTCCAGTTGGCGATTTGTCTCTTGCTATTCGTACTATTCTATTTTCTGTCATTCTTTCGATGCGTTGATTCCATTTCACTTTTATTCTTTTGGTCCACGCGTTTATTTCCTCTATACAACATCTCGCTCGTATTTCCTCACTTCTTACTTTGTCTCTTAGAGTTTGGTTTGTTATTTTTCGTAAGACTTTCATTTCTGTCGTTTCCAGTAGTCTTTGTGTTTTCGCCGTATCTGCTCTTGTTTCCGCTGTGTACGTCATTATCGGTCTTATTGTTGATTTATATATCCTGGTTTTCGTTTCCGTTGTGAGGTATTTGTTTCTCCAGATTGTATTGTTGAGACATCCTGCTGCTCTGTTTGCCATGTTCACTTGTTTTTGTACTTTTTCTTCCACTTTTCCGTAGCTTGACAGTTTTATTCCCAAGTATTCAGTTTCCATCACTTGTTCTATTATTTTGTTATTTACGACTAGTTTACATCGTCTCGGTTCCGCTGATATCACTATCGTTTTAGTTTTCTCTGTTGATATCTCCATGTTGTATGTGAGCGCCGTATCTTCGAATTTTTTAATTAATCTTTGTAGGTCATCTTCATTTTCGGCTGTTATTATGGCGTCGTCGGCGTAGCATATTATTCTTATTTCCTTTTCTCCCATTCTATATCCTCTTCTTTCTTTAACTTTCTTTACGATTTTATCCATTATCAGATTAAATATTAATGGGCTCAGCGAATCTCCTTGTCTAATGCCAGTTTCATATTTGATAGGTTGCGATAGTTTTCCTTTACATCTTACCATAGCTATGTTATCTTTATATATATTCTCAATGGTTTTTACCAAATCCAGTGATATTCCCTTTTCATATAATAAATGTATCGCGTCCCGAATTCTCTTTATCAAACGCTTTCTTCAAATCTATCAGACACATATATGCTGCTTTGTTGTATTCCAGCGACTTTTCTTTTATTTGTCTTATTACAAAAACTGCATCCGTGCATGAACGTCCGAAATCCTTGCTGTTCCTCTTGCAGAGATATTCGTTCGTTTATTTTCGTCGCTAATATTCTTGTTGTCAATTTGAGTATTGTATTTAATAGATTTATTGCTCGATAATTATTGGGGTCTTTCTTATCTCCTTTTTTGAAGAACATCAACATGATCGCTTTCCGTAAGAAATTGTAATAAGTAAAATTTAATGTAATTTTAAAAAAAGTTTTAAAATTTAATGTTGACATATGACAGCCAGCTTTAAAATTCGTTTTATTTTGTTCTTAAAAAGGTTAACCTCTATGCATAGTTCCATTTCAAAAGATATTTTTCATTTGTAATAATTTATTTCCGCTATAAAATGTCGCCAATAATAATTTAAGTTCCTTATAGTGTCCCCAACATCTAGATTTGTAAACCGATGGCAACATTGTAAGTCGTTTTTGTCCTTCCTTCCTTTTTGTCCGAAACCTTCTTGTGTTGTTTTGTCCAGGAGATCCATGTAAGTACCCCTTTTGATTCCCTTTTTGAAGCCGTTCGCAAACGTTTCGGTTAGTTTTGCTTACCCTATCCCTAGCCCAGCAATTTCTCTCCCCAATTTTCAACCCTCTATAGTAATACCCTATGTAGTAGGCAAAATAACCGTCACAAGTCTTTCAATGATGGCGCCTAATCGCTGTTTTCTCGATTGTAAATATTTTGTTGTTCCGCGTCAATAGTACCATTTTTTTCCACCCTCTACTTTAACGTGCACCGTAATCTAATTTAATTTACGTATTTTAGAGCATTTTCGTGCTTATTAAGGTAATGTGAACAACAACACTAATCAGAAAAACAAGCACTTACAAATTGTGTTGAACTACTAACCGATAGCAGAAAAAATCTGTCACGAATTTTGCTATCAAATGAGGAATGTGTCAATGTGTTTAAAGAGTAAATAATAATGGACCGACACATTTTGCACTACACTCTAATTTCTTAAACTATGCTATCCAAAAAATGGGACTTAACCCTTTCATTACTGTGGGGACATATATGTCCCAGGGGATTTAAAAAACATCTGCTGACATCTGTTTGTCCCCAAAGCCCATGTTATTTGAACGAATCTGTATTTTTAAACATTTCTTACTCATTACCTAGTAGTATGCAACCTAAACACCACTTCTGTAACCTATAAATTGGGGTTAACTAAACACGTGCATAAAGAACTTGTCATAATACAATTTTAGAAAAGAAAAAGTTTCTGCTGTGTTTTTGTAACCGAGTATACAGGGTGGTCCTTAAGTAATTGTACAAACGAAAACGGTAAATTCTACACTTTAAAATACTACGATTTAAGCCAACTTGCTTTAATAAAATGTTGATATTAAGAAAGATACAGGGTGTTAAAGTGGAAATTTAAAATTCTATTTTTCGCTATAACTTTTACGTTTGTAAATATTTTTGGACAAAAATTTATAATTGGATGCTTTAAAGTAGGATAAATTATAATTTTATAAAAACTTTAATGTAACTTATAGAGGGCGCCACATATGCCACATGTGTGGCATAGATTTGCGCTTAATTTTTTTGCTCTTAAAGTTAGCTCTATTTGTGTTAAAAAATATTAAAGATACATTATTTTTACAAGGAAAAGGTATACTTGTTGATAACCTCAAAATTTAACCGTTTTCGAGATATTCGCATTTTATAAGTCAGCTGCATAATAATTCTTAGTTGTAATATTTGTGCGGTGAAGCACTGAATACCTGTAGATAAGCATAATTCACAGTTTATTCTTATTACAACAACTCAAAGATGATAATGTAACATTACAAAATTTTTGTTATGGCTGCTAAATGTCTTATGAAAATATTCTTCATCTTCTTCTTTAGGTGCCGTGTCCGTATTCAGACGTTGGCCGTCATCATATTTACAATTTCCCTTTTATATCGCTTCTTAAGTTTCCATACCTACTGGAGTTGTATTACTTTTTCCCTATTGTAAAATGCTGAAAACCCAAAATATGTGGTTTATGAAAGATGGTACACCACCACATTCTAGAGAGAAGGCAGTGAGAACATACTTAAATATAACTGTTCTGAACGTTGGATTTATCGTGGCAGTCATATTCCTTTGCAATGTGGTGAGATATTGATATAATTATTTATAATTATAATATATAATTATTTAATTTATAAAAAATCCCAAAAATACTTATCATTCATTACGTAAATTATTTAACCATTTTTATTAGGACAATTAGAAACTAAAGCCCAGGTATTGAATAACACATATGTGTCTTGTTTCAGAATACTTTTGCTACCAATCTAACCTTAAAGACTCAGCATTTTTACAAAAACATCATCGTTATCCTAATAACCGATATTGTTATAAATATAGTAAACACACAGGTAATTTAGTTCAGCATAATATTAGTTCGTTGGTTAATCATAATAGACCATTTGTTCGAGATGTAATTATAGTTACTCGTAAGCTGTAACGTAATCATATAAATAAGTAATGACATCTATAGGTTATTCTGTGTTTATGTAAGTAACCAATGAATCAAATACATCACAGTTTAACCTCTGCCATAAATAAGATGTAGTTCCATAATATACCATAAGGTTTGAAAATGTATCCAAAAGAATATATTCATCCATTATACATTATAGCCACCACGTAGCCCAGAATTTAATCCGCTTGATTTTGGTGTATGGGGCGTATTAAAACAACGTGTCTATAAGAATTCCATAAACATTCGCAACCAACTATGGGAAGAAATAAATACTGCAGCAGTTTCTTTAGAACCAATGATGTTATTTAACATGAGACGATCTTTTATGTAATATATTGACAAATGAATTAAAGAAAATGGTGGACATATCGAACACTTACGTTGACAAAAAGTTATGTTATTTAGTTTAACTATTTCTTAATTTGGTTTGAAAAAAAAATGTTTTGATTATGACTATAATTTAACATAAAACGTAAAATGTTTGATGTAAAATCCCTATTATTCTGTTTTTGTCAAATCCTATTATTATTATCCTGCTGATATATTTATTTTATTTAATATTTCGTTAACTATTGACTTTAGTTAAAGGTATTTTATACCAAAATTAGATTTATTAATGTTTTTGTCTATTTTTCCTTCATTGCTTGGAGTAATTGCCTTAAATCAGAATTATGCAGCTGATTTGTAAAATGCGATTATCACGAAAACTGTTAAGTTTTGAAGTTATTAAGAAGTATACCTTTTTTTTGTTAAAATAATGTATCTTTAATATTTTTTATCAAAAATACAGGTAACTCAAATAGCAAAAAAGTTAAGTGCAAATTTATGCCACATATGTGGCATATGTGGCGCCCTCTATTAGCTACATCAAAGTGTGCATCAAATTATAATTTCTCATATTTAAAAGTACCTAGTTGTAAATTTTTATGCATAAATCTTTACAAACATGAAAGTTATAGCGAAAAATAGAATTTTAAATTTGCATTTTAACACCCTGTTTCTTTCTTAATATCAACATTTTATTAAAGCAATTTGGCTTAAATCGTAATATTTTAAAGAGTAGAATTTACGGTTTTCGTTTGTACAATTACTTAAGGACCACCCTGTATATAATTTAGTTGCTGATTAACACAGGTTAGTGATATACATTGTTTATTTTTGATATTATTTTTATCGATTTCTGCAAATGAATATTTCTGCAAATGAATCCGAGGAAGAACCTTATGCTGCCTCAGAGTAGTACCTGGGTGACGATTGTACCATGTACCTGGTGACGATTCTGCCTCAGATTCTGATGAAGTACCTGAGAATACTCCTGACCGTGTGGATGTAAACATCACTGCTTCCGACGAAGAAAGTTCTGATAACGCGGAAATATCTGAAGATGAGTCTGATATATATATATATATATATATATATATATATATATATATATATATATATATATATATATATACAATTTCAATATTTACTCTGGAAAAGAATTCACATCAAATACTGGAACTCTAGCAGAAGGAGTTGCTAAAACACTAGCCAACACCATACGGTCACCAGATATGTGTCTATGCTTTAATAGATTTTTCACATCGTTCAACTTATTAAACACTCTAAATTTTTTATGTTTAGAAACCTATATGGCCAATCGGCTAATGGCGACTAAATGGAAAAATACGAAAGAAGTGAGACTGATGTCCAATTGTCACAGTATAACTATGGAAAATATCAACAGAAAGTTGAAAACTGGAGAAAAAGCTGAGTTCACTTTCGCCAATTAAAACCCACCGAAATGGTAGAGAAAAGTTTTTTGTAGATTAGTTGTGTACGCTATTGTAAATTCTTGGATTGTTTACAGGCAATTGTAAAAGAAGTGCAGAACAAGATAATAAAAAATTTTTCATTTTTTAAATTTTTTGATGCACTAGCAGAACAGCTAATTGAATTAGGAAGATCAAAATGAAATGTCAAAAGACGAATAAGTGGCCGTTCTGGAAGAATATCTAAACGACAGAAACAGATGATTAATATTGGAGACCATTTGACACAACAAATACCTACTAGAAGAAGGTGCTTTGAATGTTCACAAAATAAATCAGAAACTCTAACTACGACTATTTGTACAGCGTGCAATGTGCTTCTATGCAAAAATTGTTTTTTACCACATCATTCATAAAAAGTAATGTTTTTTTTATGTAATCTTCTTTTTTTATTTTGAATACAAGTTTTTTCTTTACTGATGGGATTTATTTATCCCACCATCTAACACTAATGGGACATATATGTCCCATGTCTTTTCTAAGGATACAAGGACACGCATCAATGTAAAAAAGTCAATCGCTTTGTTACGTCTCTAGGTATTAACGAATATCATTACAGTAATTTTAAATAGTTTTATTTAGCTACAATCAGTAATGAAAGGGTTAAAACACTTTCATTTTTCAATAACTATTTAAAATTAGCAATTACATTAAGCATATTTATTGGAATTAAGATAAGTAGTCTTATTTTGAGAAATAGGTACGTGAAAAATTTTGCTTGGTTGATAAAATTAGTTGCCCGCTCTTTTTTTGGCTGTACGCTCTGCACGCCTGCTAGGATTTTCCCTGTTAACATGTCACTTGACTAGAGTAAATAGAATGAAAATAAAAACTAATTGAATGTCAACCGATAACTAAAAATGAATAATTGCAGCAAAGACGGAATATAAGGAGTACGTAATACAACACTAAAAGGAATTAATAAAACATGTCGTATATATTAGTATATATTTATTTCTTCAAAACTAAGTCATAAATAGAAGATGGTGTATACGAAATAAATTTAGGTAACAGTTAATAATAATATTTGTGCATTCAATTTTCTAAACATATTAAACATTTTGAATTAATTTGATTACAACTATTTCTAAAATAATAAAAACACGTTGCTAAATACGAAAACCAAATATTTTAACTGTAAATGGTAGTATAAATCTTTCGGAAATGTGTGGTATAAACTTTAAATATTAGAAGAGCTGAAAACTAAAAGTTATTATGTTTACTATTACAACGAATTAAGTTAATCACGTGTTTCTTATTAATTCTTCAAATTTATAAAAAATTCAAGGGTTCTGGTTATTTAGGGATTCAAAATGAGATAAAAATTAGAAAGATGGAATACTTGGGGCACATTGTGAGAGGTGAAAAGTACGAACTTTTAAGAAATATCATGCAGGGTAAAAGAAGTATGGGAAGAAGAAAAATATCGTGGCTTCGTAATCTACGTGAGTGGTTCGGGTGTAGTTCGATTGAACTTTTTAGGCGCGCTGCTAACAAAGTCGCAGTGGCCATGATGATTTCCAATCTCCGCTAGGAGTGGCACGAGAAGAAGAAGGGATTCAAGGGAATTAAAGGGATATTTAGCTTGAAATTCTTGAGTGTTGTGTCTTAAAAGCTATTAATTGTGCGGTAATACCGAATTATTAAAAAATTGAAATTAATCGCTAGTAAACAATTTACAAACAAGTTCAGTTTTTATAAGTTTAATCAGCATTACGAGCTCCGAGCGGTAGAGGCGGAAAGTATTTGCAGTGCTGGGAACTTTTCATAAACAGAGTAATTAGTGATAGATAATTGATAATTTAACCAAAACAGGTAACATCTGACAACAGGTAATATCCTATATAGAACAAGGTAGGTGATTTATTGTCTAAATTAATTATTAGAATAACAAACTGCCATGGCTACGACGAAAAATCTAAGGCTATATGAAAGTGAAGAATCATCCACTAAAGATGGTAAAAGAAAAAGGTGGACAAATGAAGACGATGTTGGGATCCTTTTACGAAAAGTAAGAAAGTTTCTAGATCTCCAGTTAAGAAGGGGTGTGAAAACCTTAAAAGAAATGATGATGGATCTCATGCACGAAGTAAAAGCAATAAGAAAAGACCAAAAAAACTTTCAAGAGGAAATTTGTAATTTAAAAAAAGAACATTTAGAGATAAAGCACAAAGTAAACTTTTTGGAGAACAATAGTGAGCAAATGGATAAGCAAATCAGAAAACAGAATGTTGTAATCAAAGGGCTCGAACTTAAGAAAGATGAAGAAATTGAAGATACTACAAAATTCATAGAAGATAAGCTGAATGTGAAAATAAAAATAAATGACAATGTGAAAATAGACATCCTCAAGGATAAACAACTTATTATGAAGAATAAAAATAAATTAAGAGGAACGCAATATTTCATAGAGAGTGACCTAATACAATACAGTTGCCAAAATACAAAAGGAGTTGAGGGATTTAGCGAGAGAGGAAAGGGGAAGAGGGAGGGATACAAAAGTCGGATACTAAAAATTATGCGTAAATAACGAATGGTGAAAATGTAACCGGGCTATCGAAAAACTAGAAAAAATGACAAAAAACGAATAACGAAAAAGTACAACGACAAGGAAAATCTAATGATGAAAAAGACACGAAATAGGATTTTGATTGGACAATGGAATGTTAGAAGAATATTTGAAACAGGCGAATTGAAAAACGGATACCATAGAGAAGTATGATATATATATTGCAGCTATCCAAGAAACCAAACAAAAGGAAATTTTCTGCACAGAGATTAAGAACTACATATTCTTCAACAGCAGAGACAATAAAATACTATTGCAGAACTAGTGGTGAACTTTGAGCAAATAAGAAGCAGGTTATGTCAGTTAAGAATGAGGGGAAAGTACAGAAAAACAACATTTATAAATGTACATGGCCCAACCGAAGATAAGGATGAGGATATTAAAGACTTTTATAAACAACTCGAAAAACTGTTGCACGAAATACCATCGTATGATGACGTAGGAGATTTTAACGCAAAAGTTGGTAGGGAGGATGCTTATAGACAAATATTTGGCGGAAAGAGCAAATACAGAGACAGCATTCTAAATGGCAGAAGATTAATTGAATTTGCTTTTGAAAATAATATGCGTTTTGTGAGCACATATTTTGATCATAAGGATATTCATAAAGGTACTTAAATATCACCAGATGGTCAAACAATTAATCAGATAGACCATATATTAATTGAAGCGAAACAAATGAAGGCCGTTAAAGACAGTAGAAGTTATAGAGGAACGGATGAAGATTCAGACCACTTCCTGGTAAAAGTAAAAATGGAACAAATGATGCCCACATATACTAGGAGGAATAGCCAGCAGGTGAAAAGTGGTATCGTAAATTGCAGAACGAAGAAATTAGGAAAAAATTACAAGAACAAGTAGAGGGGAAACTATCAGAACAGGAAGTAGCACAAGACATAGATAGTAGGTAGGAGCGGCTCAGAGAAACGATTCAATAAGCAGCTGAGTTAGCACTACCAAAACCCTCCCAAAGAAGACAAAAAGATTGGCGTGATAATGATTGTAAGAGCGATTGAGGAGAGAAGTAGACCCAGAATCAATAGCATAAAGAATAATAATTTGAACAATAGAGAACTATATGCTGAAAAGAGAAGGGAGTTATAGAAAATATGCAGAACAAAGAAAAGGTTGTACCTGGAAGAAAAATTAAATAATATTAAAGAAGATTTCGCAAAGTCAAGAACTTCTACCAAGAAATAAAAAAAGAACGAAGTCAATATAAAACCCCACCCTAAATAGTATACAGATGAGGACGGACATTTAGTAGGAGGAATAGACGAAAAACGGCAGATGAGCCAGATATTTTAAAACTGTACTAAACATCGATGAAGAACAATATCTTAAGAGCAATACAGGAGCCACTGTATTGCTCTTAAGATATTGCTCTACAGAGACGTAAACCATAAAATCAATGATGAAATACCAACAAAAAGAGAAATAATAGACACAATAAAAAGTTTAAAAAATAATATAGCACCTGGTGAAAATATCATCATAGCAGAGTTCCTAAAGGAAGGTGGCCAAAGCCTACAGGAAAACATCACAGAGTTGATACGTGAAGTATGAACCAAAGAGCAAATACCAAAATAGTAGAAGAAAGGCGTGCTATGTCCAATACACAAAAAAGGAAATGTTACGGAATGTAAAAACTACAGGGGTATAGCATTACAAGACACAACGTATAAAGTTTTAGCTATATCGATCAGAAATATAATTAATGCCAAGATTAAAGAAAATCTGGGTGAATATTAAGCTGGTTTTAGAGCAAATAGATCAGTAATAGACCAAATTTTTACAGTTAAACAGATCCTGACTAGTTCATATGATTTCAATCTGTCACTAAACATATTGTTTATTGATTTTCGACAAGCATATGACACAATAAACAATTTTAACTTTTCGGATAAAATAATACGGTTAACTAAATCCCTTCTTAATGAAACCAAAAGTAAAGTTATGATAGAAGGTCATGTCTCTGACAGCTTTAATATCACTAGAGGCCTGCGACAAGGGGAGCCACTATCTAGGGTATTTTTTAATATAATACTGGACAGAATTCTAAGAAAAAGCCATATACACACTAAAGACTCTAGAGAACAGCCGGGGAGTATGGGCTGGAAGTAAATGAAGAGAAAACAAAGTACATTGAGATAAGGGGAAATAATGAATATTGTTGGAACAACAAAGGACAGTTTTGGAAAGGAGCTGCCTCAGACAAGGAGTAAAACTTTGAGATACTTGGACAGTTCGATTATTTGGGAGTAACGTTAACAAATAGAAATGAAGGGACAAGAAATCGAAAAAGAATAAGTAAAGTAATTACTATTTAAATGGGAATAAGCCACAATTAAAGGTTAAAGTAGGTTTATTGACGTTTCAATTTCCACTTCGGAAATCGTTCTCAAAATACAAACATCAATGTTTCTTGCTTCCGAAGTGGAAATTGAAACGTCAATAACCCTAATTTAACCTTTAATTGTGGCTTATTCCCATTTAAATAGTAATTACATTAACATGCCACAAGAAAATAGCTTCAGAACAATAGAATGAGTAAAGGTAGTAACAGTGCTGGAACTCTAAATAATATGCTGAGATTAAAGAAAATATCCTAAAGGAGCAAAAAGAAGACTATATACAACGGTTATACGACCAACGGTGCTTTATGTTAGCGAGACCTGGTTCTTAAAAAACCATAAAACCGAAGCAAGATATATGGTAGCGAAAGATACTCAGAAGAATGTATGGAGGTGTAAAAGATGGGCATATCTGGAGGAGAAGAACAAATAATGAAATTCTGCAACTATATGGACAACAAAAAATTTCAAACATTGCGAAAGTTGAAAGATGGCTCGGACACGTTGCTAGAATGCAGGAAGAAAGAGTCCCCAAAGAATTAATAAATACTAAAATTGGCACAAAAAGGAAAAGAAGATGATCACGAAGAAAATGGATGGAATCGGTAAAAAAAGACATAATTGTTAGGAGTACTGGAGAAAACTGGAGAAACCTAGCACAAGATAGGAAGTAACAAAAGAAAACCAGTGAAGTTTGGGCCTCTAGGGCCTGTTTGGGCTGATGTATATATACCTAATTAAAGGTGAAGCTACTAATTTCAACATTACAGATATCTGCCGAATTATTCGGCCAAATTTTGTATTATAGTTAATGTAAAAAATTTATAAATAAGAAAATGAAATCGACAGACTGAAGAATTTATTTAACTTTTGTAAATATAAAAGCTCTTCTAATATTTTCAAAATATGTAAAGTTTAAATGTATTTTTGAATTTGATTCTGTTATGTAATAGTGACTAGCGCTTTTAAGTTGTGCTAACATTAATATTTTCAATAATCTACATTTTCATATTAGTCCAGTGTACCACGATAAAAATATGGTATAACCTTCGATTTCCATTAACACGCGATTTAGATGAAATTTTGGAATTAACCTCTATTTACTTAACTTAAAAATGTACCCTATGCCGATATCTGCTTATTATTCTGAGGGATGAAAACAACCTCTTACGGCAAAAACTCTATAAAATTATAACTTGAAACATTTAATAAGTTGAAACACAAAACATTTATATGGTTTGAATTAAAGTTGTATGATACTGTAAGTTACTATTTATAATTTGTCAACCATTTTTAATTTATTTCATCCCATATAAAGCTCCCTCTCTCTTAAATTAAAGATAAAAAAAAAGAATTTAGTGAATTTGTCATACTTCACAATTTTCGTATTGTGTTTAACTGAAATACTCCAAATTTTCTACATTTAAAAATCGTCCCGTATTAAGAAACATTGAAAAGATTATTCACGTTCATATTTATATAATTTGGTACATGATTTATATTAACTCACTATCGAGTTATATTTAACCGAGTTCAATTTATATAATAATTGTTTTACACATTTTCATCTCTTAACAACCACCCCTCTCAGGTTGAAAAAGTTAAAGTTAACTTTAGTTAATTTTAAGTTACAGAGGTGGGCGATCCTATTGTTATTTTTCACGTCCGAAATGCTTTCAACACATTAAAATGGAAATAGGTAATAAATGCTTTACGAGAGAGGTGTCCGAGGTACTTGATGGATTTGAACTCGAACTATCTGCCAGAGAGGAAAATTGTAGGAGAAAAAGGAGTGGTGGTTAACGTCACGGCTGGAGTGCACAGGGGTGGGTTCTAGAACCCACACTGTGTAACCTGGTATATGGCGGGGTTGTGGACGTGGACGACTTCGCTATGCTGGTAGTTGGTAGTGGCGCGGGACAGGGAGTACCTTATCTTCGGTGTACAGCGTACATTCGACCAAGTCGAGGAATGGAAAAAAATGCATGGCCTAGAACTGGCTGCGGGTAAGACCGAGGCTATAGTTCTTAAGGGACCAAGAAAAAGGGACGGGATAACATTCGAATGTGCGGGAAAGAGAGTGGTTCCAAAGAAATGGGTGAGATATTTAGGTATGACTCTGAGTCAATACGGAAGGTGGCGCAGCACTTAAAGGAGAAGCAGCGGTGAGATACGCCGTGGTGGGGGATCATGTCAAACATGTAATCGATCGTCCTCTATGTAGCGCCTGTCTGGAGTACTACAGTTTTAACAAACGTATACAGAAGGCAGTTTACCCGAGCAGACAGCAAGAGTCTGTTGAGGGTGGCATGTGCATACAGAATAGTCTCTACCGAGACGCTAGGAGTTTTCACTGGGTGTATTCCGACGAAAAAGCGCGAAACGCGTTCAACAATATGAAAAAGTATCACAAGCAAAATCTCAATGGAACTAAAATTAAGACTGGTCAAGTGTTATGTCTTCCTGGTCTTGTTCTATGGAGCAGAGGCATGGACCACAACGGAAGCCACTCTGAAGAAACTAGAATCCTTTGAGCTGTGGATATATCGCCGTATTCTTCGGATATCCTGGACAGACCACATCAGTAACGTGGAAGTAATGCAGAGAATAGGCAAAAGCAAAGAAATAATCTTCACCGTAAAGAAACGGAAGCTTGTGTACTTCGGACATGTCATGAGGCATACTAAGTACCAGCTGCTACAGTTAATAGTCCAAGGAAGAATCGACAGTAGGAGGGGACCGGGAAGAAGACGACACTCATGGATGCACAACCTGCGACAATGGTTCGGACTAACATCGACCGAACTGTTCAGAGGTGCCGTAAACAAAGTCAAAATAGCCTTGTTAATAGCCAACGTCCGAAACGGATAGCTCAAAGGAAGAAGAAGAAGAAGTATTCCGACGCACGTGCTAGTGGAGGAAAGGTGAAGAGTATACGAGAGAAGAAATGAAGACATAGCAACAGAACGTTTACAAAAAGAAAAAAGGGAGAGGTCTACCATGTTGTGACAAGAGGAATGGGACGAGATGAGAAGAGTGGCGAAGTGGACGAAGTCGCTGATTATTAATCTGAGAAGATGGATGGACTGCGAACATCGGCGTTTGGATTACTACCTGACGCAGGTGCTTACAGAACATAGTTGTTTCAAGGCCTACCTTTACAGATTTGGAAAAGCAGAAAATGACAAATGCTTGTAGTGTGAAATATCGGACACTGTCTCACACACTTTATTGGTATGCGATAGATGGATAGCAAGAGGAGCCCGTTTGAGAGAGAGAGAGAGCTAGGAAGTAGGGTGCAATTAGTCAGCGAACTGGTGGAAGAGATGCTTAGGTCGTCAGATCGGTGGAGAGCATTTCAGAGATATGTGAAGAGAACGTTGGAGAGAAAGGAACAAGAAGAAAGGCGACCCGAAGGGAGCAGGGTGTCTAGGAGAAAGCAAGAAGATAAAGCAGGACGAGAAGAGGCGAAAAAATTGAATATGAATGGGGAGGAACAACGGGAGAGAAGGATTCAGTCGTAGTGAGAAAGTGCGTGAATGCGTGAGAATTGCGCGTGAATAAGAGATCGGGTAAATGCCGTACCGACGCGACGTTGCGTCTTAATCAGGGAGGTCCGGCCGGTAATTCATGGTTGAGGAGGGTGTTTTTTAGCAGGTAGGTCTCTGGAATTGACGGTGAATTTGAAAAAAAAAAGTTTGGTGTAATGGCTCTCTTGGCTAATTTTCAAGCTAGACAGTCGATCAAAAAACCATTTTAAAAGGAATTTCATAACCTATATGATTATAAAAGTTAAAAATTTCCTAAGCCCTTTAAAGTTAAAAGGGCTACATATAAAGGGCTCCAAAACGGTACCAGTTACATGCTAATGCGAACTTTAAACAGACCATATCTGAGTTAATGTTTAAGCTACAACAATTAATTGAAAAGCGAAATTTTCAGTAAAAAAAATCTTAACTTTTGCTGTGTAGAAAATTTTACGTACCTTTAATATTTTTGTACTTATTTGTAAAAATGGGTTTTAAAAATGTCAAAAATATTTTTTCCACTCTGACCATAGTTTTTTCAAAATTATTATTTTTTTTCAAAATCTTAGATCCTGTTAATAATAATTAAATAAAGTTAGTTTTAAATGTATAAAGTTTAATTTCAGTTAGGGTAGAAATAGCAAGGGTAGTATAGTAAACGTAACAACAATTGAAATTTTCAATTTTGATGTCTAAAAGAATTCATTTTTCGAAAAAACTATTTTTCTATCGATTTTTGATGATATTTTTAATATAAAGGTTTCCAACTCTAGTTGAGGAGGATTGTACCAACAGGATAAAAGAACACTTCGGCATAGGGTAGATTTTACTTATTAAGGTACTGCTTACCTGCTGTTAAAATTTCAACAAAAGCGATGGCTGTTGATGGAATTCTGAGTTAAAAACCGTGGTCCACTGGACTATATTCTTTATTCATCGTCGGATGTAAGCTTCCCTTAAGGCATCTTTGTTTTTTGTATCAATTCGTGACCAGCTATTCTTTTGGTATCAGACGTCCATTTCGACAGTTCGCGTAGTCCATCGATTGTCTTCCATTCTTCCTACGTGGAAGTCTCCCAGTCTCTTCTTATTTCCTCATTAGGCATACCATCGCTGAGTATATTATTGATCCTGTTACGTTCCATAGTTCTTTGAGTTACTTGCAGTTTATAAATTATGCTGTTGTTAAAAATCTATGTTTTGGTTCCATACTTTAGGACTGGCAGTATATACTGGTCGAAAGTTTTGGCTTTTAGAGTGTTTGGTAGGTTAGATTTAAAGGTTTTCTATTGTTGATGTTGATTTTTGGTCCTAAGTATACATAAGATTGAAACTTCTGTATATTTTGATTGTCCAGAGTTATTTTCTCATATCTATCTAACAATTCGTTTGCTAGATATTTAGTTTTTGATAGATTTATTCACAGTCCGATTTCTTTTGATTTTTTATTTAAACTATTATTATTTCCCGTATATCCAATATTGAAAACAACATACGGAAGACAGGAGGTAGCTTACAAAATTATGTGGCAATTTAGTAAACAAGAAAACAACACTGCACAGATGCACATAATGGACAAAAAGATATGGATAGAATAAATTACGGAGAGGAATTTTACTTCGAAGTAATATATAAAAAAGGCAAATCCAACACCAATGAAGATGCTTTATTCCGTGTCAAAATTCACATGAAAGAATTAAATAGTGTAGATGAGAACAGGGAAGAAATAATGAAACTTCTGTCAAAAAAAGGTGACGATGATATCTCTATGATTAATAACCGCAGTTCCCGAACTAGAAGAATTTCTAACCGAACGAGCCGAAGAGTATCAACAAATTTCGAATCCAACAACCCCTTAAGCGACTTAGACAAAATCATCAAAAAAATCAGACTGCAACGTTAACTCCCGAAGAAATGAAGATAATAGACGAAATCCTACATGAAGACAGCAAACAGCAAAAATCCAAAGTTAAGCAAGAAGATAACGATGCAGATGTAACCAAACAATCCACGGCGGAAAATCCAATAGTGGAAATTTCAATTAGCGAGAAACTACTAAATTGTTACAATAATCAAATAATTTTTAAGATAGTAAATTATAACCTGGCAAAACGACTCACTCACAGAGCAATGTTTTGTAACAAAGAAGAGAATGCATGTCCAATTGAAAATAAAAAACAATCCTTATAACGACATTTTTCAGTTTTTCAATAACTATATAGATCCAAAAAAGAAATACGCCATTCTGTTCGAGAATAATGAACTTTACAAATCCCTACGCAATATTCCACGAGAAACTTTTAAAAATTCAGCATTCGATCTTGTCAAATGTAACAGCCTCCTGGAAGATAAAAACAGCGCAGAGAGACAAAAAAAATTATAGAGAACTACCATCAAGGGCAGACTAACCACAGAGGAATTAACGAAACCGAAGCTCAAATAAGAAAAACGCTGCTACTGGACTACGCCAAAGAAAGACATCGAAGAAGTTATCGACCTTTGTGATACGTGCCAACCTAACATGTATGACAAAAATTCAATTAAGCCTAAATTAATGGTAACACCAACTCCAACGAAACCATTAGAAATCATTCATATGGACACATTCCAAACTAACGGATAAAAATTTCTTACAATAATTGATGCATTCTAGAAATATAGCCAATCATATCCCATAGAAGGATCCAACGCAACAACCCACCATGGACTGTCACACACAATCGAACGGAATAATAGAACAGTTTCACTCTACAATTTTGGAACACCGAATACTTAGAGAAAACCGAAAACTTTGGGTATTAAAGGACATATTTTATATGCTATTTTGGGATATAACAACTCCATTTAGTCATCAACTAAACAAAAGCCAATCGAAATTCTCAATGGCCATATCGATCCTCAAGATCCATTTGACATCGTCATTAATAGAACCCTAATAAATAACTATACACAGAACCACTGACTAAAGAAAAAAGAAATCTACAGTAAAATAAACAAAAAGCTATAAGAAACCAAACAAAAAAATATCAAGAAAAAAAATGGAAAAAGACAAACACCAATAACTTATAACCCCAGCACAAAAGTTTACACTAGAAAAACAGTAAAAAGAAACAAACTTATTCAGAGATTTTCTTCCCGCATTGTGAAAAATAACAATCCGGTGACAATAGACACTCAAGATACGTCAATACACAAAAAGAACATCAAACACCAGTCAAAGACTAACGCTAAAACCTTAGTAGCAGCCCAACAAGTTCAAATTCAAAACCTGAAGGATAATCCAGGAATCCTCCCACTTAAACTTGGACAAGCGAGAATACAGACCAGCACTCATGACTTCATCCACTATTTCCATCTGGAACCCACCGCAGAAGATATAAAATCCATAGAATCTTAGTACATTACTACCAACAGTAGATAACCATACACATGAGATAATATTTCGCTAGATCAATACAAGAAGCCTTAAAACAATTAAAAACGGCAGAAATAATTTCACTATAAACGAAGAAGATCAAAACACCTGTGGAAATTGTAGAGGTATACGTCATTTAAACACATAAGACAAATTATATGATCGAATTTTAAACAACAGGCTAAAAACAATTGCTGATATGCCACTGCTAGAAGAACAGAATGACTTTCGTAAAGAAAGAACCTGCAATGACAATGTTATCATAGTCCGACAATTAACAGAGAAATGTAGAGAATATAAACGTTGCGTGGAGTGGCTCCTTTTGGTCCGAGGAAGTCATTTGCCGCTTCCTCTTAATTGTTCTTCTGCATATATCCCATTGCTCGCTAGCTGAAAAATTCTCGTCTATTGTGTTTTCATTTTCAAGGTAATTTTAATACCTGGTGGGTTCTTTCAACCTTTTTTTGCTTGTGAGATTCTTGCTCATATTTTAGTGCCTTACAAGAAGTGGTCTTAATATATACTAGCCTTTTGGTACATCCATTAAATTAGAGAAGTGCCTGGTTTCTATTAGGATGTGATCTATTTTATTTTTTGTGTTCCATCAGACGAAGTCCATGTTGCTTTATGGATATTATTATGGGGACAGTAGGTACTTCCAATGACTAATGCCTTTATGCAAATTCTATTATTATATACTTCGGTCAATTTTAAGATAAGCTAGAGGTAAACAGATCCAGACACGTAATCCGTGGGTGTGGTATCGTCGTAGCTTGTTATTGGTTAGAAATTAAGTGCTAACCGGTGATAAGCTACGTCGACACGACACACCCACCGATCACGTGTTTGAATCTGTTTACCTCGAACTTATCTTGAAATTGAATGAAGTATTGTGAGGAAAAGTCACTATTACATAACGAGCGTAATAATATTCGGTATGCACTAATTGCAAAATCTAATAAGGTACTTGATGAAAAATTGGTACATTGTAGTTTGTAGGTTACTATACAAAGATAATTTTTGGCAGAACTAATTGTACAAACTTGAACTAATCTACATTTTGTACGAAAACTTGAAGATGGTTTAAGAGAGGTCGGCAGGAATGCTATTAAAAAATATTTCTAGCTAATCTTGTAACTATTTCTCACAAGCGGGTAGTTCGATTGTAGCAGCTAAAAAAGTAAAAATACGTTTACACTAGAAGGAAATCGGAGCCAATGTGCATATAATTTGGACTAAAGAGATACAAAAACATTAGTGAACTAACATGTAAAAATCATCGTCTCATTGACGTATCTAGGTTTAACACAATTGCTTGTGAATTAATCTACGTAAATATTTATGCAAATATGGTGAAGTTTATAATTCTGCAGCCACTATGTTTGTGTGACTCACAAAAATTAAAAAAGTTAATGAATTTTTGGATAAATAAACTACTAATGGTACCTACATGTACATTGTTTTTGTAATGTTATAGCGACATAATCATTTAAAACTGTGCACAGATACCATTTAAATAAAAGTTTAAATAAGGTCATTTATATATATATATATATATATATATATATATATATATATATATATATATATATATATATACATATATATACATATATATATATATATATATATATATATATATATATATATAAATATATATATATATATATATATATATATATATATATATATATATATATATATATAATGGCTATACACCCCAGTGTGAGGTTAAATCGCAAATGCTTTCTAGATCCTATTTCTTAAGTGGATCAGTCTTTTTTGTTTATCTTATCTTCTTGACAATATCTCTCCATTTTTTCCTGTCTCTAGTTCTTCCTCTCCATTCTCTGACTCCTGTCCTTTGGAGGTCTTCTTCAACTTCTTGCAGCCACTTTGATCTCGGTCATCCCCTTCTCTTTCTTCCTCCTGGATTCCATTCTATCATTGCGTATGTCACTGCCTCATCGCCTGCTCGCCAAATGTGACCTAACCATCTAACTCTGCATTGCTTTATTTTAGTTACGATGTCTTCGTTAAGTTCTTCCTTAATTTCTGCATTTGTTCTGCTTCTATATTCATTTTGCTCTGTTGGACTAATTATGGTGTTATAAATGTTCATCTTACTTTTTTTAGTCAGTGTTTTGCTTTTAAGTAATCTTTTGTTTGCAAAATAAGCTTTGTTCGCTGCTAATATTTTTTCTTTTATTTCGGATTTCCTTTCTCCGGATTTACTTATTGCAACTCCTAGGTATTTGAAGTATTCTACTTCTTCAAACTCAGAACTTCCTGTTTTGATTTTTTCTTTCATTGGTTTTTCCCTAATCTTAATATTTTTGTCTTTTCTTGATTTATTCTTAGCCCCATTACCTCCCCTTTCTCTCTTATTTTGTCTAGCATTTCTTTCATTATTTTTCTATTCTTTGCAATAATAGCAATATCGTCTGCATATGCAATTATTTGACCACCTCTTGTTCTGAGATTTCCTTTATTTATATTTCGTAGTACATATTCTAATGCTAGATTAAATAGCGTTGCTGATAAGGCATCTCCTAGTTTTATCCCTTTATTTATACTGAATTCCTCTGTCTCTCCTCTTTGTGTCTTTATGCTTATTTTTGTAGTTCTCATTGTCATTTCTATTAATTTTCTGAGTTTATGTGGAATTTTTAATTTTTTAAGTGCTATCATTAATCCGTTCCTTTTAATTGAATCAAATGCCTGTTTTAAGTCTATGAATAACATTTTCAATTCTAATTTATACTCGTTTGCTTTTTCCATTATTTGTTTTATTGTGTGTATTGCATCTATTGTAGATCTTTCTTCTGTGAATCCACATTGGTACTGTCCTACCGTCTTCTTTGTGATCTTTGATAAACTCTTTTTTATTATTGATGTCAATATTTTATATGTTGTATTTAGTAACGTTATTCCTCTATAATTTTCACAGATTTGTTGGTCTCCCTTTTTATGTACTGTTATGATCTGCCCTACCTCCCAGTCCCTTGGCATTTTCTCTTCTTTCCATATATTTTTCAATAGTGCCAGTATTTTTCCTCTTAGTTCCCTTCCCCCGTATTTTATTAGTTCCATATTAATTCCATCTTTACCAGGGGCTTTTCCATTTTTGCTTCTCTGTATTACTTCATCCAATTTCTCTAATGTTGGTTCTTTTGAAATGTCGATGTCTACTTCATCTACTTCATCTGCTTCTTCTTCGTGCACCGTTTCCTCCTCGTTATACATTTCTTCTTCTGTTGTTTCCTCCGTCAAGAGCTCTCTGTAGTAATCTATCCATACTTGCTTGTATTCTTGGTCCTCTATTATCACTATTCCCTCTCTATTTTTTATTCCGTTTGTTTTGCCCTTGTATTTTTTGTTTTGTTCTTTAATCTTTTTGTAAAAACTTTTCGTATTTCTGTTTGTTCTTTCCTGCTCTATTTCCTGCATTTTTTTGTCTACCATCTTCTTTTATTTTGCCTTATCACTTTCTTAGCATTCATTCTTAATTTTTCATATTCTTCTCTGTCTTCCTCTTTATCTGTTCTTAGCCATTTATTTCTGGCTTGCACTTTTTTTCCTGTTATTTCTCTACATTCTTGGTTATACCATCCGTTTTTTGTTTTAGCCTGACTTTTACCTATCTGCACATTTGCACCTTCTTCTATTGTTTTTTTGATCGTCTCCCATTCTGTGTTTATATCTTCTGCTTTGTATTTCTCTTTTATTTGAACTGTTACTGCCTCTTCATATTTTTTTCTTACTTCTTCATTACTCATTTTATTGACATTCCACTTTTTATGTTGGTGTTTTTGTTTTGTTTCAATTTTAACTTTTTGTCTTATAGTGGCTGTGACCATGTAGTGGTCTGAATCTGCACACGCACCTCTGAACGTTCTTACATCTTTTATTGACGATTGTTTTCGTTTATTAATCGTTATGTGATCAATTTGACTATATGTTTTCTGATCTGGTGACCTCCATGTTACCTTATGTATTTTAGGGTGTTCAAATTTTGTTGAGCTTCTTAACAAATTTGTTCTTGTTGCTAGGTTACATAGTCTTTGCCCATTGTCATTCGTGTTTTCGTGTATTGTATGCTTTCCTGCAATTTGTTGTAAAAAGTCTTTTTTTCCAATCTGGGCGTTGAGGTCTCCTAGTACAAATATGACATCTTCTTTGGGTATTTTTTCTATCTCCTCTTCGACCTTATCATAAAAGATTTCTTTTTCGTCTGCATTGCTTGTTTCTGTGGGGGCGTATAAATTCAAGACTGATATATTAAATGGTTTGCTGTTGACTCTAACATAAGCCATTCTTTCGCATATTGGCTTGAAATTTATAATTTTCTCTCTTAGGTGCCTTAGTATCATGAATCCCACGCCTTTTTGCCCTTGCTTCTTTCCTCCTAAATATAACATTGTAAAGTCTTGTTTATCAATCTGTCCCTGTCCCTCCCAGCGTAATTCTTGCAGTGCTGCAATATCTATTTTATACTTTTTGAGTTCCTTTCCTATTTCTAGCATTTTTCCTGGAGCTAGCATAGTTCTTATGTTCCATGTGCTTATTTTCAACTCTCTATTTTTTTTGTTCTGTTGTCTTCGTCTTTTATTGTTGTTTTCTTGTCTATCTTTCTTTATTTCACTTTTGTTGTACCCGGGTTTATCTGCAGTCATTTCCTGTTTCTTTGCCTCGTCCGTCAACGAATAATGCATCGTCTCATCCCTTGCTAGTTTTTTGAACACCTCCATGATGGTCCTCCAGCTGGTTGGTGTTTCTATTCCATCTCCTTTCTAGACCATCTATTATAAGTTTGTTGGCTTTAATTTGGACACGTTTACCTTTCTTTATTTCATCTTTTGCTATTCTTCGTATTTCCTTCTGTATTTGTAATTCCTCTATCGTTAGATCATTGTTTATATAAATTTTTTCTTTTTTCACTTCTTTAAGTTTACTTTTGTTTTCCATAATTTTTGTTTTTTCTTCTTTGTTTGGCAGTCTGACTAAACATGTTTTATCTCCTAGTTTCACTGCTTCTTCTATATTTACGGTAATATTTAGCTCTTTTGTCATAAAATTTCCTATTATTTCTTTTAGTATTCTTCTATCTCCAGTTTCTATTGTCATTCCCTGTATTATCACATTATTTTCTTTTCTTTTTCTATCCAGCCTTTCAAGGCGTCCTTTTGTCTCATTCAGATCCTTTTTGTTTTGTTCATTTTCTTTCCAGATTTTACTATTCTCTTGTTTTAATTCTGCTAGTTCAGTTTTGAGTTCCCTCATTTCTTCTCTGTATTGTTTTTGTTCCGTTTTTACTTCTTTTACATCAGTTTTTAATTCTTGTAACTCTATTGTTAAATTTTTTATCATATTTAGTATTTGATCTATTTTGTTTTCATCTCTGTGACTTTTAACTGGACTTCTTTGTATTTTTTTACTGGGACCAAATAACAGTTTCTCTTCTTCTCTATTTCTTTTCGAGAATTCGAGACATACAGGCATCAGTTAGATACAAAAATACAGAAAGAACATTTTAAAGCAGAAGTCCTACACAAAACTTCTTAATAAAATTATTATCATATGACTGTTAAGATCAGAGTTCCATGTACAGAGTTGATCAAATATCTGGAAACGCCTAATTATCTTTTAAATGGATGCTTCGAATTATTCAAAAACAGGGATACACCTATTGTGTAACATGAAAATTAGAAATTTGATATTTGTACGCTGCTTGACTTACCAATTTTCTGATATCATTAGTCACTTTAGTTTTTTAAATATGACACACTGTATATTGTACCTTTATTGAAATCTCCACTTCAATAACAGTTCAACTGTATACAATACTTTCGATTTTATGTAGTCATGAACATCTTAAAAAGATAAAACAAAAGTCTAGAAACGCGTAATCGTGTCAATAAATTTTTTTGTTCAAATTATTTACAGCTGAATTGGAACATAATAATTGGAAGTTTATTACATTACTAAATGTAATACTTGTCTACCTAATAAGTGTTCAAAATGTCCTCCGTAGTTAATTTGAGAGTATCCTAAAGGATGGTAGAATGCACATTTCTCATGCATGTTTCTTTAGAAATTAATATAGATTCATCGACAATTTTTTGCCCTAGCTCTGCCACACTTGCTGGTTTAATTTTATAAATTCTACTTTTTAAGTATCCCCAATAAAAATAATCTTTATGATTCAAATCGGGTGAACGAGGGGGCTATTCAATACTACCTAATCTACCACACTATCGTCCGGAAAATGTCGAATTTAAGTAACGCCGAAAATTTACACCAAAATGATCCAGAGCTCCTTCTTGCTGAAACCATATCTCATTAAAATTTTCTCCAAACTTGTGTTTTCAGGGTATGTACAATTTGATTTATAAGTAGTATTTTATAATTATCATTTGTCAAATTTCCTTCTATAAAAAACGGTCCTATTAACTGAGTACCCACTATACCCAACCATACATTCAGTTTTTGTGGTCTCTCAGTATGGTTTTCACGTACAAATCCAGTGTGGATTTCCCTTACTTCAATACCTTAAATTTTGAAGATTTACATTCCCACACAGTATAAATATTGCTTCGTCGGAAAAACATATCTTGTTAACGAAATTCTCAACTCTCGTAGTTATCTTCATTTAATTCTTGCAGCAACCGGATTTTGTAGGAGTTGAATAAATTCTTATGTAATTCACATGAGACTAAAGAAAGACCTACATCATGTATTTGTGCAGCTCTGCGTAAGGATGTAAGTGGATCTTCAGCGAAACTCCTCATTAAATCTTAAGTCTTATTGTAATTTATAACAGTTGTTGGTCTTCCTGTTCGATCCTATCTTTTACTCGTCCAATTTCCTCAAAGCGCTTTACAATTCGCCCTAGTCATTCATAATTAAAATAGTAATTCGCTCTTTTTCACACCATCTTTATTATGACGTTTGAAGATGTTTAGATGATATAATCTTAAGGTCCTTATGGTATGCCCTCATGGTTAATTTTTCTTGGTCATGGTATTCTATTCGCTAAAACTTGTCATATGATACCTCTCACGTCACGATTGGCCCTATAGTAGCAAAGATACGTATCTAAAGCCCGTTTGAAATGCCGCCATGTTTAATTTTTCTTTGTCATCGTATTCTATTCCTCCTTACAGGACACCTCATACGTCACGATCCAACTAGCCGTTATACTCCTACCAAAAAATGCTCAAAAAATTACCAGAATAAACATTAGAATTTTTTCAAAATTTCCCCAGAATTTAGAAAAAAATTGATTTTTTCTCTCACTCTATAAGAAATTGGCTCTTATGGAAAGCGCTGTTGCCAGTTGCTGCAAAATGTAAGTTTTTCAGATGATCTGTAGAAAGGTATAGCCTATTTATTACTGTTTTAAAAATAAATATAATACTTATTATAACTTTAGTTATTAATACAATTTATTTTACAAAATTTTTTAATAAAGGTCAAGCCATTGTTAGTTTTATGAATTATTGTCAAAATCACAGCATTCTACATTTACTGAATTACTTCAAAACTATTTGCCACTGAGAAGTTTTATTTATTTAAGACCCTTCGTGACTAGATAAAATATAAAATATTACATATGGTTGAACTCGTATTGAAGTGAGAATTCCAATAATAATACAATATACAGAGTGTTGTATTTAAAAAAACCAAAGTTACCAATGATATCAAAAAAATGGTAAATCTGGCAATATTGCAAGCATAAAATTTGAAATCTCTATATTGCAAAATAGAAGTATTGCGGTTTTTGTACAATTCGGACTACAAATTTAAGAGATAGTTAGGGGTTTCCAGACTTTTGGTCCACTCTGTATAAGCAAAACATGGGTACTAAACCAACTAAAGGAGAAAAAAATAAATATATGGAAAAGGACAATTTTTACAAAATTTTTGGAACTAATGAATAGGGAGGGAAAATATAGTCAGATTATACAACGAGCCAATGATAGCTGAAATAGTAAGAAAGAGTGAATGAGAAAAGGGTAATAAAGATATGAATAAAATAAAAGAAGGTAAAGAAAAGGAAAGTCATCATCATCATTGGTGCTACAGCCCTATAAAAGAGCCTCGACCTTCCCAAGTCTATTACGCCAGTCAGTTCTATCCATTGCCAACTGTTGCCAGTTTGCTGCGCCTATTTGTCTACCATCCTCATCTACACCATCCCTCCATCTGAGTTTTGGTTTACCCCTTTTTCTACTTCCCACAGGTTGTGACATAAGGATTCTTCTAGGAGGGTTGTTCTGCTGTGATTTTGCCAGATGTCCTGCCCATCTTAGTCTTCCTATTTTTATAAAAGATACTACGTCTTTACCACCAAATATATGTTTATATCTGTGATATATCTCGTAGTTGTACCTCCTTCTCCAAACACCATTTTCACAGATGCCACCAAATATTCTTCTCAGGATCCTTCGTTCAAATATAAGCAGGAGATTTTCATCTGCCTTGGAAATGGTCCATGCCTCCGACCCATATGTCAACACTGGTTGTATAAGGGTTTTGTATATGGTTGTTTTTGTTTTTTGGCTTAAGTTTCTGCTTCTCATATGTCTACTCAGTCCAAAATAGCATTTGTTTGCTAGGATTATTCTTCGCTTGATTTCTTCCGTCATGACATTCTCCTTGGTGATCAGGGAGCCTAAGTATGTGAATTTGTCCACCACTTCAAAGGTAGAATTATCAACCGTGAATTGGTGGCCGATGTTTCTGGCTCTATTGTTGGGTGTTGATGCCATTATCTTAGTTTTATTTTCATTTACTTGCAGGCCCATATTTTTTGAGGCGTGTGACAAGGTGGTATACATCACATACATGGAAAAGGAAAGTCAGCCTACAAAAAAATGGTGATAAAGCGTAAAAAGACCTTAAAGACAATAATGTTTTAAATCGAGGGCAAAAACTACCGCAAATAATCATCATGGATTAGTCAGTCGCACCTATTGCTGTAAATAAGAATTTTCTTAATTCTGGGCTAGATGTAGCCAATTTTCCGCTATTCCTTTAATGTCATTGGTCCATCTAGTCAGTTATTATTTTTATTTTTTTTTTTTAAAAATTTTGCCTCCCTTTTATAGTTCTTCTAGTCTACCGTCCAGCTTGCATTTTTGTTAAATACTCTGCTTATTTCACTTCAGCGTCATCATTTTTTTATGAGATTTTATAATACCGTCCTTGCCTGATTTTGTTCTCTACGAGTATAACTCGTAGATTTACACTTACGCTATTTTAAGTGATATCTTACATATTACTAATTAATTAAAAAACTCGGTGGTCAAGAAAGAATACTGTCTAATTAAATACCAAGGCTTCCTTTTATAAATACTTATCGTTCTATATGTCAGAGTCAAGATTTTTGTTCCATAAGTTTACAATAACATTGAATTACAATTAAAATAATGTCTATACTATCTCTCTCTCTCTCTCTCTCTCTTATCGTTTCCCCATTACTGAGGATCGTGATTTCTTCTAATATTCCTAACGATTTTTCTCCATTGGTCTCTATCTTCAGCTGCTCTGAGAGCTTCGCAGAATGAGTTTCCAGCTGAATTATTAATTTGAAAATATTTTGAGAGATAGATCTGTCTACTTTATTTGGGATTTTTTGCCATACCAATATGTCTCCGAACTTCTGCGTCACAGTTACCATCGTTAGTTATACTAGACCCGAGATAGGCAAAACTGTCCACTATCTAGTATTCCTGTAACATGTTAGTCAGTTGAATAGTGTGGAATCTATCGACCACCATTATTTTTGTCTTAGCTTTATTGATTTTCAGACTAACTTTATTGCTTTCGTACTCAACTCTTCGCATGAGATTAAATATTTCTTGCTCATTTGCTGCTATAAGTGTAGTGCCATCAGCAAATCTTAAATTGGAGATTTTACTACCAGCCACTGTTACTCTACCGGCCCATCCATCTAAAACCATCCTCATGACATGTTCACCATAAAGTCAGGTAACAACACGCATCCTTATCTAATATCTCTTTCGGTCTTGAACTGATTTGAGAACTTTTGATCTAGTCGTGCTTTTGCTATATTGCACTGGTACATATTTTTACTGTCACCAGGTGCATTGGTGTGCAAATTTCTATTAAAATGGACCACAGATTTATCCAGCCTACACAATCGATTGCCTTTTGGTAGTAAACGAAGCATATAATCATAGGTACTTGAAGTTCTCTAGACTTTTCAGTGAGTTGTCTCAGGTTCAGAATTTGTTCCCGTGTACCTATATCCTTTACAAACCTCGCTTGTTCATGATGTACTTGGTAATGTAGATAGGTTTTTAATCTGTTTTTAATGATATGCAACAAGATTTTACTAGCATGTGTTATTAGTGATAGTGTGGTGTGCGGTAGTTTTCACATCTGGTAGTAGTTCCTTTTTTGTGAAGCGGGATATAAATGGAGGTACACCAATCAGATGACCATTTTCCTGAATTCCAAATAGCGACTCGGATAGAATGGATGATATGTAATCCTTTTTTTTTACCTAGTAACTGTAGTATTTCACCTGGTATTGAATCAATGTATGGGGATTTATTTCTCTTCAGCGATTTAATTGCATCTTTGAGTTCAGCGAGTAAGACAGTAAGTTCTATATAGCTCGCCACAGTAGTTTCGCCATGTTTCCAATATTTCGTCAGTCTCGGTCTTTAGATTACCTTCTTTATCTAATACAGACCACGTTTGAGATTTAAATTCTCTGGTAGGAGTTTGATCTTCTGAAATAAATCCCTCAGTTTATTTCGACAGCCATGTTCCTCTATCTCTTTGCTAATTTGAGAGATGTAATCAGCTTTGTCTTTGCGGTATTGTTTTCTGATTTCTTTCGATAACGCTCTGTATTCATCGTTTTTTCCGTATCTAGTTTTATGTTCTTTTCTGCGTTGAATTACAATTCCCGTATTATCGGATATCCACGGCTTACGGCCCGTGGAAACCGCTGCCTTACAGTCTTTTGCAGCCTCGATTACCTTATCTTTGAGATAGATCCAAGTGCTCTCAGGGTCATTATCTGCTTGGTCTAAAGAAAGAGCTTCTTCTAGGTTTTGTTGAAAGTCCTTGATTTATGACGGATTTAGAGACATGACTTTTCTTAGAGGTCTTCTTTTGGAGACTTGGAGACCTGGAGAAAATGAAGTCGAACGTTCATCACCAGAAGTTGATAATCGCTTCCACAGTTTGCGCCAGGATACGTTTTACAGTTAATGGCCGACTACTTCCATCTTGATCTTATTAGGATGTAGTCTATCTGATTTCTTGTTCGAGCATCTGGGCTGTGACATGTGTATAATCCCCATGGATGATGTTGATAGAACGTGTTTGTAATTGTAAGATGTTGTTCTTCACAGAACTTCACTAGACGGTCGCCATTCTCATTTTTCTGTCCCAGTCTTTTTTTTTAAACTTTGCTTAACACTCCTTCAATATTTCCATTAAATGTTCCTACTTTGGCTTTAAAGTCTCCTAAAATTATGATTAGTTCACGATTTGGAATAGCGGTAACAGTTTCTTCTAGATGACCATAGAACCTAATGATGTCTTCTTCTTGTGCAGCTGATGTAGGAGCGTATATCTGTTCTATACTTGGAGATAAAATAAACATAATAGTCACTCAAACTAAAATACTGAGACTTTCGTATTTTGTTATGAGCATCTTTGGTTTGATTTGAGCTTTAAACAGCAATATATTTTTACGCCTGATTGAAAGATAATAATAATAATAAGATTGAAAGATAATAAATGGAAAAGTTATTGGGCATTAAGTGTAACAAATAAATATACTCGTAATATGCCAATTTAACCACTATTTATTAAATTATCACGTGAAGAGAAATTTTCTCAGGAATACTTCATCAAAAGCGTTAAAACGCGACTATTTTGTCCAATATGGCATTTCTAAGTAATCTTCCAAGTTTGTTTTACTGAGCTTACTGTTCTCCAGTCTGTAGACTATTATACCTTCCCAGTTATTTAGACCAAATTCTGGTGCTCTAGTTACACGAATCCTTGCAACTATTTAATATTAAATAAGCAAATCTTTAAAAAGCATTACCTTTCTTTGGTCCAAATCATATTTAAATTGGCTATTTCCTCTAACGATCTAAACATTAATCTAATAGACGTACACTAATTTACCTTTCAAGAAGTCTTCTCTTCAAATCCGGAGGATAGGTGACATAAATATATTCGTTATCTTTATCCGGCGCTAAGTAGTAATCCTCTGGATACATTTGATGTCCGTCCATCGAAGCCTGCATGTCGTGGCGAAGCGCATGCGCAGGAGATGGTGTGGACCTGTCGGTAATGCTAGTACTGGTAACGCTGACGTCATCAGTACTGAAAAAGTTTTTACTTTCAAGGGGTTAGAATCGGTCACTGCCAGACAAGAGGTTTGATAATTTTATTAGAAGTATTATGCAATAGTTTACAATATTTAAGCAATCATTTATAGCATATTCAGAATCTTTGTAAAAATATAAAATTATTATTAAAATAGTATTTTCTTAGAAAAAAAGAGTTTTAATCAGTTTTAAAAACAAAATTATATAAACTAATGCCTATTTTCTCCTTCTACAAAGCTTCAGTTGTTCCAAAGATAATAACAAAGGTGGACTTCGCAAAGCCCTGATAACCAGACTATATAATTAGCAACAAAAGAGAAATTACCTAAGATGTAACTGCTCTAAACACATTTTATACAGATATTGATAATCGAATGATACGAGTTAAAGTTGAAATATATCTATATAAAAAATAGACAAAAAAAAGCAAAATCCACACTTGGAAACAACCCAGTGACGTCAAAATTTACCAACAAGACATTAAGACTTGATCAGAAACGTAGACCTACGAACCAGAACCAGAGTTACAGATGTTGTGGGAAGAGCTGGTATATTAAAATCGAGATGCGCTGGGCACGTGGCAAGGATGAAGGATGAAAGGTGGACACGCAAGTTGTCGAACCGATTGAAAAACAAGAACAAATAAACGAAACAAGAAAACCACCTACACAATGGCAAGATGATCTGCGAAAGATGGCAAGAAATGGAATCCATACTGCACAAGACCTACACTCTAAACAGGAGAGGCATATATCCTGTAGTAGCCTTAAAATGGCCTGATGATAATGAATGTCTATATTTGATTAATTATTGGATACAAAGTAGTTTTCAGATAGTTAACAACACGGAAAATATTATCTAAATGTCATGACACGCTAGGTCAGTCAAATTAAAGTTAAAATGACTATGTCTTCTTGACATACCGTGAAATTAAGTAAAGAAAACAAAACTAAAATGTAAATATTACTAGACACATCCGGATATCATGGACAACTTTTGTGAAATTGAAACACATGTTTAAAAATAACGACGATTCTGTAAAAAAGCTAAGATATGTCGGGGAATAGTTTTGAAGTATATTGGTTTTAAATGATTAAGTATTTATTTGGAGCAATATTATTCTATCCAAAACTGGTACGAAGTTGGTCACATATTTACTCAGTTCGGATATTACTAATATACCTACAACATGTTTCTGATGATTCGCTGATTTCCAGTAGATCTATTTTCATTCTTTTCTTAACTTGAATTGCATTGTCAAGTTTTCCAGCTACAAGTAGACTTCTGACAGTCCATGTTCATATTCTCAAACTACATTTTCTTCTTTCTAGGATTTCTTCACGAGGTTTTAGCATATTTACGACTGAGGGGCTTCGTGGTATAAATATGTTTCCCCTCTTCGCTTTCTATGATTAGTAACGGTTTTCAATTGATGTGTCAATTCGATGGTGTTTTTTCTGAAGGTATTCTATGATTCTTTAATGCAGTGGTTCCCTTTTGCCTTCTGCATTCTTTTGCCGTTGATGTTGATTCATCCGCCTTCGGGGCCGATTTCTCAACCCCAGGATAACAGAGTGCCCTATCAGTTACCAACTCATCCGCCCAAAGACGTTGGTCAGTAAGTGGGGCACTGCTTATACATGTCCACTAGTGTCATTAAATAACCACCAATTGCAACAAAACGACCATATAAAATGCATATGTATTTATGTACCTATAGTATGTACCTCGATCGTAGGTTAACACAGAAGAACAACAAAATATTAGTAAATACATCAGTCATAAAGTCGGTATAGAGTTAGGGAATATATCGATGGGGATTATTGTTGAAGTCCAGTATAGATATCTTGGGGAGATTAGAATCAAAAGTATTTCGCATAATTAAAAATGCATCTTTATGTATAACTAATTTTTCTATTGCTTGTAATCTCCCAATATACTTTGTTATATTAGAGATTAAAAATTACTTACAAAAATATGACGAGAGATTAGAAAATCATCATAGCAGGCTAGCCAAGAATTTTATAAGACCACAAGCAAAGCAAAGACCAAAATGACATATCCTCTGTGACCTTCCAACAAGATTTTAAATTATTTAATTGATTAATTAATTTATTTTATTTATGTTTATCCATAGCTCACAAATTTTTGATAAAATTATGAAACAATACGAAATTATCATATGGCATTTTGCTGTAGTTACATGTAGATGAATAAACTATTTATTTATTGTAACTAAATTACAGATTGTAAATAAATTATATTTAAGCTTTAAGCAGTTCATTTAGTGGCAATTCTTGTATAAAAAATATATTAGTAAACTTCGATTATTTAATACGTTTCTTACCGATAAAATGTATATCGTCCATATAGAAAATCTTTCAAACTACTTTTCACAAAAGAAAAAATTCTCTATCCCTAGTTAAGGGTTTATTAAGGACTATTTGCCATCAACATGGTTCAGCGATGTCGTGATGTAAACACTTGTGCTTTGACTACGAAAAAGCTTTCGATAGAGTAAAACATGAAAAATACTTATGAATAAGCACATTGATAGTAAAATCATAAAGATAATCCAAACGTTATATTGGATCCAAAGTGCCATAGTTCAAATTGATGGGCAACAGTCCGAAGGAATGAAGATCTGTAGGGGAGTTGTGATGTTCTGACAGGGATGTGATTTATCGCCACTTTTGTATAACTTTTAGTCTGAAGAAATTTTCATAAATACCCTCAATAATTTCAGAGCGGGAGTTAGCGTTAACGGAAAATTAATTAACAACTTACGATGCGCAGATGACACTGTGGTCATTGCAATGAGCATAGAAGACCCACAAAATTTAATCGAAAGCTTAAGTATGAATAGTGCTAAGACGGAAATTACTATAAACGCTCAAAAAACGAGATATATGCTAATTACCAAAAGACCACAAAATATTCACCACATATTGACCATAAATGGTAACATGATAGAACAAGTAGACAAATATCAGTACTTGGGAGCTTTGATTAATGAAACAAGTGATCAATATAGCATAAATAATGCCACTCCTACGTGCAGAAATCTTAATTTGGAAATCAGACTACGTACCATTCGATGTTATATATTTATGAATTGAGACTTTACACTTGGGACTTTACTTTTGGACATTAAAAAAACGCATTTTAAAGAGAATTAAGGCTTTCGAACTCTGGTTATACTGGTTATACTGCAGAGTATTAAAAATATCATGGGCTCATATAATTACAAGAAATAGGAGTATATGAATGATTCTGGTCAGGCTCTCGGCTCCCATGAATCAGTCTTTTAGGCCAAGATCTTTGCAATTCTGGTATGTTCTCAGGAGATAATTATAATAGATGGGGCATGTTGAGACAGGACCATCTCTATCTGACAGTCAAGTAGCGCTGAGGGCTTTGGAATTTTGCTCAAAGTCAGCTCTCAGCTGATTTTTGAGTGCAAGAGAGCACTTGATGATATTGCGCTGACCAATAGGGTTAACTTATTATGAGTATTGGGACACAGGCGTAGAAGGAAACGAACGGGCTGATGCTCTTGCAAAACAGGGCTCATCCACTTTGCTGGTGGGACCCGAACCTGTGGTTGGAGTGCCCTTCAGTATCGATCGAGGTAGTTTCAAAGAGCTTCTTTTGCGAAGGTTCCAGGATTCCTGGGTCAGCTGTAAAGGTATGAGACAGGCTAGGCTCCACATAGTGGGGCCATCCAAAAGTATTACAGCCCAACTTCTCTTTCTAAACCGTAGAAGATGCTCTCTGGTGGTCAGTATGTTCATCGGCCACTGTAGACTCAGGCAGCACCTTTATCTGCTTGGATTGACGGATAGTCTAAGGTGCCGTCTTTGTAATAAAGAGAAAACTTCCTCACATGTCGTCTGGAAGTACCCGGGACTTGCCTATCAGAGGTGGCAGATCCTGAGTTCGTTCTTTATGCAGGGAAGAGAGTTACCCTTAAAGAAACAGTTGAATTTCTGTGAGGCCACAAGGTTACTAAAGGATTAGACATTCGGAACGGCAGGAAGAGCTTAGATTTGTAGAACCTGCTGAATATAGAGGATCTGTTGGCCAGACGCCAAATTCTTGGTTAATGAATCTACTGAATCAAATGAATTGATTTGTTTCGCGCAGGAAGTTCAAAAATAAAAATAGCCATTATGAATCTCAATTTTTGCTCTAATAAGAAGAAGAATTCTAATCAACATCCTTTTTATCAAAGCAAATATGAATATCCGATTTTAAAAATACGTGGTATATTAAATTGCCCCTGTGGTAAATCTTCTGTTTAAATAACACTATTCTAAAAGCCATGCTGATTGAAGAGGATCAAATGAAACTCAAATTTTCATCCATGGATCTAAAATATAGGAAGTAACATGGTTTGCTCTTATTTTGGTATGTATATATCAAGAATAATAAACTCATGTCTTAGATCTAAATATTGCGACTAAAAGTATTAAGGTTCTGAAGCTTCTTTGTTTTTCTGGTAAAACAATAGCTTCTCCATAATAATTTCTATTTTTAAACGTTATGCTTCAGTATATCTTTAGTGTTTACTATAATTTCCAGATAAGAAAGAACTGTTAAACCACTTCAAAATTATAGTTAGCAATGCTAAAGTTTTGTCCCATGTTTCTGATATTGAACTTTCTGATATAGAACTTTTACTTTACATATGACTTTTGACATTGCCATATTTACCAACCTTATCAGTCTTTTTAATACTTCAACTGCCTTTTAATCATCGTAAATTACTAAATATACTGAGTTCTATTTTTTTATGATACATTTGTGAGTTCGCATTGTAATTTTTCTGACCTATAACTTATAGCTCTGTTATACTTGATTCTTATTTTATTAATATTTTTTTTTAACTGCATACAATTCAATACCTCTATAGAGCAGTAACCGATTTTTATAGAGGTGTAAGTATAGCTTGTTAGTAAAAAAAATGTACTTACTCAAATAAGACCCAAATAACATAGTAGCACAGGCAGATTCCCAAAGAGGTAACCATAATGATCATGCAAAGTAGACCCCATGGAAAACTTCGAATGTCTGACTGCGAGTCTTCCCAATATCTATCACAAGTAAGGTACCAGCATACTGCTCTGTTTAGTTCATCTAGAAATTAAAAATATCTTAAGACATGAAATGATACATAATTAGAAATATTTTTACCACAAATTCTCAGATTTTTCAACAACAAATAAGCACTATTCAGACAAAAAGGAGGCGCACTGGGCATCGATTATATAAAAAAAGAAGCATTGTGTATGAAGAAAAAACTGGGATAAACTATGAAAAGGAAAAGTGGATGTCAATTGTAACAAATAGGATAAACAAATATGCTTGGTAAAAACATACGGAACAATTAATAAGCTAAATGTACGAGAGTAACACTGATAGAGTAGAGAGGAACAAGGATAGAGTCGACCAATTTGCATGCTCATAAAAGACAGTGGAATATGGAATAAATTAAATAATAAAAAAACAAAATTAAGAAGATAAAGAATAAAAAACACTTACTGAAAACAAAGACTTGGGCGACAGGGAAGTGTATATACTTCCCTTTTTTCCAATACTGAACCTTGTGGTACTCCACATACAATGCTTTTGTGACTAGAGTCAATATCATTTGTTCTTACTAGTTGTTTCCTATTCCCCAAGTAAGATTGAAACTAATTCAAAGAAATACCTCGAATTCCGTAGAAATTCAGTTTTTTTTTATTAAAATGTCGTGATTTACACAATCCAAAGCTATGGCATAGTCACAGAAAACAGTGGCAGTGCAAAGATTTTTGTTTAGTGCTTGATAGACCTGATGTAGTACAGAAAACATAGCATCACTGGTATATTTATTAGATAAAAAGCCGAACTAACTTTGTGATAAAATGTGATTTTCGAGAAAGGACATAAGTCGGGGTTTTATAAGTCTCTCGATAATTTTGGATAGAACCGGTAGTAAGGCAATAGGTCTATAGTTGCAGATATTCGATTTTTCACCACTTTTATGAAAAGGAATCATAATGGCTGTCAAAGGAATCATTAATTAGTGAGACCAGGACTTTCAACACATTTTTTGGGAGATTTAAGCAAATTTTTATGGATAGTCCATCAGTACTACATGAAGATTTAATTTTGATACTTTTGATTGTTTGGATCACTTCAGATTCATCAACTGGTCTTATAAACAATGAATTCGAGACATTTTTTGAATTGAGGAGATAGGCAATTGGATCTTGTAGTAATAGTGACAAAATAGTTGATGCTATATTTTTACTCACATTAACGAAGTATTCATTTAGATTTTCAGGGTTTGAAAGAGCAAATATTTGAGCTGTGTTAGTTTTATTTCGAAGATCGTTTATTATGGACCAAGTTTCTTTTGCAACATTTTTAGAGCTTATCAGACGATTTTGATAGTACATTTTTTTAGCTGTTTTGATAAGTTTTAGATAGGTTGCTCTGTACTTGGCGATTTATTTAATCACAAAAAAATTGATAGTAAATTTTTGGACGTACAGTGAACGTATATTCTTGGCTTATATGCGGATACCTTTGGTAGTCCAGGGTTTGTGATGTTTTGACTTAATAATTGTAATGAAAGGAAATGCCTTACTAAAAATACAGACAAGCCTATCTAAAAAATAACTGAAATTATAGTAAACGTTAACAGAGGCAAAGTGCCACCCAGAAGTCAGGCACAAATTTTTGAATTTCCGAAAGTTCTGAGCGGAAAAAATCCTACCTAAACGTTGAGTTATCGAGGATGGTTTGTTGAGAGTATTAAACTTGGTATATACTGCTTGATTATCAGCTAGTCCTGCATTAATAATTGTAGAGCGTACATCAAGGCGTGAGAAATCTGAGACAATATAAATCAATTATGGTAGATGTTGTTTTAGTAATTCTTGTAGGAGAATCAACGTGCATTGTAAAACCATACGATTCGAATATATTGACCAAGAATAATTGAGTAGCACGAGCAACAGCGTAAGTAATATTCAAGTCACCACAATTTTTCTGCTTTTATTGCAGGTCATCTAACAAATTTAACAGGTTCTGAAAAAATAGTTTCGTAGAAGAATCAGGTGATCTAGCAATGCAAAGATACATGTATAGATTAAGATTATTGTTGTAAACCAATGAAAACTCAAAAAAGGCTTCATTCAACAGAAAGTTGTGACTGTAACACTAATAATCCATAGTATTATTAAAAGTTCCTAGGACATAAATAAGACTGCTAATAAAACAATATCATTTTTACAACCCAGTTTAATAACCATTAATAAAAAACCCGTGAACAGTAGTTACAATAAATTAATAACCCCAATAAAATGATCTCCCTCCAGTTTTTAAAAATTGCTTGACAATTTTACTTTTAGTATAGTTGTTGAAACTACAATTATTATATATTATCAAAAAGTGAAATAGGGCAGTAAGTAAAGGGAAACAAAGTTTATTTTGCTCTTGCTCATGTGTTTCGCTCCAAGAACATACCAGAGGCGTGCGGTCCATGAAAGTGGTTGAAGCTCCGCTTCCCTATACTTCAGTATAAGAAAATATATTATTAATATTTAATTATCAACAATTTTTCTCTAATCTAAGTAATTCATTTATGGCATTCCCCGGGCAACACAATTCAACGCATCGAGTCTGTCCGCACCTGTGTTGACAGAAGCGCTTCTCAAATAGCCGCACTTATCCCCTTCAAACGTGGCTCAGGGATTTTTGACATCCGCGAGTCATGTTAAATTACGCGGGAATTTAATAAACGGGCATCCTTTCCTCGGCCGCCTTTATTTATTTAGTAGCAATCGATGTAGGATTATTGACGGCTAACGGTTAAAAAAAATTGTAAATTTTGTGCTGCTTTTCTTCTTTGTTGTTTATCCTTTTCTGTAATGGAAGGAACGATTGAAGAAGCATCGTGTGGCTTTACGAACAATGTAAAAAACTGTGTTTGTTGTGTTGATTATTAAAAAAGGGTTTCAAGTCGAAGTTACCAAGAGAAACTGAACATTATAAAGTCGAGAAAATTATATAGACTTTGTAAATTTTGTAACAAAATGTAATGCGACCTTAAAAAAATCATTATATTAATTCGACAGTTTTCCGATGTACCTCAAACCGAATCCAAAACGATTTAATTAAATACACTACTGACATTGTAATTGACCAAGTTAAAAATGATATTACAAAGGCACCCTTTGTTTCAATTGTACTTGATGAAATAACAGATGTAACTAATTTTAGTCAGCTATTCATTGTTGTGCGATGCTCGTATGTGGTTTTATCGAACTGCATAGGCTATGTTTAAAGTTAGAATGTAATTCTAGCTTGTCGCCTAGATCTATGATGGTATTGCGGTAATGGCTAGTCAGTTTGCAGGTCTTCAAGCTAAAGAAAAGGAAACATTTAAACATGCAACTTTCGTTTACTTTTTAGCACACAGATTTAATTTGGTTTTATCTCGACGCATGGATAATATTAAAGATGTTAACGTTTTCTTCCCAACGCTAAGTGGCTTGACCTTCTATTTTTCAAAATCATCAAACATAATGCATGCTTTGGATATGCACGTTCAGAAACGCTTTTCAAAAGTTGCTCAGATGAGATCGAACCACAATGGACGTTTAGTGCAAAGAGTGTTTTAATACCGTGATTCGTTAATAGACTTTTTTTACAACGTTTGGGATAATAAAAAAAAATAGGATGCTGAGACTGTTACTGCTGTTAATGGTTATTTACATTGACTTAAAGAAAATTTCGATTTCAATTTTTTGCTCAATATTTTTCTAGTGATTTTTCCATTTACTGATATTTTATTTAACATTTTACAGACGAAGTCAAATTACATTGAATTTTGTACATTTTACAGTCGAAGTCAAATTACATTACATTTTGTATAAGACAAATTGATGACTTTCGAAATAAGATAATTAAAAAACGAGAGTGGTTTAAAAATATTTGGGATAAAACTGAAAATATGTGGTTAAAACCTGAAAGAAAAAGAATACAGATTAATAATGTCGGCGACAGCAAATGAATTTTCGCTTTCAAAATTTTAACGAATTAAAATTTGTAGAATTGTGCAATTTTAATATTTCTAACATTAGAATTCGTCAATATTTTGGACAGGGACATTTAATTCACTTCGATCAAATTATAGCAATTCTTTTGATGTCTTAGCTTTGCATTCTCAATTAAGTGTCGTTTATGAAACAACTGACATTAGTGATAAAAAAATTCCCAGGAATCTGTGGAATTTTGTAAACACTACTGATTGGTTTAATTAAGTCCCTATGTGAAGTGGTTAAGTTGTGTGAAATGTTACTAACCATTCTAGCCACAAGTGCATCAGTTGAACGAATTTTTTCAGTATTAAAACGCATTAAAAGTTTTACAAGAAATTCAACAAGCGAAGACATATTATACAAGTTAGCCCTATTATCCATCGAAAAAGAGTGCATTAAGCAATTAACGGAACACCCAAAATTTTACGACGATGTTATACACAAATTTGCATTGAAAGATAGGAGAATAGACCTAAAGTATAAAAAAGTGTCAAACTGTTGAAAATTATGTGTTGTGGAAAATGCATCGGAAGATAAAAACAATTTTAAATAGAACTCTTCTTTTTAAATTTAAAGAAACCATCGTTTTTACAGGCAATTTTTTATAGTTTTTGATTTTAGTCCTTATAAGTTAACAGGTAGTAATGTCACCGCACGTTACCGAAACTCACACTAGAGATTGAACAACAGGGTCTAAAAAAGTATTATCAGATCAATAGTATGTTGTGAATGCGAGATACGGGTGACGGCAGAAAATACAAAAAGAAAGCTGGAAGTCTTTGAAAGAACACTTTTAAGGAAGATATTTGGACCTCTTATGTGACGGGTAGCTCTATTAGACACTAAATTCAGTAAAACAAGTTAAGGTTAGTTGTTGATACCTAGGACGATACTAGCAAAGTTGAAATAAAAGGACGATGTATTGGTCAGTACTCAAACATCGGGGAACACTAATTGATACTTAGTCTAGGTTAGAGGTGGCCGAATCGATCACTATTCGATACGGACAAGGAGCGGAAAGCGAACAATCAACATTTGATCGCCGACGTGTAGGACGGTTTGGCCTTAGATCAATACTCCAAGACCCGGGTTAGGAGTTCTTACTAGATCAGTACTCTAGCTTGAACTCCCCGAGCGGTTGGCATTTGTTCAATACTCAAATGCCGGGCTGTTCTTACCAGATCAGTTCTCCGGTTCGAACTCAGCTCTCTGCTGCGATGGATGTCGTTTTATAAATATGCCTCTATTTATAGGACTTATAGACTAAAAAATTAAACAATTAAATAAATATACATTAGACCAAACATTAATCTTCTTTTTCGACTTACCCTCAACTTCCTTGAAATCTTTAAGAGAAAGCTGAATTAGCAATCCAGCTATGCAGTCCCTAACTAGTATTTCACATTTGGTTTTGATTTTTTGTAATTCTTCAGGTTTGCAGTGCGCTTTAAGTTTTTGTAATTCGGCTATTCGTTGTTGCCTATTATCGGGTGCGGGGAGAGCGGAATCTACTAAATCATTTTGACATATATTATTGGAGGTATTTTGCGATTTGTCTTCTTCGTTGGTATTACGGTCCTCTGAAAAGAGAATAATATTAAAAAATAAAATGTTACTTATATTTGAAGCATGTTACTTATGTTTAACTACTCTACAGTTTAATAGTAAAAATGGACCGCTAATTTGCTTGGATAACTTAATATCAATATAAACGAAAGAGTTTTTATTTACAAATTACAGTGAATCTCACGAGAATATAAATATAAGTAATATTTTTATGTTTTAGTATATAAATACCAAATGGTACACAAGAAATTTGTAAGAAAATACTATTTAATGGGTTTATCCCTTTTCTGCGTAGTTCTGGAATCAAAAAATTTTGGATCATATCAACGTAGCGAATAGAATAAACGGTGACGGTATGGCCAGCCTCTTCGAAAAAAATATGACCCAATAATGCCAGTCAGACCAATGGTAAACCACACTGTGAGTTTTTGAGAATGTAAAAGAGCTCATGGAGATTTCGTGGGTGTTCAGGATCCCAGTACCTGGAATTCTATTTATTAATGGTTCCGTCCAAATGGTAATGAGCTTCGTCGCTCATTAGAAGATGCTGACATAAGTTATCCTCCAAAATAACTTGCATTCTCGTAGCGAAATCCACACATTGTTCAACATCTCTTTTAATTAATTTCTGGAAAATCTGCAATTTGTAGGGGTGAAATTTTAGGTCCTTATGCAATATTTTTCTAAACGATTAATTCCCGACAAACGAAGAAGTTCTTACTGTTCTTTTCGGACCTTGTTGCTTTTTTTCATGACACTGTCTATTGTTCTAAAATTCTTTATCCATCTTAAGATTTTGTTGCGAGATGTAACCGCTCCACGCATATCAATATTAAAGTGAGTGTGAAAAAGCCGCTGCGTAGTGATCACTGAATCTTGATTTATCGTATGCAAACGTCCAATGCTACTAGGTAGTAACGCCGCGCTTGTCCCACTCTCATTCGCTCAAGCTTCGTACTATGCGTTCTAAAAACATGCGGCTCCTGAGTGTCATCCAGTATTATACACTGCGCGTCATTAAAAAGAGACCACCTAGAATTTTTCAATAATTTTAAGTTTATGCAATTTATTCTATTGTAATTAAACTCCCACTATGCCGAAATACTTTTAATATGGTTTAGTATTTTAAAAGTATGGCTGAGAGATTTGCTAGATATGTTTAAATTGTTACTTTGATTGATAATGGAATGAGTCATAGAGAAGTGGCCAGACAGCATGGAGTCAGTCGTTGTATGGTCCAAAAAACGTTTCAACCATTCGTAGAGACTTAATCTCACCAGGATCAGGCGCTAGAAGAATCACGAAGGCCAGAGAAGACCGTGTTTTACAACGCGCTTCTTTGCAAAATCGGTTCTTTACAGATAAAGTAATCCAAAATCGTTGTTAATATGCTCACGGATGGACATTAAGCACTTCTACAGTGAGAAAAGGAAATTAGGAAAGAAGGAAAAGTGAAAAAGGTTAAGGAAATTTGGTTTAAGGGCTCGCTGCCCAGCAACAGGACCTTTGTTAACAGCAGCACATCGAAAAAACCGACTTAAGTTTGCTAGAGACCACGAATATTGAAGGATAAAAGATTGGAAAAATGTTTTGTTTAGTGATGAGTCCAGGATGGTTCTTTATGTCTCAGACGGTCGCATTAAAACGTACAGAAGACGTGGGAAACGATCTGCTGCTTGTGTTTGACAATTACGCGTTGATTTTTGGAGGAGACTCAGTAATGTTTTAGGCAGGCATTTCATTCGAAGGCCGTACTGATCTCGTGTTTATTGATACAAAAGCGTTGAATGCTCACCGATACATTACCGAAATTCTAGACGAGCACGTAATGGCTTTTGCTGGGTTTGTGGGCGAAAACTTTATTTTCATGCAAGACAACACATAGCCACACGTAGCCAGGATGGTAACGCAATACCTGGAAACCGTCAGTGTGCCAAAAATGAATTTCTCGGCTCAAAGCGCAAATTTGAACCTGATTAAGCATATTTGGGACCAATTCATACGAACAGTATGAAACTGAATACCTGCTCCAATAAATCGTGAACAGCTTCGATTGGCGCTCATGGAAGAATCTTCTTCATGTGCCTTGTCCGTTCCGAACGTTGGCAATCAACATGGCTATTCTGACTTTGTTTGCGGCAGATCTGAATAGTTCAGCAGATGACAATCCGAACCATTGCCGCAAGTTTTGGAGCCACGAGTGTCTTCTCCTCCCTGGACCCCTTCTGCTGTCTATTTTCCCTTGGACGATCAGTTGTAGTACTCTATATTTATTGTGTCTCATAACGTGACCCAAGTATTCCATGGAAGAATGGGAATTCAAAATAGAGGTTGTAATACAGAATATTAAAAATCACGAGTTTAATTTAATGTTTATAAAGAAAATGGCAAAAATTACAATGATCATTTTTAAAATTTTCCATTAAAATTTTTATTTTGGGAGAAGTATTTTTTTGATATTTTTTACTTAAGAAATGGTTGCATACTGCTTAAGAATATATTCTTAAACATTACACAAACATCTAATGACATTAAATTTTTTGTAGGGTTCGTAAAAATTAAAAAATGAGAAAAATTTTAGGTGGCTTCTTTTTAATGACGCGCAGTGTATATTATATGTTTTAATTGTAACCATTTCTTATATGTTTTAATTTTTTTTTACTTAATATCAACATGAACATGAATGAGTTTTTATTTAGTTTTTTTTATAGAGAGTATACTTAATAATTTTTATATTTTATTATATATTATATTATGTATTATAATGTTTTAATTTTATATTTATGTTTTAAATTAACTCTAAGCGGAGAGGTGCCGTTTGACGAATTCCTAAACTATTTTTTGCTTACGCAAACTTTAAGTGATTATTTGTTATCAAATAGTAGTTATTTTTTTTGTTAATATTTTAAGTTTTACGACTGTAATCAATTGCAAATATTATTAAATACATTTACATCTCCTCTCCATTCATTTCATTTCTTTCGTTCTTAAGTTTTGAAAGTTCTACATTTAGTATGTCTAAATAATAAGTTCTACATTTCGTATGTCTAAATCATGTTCCATCACAAACACAGTCGATAATGAACTACAATCCATTTTCCTGCAATCTCTTACTAGCTGTTCTATCTCCCTTGGTGGTAATTCAGGATCATCATACGGGACCTATGCTGATTCGAGAATTATCCTTCATACTTTCTCCCCCTATGGTCTTTATCTTTACCATCGTGAAATCTCTGGAACAAAGATTCATCAACGGCATTGTTTTAATATATTATTTGATTTATACAGGTCTTCGGGACTTCTTCAGATCGGCTTTACATAAGTTCTTCACGAATACCCGATACACCTCTTATTGTACTCTTGTAAACCAGATTTTCTTGTATCAAAGCTACGTCGCAGCTACATAGTAACAGTTTATTCTGCTGAAGCTGTCTGACTATGCTGGAGGTTCGCTGCCTGCAGGACTCTGGAATTCTCTCGAGGTCTCTTATTGCCGCGGGAAAACTTAGGTTTTGTCGGTACTCCCTCATTGGTTTTATGCGGATTTGTGATTTATTTGTGGTCCTAGTCTCAGCAGGTATTTTTGCCTCTCTTGTGATCTTCCTTTTTTGAGCTTCAGATAGGTGCTTTTTGACACTTGCACAGTCTGTTCCCTCGGAAAACTTTCCGGTTGAGTATTTGGTGTATTTTATTTCCTTTGTGTTTTTAATTACAAGCTAAGAAAAGTTATTCATTTCTGACTCCTGAGCTCTGATCTGTATTATATTTTTTTTGGTTCGTTGTCCATATTTGTTTCCACGAGTTGGGATAAAATGCGGCCAGGCATAGTAGTGCACCCTTATCGTGCTAAGGCTATATTCCCACAGAGTTTGCCAGCCCTCTGGGGCATTCCTTATATCTCTATATATGCAAACAATTAAAAACGGGAACGGGAAATTTTTTAACGGGACATAGGATTTTTAATTTAATTACTGAGATTCCCTGATTTGCAATTAACCAATGTAAATTTTAATAAAAAGTCGCGATGTTTTATAATAAATATGTTTGTTCCGACAGTGTTGTTCCGCCTACCAATTTTTCCTGAAACTCCGTTTGGAATATTCGTAATTCTGTATTTTTGTGCAGATAGTAATGTTTTATTAAGAACAATTTTGTTTGTGTTCATTAGGTATTATTTGAATTGGTTAATTTATACTTTCATTATACACACATTTATTATTCCAAATCTTGTTTATAATTTAAAATTTATAAGGGCGTATATTATGATATATCGAAATCTACCGATTTTTGCCGAAGGTATCTACCGATTTTGCTGTCTCAAGGAACATCACTGGGCGAGCAAACCAAATACCTTTGCTTCTCATTATAATGCAATAAGCTGAAATTAAACTAGTGTTTCTAACCATGTATACAAACGAAGAAAAAGTACAAATTTTAACATGGTTTTTGGGGAGTAACTCGTACCGTGATATTACAAATTTATTTACTTGTACCTATGAAGACATGCCAAGACCGACACAATCAGCTATTAGTCGTATTATAGTCGTATTATATATATTCCACGAGAGAAAATAATCAACGAAGTTCGGCAAAATAGGGAAATTGATGTTTCTAGTGTTGCTGAAACTAGTGATCCTTGTTCAAGCAAAAACTATTGCTGAAGAAGTTGACATGAATGAATAGGACGGTTAGGAATATTTTGAAACGAAACGGTTATTGAAACGAAACGGTTACCGTTGTTTTAAAGTTTTAACTACTCATGATGGATATTCAAAATGAAAATGAATATTTTTTTAAAAAACGTTTCGTTTACCGATGAATCGACATCTTCGTTACATCAGAAACATAATCCATCGTACAATATTGGTCCCGGCATAATAAACACTTGAGTATTCCAGTACGAACACAATATCCTCAAAAACTTAATATTTGGACAGGTATTTTGGGGGACTATATCGTCGATCCATTTTTTATTGATGAAAATTTAACGGGCAATAAATATTTAGAATTTATTAGAAAGTATTTAGAAACCATTTTTGGAAATAAATTAATTTCTTCTCTTGGTACGATCAAGTTGCCTCCCAGATCAGCAGATTTATCCCCAAATGATTTTTTTCTTTTGGGATATTTGAAAGCAATTGTTTATCGACAAGAGCCCGAAATTTAGCGGAATTGAGGGACAAAATAATTCATCTTTATGGGAGCATTAGACCGGAACTGCTCAGGGATATGAGAGTATCTCTGCATAACAGATTTGTTTCTTGCTCTGCAGAAAGAGGTGGCGTATTTGAACCTCTATTTTTTGTTTTTAATATTAGTATTATGTTATTTTTGGAATTACTTTTTATTTTTATTTTTAGAAATCTAATTTTCTTCAATTTTATTAGTTAGATAATATTTTTAATTCCATATCTACGTAAAATTGTACGTTTTTGGCGAATTAATATGAATTCTACCTATGTTTCGTTTTTACACTGGCGGCTAGATTTAACAATACGATGATCGTTTGCGTTTGGTAGAAAGTTTTACCGCGCGGTAGTAGGATATCGACTGGAGAGGAGGTCCAGTCTAACAAATAAATTAATTATAAAACATCGCGACGGTGTATTGAAATTTACACTGGCTTGTATTGTATTAAAAATTATATGTTTCGTTAAAAAATTCCAAATATTCCAACAAAGATAGTACAATAAAATTAAAAATGCCATTTTTAAATATCTTACCGTTACTATTATTGGACTCGGACGTTTCCATTTTGTGACAATGTTTCTTAAGATTAACGTCTGACTGTGGTTGCTTTTGTAAATGAGGATAATTTCCATTTTTAAAGGTGTATTTCGCTACGTGTCTGGGACTCGATGTTGCTAGTGCTTTAGAGTAAGCAGAGGCTTCTCGCCAAATTTCAATATCAGTATTTTCGTGTTCTGGATAAACAGATTTGAAATCTTGAGTCATCAAGACGTCACATCTCATAATATCGCAATAATCAGCAAGGCACACTGCATCTTCGGCCTATAAATTAAAAATCTTATTACCGTTGGCCAAATTCGTATTAAAATTTTATTGTTTTATAAAGTTTATTTGATAAAATCATTTCGATTGAAACCCACTAAAACCACTGAAAACCACTAAGACAGTAGTGGCTTTTTAATTTCAGAAGAAAATTCACCACACGGATTACGAAATAAAAAATTGTATGATTGCCATAAAAGCTAAATATGAGGTCACTGATTGCGTATTTAAATATATTACTAGCCGGTTCTAGTTGACAACAACTTCGATTCAGTTTAGTGTTCTCACAAGTCTTACTGATTAAAGGTAAACCTTGAAACATGTCTAGAAGAACGATGAGAGACTCGAATTGAATGGAAATGCAATTCGACTTTCATTGTAATAAATAAATAATTAAAAAACTGCTTACCATATTTATATATTCTTTGTGTCGATTGTCAAAATGCATATCTAGATATTTTTCCTCGAAGAAAGACTTCCCGCATATACCACACGTCCATTGGGAGGCTCTGTGCTGTTTCTTGGCCGCTTGTTGTGGTCCGAATATGTCCCTCATAGGATGAAAAGGACATTCTAAAGGTAGAGTGACTTTGAATTTGTCTAGGACAGGTAGCCATTTTGTTTGTATTATCTTTCTAACTATCCGAGCATTATCTCTTGGGCAAGATATCTTGAAGACCGAGGGCCCTGGCCATGGTATCAATGATAATATGAACAGAATGATTACCTAGAACAAATACTTAAGTTATTATATCTTAAATTTAACTAACATTGCTCAAAGGGATTAGAGCGACAAACATAAAAAAGTGGCGGTATGCGGTATTGTAGACTAGCGCGGAGATTTAGACTATGTTGTCTGTATTTTTAAAATTTAAATAATATATTTAAAATTAAATAAAGTAACTTTCTTATTCATTTATTTTTTATATTTTAAACAAATTCAATAAATTATTATGTTTGCTTCTAACGCCACCTGTTAACGTATTAACAAGGCATACGTTGTTTACTTATGACAAACCTCTCAAAATCAGACAAAATATTAATAATAAATTATAAATAAATATCATTTGGTAGCAAATTTAATTATTGTATAAACTAAATAATACGTTTAAAAATACCTAATAATTGTATTTATATAAAATTATTTTAAAATGAGACATTAATTTTGACAATCGTTAAGAATCGAATCTTTTAATGACAGATATTTTTTTAATTTTTTACTTCTCATTTATTGTCTATATTTTGTTAGTTAGTTTTCATGCAGTTTTTAATTTAAACCTGCTTTAAGTAAATATATAATGACTAGAAATGAACCGATCGAGAGTAGTGAATCGATGTCAAGAACCGCTATTCTATGACGCTACCCGTGACAACGCCATCTTGTGGCGCTAGTTTCGTGTGGCGTGGCGTTGTTCTGAAACTGTTTTATTTCAGCATCTTAGTTTTCGTCAATTACTTAGTAGTCATCAAATTCTAAAATAATTTCTTTATATAACGTTAAATTTTAAAGGAACAATCTTGTTTTGTTTAGTTGAAAAAAAAAAACAAAAGATTTCTTATTAATATAGTAATGATAAAATATTATGTAAGCGTTATTGAAAGCATTTTGCGTTGCTTTCATGTGGTTGGTCTTTACTGATACCACATATCGTCGGTAATTCTGCAAAACCTCGTATCGTATGAGAATTTTTTTAAGAATTTAGTTTTTTGTCCTGTCAAAAACTTCGTTAAAAAATACACACGTTAATGTCATGAAAATATCAAGGAACCCAATATCATGTTACAACTGGCAATAATTCATAACCTCCTCTCATCCTTCGACGTGAAAAAACTCGTATATATATATATATATATATATATATATATATATATATATATATATATATAGGTTCTTGAACTCCTAAGTGGAGCTTAGAGCTTCAGTGAAAACGCGCCATCGGGTTCTATTTTGCGCTAAGGCCTTCACCTCATTCCAAGACTTTCCTTGGCCTCTTATCTCGTCCATGGTGGATCTTCTCCAAGTTTGTACTGGGCGACCTCTTTTTCTTTTCCACTCTAGGGCAGTCTTTGCGATACTGCAAAAACTCGTACGATATAGAAATTGAAGAAACTCCAACCATTTCTGACAAGGTCCCTCATTGGTTAGAAGAAAAGATCATCAATAAGAGAAGAGCACGCCAAAACAATTCACACTTTAAAAAAATGGCATATTTGATATAGAGCCCGCACTATGCTTAACTAGTACAGAACGATGTGAAGTTCTGGACCCCCCAGAATTTGTTCCAATAGAAATTATCCAACGATAAGGTAGTTCCGAAAGTTAGTTAGATGTTATGGTAAATGAAATTGTAACCACAGAAAGTAATTCAGATAAAATATCATATCAGATGAAGCATCTAATGTGAAAAAAAAAACGGAGCAGAGAAAAGAGAGAACGCGAAAAAAATTACGTCTATACGGTGAGAGATATGAAGGCTTGAAAAAATTGGTTGAAAGTATAAGTAAACAAAACGTGGAAATGAACGACAGCTTGGCCCAAGGTGTAAGTCACATAAATGTAGAACATAGGAAGGAATTATTCAGAAATTTTAGATATTACTTAAGATCAAATTTTTAATACCTTTTGAAAATCAATACATCTTGGACAGCATGAAAATAATATATTGCAATTAGGTTGATGTAGTGTATAGCAAGAAAAAAAGGAGTCTTTTAAAAAAAGGAAAAGAGGAAAGTTTGTAAGACAATGTTCTTTAATAGTTTCGTATTAAAGGAATGATCGGTTAGAAGCTGGTATTTGTCAGCAGAACATAAATTAGGAATGCATGCCAAGGAAAATAAGCAACTTAATAAATCAGGAAAAAGGGTTTCTGCTGACGTACAACATAGTAAAAATGTATTAAAAGAATATCTAACAATTTCAAAATTACCGAGCCATTACTGTAGAGCCTCTACGACAAAATTATACCTTGAACCAGTTTTTCAATCTAAAAGCGAAGTGTTTAGAGAATAAATAAAATTTGCAAAAGAGAAAAATGCAGAAGATTTGAGCCAAAGTTCGTTTACTGTAGAATTTAACAACCAAACTTAGGTATATTTCGACCAAAAAAAGACCAGCGCGAATTATGTATAGCCTACGAACATGGTCATGATAAAAATGAAGAATATGAAGCACACTAGAAAAGAAAAACAGAAGCAAGACAACAAAAGAAAAAAGATAAACAAACAGCCTTATGTAACCCAGATAAGACTTTATTGCTCACTGTTGATATGTAAGCAGTAAAACTGACTTTTATTTGCGATGTTTTGCTATATATTATAAGACAAAGTTGTTATGTGTGCTTATACTGTGTTTAATTTGGCTACAACAGATGTACACTGCTTTCTATCGAATGAGACCCACGGTTCTTTAGAAGCAACAAACATAACTTCAATTATTTACAGTTTTTTTGGAAAACTCAATTGCGAAGTGTCCCTCCTTAAAAGAAATAGTTATATACAGTGAACGGCAAAATTATGGAATATTATCATTATTTCGAGAACCGTCGAGTTTTGAGGAAAATCCCGAAACTGGTCGATATTTGTTATAAAATACCCATCTTATAACGTACATGGACTTTTTTTTTTTTACATCTTTAAAGAGAAGGAGGAAAATCTGCATACAGACACCTGTGCCTCACACAGGTAGTGTTGGGTTCCTAGTACCCTAGCGAAGCCGTGCCAGGGAGAGATGCCCCAGGAATTTAGACCTTTGACATCTCTCTCCGTCACCTCTCCGAGACGGTCGGCGCCCAACTAAAAACCTCTCCTCTGTCACACCAGACATCAGGATGGAAGGGCCGGTAGGGGCAAACATCTCTCCTGATGCCCTGCTATCGCCCGATTCCCATTCTTTCTCCGACACATTCATTGAGGAAACTACATCCACACGAACCACCAAGGACTTTCAACCCCTGCCTTAGCGAGGCTGCCATCTCTCTCGCGTCGTCTGTCTCCCATATACTCTTATTTCGGCCTGCGATAGTCCGAACCCCACCAAGTTGCTACTCGCTTGGTTTAGAAGTCTGTTGCGAGTTCCCTCTCCTCTCGTTCTTTTGAGGAGAGCAGCTCCCTGATAAATTTGTGGATCCGTGTCCACCACCACTCATCCGTCATCATTTTCTCCACCATTTCTCTCACGGAATCAAACATTCTGCAGTTACACTCTCTTACAAACTTATCTCTTTCATCCGCCCAACGCTCACATTCCAACATCGTGTGTGTCACAGTATCCGAAAAACCACAGTAAAGGCACTGATCGGACTGAGCCCTCCTAAACCTGAAAAGGTAGCTGCGGAAGCAGCCATGGCCTGTGAGCATTTGCGTTAGATAATAATCCAGATGACTATGCCCACAGTCCACCCAGCTTCGAAGGTTCGGGATTAGTGACTTCGTCCACTCCGCCACATCACGTGTTGCCTCCCACTCCAGTTGCCACTGACCAATTGAGACTAATCTCTCGGCCAGTCTTATCTCATTCATTTCTCGCTCTCCAATGTTCCGCCCCCTACGGCTGTGAATCCTTGCCCTTTCACCTACTAGTACATGTAGAGGAACACAGCCGGTGATAACCCACAGAGCGGCAGCTGACACAGTTCTGTAGGCACATGCTACCCGAAGCAGACTAGTTCTGTCCACGCGTACCATGAGCCTCTTGTAAGTTGGTATTTCTACCGCCTCACTCCAAACTGGGGCCGCGTAGAGGACGACGGACTGCACAACACCGTGGAGCGCCCTTCTCCTTTCGGATTTGGGACCACCGATATTAGGCATTATCCTCCCCAGCGCAGCCATTCTCTGAATAGCTCTGCGGGTCACCCCCCTCAGATGTTCCCCCCAACTCCCACACTGGTGGAGAGTAACTCCCAAATACTTAACGTACTTTTTGGGCGCCACTCTCGCTCCTGCGCACTCGAATTCCACCCTATCTCTCTTTCTATAGCCTCTGAGTACTACAGCCTCCGTCTTATCCTCCGCGAGAGAAAGACCATGCTCACTCATCCAATCCTCAACTAGTACACACGCACGCGTAATCCGAAGCAAGAGTTCCTCCCTGTCCCGTGCCGCTACCAGCATAGCAAGGTCGTCCGCGAATGCGAAGGGGGTCACACCCTCCCCATATTCGCAGTTTAAGACCCCGTCGTATGCTAGGTTCCACAACGTCGGACCCAGGACGGAGCCCTGCGGGACCCCAGCCGTTACATCCACCATCACACCATTTTCCACCACAATCTTTCTCTCGGAAAGGTAATCAGCGACCACATTCCTCAGATACCCAGGACAGTTCCTTGCTTCCAAAGAGCCCATTACGTGACCCCACTGCAATGTATTAAACGCATTTCGGACGTCAAAGAGAATCAGGACGACCCATCGATGATCAGCCCCAACTCCCCGTGCCGCCCGGAGCACATCGGTCACCGCATCCACTGTACTTTTACCCTGGCAGAAACCATATTGTCTCGGAGACAGGCCTCCAGACATCACAATCACCTCTTCGATACGCGAACGTAGCATTCTCTCATACAGCTTTCCGATACAAGGAAGAAGGCAAATAGGACGATATTTTCCTGCCTTGAATTTAGGCAGGAGCACGAGCCTCGAGATTTTCCAGGGATCCGGAAAAGACTGCGCGGCAAGAAGAGCATTCATGTGCTCCAGAAGCCACGTGGGCTCCAAACGCCCCAGACGTATAACCGCCTCAGGTGGGACACTATCTAGACCGGGAGCCCTACCAGACTTAAGGGAACTCACCGCCACAGCTAGTTCATCCAAAGTAAAGGGAATCCCACACTCAGCCTCGACGTCTCTCCGCACACCATGCCACCGTCCTTGTGGAAACAGTTCGGTGACTATTTCCAGCTTCTGGTCCAATGGCATGTCATACGGAGCACAGGCGTCGAGATGCTTCATTGCGATCTTATACCCTTCACCCCAGATGTCCTCGTCCAGCTTGTCACACAGTACCCTCCAGTGCCTTTTCTTCTCGGCTCGGATCCTCCTATTTAACTCCTTCTTCCTCGCACGGTACGACGTATCCACACGTTCCACCTCTTCCGCGCTCCGACGTATTCTCGCCCTTGTCAAGTGCCGGCGAAGGGCCACGCACTCTTTTCTCAGTTGCTCTATCTCGACACTCCACCAGTAAGGCATTCTACCCGTACGCTCAGTCCTAATTTCACTCATATGCATCGCGGCTTTCATAACCTGCTCGAGGCCTTCCACCGAAGGTGTAAGACGTCGAGCCCCATGTACCTCCCATCTAATACTCTCATCATATACACCCCAGTCCACCTGATATCTCCGGCATCTCGGCAGGCAAGGTTTGGGTCTACCCCCAACGTCCCCCGTCTTGCCAATGGAAAAGCCGATGAATTGGTGATCCGTGCCGGTATACTCCGTCAGTACTGCCCAGTCCTTGACACATCGGGCGGTTCCCTGCGTAGCGAGGGTGACGTCGATGTACGATCTGGAATCGCCTCTTACAAAAGTTGGCTCCAAACCTGTGTTTAAAACCACTAGATCTAGTGCCCCGATCCATTCCATTAACATTTGACCCCGAGTGTCAGTGATCGGCGAGCCCCATTCAGCAGATTTTGCGTTGAAGTCGCCGAGCACCACGCACTCGTTACCCAGTCGCCTCACCTCTTCCATAATTGCATTTAACCTATTCTCATACTCACCTACCACTATATTCGGTGAAATATAGCAGCAGACCAGATTCAATCTCTCCATTCTCACTGATATATAGCCCATATGAGCGTCAATCCCATACACCCTTAATTTGCGATTACAGATATGCACACCGACGACACCAGCATCATCCACAAACTAGCCCCGATTCCTGACCAACGTGGGGTTCGGTTCCGCCGCCACGAGCAGATCATATCTCCCCTCAGCGGCGGAAGCCAGGGCGAGATCGTGTGATAGTCTCGCCCTGCCCACATTGGTCTGGAGAATCCTCAGCTCAGCACTGCAGTTAGTTACCATGTCGAGAGGAGGATACGCGCCTCTTTAGGCCCCACTCCCGGAGCAACGTCTGGCTTCGTCGACCAGATATCTGAACTTAGGGCAGTCTCTCGACCCACTCAAGTGACCCTTTACATTGCAGTTCATGCAACACTTTATCTTAGCCGTGCATTCCCTGAGAATGTGCCCTTCTTGGCCACATCCCCAGCATCCCTTGCGCTCTTCTTCCTTACATTCATTCCTGGTATGCCCATAGGCTTGACACCTATAGCATCGCAGGATAGGCACTTTCTCCCTTACAAGGCATGCTACAAAGCCAACCTTCAATCGATCCTTTTTCAACAACACATTGGCAACATTTTCATCGACCTCCACAGTGGCGTTTAAGCCATTTCGTGAAGGCCTAATCCCTAGAACTTCGCATGATGCATTGCTGCCAGCACCACTCTGGATTGCGTCAGCGACGTCCTTGGCTGTCGTTACCGCATCCATACCTATCAACAGAAGTTTTCTCCTCGCTGTACCACCCCTAGTCGTTACTTTCGCAACGCAGGAGGGCATCGAGCCGACGACCTCTCTGACTCTTTCTACCGCCTCACTACCACCCTCCAGCTCAAGGACTACCCCTTGCTCTTTTGTTTTACGCACTCTCTTGATAACAATATCACTCCTGTCACACAGGCCCGTCCTGAGCCCCTGTAGAAGTTCGGCATACGTTCTGTCCTTCGTCTTCTCTACAATTACCACTCCATTTTTCACCTTGGGCTTCATCACTCTCGCCTCTTTACCACTCTTTCCAAACACTACGACCTTGAAATTCCTGTCTTTGAACGCCCACTCCGCAAGCTTTCTGGACACCTCAGTTCCCAGAGCTGCCGGAGCGGCAAGTCCAACACTCGTTCTACCACACTTTTCCATTTTCTCCCCCAGCAACTTACATACCGACAGGAACTTCACTGCCATAGGCTCCTCTCCCTTTCCAACAATGAGCTTGTATATGCACTTTTTTGTGCACACCTCTTGCCCATCCTCTTTCAATACTCCCACCCTCGAGAACATTGTTCCTACTCCTCCGCTGGCGTCGCCAATTACCGGCACTCCCGGCAGTTCCGGGTATCTCTCCCGAAGCTTGCCGATCATGGCGGCATCTGCCGTGTCCGCTGTTATTGCAACGGCCACATCACCAGCGGATTCAAGGAGACTACCCTCACACATACTTGTTCTCTCAAAGATTCCCTCCGGCCATTCTTGACTGACTAGATCCATGATCTCATCAGTCCCCTTACACTCATCCCAACTCTTTCGAATTTCGTTCGCTCTATTCTCATTCATCTGCAGGTCATCAGATATTGTAGCCTGCACACCTGCATTCCTTTTAGCACATCCGACAAGAGACTCGTCCGTCTGCGTCCCCGTCGAACTCACACACTTCCTTGCTACCTCTCTTTCACTATGCCCTTGTTCTCTGGCCAAAGAGATGAGATTCCCGGCACGGGATATCTCCCTCTCCAACCCGCAGAACAGGGTGTTCATCTTTTTCACACCGGACTTGATTTCCACCTTGGTGTTGACGTTGACTTGCGTCAACCTCAACACCTTTTCCAACTCTACCTTCAACCGGGACATCTCCCTCTCAACCCTATTGACATTGACAGGAGGATGCTCCGGCGATTTTGGCGACTCCGCTCTCCTCTTTCTCTTGCCCCTCACCTGGGACCAGTCCGAACTATTGCCTGCGTCGTCTAAATCGACCGGCTCTGGAGAACTTTCGGACCCAGAACTCGGTCTTATCTCCCCTCTTACCGTCTCCACTCTGACCCCTACCATGCCAACGGGAGTTTTGCAGGTCTCACCCGCAGCACCCCCACCGCATACGCGCTTGGGCCGCGGGGGCGTTCGCCCGATCTTCTCAGACCGAGCGAACACTCCCGAGCCCTCACCTTTCGCTCCTTCAACATCTTTTGTTTTGTTTTTTGTTTTGTCTAATTCCATCTAATTCCCACGAATAGGGCCGAAATATTCGTCCAGCGAGGCAGTGCGCCCTTACCTCGCTAAGGCTACCATACAACGAGAAGATGCCATTCTCCCCGAGGGCTCCGTTCGAGACCATCTGACGCTAGGCCATTCATCCCATAGGCACGGGTCGCTTAACACCTTAAGATTGCGGATTTTTTCATGAGGTTTACTCCTCCCAGCGGTAGTCGCACGCATGCATGCCAGTAAGACCAGCACGAATGAGTGTAACTAGATGACCGACACAGCCGCCTCTCCTATGACGGTATATGGCAGAGCAGCTGGAATTGGCTGCTCTCATCTTGGGGAGGTGACCGTAGGTGGGGGCAGGGCGTACCAACTCCGGTCCCCAACCACGCCCACCTCCCTTAGCAGTCATAAGCCTGCCCCCTCGCGCCCGCTTTACAAAATTTAGCGACCGCGACAGGACAAGAAAATGCCCGCCTCTCCGTTTAGTCGGCTTTTACGACAAGCAGGAGGATCACTGTGGGGATATTCTACTTAAGAGGCCCGTACCCCACACTGGGAACGTACATGGACTAGGGCTGACGTTACCGGTGTGGGTGTAGAGACGTAATCGTTAATTTTTTAAATAGAAATCAGTATAATGCGACACCTCATTTAAACGAGAATTTATTTCTCTATTTAACGAGATTACATTTTTAACTAAAATATTTTGTTAAGGGTACAATACAAAAACAATTTTTTTAAATTTAAATTCAACTAAATTACAACTAATGATTTAATTAATAATGTACTTTAAAGTAACCAAATTATGCATAATAATTATTTTAAATTAAATGTTCGAAATGCCATCCATCGGTTTCTTGACAATATGCGAATCTACGGACACATTCATCAAATACATTGCGGATGACTTCTGGAGTACCTAATTAGACTCATTTCATGCCTAATTTTATCTTTCAAGTCCTGTAAGTTTTGGGGTCTATTGACATAAACTTTTGATTTTATGTAACCCCACAGGAAAAAGTCTAGAGGTCTTAGATCTGGCGACCTTGCTGGCCACTCTATAAAACCTCGTCCTCCGATCCACCTCCTGGGAAAGCAATGATTTAAAAATTGACGTACTTCACGTGCGTAATGCGAAGGGGCTTCATCTTGTTGAAACCAGATATTTTCACTAGGTAAATTTGGATTATTGGCATTTGGATACATATTAGCAAGGGCAGGTATAAGTTGATTTCTCAAAAAAGTTAAATACCGTTTTCCTGTTAGATTTTCTTATGGCCAATGATTCTGCCATTAATGACCCCTGCCCATACATTTACTTTCTGAGGATATTGCGTGTGTGACTCAGTCATCCAATGTGGGTTTTCTTGACTCCAATATCTGCAATTTTGACGATTCACGGTACCATGTATAAAAATGTGGCTTCATCGGAAAAAAGGATTTGATTGATGAAATGTGGATTGCGGATACATAAATCCTGCATAATTTCAGAAAATTGAAGCCGGTGATCGGGATCGTTGTCGTTTAATTCCTGATATAGTTAAATTTTGTAGGGATGGTATTTTTCTTTTTTTTTAATACTTAATACCGATCGTTGGAAAACTCCAGCATATTCACCCATTTGTGTTGAACTACTGTGAGGATTGTCATTTACATTTAATAAAATATCAAGTTTCACATTGTCTTCAATTTTAGGACGCCCAGCGTTTGGAATATGTTTAACGTGCCTAGTTTCTCCAAATTTTCGGACTATTTTACTTACTGTTGATTGGCTGATGGGTCTCTCTGGATATTTTGCGTTGAATAAATTGCATACCTCGTTCTGTGTTCTTTTTTATCTCCGCATTTCATCTAAGAATTAATATTTCTATGCATTGTGTTTCATTTAGGTGAGCCATAATTTAGTATTCAAAAGTAAAAATCACAATTGACAACTGATGACAATTCACAAAATCAAAACATTTACGTCAATAAATATTATAGTAACTATGCCACTATCACTTGCTTGAATTAACATTTGACAAAAAGTTTCAGTGTTTATGAGATAACTTTTTGTGTCCATTATTATTTTTACTTATTTTTGTTTTTTTAAGTATTTACTTCAGAAAGTCATGGCAGGAACCGATGGATGGCATTTCGAACATTTAATTTAAAATAATTGTTATGCATAATTTGGTTACTTTAAAGTACATTATGAATTAAATCATTAGTTGTAATTTAGTTAAATTTAAATTAAAAAAAATTGTTTTTCCCTTAAAAAAATATTTTAGTTAAAAATGTAATGTCGTTAAATAGAAAATTAAATTCTCCTTCAAATGAGGTGTCGCATTTGATCAATTTCTATTTAAAAAAATTAACAGTTATGTCACTACACCCACACCGGTGACGTCATCCCTACTCCATGTCAGTTATTAGATGGGTATTTTATAACAAAAATCGACCTGTTTCGGGGTTTCCCTCAGAACTCGACGGTTCTCGAAATAATGATAATATTCCATAATTTAGCCGATCACTGTATATAGTGATCGTTGCGGCTACTACAATCGTAATGTTGTTTTGTCGAATGCCTTGCTAAAATTATTAATTGAAAAGAAGATCACTATAATTCAAAATTTTTTAGAGAAGGGATATACACAGATGGAAGTGGATATCACACATAGCCTCATAGAGCCTCGTTTAAAGAACAAAGATATTTATCTTCCTTCTGATTATATTCGGATTTGCAGAGAAGCTCCCCCTACCAAATCTTTTGTTGTGAAGTATTTTCTTTATAAAGATTTCCGCAATTTTACAAAATTAAAGTATTACAGCAGAATCAGACCAGGATATAAAGTTGGTAATCCTACTGTATCAGTCATTAGATATCTGAAGTATGATATCAGTGGCCAAATTAAGTACAAATTAAACTTCTCTGACGAATGGCAGGATTTAACAAAATGGGCCAATCTGGAGCAGATGCAGAGCGTAACACTTTATTACACTAAAAGATTAAAAATACAGGAACAGAAATATAACCATTTACAAAGTTTAAAAATAGCAATGGATTCCGAATTCTGTTAATATTATGATACTATACCCCATTAGTGTTTATGTTTTATTACTTTTTTATTACATAAAAATATGTTTTCCTTTAGTAAAAATATGTATGTTTGGTTAATAAACTCATTTTGGTAAATTTATTAATATTTCAATTAAGCAAAAGCCCTTATCAGAACTTTCTCGACACTTTCGCCACCTGCAAAACCTAGTATGAGACCAGTATCAATACATTTATAAAATATTGCTGTGTTCATTATTTTTTACCTCTCCTGTGAAGTTTACTTAAAGCCTCATAAGAGGTTTTGCGGAATCACCGACGATATTCTATCGTATCCATTTATGACAGTAACATAATAAACTTAGACTACTAATCGCCGGGGAACAATTTAAAAGGCGAAACTACAAATTCTACTTTCTACAAATTCTAAAGCAGACAGATTGATAATAGTAGGAAATCTTAGAATTTCTAATGTTGCCATAATAAAAGATCGAAAAAAGGGACGAAAAGGGATAATAACAGGCGCTACAAAGTCGTTTTTTTATTTGTATTTTTATCTATAAAGATATAAGATATAAGAACATGTCTATAATTACTGGACTTTATATATTGCATATTTACATACTCATAAGTATTAATTTATTTAAGCATTTAAAAATTAAATAATAATGTATTTAATTTGCAAAATATTAAACCGGTGCTTTACAAAAGATCCTAATAGCTTCATAATTTTTATTTTAACAAAAGCAAACCGAGCCAAAGACGAGCCTTACTAATACACTAAAGATACCAGAATCACATCAAACAGTGTCGATACGTATTAAAAAGGATTGTAACAGCAAAGGTAAAAATGGAAAAGGAAGACCAAAACATCATCAGAGTATACGGCCTAGAAAATAACAACCTCAAACAACAAGGGAAATATTTTATGACGAATTACAGCAAGTGGTACATCAAGTCAGGGGGAAGACGATAATCCTGGGTATTTCAACGCTCGAATAAGCAATCAAGTAATACCCAAAATTAAGTGAAAAACATGCCGAGGATGTTAAAAACAAAAATGGAGAACTGATGATGAACTTCTGTACGAATAACGAACTTAAAATAAACAACACATTTTTTAACTTTGATCAAATAAAAGGCATATATCGAGCACAGTTTAATTTAATCTTGCCCAAGTACTTTCGATCCCTAGATCATCTTCAGGGACATTTCGTCAATTGCGGCCTATCCGACAAGAATAAAATGTTATAAACATAAAATTGTACAACACACTACACTACACAAGGACCAACAAACACTTTAAAATTATTGAGAATTGCTACATTTCGTACAGAAGCCTTAGACAGAATGAGACATTTTAAAGTGTTTGTTTGTCCTTGTGTAGTGTAGTGTGTTGTACAATTATGTGTTTATGACATTTTATTCTTGTCGGATAGGCCGCAATTGACGAAATGCCCCTGAACATGATCTAGGGATCGAAAGTACTTGGGCAAGATTAAATTAAACTGTGCTCGATATATGCCTTTTATTTGATCAAAGTTCATTTATCCAAGCATTTAACCTTATATTTAACACATTTTTTGACTACAAAGACGAACACAAATATACATTTAATACCAGCCGTGAACTAAGATCTGTGATAGGTTATGTTATAACCAACGATCAAAAATAATCGACGTAAGATGCCTCAGATAACTCAGCTAATGTAGGTAGCGATTGTAGTCTGGTATTATGTAAAATAAGAATCATCATGAAACACTTTACCCCCAACAGAACAACACCAACACAAAAAAAAAATCACAGTAGAAGGACTAAATTCGGAATCCACGGGATACTTATATAGAAAAAGAATATCAGAGAAGATTGCTGAGAATAAAATATTAAAAAACCATAACATCGTGCCAACTATATTAGCACCAAACGGTAACAATTAAAATAGAGCACACAACATCCGAAGATATCCGAATCCGACGAGGAGTGCGACAAGGTTGCGTCTTATCACCGCTATTATTTAATCTGTATTCGGAATCTACATTCAGAAAAGCATTAGACGAGGTTCAAGGTGGAATTAAGATTAACGGAACCAGCATAGACAACATCAGGTACGCTGATGATACCGTCGTAATAGCAAGCAATGCACAAGAACTACAAAATCTAGTAAATGCAGTCGTTCGTCATAGCGAAATATTCGGTTGACATCTAAATATTTCCAAAACCAAAATTCTAGTATTTTTATTTAACGATAGCAACAAACGTATATTTGTATGTCAAGGAACAAGTAATAGAACAGGTAACTTCCATGAAATATTGGGAAGCAAATATCAACAGCCGCCAGTGTAACCCAAAAAAGAAATCCTATCAAAAATCTATCCTCTCAAAAATTACCTAGGAGTAGAGATCACTAATGACAGGGATATAAGAACAGAGACCACAAGGCAAGCATCAAAAGCGGCAAGAGTAAGTGGTTGCCTCCGAAAAACCATCTGGAGAAACAAATATCTGACCACGGAAAGCAAAATGAAAGTATACAAGACAATAGTAAGACCAATCCTAACAAATGCAGCGGAGACAAGGACCGATACAAGAAAGACGAAACAACAAATCAACAATATCGAAATGAAAGTATTAAGATCAATAGCGGGCATAGCAGTAAGAGACAGACAAACCAACAAAAGTATACGCAAAAATGCAAAATTCAAAATATTAACAGGTAGATAAAAACAAGAAAAAAACTGGAACGAACATGTAAACCGAATGGGACAAGATAGATTAGCGAACATCTGTAAAAACAACAAGCCGTATAGCAGAAGACCCGTTGGAAGGCCGCCAAAAAGGTGGAAAAGATAATGTACAGTCAACAACGCCCGAAACAGAATAAGAGGCAGACAAACAGGAGTAATCCTAGTCGCACGAAGAAGAAGATCAAAAAATCGAACAAGCGAGAAAAACACCCATGAACATAACAGAAAAACAATTACAAGATCAGATCTTAGTCTAGAGCTCAAAAAGTCCGAGTGCGCCAAGCAATTAATTAGCTAATTAATTAATTAATTAAACTTATTTAAATGATGCAATTATGATTCTATCACACTATTTAATTTTCTTATCTCAGGGTTATACTCGTGCTTCAATATCTATGCTTTACATATGATAGGTAAGGTCCAAAGAATACCGGAATAATAAAAAAATATATGATACAACATTATTATTGTATATTGAAATAAATTCACACTCAAATATCTTCAATAAAAAATATCTCATATAATGATTATCAAAATTTTGTTCTACTTACGTGAACCTTCAAAAATTAATGGTATATACAATATAAATTAAAATTTCAAATCAAAATTGTTGTTCTAAATCTCCTGATCAAAATATTCCTATTTTTTCTAAAGCAATTGTTAAAAAATGTGTTGTTAATAAAGAAAAACTGACGAATGGTAAAACCATCTCTCTGATGATGAGTTCCATTCTCTGATGAGGTTCCATGAGGTCCAAATCCTTGTTCCTTGTAGCCTACACTATCTATTCTTAGTAGTCCTCTAGGTAATCAGCAATCTTACAACAAATTATTGTGAGCCTATCGTCTTTAATAATCTCCTTCAAATGCACGTATCGTTCAAATGATGCTAGCCTCTTCTCCTCTCGATGAACTGAATCTCTCGTTCCGGCCTGAACAGTGACTCTTAGAATATAAGTAGACAAATATAACTTACAATATTTTACTGGATCAGCTTCCGTCAGATACACTTACTCCACGAAAACTCACAAACATTTACTTCTACTGCTTACTACCTCAGGAGAACCACCAGAGAACAACGAATGTTCGCCTTGAACCCTTGGAAAAACAACTGCTTATCTTTTTTCCCTCAAAAATATAGCTAAACTCTCATTCCTACATATCTATCCCACTTTTTTCAACCTCCTCCAATCAGAGTTCGTCACACTTATCCCCATCTACCATTTAGATAACAAACAACAATTTTACCTACAATTATAAATTTCCTAAAAACTATTAACATGCTAATCGGTTTCTACAAATTCTTAAGAACTAACGGAGAATTATATTTTCTAAATATTTCTATTCTATTGTCTTATTCACTGTATATCGACGTACAGGTCTATTTGGAAAACCCGCTCGCATTGTTCACGATTTCACTAAGCTCACTCATATCACTCGAATATATTTTACAAAGAAAATAATTTATGCATATCTTTTAATTTTGTTTACTACAGGTAATCCAGGATAATGGACTTTCATTTCTTCGAAATATGTTTTATTTTGTACTTTGAAATATATTAAAAGCCAACCAATATTATTTTCAATTTTACATAGCATAACAATATATATATATATATATATATATATATATATATATATATATATATATATATATATATATATATAGGAAAGAAATTTTTCCTTTTTCGCCAAAGAGAATTAATTTGGCTTCTTCAGGGCTGAAAGAGAATAAATTATAAGTAGCTACCATATATTATCTATTAAAAACATTATTGATCTTACCGTAACTTAGAATTGTAGAGTTAGAATGTTAAAAAAACTTAGCTAGTAACAACATAGTGGTGTTTTTTGTTACTGTGTGCAAAAAAGGTTTAGGAAATTATATGATACTTGACTGAGATATCCATTAACAACTAACCTACTTTAATAATTAATTTTCATTAACTAAAAAAGATAACATTTCCTTGCTTTTCTTAGATACATCTCAATAATATATTATTATAATAATACAAGAACAATATAATATAATTAAAAAAAGGAAATTTTAAAATAATATTTCTCTATACTGGGATTTAACTTCATTCGATTTTACCAATGAACCTTAACGACATAAAGATTCAAAAGAACTACTTTAATTGTCAGCACATGCGTTCTGATAAAACAGAACCTCACTTTTAAACTTTCTAACAATCAAAACTTTAGTTATTACCGACAATTCAAAGAATTATCTCCTTTTAAATGTAGTTACATTGGGTTTTTCGATTAACCTTGGGTAAACCTTTGCGTTTTACGTTCAAAGCTACCATACATTTCCATCGTTAAAAAAAAAACACTTTTTTACACACAGTAACAAAAAACACCACTATGTTGTTACTAGCTAAGTTTTTTAACATTCTAACTCTACAATTCAAAGTTATGGTAAGATCAATAATGTTTTTAATAGATAATATATAGTAGCTAATTATAATTTATTCTCTTTCAGCCCTGAAGAAGCCAAATTAACTCTCTTTGGCGAAAACGCGAAAACGGGAAAGCAATTGATACTCATTAGAGTCTTTCTTGCAGATTTCCCCAATATTTAAGAGTTATATATATATATATATATATATATATATATATATATATATATATATATATATATATATATATCTATATATATATATATATATCTATATATATATATATATATATATATATATATATATATATATATATATATATATATATATATATATATATATATATAGAACTCTTAAATATTGGGGAAATCTGCAAGAAAGACTCTAATGAGTATCAATTGCTTTCCCGTTTTCGCGTTTTCGCCAAAGAGAGTTATATATATATATATATATATATATATATATATATATATATATATATATATATATATACATACAGATCGATGCTTAAAATTCCATGGGTACAAAAAGTTACCAACGGTTAGGTCCTTCTGCGCATGAGCAAACAAAAAAATACTCAGCATAATCAAAGAGATATTACAATACGTGGGTAACATGTTGAGAGGTGAAAGATATGAACTACTTCAAATAATATTGGAAGGTAAAGAGCAGGGCAAAACATCAGTTGAAAGACGCCAGAACTCGTAGCTGAAAGACCTGAGGGGATGTTTTGATCGCTTATCCACATAAATCTTTCGTGCAGCAGTTTTCAAAGCTAGAATTGCCATTTGAATCACCAACCTTTTAAAGAAGACGGCACAATAAGAAGGAGAACATCGAGGAAAGCAGAAAAAAACTTAAAAATAACATAATTAACGCAGCAATAGAATCACTTGGATAGGGAAAAGTAACGAACACAAACATATCAAAAAAGAAAACACTATGGTTTAAAGAGGAAGTGAAGATAAAATGTAAAGAAAAGAAGAAAGCCTTTTTACAATTCAGAACACCGGAAACATAACAGGCATACAACCTTTATAAATTAATTAGAAATAAAACGAATACTTTAGTCAGACTAATAAAAAGAGAACACTGACAGAGGTTCCCAGAACAAATGAAACACAACTTCTACGGAACACAAAAAGAAATATGGAAAATGACCAGAGGACAAAGAAAAGAGATGAGCGAACTAATAAAAAACGAAACACATTCAGAAGGAAACATGGGCAGACGACTTTCGATCCTTGTATGCTAAAGGTGACGATAATGAACCAGCAACACCAGAAGTGACGATAAAAGAAGAAATAGACATTGAGGAGTGAGAGGTAAAGGTATCATTCAGGAAATTAAAAAATAGAAAATTGCCAAGGGAAGACAGTATACCGAATTAAGTAAAGTACAGAGGACCAGATCTAACCAAACAATTATTAAAGCTTATTCAAAAAATAATAGGACAAAACAGAATACCACAAGAATGAAGATCAAGAGTCTTAATATCTCTTAAAAAAGAACAAGCTTCAATTTTTATATAGGGTAGAAATAAAGTAAATTACAAAATTATTTACTACTCTTAAGAAAAACACTAAAATGTACCGAGAAATAAATAAATAAATCCCAGAATATGAGTTATAAATTAGAAAAACAAAACAACAGTGTAAAAGGAACAATAATTTCAAAACGAGACTGAGTAAACATAGACACGAATATAGGGCACTGATAAATAATAAAGATGATAAAGGTTATGAAACTGAGAGTTCTACCCCGCAAGTGGAAAAAGTAATAAATAATACTGTAAACGAATCAACAACTAAAGCAAAATAATATATGTAACAAATATACGTTTAAAATAAATAAAAAGGGAGTTAATATAAAGAAACTATTGCAAATCTTTGAAGTTGAATATACAGATCCTTAAATGACAGCTATGACGTTATTTGACGGGAAAATATGACGTTTTAAAATAAATCCCAATCAGCGATAACTTTTTATATAATACAGCTACAACGATATTATCTGCTGATCTCTAAATGATATACTTACAAATGTTTACTCTTCATTTTAATAATATGTTCAACCCCTACAAAAGTACCGTGCAGTAGAGGAAGAGTAGTTTAAAACTGGAGAATATATAATAAAATACAGAGTTACAATTTACCTGAATATTGAAATAAGTGGACTTCATTCATATTCTTCACTATGACATAGTAAAAACATTAACCTTATTGGTATCGGCACTTCAGGTTGGAACAGAAAGGGCGCTCCAAAGACGCAGGTCCCGCGATGCTCGGTCAGAGGCGTAGGCAATCCTTTTCGTTACGTCGGGAAGATGTAAAAACATGATAAAACTTTACAATACTTTATGACCAACAAACACATTTAAATTATTTTTTCAATAAATAAAAAGTATTCTTCTGAAGCTATTTTCTTGTAGCATTTTAAAGTAATTACTATTTAAATGGGAATAAGCCACAATTAAACTTTAAAGTAAGTTTATTGACGTTTCAATTTAAAATAATCAATAAACTTACTTTAACCTTTAATTGTGGCTTATTCCCATTTAAATAGTAATTATAATAAAAAAGTATATTTTCTTTATTAGTAAATCACCCCTCATGACACATCATACGAGGTGTTTAAACACTAAATTAACACTAACAACTACTCAAAACTATAGATACATTAAATATTGTTTCTACAGGGTCTTTTTTACTTGCAGTAATTATTTACATAAGCATCCGTTTACACTAAGCCGCACTATACTCTTCTTTTAAACCATTCACTACAATAGCTCGAAGGGCTTCACCCTCTTCAGTCTTCTTACTAACTCTTCTTATTTAGGAGTTGGGGAGCCTCGATATTAAACATGTTGATGCAATCTTTGCTTATGATTGTTGGCATATTTAGTTATGTATTTAAAAATCTACATCTTCAAGTCTCGTTAAATCTAATTGTTTTTAACGTAGTAAGGGGCATCTACGCTGCTCCTTAATATTTTGTTTTGAAAACGTTGAAAAACAAGAACAATATGTTGTAACATATTGTTCCTGTTGGCACAAACCAAGAGCTGAGCACGGTATGGCCAAATCGTCTTAAGTATTTGTTTGTAGATCAATAGTTTATTATATATGGAGAGCTTTAAGTTTCTTCCAAGCAACCAGCACATTTTTTTGTATTTTATTTTAAGTTCTGCTCGTTTTTTCTTTATATGGACCTTCCAATATAGTCTCACATCAAGATGCATACTCAGGCACCTCGGAGTATTTGCAATAGGGATCTGGGTGTCATTTATTTTAATTGACACATATTGCTTTCTATTATAAGTAAAATTTTCATTTCATTTTATCCTCACTTTTTTCGTCCAATCATCGATCTTGTTTACTGAAAGTTGTAGATTTCTGGCAGCATCTTCGTGAATATTTCCCACTGCCAGAATAACTTTGTTGTCCGCAAAAATTGCGATTGTTCCATTTCTGAGTTGAGAGATATCGCTTTTGTACAATAAGTAGATAACTGGGTCTAGCACACTATCCTGTGGCACTCCTACCTTGATTTCTTTTATCTTCTAGTAGGGATTCTCCTGTTTTATTCTGAAGTATCTTTTAGTTAAGTATGCCTCTAATAATTATGAATGCTGCCTCATTAGTGATCTATTCAATTAATAGATAGGGTTTTCATGCCATATATCGAAAACTTGGCTTACATTCAAGAGGATGGCTAAATAGACTTGGTTTTCTTCTAGTGTCTTTTCAATAATGTTAGTACCTGGTTAAATAGCTCTCTCTAAAACCAAACTGATGTGTTGCGATTAATCTCACTTCTTCGATGATGACCTTTAATCTTTTCATTAGGATCTTTTCATATAGTTTTGGAAGTACCAGCAATAATTAAATAGGGCTGTAGGATAAAATCTCGTTCAGCGGCTTTACTGGTTTTTTAATCTGTATGACTTCTAATATTTTGGACATATTGAAAACATAGATACTTAAGTTGAAATGATGCATTACATAGGTATGTAAGCTTAGTGATGGCTTTCTTTGGTAATTGTTTTAATATTTCGCCTGTTATAAGGTCAAACCCTGGAGCCTTTCTGGGATCGATATTCTCTTTTATTTCCTTGGAAATTTATTTAGTATTTACTAGGTTTAATTTCCAAGAAATCTGGTTCAAATCTATTAATATTCATCAAGTAATTTCCTTTGTTTGGTGGACACGTTTTTCTAGATGCGTGCAAATGACTGGCTTTTTGAGCATTCGTTCGGGCCCAGATTTCATCAGAATATCTGATTGGTGGGTTATGTAGTATAATCATGTAGGTTTTTGAGCCATTTGGTGGCCTTAAGAGAGAGTATTCTCTACTTTTTTCAGCTTTTAACTCGCTAAAGTATGACACTTGAGATGTTGTGAAGCAATATTTATCCTTGGGAGGTCTGGTTTGTTACCATTTGCGACGTAATTTCTTTCTTTCAGAAATTGGTACCATAATTTATTTCAGACAATGTTTTCCTTCTGTCCTAATAGGGATGATTGGAGTACTGTTCTATACTGCTTAGTGAATCTGTTTGCTGAAGAATTCAACTTCTGCATTCAATTGATATTAATTTTTTTAAAAGAGACCGAAAGATTAAATGAGTCTTCTAGTTCATTTCTGAAGTTATCCCAATCTGTTCTTGCACTAGCTAGCCTAGTGCAATTTCGACACTGAGTCGATTCTTTTAGTCTTCATATTCCAGAAAAATACATAAATCTGAAATTATTTATTATATTATTTCTTATCATGTTATAAGCTACAATTATAATTAAAAATATATTTAATTTGACCTTTCGATCTCCACCTTGGCAATTGTTCTCAAAATACAAATTAAACAAATTATTGTGTTTTGTTACTCTGAAATAGAAAAATTCTATCATTCGTTTGAAAATTATTGATAACTCTGATAAAACTGATATAAAAAGATGTCGATATTTATAATTTTTCGACTTTGAATATTTCTGTATAAAGACTGTTGACATTTTCTTCCATAAAAACTGGTTTGACATGCATTTTTGAATCAAGAAGAAGGAAAAAATGGTATAAGATAATTAACAATTAAAGAAGCCACCTTTATTGTACTAAAAGAAACAAATTGCTTAGAATATTTCCAGGTAGAATGTAGTAGGATTTGGTGAACCATATTAAAAGAAGAAGTAATTTAAAAGAAAATACCAATATCAGTAATTCATTTTTGTCTTCTTAAATACGACATAATGTTATGTTTTATCAGGATAAACATCTATTTATATATATATATATATATATATATATATATATATATATATATATATATATATATATATATATATATATATATAATGCCAGTTTCGTAAGCTTTTTCATATTTTTAACATCATTGACTGCTACATGTCTTTGTAAGGTAACACACTTTTATTGCAACTTCTCTATGGATGTTTGGTTTCATATTGTTCTTTTTAGATGAACTGATGATGCTTTCTGAGCAGAAAGCGAAACGTCTTCAATAAATAGATGAAGTAGCCACCTTCTTTGTCTTTTATTTCTCCACTTTGACCGAAAAACCCACCACTCTTCGAGTGTACCTTAGTTTATATACATATATATATATATATATATATATATATATATATATATATATATATATATATATATATATATATATATATATAAACTTGGATAGATTTTAAACTTAAATAGACAAAACTTCCTACGATTAATTATCGGTTTGGTCGATTTGGTAGACAGTTTGTCCTCTGAATTTTCCAAGTAATTCTTTTCTTCAGGATAGAGAAGCAGACAGAGATTTTCGTCCAAAGCAAGTTAACTCTACCAAGCATCACATATGCTCAGATAACATCTAACAAACAAATTTAACTCCCTAGCACAAGTGGGCAGCAACACCAAAACCAGACAACACACGAAACCAAAGACGATATGTTCAAACTGAAACAAATCATGAACGAACTAATTGAACCAATGAACCAAATGACCAAATTTCTTAAAGTGATATTCTGGAATGCCATCGGGCCAACTCACCATATCCAAGAGGTTAAAGCCTTCATAGTCAACAATAACGTTGACATAATGCTGATATCTGAAACCCACTTTACCAGTCGCAGTTATTTTAAGTGTTCTAATTATGAATTATACAGCACCAATCATCCAGACGGTATGGTACACAGCGGATCTGCAGTCATTACCAAGAATTCAATAAAACATCACGAGCATGGCAAAAAGACTAAAGACTATCTTCAAGCCACTAGTATATCCATTGAAAATTAGAAAGGCTCATTAAAAATAAAAACCATCTACTTCCAAACACGGGATAATATAATCAAACAAAAATTCACACAGTTCTTCAGATCTCTTGGAAACAGATTCTTGACAGGTGGAGACTACAACACTAAACATACTTACTGGGGATCTAGACTTATTTATAACTTTATATGTGTATGCAAGACAACCATCTTTAAAACATATTTACGGGCTAACCTACCTACTGGCTCATCGACAGAAATACAATACCAGATCTGGTAAATTTTGGTGTCACCATGGGTTTATCAAACAACCACTTGAGGGCTTCTTCTTGTTATGATCTGCCTTCTGACCATTCTCCTGTTTTAATAGAAGTTATTTTCAGAAATCCTTTACAGAACACCATCTGCTACATTAACTAATAAATCCACAAACTGGGAACGATTCAGAGAATTACTAACAAATAAATTAAAATTAAATATCTCACCAAAAACAAATCTGGAAATTGACAATGACACAGAAAACCTTAAGCAATCCATACAAGAAGCTGCATGTAAACCAATATAATATACATTATTATCTCAGACATCTTTCGCCTACAGAAGCTACCTAGTATTCACTCTGGAAAGCAACCAGGCAAGTAAAACGTCCTCAATTCTCCAACAGTTCAATCCGCACTGAAAATGGCGCATGGGCAAGAACCAATAAAGAGAAAGTCTAAACTTTCGCTGAACATCTTAAAATGGTTTTCCAGCCTTTTCCTGCAGATAAACGTACTAATATAGATAATAGGGTATGATCTAATTACAGTAAGAATCTTAAAGGAATTAACAAAAAAAGCACTAATGTATTTTACATAACTGTATAACGACATAATTGAGAACAAGACATTTTTCTCTAGTTTGTAAATTAGCCCAAATAATATTAATTCCAAAATCCGGAAAATCCTTGGAGAAAATAAAGTCTTACCAACCTATTAGGCTGGTATATCCAGAATAGAGCCAATTTTAATTGACAAACAAATAATACTTGATTACCAATTTGGCCACTGAACAAATTCACCAGGCATACCAACAAATACGCCAATCACGGGAAAATAAAAAATATTGCTCCGGAATCTTAGATATTTCCCAGGCATTTGGCAAAATCTGGCATAATCAAAAAATGCCTTCCCAACAATTAGGGTAAAACGCCAGTTATTGGACATTACAGTGTTAACTTACGATTATAAGATTTCTGCAAGTGCTAACAAGTTTCACTAGGTGGCACTAGTCGTTTCTATATTACGTACATTCTTATGTCTATGTTCTGCCTTTAACGGATTCTGTGATTTTGGCGGTAAATATTTTTAGGTTATGTGAGTGAAGTGACATTTAAGCATTGTGTTAAGCATCTGCTCTGAATTTTTTTTTTCAAAACTACGTGTTATTTTTAAGGTAAGATTGTATTTTTATTTAAAAGGGTGTAGTAAATGCACTTATAGTCCCTAAGGTAGATCGCGTACAGTAATAGGGATTTTAATTCGGATCTAATGACGCCTGTCCAATAACTAAACTAGAAAACTTGCTGAATTCTATTATGGGACATCTGTCCCATGTCCATCTACTGGAAAATTATTTATTATGAAAGGTTCAAAAAATGTTTATAATGTTGAAAAAAACTGTTCAAAAGAAAAAGTTACTGTGATGTTTTCGTTTTCAGCAGACGGTATAATTTGCGTGCCTATGGTTATTTATCCTCATCAACGTATTCCATAAAAAGTTGCTAAAGGCATTAATCCTAAATGGGGTGTGGGCAGAAGCTATAATGGTTGGATGACGGCAGAGACATTCTATCAGTATATTGCGAATGTTTTTTATCCCCACCAAATTGAAAGTAATAATAAGCTTCCAGTTATTCTTTTGTAGATGGGCACAAGAGTCACTTAAGTTACCAGTTAAGTCTATTGTGTAATGAACTGCAGATTGAAGTAATTGCACTTTATCCTAACGCCACAAGGATTTTACAGCCATATGACGTTTCTATTTTCCGTCCACTAAAAGAAGCTTGGCGGCAGTCAGTGAGAGAATGGAAAGAAAAGCATTCAGGAGGGGTAGTAAGTAAAGTATTTGCTTCTATATTGGAGCTAGCTACAAAAAAAGCTGTAAGACTGAAACAATAGTAAATGGTTTCAAGGTTTGCGGATTGTTTCCATTTAAGATGCTATTGACTACACAACATGTTTAGGTAAAGAAGTAGAAAAAAATTTAATCATTTCAGTTCATCAAAAGAAACCCAAGAGGGACTATAATACTTTTGTAAATATCTTAGGTCCTGAAAAAGTTCATAGCTTAGAGAATTTAAAAGAAAATTCAAAGAATAATCTAACCAGCGACGATAGTTTGAATTTGTTGTTTAAAATTTGGAATGAGATTTGGATTTGGATTTCTAGAAAATAGAGACACAAACATTAATATTATTCAAAATATAGCTATCACACCTCCCGTTAAAAATACTGAAATAAAAACATCAGAACAAAGTGGTATTGAAAATATTGAAAATATAAAACTAATGTTTATGACTTACCCTCTACAAGTAAAATTATTGTTAAAACACGAATTGTTATTTTAATTTTTTTTAACTTCTATTTATCCTACTGTACCAGAAAGAAAAAGTAAACGTAACACGGAACGACTTCCTTTTGCTATTACATCTGCACGATATCAAGAAATGGTACGAAAAAAGGAGGAGTTAAAAGAAGAGCAGAAAAATAAAAACAAGAAAGGAAACGGAAAAGAGAAGAAAAATTAACCAAAAACCAGTGTAGCAACAAAAAGAATTCAAAAAAGTCAAATGCTCTATTTGTTCAAATGATATTCAATTCAATAAATTCAAATGCGATGACTATAGTCTTTATTATCACGAATGTTCTATTCCTGTTAAGCATAGATAGCATATACCTAACAAATATAATAACAAATCTCCCAGGCTAACGATGGTGATCTATTTATATGTCACAACTGCTTCAATCTGCAGGATAGTGATTCCGATGCTAATAACAGTAACCACAACAGTGAGGATGAATACATTGACGAACTTTTCACTAAATACAAAGAAGCACAGAAGCAATTATACAATTTAATTGTGTCAACTGTATATAGGTACCCATACCGCACAGAAATCTTTGGGTTTTCTTGTAATTTTCATTCATTTCTAGTTTTTATTTAGTTAAAGCAGTTGTCCAATAACTAATTTTGAGGGTCCTGTAACTAAATAAACTGTCCAATAACTGTAATTTTTGTAACTATTTTTAGTAAATATATATTGACAAAAAAAATTTAACACTTTCTTTAAATCGTTTTAGCCATATTGTAATAAACTGTTTAGACTACGTTTTGTATAAATTTTAATTTAATCTACAGAGAACAATGTGAATTACGAATTTTTAAAGTTTAAATTTTCTTAAGTTTCCAATAACTGTATGGTTTACCCTACTTCCAAATCCTAAGGTCCTACCTTCAAGACCGCCATTACTTTTAAGACATCACGATGATTATACCAAACTTTACCCAATTATGGCTGGAGTCCCTCAAGACAGTGTTCTCGGACCAGTGCTATACCTGATGTTCACTGCGAACTTACCTACATCACCTGAAGTCACAACAGCAACTTATGCAGATTACTCAGCAGTAATCTCTTCTCATGAAGACCCAGCCGTAGCATCACACATAGTACAGGCTAACCTAAATGTAATACAAACTTGCTCAAAATGTGGTGTCTAAGAGCCAACGAGACAAAATCTGTGCAGGTAACAAGGGAAACTGACCTCCGGTATGGTTAAACGGTCAACATGTGCCACAGAAAGACGGCATAAAATATGTGGCAATACAACTCGATCACAGGCTCACATAGAGAAAACACATATTTACCAAGCCAAAACAGCTGGGCCTAAAATTCAGCAAACTACATTGTTTAATAGGCCGGAAGTTAAAGTTGTCAAAATTTTAACATATGAAGTTACTTTAAAACCTAGATATAGCTATGGAAAACAGCAGCTAGATCCAGAATTGACATTCCTGGCATTCATTGACATGAAAGATTTCAATCGAAAGTCCTCCGAATGATAACTAATCCTCCATGATACGTTCCAAATAAGACGATCGCATGAGACCTCAAAATAATATTCATTAACTAAAAAATCACAAATATTGTCAGACAATTTACTTATTGTAATTATATTAGAGATTGCAAATATATTGGAATATTAAATAAATAAAAAAAGATACACACCAAAACAAATACATACTGGATGTTACCAATTTAGGAAACCGACGACGCTTCTACTTATCAACTGCAAAAAAGCCTTTGACAAGATAAAAAGAAAGATATACAAAACCCTGGACGATTTGAAAATAGGCAGAAATACATATATACTTTCTTAATAAAAATAAATAATTTATACTAATGATTTTTTACACAAAATATAAATTAATTTGAACGCTTCCACATAATTTGTTTGAATATTTTTTTAAAGCGATATTTTCTGGGAGATTTGTTATTCCTTATTTATTTACCATGTCATCATAAATTAATAAAAAAAATAAAAAGGTTATAGCTCCGCTATTATTGAATAGAACAGACGCATTGTTAACACCCTTTCAACCCCTTTGTTTGCGCCCTTGTGTGTGATATGATGAGTTTCGATGGTAATATAGGTTGCCTAGTTACTGAGATCGAAAGTTCCGAATTTTTCACTCGATTTATCGATCGGTTGGAGAATAGTGAGAAAGCACGAGAAAGATTAGTTATTCGAATACAAATCGATTGTAAGACACATTGAATATCATTTCGATTACATATGAGAGAAATTTAAACATGTTGCAATTATGATATAAAAATACTTGTTTAAGAAGAACAAAAGAAAAAACAAAAATATTTTTTTCTGTTGTAAAAAATAAAATAATGTGAAGAAAACGCATTATTTTTTACAGAATAAACAAAGATAAAAAATCAACACGAAAGATAAAATGGGAAGTTATGGATCAGATTAATAATATAGGGAAATAGACAAAAAAGACCCTGTTTGGGACGGTGACTAATCCAGTTATCTGAATTTTTCTTAGTTATTATAGTCCTATATAAAGAAAACATACGTTTTCTGTAGAGATTTCGGCGTCTTTTTTTAATTATTAACAATTTTGTGCAAAAAATGCCATTTTTTCGATTTTTTGCTTAATATTGAGGTAAAATTACAAAACTTCATTCTTTAAAACATAAAAAAAGCTTTACCACCACCAGTTCATCTTTAGGAAGCGTATGTGTCACTAACCTAAAAGAAAAATACCATACATTCATTTAGTGATAAATATGTAGTAGTAATATGTAGTAGACATATGTAGTAGACGTAGACGTCTAGTAGACGAAGTTTTGTTCCAAATGTGGCGAATTGCATTAATTTAAAAATAGGCGCCAGAATATATAGTACAATTAGTACCTATGTACACAATGAGCGTAGTTCGCAATTCAATATTTGTTTTATTATAACCCATGGTACAATAAACACAAGGTATAGTATTTTTCATATAAAAATGCGTGCACGTCACAATTCATATAAAGTGACGTTACTTATATTTAAAATTTCCAGAACGTCTATCTTAGAGTTCAAATTTTCCTAACACAGCTAATAATACGAAACCCATACGGAACTGCTCGATCTTTCATAGGCGTCAACCTGGTATAATAATCAGAAAAATGTAATCATCATTATATTGGGAATTTTAGAATTATATTGATTAAATAACCAAAACATTTGTTATTATTACTAATATAAATTTTATGAAATAACTCTTTAAGTCTAATATTCTACAAAATAATAATTTTAATTAAATATATTAGACAATTATACGCAACTGATAAAGGAATACTTCAAATTTTTTGACAGTTCAGCATGTGGTAAAATTGTTTAAAGTGTTGCCGCTTTTTTAGAGTAAGAATTTTGTTTATGTTTTGATTTCTTACACAATTTGATCATAATATATTATATATTAATAATTGTATTTATAAATACATTGTGATTGTGTTGTGATTGTGCTATGCCAAAACAACTAAATAGTCTGTAGAAAGCTAATAAGCTTTCATATAACATTGATTATTTTGAACAAGAAATAATGGCGGGACGTTTCTATTATTAATGCTCTAAAAGTGGTAAGTTTCAAATTTAGAATATATAATTTTGTATTAAAATGTTTTCCTATATATTTTAGTATGTTGCAGTAATCTTAAAACTAAGTGTATTTACTGATAATATAATAGTTTGACATATAGTTGACATTTAAAAATTCCTCACTTACTAACTATTCTGATGTTTTGGCAACGCTGTGGGGTTCTGACGTCGTGAATCTTGAATGATGTGCACGCATTTTTATATGAAAAATACTATATGATATTGCGCGTGACATTTGACAGCTGACTCAGATGTGTGACGTAGTCAAGAACGCTCGAACCCATGGTACAATGAACACAATGAATACAACAAGAGAACAAGTTCCATTAATTAAATCTTCTGCAGATAGTATTGTAGAACATGACTCTTGTGATATCCATAAAAAGAATTTGAGTATTTCTATGATACAGAAGATATTAACAGATTCAAGTCTAACTTCTAAAAGAGTCTGTAATAATATTTTAAAATTAGGCGAGAAGGTGAGCTTTGTCCCAATTGCAAATGAATCATATTTTTTTCCTGGTAGTAAGAATTCGTCATATACAAGTGATCATTCCGAAAATAATGCTATCATCTGAAAGACCATATTCAGTAGAAGAGTTTCTTAAGCGAGATCAGCGAAAAGACGTGTTTCCCCGTTTTATTGACTACGAAAAAGCATTTGATCAAGCAAAACACACAGAACTCATAGAAACCCTAACACAACATGGTATAGACCGTAACACTGTAGCACTTATTAAAAAACTATATTGGGATCAAATGGCGTCGATCAAAATAGACAATCGTCTGACAGCAGAATTGCCAATAAAAAGAGGAGTTCGTCAGGGCTGTGTACTTTCTCCACTGTTATTCAATATATATTCCGAAAAGATCTTTCAAAATGCCCTCGAAAATATTGAAGAAGGAATAAAAATCAACGGAGAATACGTAAAAAACTTAAGATACGCAGACGACACCGTCATTATTGCGGACAGTGCTGAGGGTTTACAACGACTTTTGAATGTCATAACCAGAGAGAGAGATAGCTTGGGACTAAATATAAACACAAATAAAACAAAAGTAATGGCTATTACACGTACACCAAATGTCGACATTAATATTTGTATCTATAACAAACATATAGAACCAGTACAAAGATTCCAGTGTCTTGGTTGCAGATAACAAACGACCTTGACCACGAGGTCGAAATACGTGCTCGTATAGAATATGCTAGGTACGCATTTCAACGAATGAAAAAAATCCTAATAAACTCTACGTTATCGTTGGATATCCGATACCAATTTGTAAAAACGTTTATTTACTCCATATTGCTATACGGAGTGGAAACATGGACTCTCGGAATTACAAGTTTAAGGCGTATAGAAGCCTTTGAGATGTGGGTTTTTCAAAGGATGCCGAAGATCTCTTGGACAGAGCACGTGACCAACAACGAGGTGCTAAGAAGAATGGGTACTGAGAGAAAACTCCTAAATATTGTTAAAAACAGAAAAAGGAGTTATCTAGGACATATTTACAGAGGAGAAAAATACAACTTCCTACGACTTATAATGGAAGGGAAAGTGGAAGGAAGAAAAGGTCCAGGAAAAAGAAAATGCTCCTGGTTGAAGAATGTAAGAGACTGGACAGGCATGGACACACATTCGATACTAAGAACAGCTCAAGATAGAGAGCAATTTGCTGTAGTTATAGCCAACCTTCAGTAATGGAGAAGGCACCTTAAGAAGAAGAGTTTCTTAACGAATAACTAAGAAATTACAGTACCTTTATGTACAAGTAAGTATTTATATATATATATATATATATATATATATATATATATATATATATATATATATATATATTTGTTAAATTGTGCAATTAATTGTTTATTTTATCTTTTATTTTGTGATAATGGCTATTTTTGTAATTTCAGTAAATTTTAATTATTGTTATTTTTTGGCTTTTTTTAAGCTTTGTCCATAAAATTGTAAAATTTTCTGTGACAATAAAGCATAATATTTCTAGTTTATTCTATTTTATACCCATCCCATATAAACATTAATCTTCTAAATCTTTTAAACATAGTGTTAAAGAACTCTTGATTTACCTCCATTTCTATTCTATTGATGAGTACCTGTAATAATGTAGAAATGTACATAAATAAATCTATCTATCTTATACTTTTTAAATTTCCCACCTTTTTCCTATTAACATATTACAACAACACCATTAACTCTTTAAAGGACACCGAATAAAGTCAAGATAAACAATAGTATAACAGAAATCTTTGAGGTGCTTTATCATCTAAAATGTTTAGCATAATATTAGAAAAGATCATACAGGAAGCAAACATTAATAGAACAGGTCTGATCTACCACAAAAAAACATCACTGCTTAGCATTTGCGAACGACTTGGTAATCTTGACTAGAAGGAAAATAGAGCTGATGGAAACAGTTATGAAATTAAAAGATAGGGTAGAAACCAAGCTAATGTATATAAATGAAGCAAAAACGAAGTATATGGAATGCAAAAATAAGAAATTCGTTCGGAGGCAGTACATAACAATGATAACAGCAAAGGTAACACAATATAAATTCGAAGAAGTTAAAAGATTTGAGTACTTAGGAAATGTCTTCACAAGAGGACCTAACTGTGAGAAAAAAATATAATAATAATCGCTCTGTTTTTGGATACATGTGGAATTTTTATCAACGGGCCACCTGAAATGGTCCACGACGAAGTTGCCCACCGAACATCGACACGATCGACGATAAGCGCTTATCAAACTCATGCGTCGATACCTACGATGGTCATTACCCAAAAATCGTCCCAAACATATACAAAAACTTCATACGTTGAAGAGGCACGTAGCCTGAAGCAAGGCTTTACAACTCCTATCTTTCTTCTTCTTCCCAGCTATTCCCTTTTCAGGGGTTTCAAGTTCTTTGCCACACAGTCCTTCCATCTTCTCCTCGGTTTTTTTCTACCTTTCCTTTCATCAACTTCTAACAGCTCCATCCTTCGCCTCACATAGTTTTTATGCACATTCAGAGCATACACTCCTTACCGCGATTCTCCACACTAAAACCCCCATATCTACACACCCCTACAAACACAAAACACATTCTCACCAACAACATCACCCAGACACACACCCATACACTCACTCACCACACTAAAACACACAACACACAACTCACAACACAAAACACACAAAAATCACCACACATTATCCAAAATTAGAGAATCAAGGACATCCCCCCAGACACCTGTCAGCGAAGACCATTCTATCGACTTATCAAAGACAACAATCTGATCCCAGATTTGGACTTAATAAAAGTCTTCCCAACCCAAAAGACAGCTTTCGTATGAACCGCCAATCTTCTAGACCTCAAAGATCTCACGGCAAAACTTCGACAAATCACCGGAGAGAGCGATATTTTCATAAATTTAGGTTTCAAATCCAATTCACAACTCGTTCTAAATCATTAACAAAACTTTCATTTAGTCATTGCCGGCGTCTACAAAAAATTATCCAGGATAATCTATACGAAAACAAATTCCCATTCACCAAAATAGTTCGTATAATTGCCCGCTCTACAAATCAATCCACCTCTTTCATTAGAGTTTTCACAAACTCTGAAACTAAATTCGCTGATGTAATCTTGAATGGTATTCAGATCGAAGGAGAAGGATTAAAATGCGAGATTCCAAGACCAAGCAATTTCGTTCCGATTCGATTAAAATACTTATCGAAATTCTGCTAAAGCGGACACCTCAGCAACGAATGTCTCGAAAAATCAATTATCTGACCATACTGTGGACAACAACACAGGTCTATTGCATGTCCCACGATAGATGTTCCCAAATGTCCGAACTGTAATGGAGGTCACCCAGCATTTTCAGAAAAATGCTCACACCGAAGAATCAAACCAAAAGACACAAAACAAACACAACTTGTACACACTTCCAAGCAAATCCCCTCATACGACCTATCCTCGGACATGAAATCCCTAATCCACTTTACATCTATAATCCTCTTCAATGTCTTCCCTGAAAAGAGGAGTGACACGATCCGCTTTTTAAATCAAATGTCCAATGCACTGTATGGGTATTCAATATCAAAATCCTGCTACAATTCCATAAACCAAACCTTCACTCAACTCCGCAGATAGACACACAATACAACACACATATTCATTATTCATATATACACTTATCATTTACCCACACATACACTTTATCTCGACCCAAGCTCACAAATCATAAACATACAAACATCAAAAAAGAAACAAGCCAACAACACACAACCAATAACTACACAAACCAACCGCACAATCCACCAAACACTAAACAGTGAGCATCCCGTAAACTCCTTAGGAGTCGCCTTCAAAATCACAACGACAGGGATATATTGATTTTCTTTGGTTTCTCAATCTTATTGCACAACGACACCTGATCCTAGGTATAGGACACAGCCACAGCTATCCTCCACGCGTTTAAACTGAACGAAACAAAAATACCAACAATCTGAAAATTACCGCTTTTCCAACAGAATTTGTACTTAGTTGCGGGCTTGGTCCAACCGGCACCCAAAGGCAAGAAATCCTACTGATACTACTACTTTACAGCCACCACTTAGTTCCAGAGAGCGGCAATATGCAGATTGACGTTTATCCAGTAAAGGACCCCACCCTTGAAGAGGCAACAAAGCCTAAACTAAGTATAAACTTAAACTGAAGAACTGAGAAGTCCTTTGTATGCGTGTGTTAAATTTTATAATAGTCTACCATCTGACAATTAACAGGAAATATACTATAGAGCTTTTAAAAGAAAGGTTTTTCAACACCTAGTTGACATTGAGCCATATACTATGGCGGAGTACCTGGCCTATCCTTCTCCTTGATCAGCATATTTCATTTGTAATATTAATATATTTTAAATGTGTGATGTCAATATATATTTTTTTATCTGTAATTAATAATGTGACGTTATTTGCTCAATTATGTTTAAAAATTTATGCAAATAAAAATTTACTCTACTCTGCTACTAGTCAATTCGAGGTACCTCCGTTTATATATCACGCAAATACAAACACACAACACAACAATTACCATCCTCCAGGTCATAGTCTGGACCATTTCAGATCTGACATTCAAAAAACTTACACATCAACTGACATTCAAAACACTGACACGACATACAACACACAAGTTCCTAATTACACATAACAAAGACACTACACACATTAAGATACACATCAAAACTCATCATTCATAGTCACTTCATAAATTACAGAGTATTACAACCAACTTTAAATTTTCTTAGACACCTTAAACTCAGGCAGCTCTTTAAAATATGACATCAAATAAATGACACAATACACAAACAATTTATGTCAAAAAACCCTCAGACGATCTCAACTTAGAACTCATATAAATACAGTAGTCAAGTCATTAATAGTCGAGTATTAATCTCCTTTTACAGGAGATTAATAACCAGTCGGTATACTTACGCTCATCCCGGTTGTTCCGAGTGTTCATTAATATAGATGGACGCCCGATTCAAATAACTGAGGAACTCAGGGAAGCAGCGGCGAGAAGACGGAACTATTACGATTACTAGAACGAAGAGTACCTTGTATCACTCAATCCAACACACTTGCACGATAGAAAATACACAATAAACCACATCTCTAACTAAATTCTGCAGTCAAACCCCACTAATCCTAATCGTTCCTGATATGTTAGAAGACGAAAACAATTTCTTTGCAGTCTACGTTAACAAGTTGAATAAGATAGCCTACCTTTATACAACGAACCCTATTAATGCCAAACCTCTGCAGAAAAACTCAAAGTTTTACCCGGAGCCAAATACCTAACCATCACAAACAGATCCAACCAAAAAACACCCATCCCACCCCGCCGTCCCGTCTCAGAAAACATCACATAAACAAATCTAAACGCACGCATTCCTTAATAATTTCGCAATCAACACAGATTCAACCGATTATTTATTTAAAACTCAAAATCTATCCATCTATCAAAATTCAAGTCACTTACAGTCAACTCTTCTTACAAATCCGCCACACTTACAACCAAATCCAAAATCAACACATCACCCTTTATACCTTATATCCCATATTACAGTACATTAACATTACAGTTACACACAACACCCAACATGAACCTGCAACAGAATAGCTATGAATATCTATTGAAACTTTACCCCCAACCTTACAATCAAAAAACACAAAACGAAACACATACAACCCAATCTACACAACAATTACTCAAACTATCGATCCGAACCATCCCCTACAACCATTACACACAAGCAACAAAAAAACACAAGACAACTCAACAAGGCAACACAACCCAAGCAAATACCTTATAGAACACATTTCACCAAACATTTGCCAACAAAACACTTTTCAACAATATTTTAAAATCAAACTAACTTCTTCCCAATAACATAGCTCACTTAAAAGTCTATTCATTAAACAAAACAGCATTCCTCAACACATAACCATAAACCTTAACCCCTAAATTATCACGAATTCCAGACAAAACTAAGAAACAGTATTGTGATAATTACTGGCCCCATATATTTCAATACCACTCCACAAAAGTCACAACCAAAATACAATCAAACCTCCAACTCGTCATGACAGGCGTTAACAAAAATTTTTCACCAAAAATCATTGAAGACCAACAATCATAAGGCCACTTTCCTAACATTTAAATTGTCAGAATAATTGTCCGCTAAAATAACATCCCTTTACACTTAATTCAAGTCTTCGACAACAAAAATTCTCAGAAGTACTGAAACACTGATGATTATACGTTGTGAGATACCTGGATCGAATAACGTCATCCCCCTGCGCTTAAAATATTGTTCTAGATGCTGCCAAAGCGAACGTCACAACACAGAATACCAACAAAGAGCCACTATCTCTCCAAACTGCGGACAAAATCACAAATCATATAAATGGCAGATGCACCATCCGGTTCAAACTATTGCGGCACATACTCGGCATATTCACACAAATGTCCCGCCAGGAAAAGTGCTCCCACAACATAGAAACACACACATACAGTCACTACCCTAGACAAATTTCCTCATACGAACTCACTTCGGACAAAAAATCGATAATTAACCTCATTCCTATGATCTTTTTCTACGTCTTACCTGAAAAAACTCCTACCAATATCTCTAACGACATCTTCCGAAATATGTACGGATACGCAACCTTCAACTTTTCTATAAATCAAACATTTATACAAACCAGATTTTAATCCCGTTACATCCCACCTAAGCTCTAGCTCCTAGATGCACCCACTAGCCATCGACAAAACTACATAACTTCTTCATAGTCGATTTAATTTACACAAGGACATGGGAAGATTGGTTTTCTGTGGTTTCCCAAACTCATTGGACAACGTTAAGCTCCATCAAACTCCCACCTCGACTCCTACGCCGGTCTTAAGTCATTAACAGAAAATCATCTCAAACATACAGAAAAACTCCAAGAAGAGGAATGTAGCCTAAAACAAGTCTTTAGCACCCCTATCCTTCTTCTTCTTGTTCTTCAGCTTTTTTTATTTCCAGGGGTCGCTTTTCCTCACTCTTCGTCGCCACTCATTTCTGTCTTCTTCACCTCAATCTTTCTCTTTCAAGTCCTCTACGACACAGTCCTTTCATATTCTTCGCGGTTTTCCTCTACCTCTCCTTCCAACAACTTTTAGCAGCTCTCTCTTTCACCCCACATAGTTTTCATCTCTACGTCTGAAATGACCACAGCCTTTTTTCTTGAGTATTTTTTAAAACTGTAGTTACCTCGGCTCTTTTTCCAATTAAGTGGTTTCTGATCCTGTCCTTTCTAGTCTTACTCAACATCCTCCGTAATATTTTTATTTCAGCTACCTCCATCTTATTTTCCTAAATCTTTTAAACCTACACCCACGTAGGTCTCACCACACTCTTGTATATCTTTCATTTCAGCTCTTTCCGGATTTTTATATCACAAAGTACCTCGTTCATTTGCTTCCAGTTAAACCAACCAGCCCGTAGTTTTCATTCTTCAATAGCCCTTCTCCAACACCCCAACTTTCCCTCCACCATTTCTTTGCTCTCCTCTACTAACACGATATCATCATCAAAGTGCATTGATCAAGGAGCTCTCTCTCCTACTTTTTCTGTCAGTACATCCATAACATCCAAATAAAGAGAATAACCGAATGGAGAGCCATAGGAAGGAGGAAAAAAGGACGACCCCGAAAATCCTGGAGGAACGAAGTAGACGACGCCATAAGTAAGAGAGGCCTAAACGATGGAGAATGGAACAACAGAGAGAGATGGAAACGGTTGTGCGAGGGAAGACAGTGAATACTGTAGAATCCCTGAATATATATACATCCATAACAAGATTAAACAAGTAGTACTTAGTAAAGAGCCTTAATGCAAACCAACCGTGACTGGTAAAATTTCTGTCGTCAATTCGCACAAGTCCTTACTTTGGTGTATGCTCCCTCATACATTTCCTTTACGAGCCTTAATTACTTCTCGGGAACCCATTTTTCTCCCATACATCTCCATAGCTCTTGTCTAAGAACTGAATCGTACGCCTAAGATCTATAAATACCAAATATAGCTCTCTTTTCTTCTCGCCGTATTTCTCTATCAACTGTCTCAAAGCAAACAAGGCATCCGTTGTCCTCCTTCCTGGCACAAACCTAAACTGTTCTTCTCCTATGGATGTCTCTCTCCTTAACCTTCACTTTACAGTGTTCTTCCAGATTTTCATTGTATGCGACATTAACTTTATCCCTCTATAGTTCTTACAGTCCTAAATGTTTCTTTTATCTTTATACAATGATAACGTCACACCCTCTCTCCATGCATTGGGCATCCTTTCTTCTTCATATTTCCTACTCATCATTTGCTACAAAATATCAACCCCTTCCTCTCCAAGATCCTTTTAAACCTCCACAAGTATTTCATCAGGTCGCACTGCCCTACCATATTTCATCCTATTTAACCCCTCAACAACTTCATGTCTCGCTATCCCTGGTATTATATTCACATTTGGGAACACGCATCCTTCGTCTCTTCTCTGGTGTTCTTCATTTAGCAACTTTCTAAAGTACTCATACCGGATTTGCTTTATTTCAACATCGGTTCTTAACACTATTCCATCTGCACTCTTAATCTGCACTGTTGCACTGTTCACCACCAAGTTTATTTGTCTCTATGAGGCCCTTTACCAGATGTTTAATCTAGTAGTTCCTCTTCCTCTCGCACCACAACTTTACCGTTGGCTTCTTACCAGTCATTTACTTTTTTCCTCAAACTCTTCCGGCACTCTACTCTTAAAGACTCAACTCTTATATTTTAACTTCCACCACTTTACTTTCTGGTATTCCACTTGCTTTCCTGTCCGCCTTACCTTTATCTCCGCATTCACTATCAGCAGTCGATGTTGACTAGCCACACACTCACCCTTATGTCTTTACAGTTGGTAACGTTTTTTATCTGACTTCCTCTACACAGCACAAAATCTATCTCACTTTCCCTCCCCCGCCACTATAGGTAACACATTGGTCTTCAGTCTTCATAAAGAACGTGATAAAGACCGTTAATGACAGCCAAATCCCATGCCACTGCAAAGTCAATCACACTATTTCGTTTATCATTTCTTATTCCCATCCCCAAACCTTCATGAACCATTTCTATTCCCGCTCCTTCTCTACCTATATGTCCATTCTAATCACCTCCATTACCCATATCCTTCACACAGAAAAATCTAATACCGAACCAGAACCGGTACAAATCCAGCATGCAAATCAGGGATATAAACAGCGCACCTTCCAGGAGCCCCTCAGTTAGTGACCATTCGCTGGCATGTAAGGAATTCCAGTGGAGACTTTTCCAGAAATTTTTTTTAGGTGAGTTTTTAAAACTTTTAATATTATTATAGTTTATAGGTCAGTTTGTGTATTAAACTAAATATTGAAAAGAAAGTTAGTTGGATTATTGTAATGTAATATAAATAATATATTATAAATAAACTATTTTATTTTCTTCTTCTTCTCAGATTGTTTTGTTTTGTACGAAAATCCTAGGTATTTAAAACTTGATAAGTGCGTTTCTATTGGTATACGCATATTGGAACCTTAGCAAATTTGGCGTCAATTTCTTTTCAAAGTCTTTTTGTTAATTTTGGTTTAACATATTTTTTTTCTTCTTAATTTTCTAAGGCCTATTAATTTTGTTGAAAGCAAACTTCTGGAGTTCTAAAACTTGGCACAAAAGTTTTCCATGGTGTAAGAATAATCTTTTGATTTTGGAATCGAGTTGTCTTCTTTTCCTTTTCCTTCATTCTCTCACGTATTTTTAAACCTTTCTTAAAACTTATCATATAGGTTCTATTTGGTGTACGAAAGAACCCTATTGATTTTGGAATCGTCATGTCTTCTTCTTCTTCGTTCTCACTCATATTTTTACACATTTTTTTTTTCATACAATATTCTCTAATCTTAAATCTTTATAGATAGGTTCCATTTATTATAGGATAAGGGTCCTTACTGATTGTAGAGTCAACACTTGCAGAATCTGGACAGAAACGAAAAAATTATTTCACAGTTCAGTTAAAAAGGACCAATGAACATAAATAGTGAAGACCTAGCTGAAAAACAACTGCAAAAAACCTGCATAATCTTAGTAAATACGTATATGCGGTTGCCTAGCATATTTTTAATAAATTTTATAAATCCTTTTTGAACAAGTTTTGCCATTAAGTCTTTTTTATTTTTAAAAAATACATACTTAATCATTCACAATTTTTATTAACTTGTCTCAACTATTATTAGTTGGCTACACCGTACTGATGACGACCAATGAGTCAGAAATACGTATTTACAAAAGATTTCTATTATTGTCCATCTTTCTATTGCATATCCTTCTTTTAACGGATTATTTCCTGTTAATATATTCCCTATAATAAGGTTGTGTGTGTGTGTGTTTGTGCATTATTTGCTTCGGAGTCTCTGTCCATTCGCCATCTTACTTAATAAGGTTTAACTGCCAAATAAAAATATAGATGTCTCCCTAAATATATGTTCGCGTACGGCTTTGGTAAATAGTACTTATTTTGGAATAAAAATCAGTCAGCAGTGCTCGATCTGTTATTTTGTTATGTTTAAATATTAGAAATAATTATGATGAATTATTTTGTAGGTTAATTGAAGTGATGTTAGAACTAGTACATAACAATATTGTTGCTTGTTTATAAAACATACTTCTCTGATTTTGCATAACCTTGTTTTAGGCATTTTCTTATTATTTCGTCATTAATAATATTATATAAAACAAGTTTCAATTTGTCCTTCTTCCTAGATTAAAAATCTGACCCTATAGATGCTCACAGACAGCTGGTAAATGGTATTCTTTAAAAAACCTTCAGTGATGAGCCGGTCGCCGGCGTCGGTCCACAGCGACATTCGACGCCTAAATGTTTCAGTAGAAACCTAAGACTGGTAAACACTGAATCTTTCTTTTGGAATATCAGTTATCTCGGCTCTTTGTGTATAGTCTTTTTTATTTTCGATAAAATTATCTTCTATCTCAAGATAAAGTTGTAAATAATACATGGAAATTAAATGGTTTTGTGATTTGTTTTTCTTCTCTTCTTCTTTTTATATAGACACGCCTCTGACTTTATTTCAATGTACCTCCAGTAAGTCGTCATTCCATCGTTTTCGTGGTCATCCTATTGATCGTTTTTCTCTTGGGGAACCGTCTCTTGCCGTCTTTACTACTCTATTTGTTGTTATTCGGCTTATATTATCGTTTCATTCTACTCTTTTATTTTTTACCCAGGTTGTGATGTTCTCCACCTTGCATCTACGTCCTATATCTGTACTTCTAGCTCTGTCTCATAGTGTCTTATCGTTAATTTTTCTAAGTGTTTTCATTTCAGCTGTTTATAACATCGTTTTTGTCCTCTTTGTGTCAGGTCTTGTTTCTGCCGCGTAGGTCAGTATTAGTATTGTTATTTTGTTATGTTTAAATATTAGAAATAATTATGATGAATTATTTTGTAGTTTAATTGAAGTGATGTTAGAACTAGTACATAACAATACTGTTGCTCGTTTATAAAACATACTTCTCTGATTTTGCATATCCTTGTTTTAGGCATTTTCTTATTATTTCGTCATTAATAATATTATATAAAACAAGTTTCAATTTGTCCTTCTTCCTAGATTAAAAATCTGACCCTATAGATGCTCACAGACAGCTGGTAAATGGTATTCTTTAAAAAACCTTCAGTGATGAGCCGGTCGCCGGCGCTCGGTCCACAGCGACATTCGACGCCTAAATGTTTCAGTAGAAACCTAAGACTGGTAAACACTGAATCTTTCTTTTGGAATATCAGTTATCTCGGCTCTTTGTGTAGTGTCTTTTTTATTTTCGATAAAATTATCTTCTATCTCAAGATAAAGTTGTAAATAATACATGGATATTAAATGGTTTTGTGTTTTGTTCTTCTTCTCTTTTTCTTTTTATATAGACGCAACTCTGTCTTTAGTTCAACGTGCCTCCAATAAGTCGTCATTCCATCGTTTTCGTGGTCTTCCTACTGATCGTCTTTCTCTTAAGGAACCGTCTCTTGCCGTCTTTACTACTCTATTTGTTGTCATTCGGCTTATATTATCGTTTCATTCTACTCTTCTATTTTTTACCCAGGTTGTGATGTTCTCCACCTTGCATCTACGTCGTATATCTGTACTTCTAGCTCTGTCTCATAGTGTCTTCTCGTTAATTTTTCCAAGTGTTTTCATTTCAGCTGTTTATAACATCCTTTTTGTCCTCTTTGTGTCAGGTCTTGTTTCTGCCGCGTAGGTCAGTATTAGTATTTGATATGTTTAAATATTAGAAATAATTATGATGAGTTATTTTGTAGTTTAATTGAAGTTATGTTAGAACTAGTACATAACAATACTGTTGCTTGTTTATAAAACATACTTCTCTGACTTTGCATAACCTTGTTTTAGGCATTTTCTTATTATTTCGTCATTAATAATATTATATAAAACAAGTTTCAATTTGTCCTTCTTCCTAGATTAAAAATCTGACCCTATAGATGCTCACAGACAGCTGGTAAATGGTATTCTTTAAAAAACCTTCAGTGATGAGCCGGTCGCCGGCGCTCGGTCCACAGCGACATTCGACGCCTAAATGTTTCAGTAGAAACCTAAGACTGGTAAACACTGAATCTTTCTTTTGGAATATCAGTTATCTCGGCTCTTTGTGTAATGTCTTTTTTATTTTCGATAAAATTATCTTCTATCTCAAGATAAAGTTGTAAATAATACATGAAAATTAAATGGTTTTGTGTTTTGTTTTTCTTCTCTTCTTCTTTTTATATAGACGCAACTCTCTCTTTAGTTCAAAGTGCCTCCAATAAGTCGTCATTCCATCGTTTTCGTGGTCTTCCTACTGATCGTCTTTCTCTTGGGGAACCGTCTCTTGCCGTCTTTACTACTCTATTTGTTGTCATTCGCCTTATATTGTCGTTTCATTCTACTCTTCTATTTTTTACCCAGGTTGTGATGTTCTCCACCTTGCATCTACGTCGTATATCTGTACTTCTAGCTCTGTCTCATAGTGTCTTCTCGTTAATTTTTCTAAGTGTTTTTATTTCAGCTGTTTATAACATCCTTTTTGTCCTCTTTGTGTCAGGTCTTGTTTCTGCCGCGTAGGTCAGTATTAGTATTGTTATTTTGTTATGTTTAAATATTAGAAATAATTTTGATGAATTATTTTTTAGTTTAATTGAAGTGATGTTAGAACTAGTACATAACAATACTGTTGCTCGTTTATAAAACATACTTCTCTGATTTTGCATATTCTTGTTTTGGGCATTTTCTTATTATTTCGTCATTAATAATATTATATAAAACAAGTTTCAATTTGTCCTTCTTCCTAGATTAAAAATCTGACCCTATAGATGCTCACAGACAGCTGGTAAATCGTATTCTTTAAAAAACCTTCAGTGATGAGCCGGTCGCCGGCGCTCGGTCCACAGCGACATTCGACGCCTAAATGTTTTAGTAGAAACCTAAGACTGGTAAACACTGAATCTTTCTTTTGGAATATCAGTTATCTCGGCTCTTTGTGTATAGTCTTTTTTATTTTCGATAAAATTATCTTCTATCTCAAGATAAAGTTGTAAATAATACATGGAAATTAAATGGTTTTGTGATTTGTTTTTCTTCTCTTCTTCTTTTTATATAGACACGCCTCTGACTTTATTTCAATGTACCTCCAGTAAGTCGTCATTCCATCGTTTTCGTGGTCATCCTATTGATCGTTTTTCTCTTGGGGAACCGTCTCTTGCCGTCTTTACTACTCTATTTGTTGTTATTCGGCTTATATTATCGTTTCATTCTACTCTTTCATTTTTTACCCAGGTTGTGATGTTCTCCACCTTGCATCTACGTCCTATATCTGTACTTCTAGCTCTGTCTCATAGTGTCTTATCGTTAATTTTTCTAAGTGTTTTCATTTCAGCTGTTTATAACATCGTTTTTGTCCTCTTTGTGTCAGGTCTTGTTTCTGCCGCGTAGGTCAGTATTAGCATTGTTATTTTGTTATGTTTAAATATTAGAAATAATTATGATGAATTATTTTGTAGTTTAATTGAAGTGATGTTAGAACTAGTACATAACAATACTGTTGCTCGTTTATAAAACATACTTCTCTGATTTTGCATATCCTTGTTTTAGGCATTTTCTTATTATTTCGTCATTAATAATATTATATAAAACAAGTTTCAATTTGTCCTTCTTCCTAGATTAAAAATCTGACCCTATAGATGCTCACAGACAGCTGGTAAATGGTATTCTTTAAAAAACCTTCAGTGATGAGCCGGTCGCCGGCGCTCGGTCCACAGCGACATTCGACGCCTAAATGTTTCAGTAGAAACCTAAGACTGGTAAACACTGAATCTTTCTTTTGGAATATCAGTTATCTCGGCTCTTTGTGTAGTGTCTTTTTTATTTTCGATAAAATTATCTTCAGTCGTGTTCTAGTTCACCTACGAATCGGACGTGCCTATCGACAAAGCGGAACGAAATTAAACTGTTTTCGTTTAAAAATTGTGTTTTTATAAATCTGCAGATTAGGTGTAAAAATAAAATTAGATTGTGAGTTTTAAGAACAATTAAATGGACCAGTTAGTCGGGGGGAAACCCCAGACGACCCAGTGCCCCCAGATATACGTCAAAAAAATACAAATGATATACAAACAACAACAGCAATGACCATCGATAACGATAACACATCGAAAGAAAGACAGGAGTTTTTGTATGTAAGTACTGATTTAGGCCCGTATCATATTTATGTTGAGAATAATTCGGTCGAATTTAATGGTAAATTAAATGCTCTTAAAATCGGAGATATTATTCTTTCTAACTTTCCGGAGATAGACAATAAAATTATAAGTATCGATTCTATAGGTCGGAATAGGGTTAGGATCAAGTTAAAGGATTATAAATCAGCAAATTTTCTAATAAATAATAAAAACGAAAATATTTTTGTTAAAAATAACTTTGTATTGTATATCCCAAAATTTATTCTTCATAGACAAGGTGTTATTAGAGATATAGAAAAAGATTTTTCAGAGGCGTACATAAAAGATAAAATAAGACAATTTGATCAACATTGCACTTTTGAAGTATCTAATGTCAAAAGAATAAAACGTAAAGTAGAAAAAATTACGGATGAAGGTAAAATAGTAGAATATGTACCCACAAAGTCTTGCATTGTTATTTTCAAATCACAAATCTTACCAAAATATATTTCTATTAATAAAGTTATCAAGGAGGTAGAGCCGTATAACCAGAAAGTATTATTATGTTATAACTGCCTCCGTTTTGGTCATCTGGGAGGTCAGTGTCGAAGTAAACCAAGATGCAGCAAATGTCAGGAGTCCCATACCACACAAGATTGTAAAAATTCAGATTACATACCACGGTGCTTTAACTGTCAAGGAAATCATCTTACTACTAATTTGTCTGCTTGTCCAGAATTTAAAAGACAAAAAATTGTAAAGGAAACCATGAGCTCTTGCAATATTAATTTCTTTGATGCAAATAAACAGGTCCCAAAAAATACGTACGCAAACATAGTCGCTCATAATACTTCTGCCATGGAAAGTGGTCAAATATCCTCGACAAATTATTCCCAACGGCCTCAATCTGGACCTACCCCTTCTAGTACAATACAGTATCATTCCTCTCAGCCTCAGTACTCACAGTCCCACAATTTACAACCCAAATCCTATAATAACAATTTTACTAATTATATGTTTTCTTCTCCTACAACTTCAAACCCAAACAAAAGGCACAGACCAACCAGCCCTGATCCCATTGAAATTTCAAGAAAAGAAATACTTACACAACCAAAAACCTCTTTTGTCTCGGGGGGAATTTTTAATAGTCAACATTATTTAAAAAACTCAGCCGGAGTAAAATTACAATCAGAGGAATTAAATGCAACAATAAGTTTAGTTTTAGAAGTAGTTCTCAATATTATAAGTAATATAAAACAAACAAACAATTTCGATGTATCAAAATCTGAAATTGTGGAATTAATTAGTAAACATGTAAACCATACCTTGTCTTCAAATTCGCAGACACAAACGCGAACATAAATTTGCTGCAATGGAACTGTCGTTCAGCAGTAGCTAATAAAGTAAATCTAGAATATCTGCTATATCAAAATAATATTTCCATAGCATTGCTTTCAGAAACGTGGTTTAAATCAAAATACTATTATAATTTTAAAGGTTACAATTGCTTTAGATCAGATCGGGCAGACGGTTATGGTGGAACTGCCATTTTATTAAAATCAAACTTAAGATGCGAAGAAATAAATCTTAAAAATAGATATCCTTTCACTCACAAATGTATTTCAGTTAAAATTCTCCGAGGTAAAAATCCCATCAATATTGTGTCAGTTTACATTGAACCAAAGACCAAGATATCTGAAAGTCAATGGTTGGAATTCTTTAAAGACATACCTAAACCGTTTATTATTGGTGGGGATTTTAATTCCCACAGTATCGCATGGGGCTGCGAAATTGAAGACAGCTATGGTAAAAAACTTTTAGAATGTATTGATCATTGTAATTTGATATGCTTGAATGATGGATCGCCCACATTAGCAACTAGTAAGAGTCCATCCGCTATTGACTTAACCTTTTGTACACAAGATATTTCAAAAATTTTTACTTGGAGAGTCCTACAGGACCCTCATGGATTAACATGGAAACAGATCATATAACTTCATTTACAGCTCAAAACTATCACAAGATCTGGAATCTTAACAAGGCCGATTGGAAATTATACACATCTGTACTAGAAGCTGTAAATCCTCCTGGAAACTATCAAACTCTAATAGCAAACATTAATAAAGCAGCCAATTTAGCAATACCAAAGTTTTCATCTAACGGAACACATAAGAGACGAATTTCGAACCAATGGTGGTGTGAAAATTGCAAAACCGCCGCTGATAACCGAAAAATTGCATATGGAAAATATAAACAAGATCCTACAAGAAATAATTTAGTTGAATTTAAGAGACTTGACGCTATCGCAAAAAAACTTTTCAAACAAAAGAAAAAACAGAATTGGGTAGAATACTGCGAAAGCCTAAATTCAAAAACACAAATCAGTGAAGTGTGGAAGAAAGTAAACACTTTTAAAAACCGCAAACAGTCCAACAAGATTCCAATAGATCCAGAATCCAGCTGGCTAGATGAATTTCATAAGAAAATATCTCCACAGTGGGTACCTTCACAACATTTTCCAGAATACAGCGAAACAGTGTCAAGAGATAGGTTTGGCTTAGAAGAACCATTTAAAATGTGGGAGTTAGAGCGAGTACTTAGTCAACAAAATAGCAGTGCTCCAGGTAAAGACAATATTTCATATTCCATGATATACCATATTCCTCACCACTATAAAATATCATTATTAAATATTTTTAATGACATTTGGAATGATACGTCACAAATTCCAGACAGCTGGAAGGAATATATTCTAATACCTATTAAAAAACCTGGTAAGCCAGAAAATTGCAGTAGATCATATAGACCAATATCCTTAGCCTCTTGCTTCCTAAAGACGTTAGAAAGGTTAATAAAAAATAGAATTGAACATTGGTTAGAGCAAGAACATATTCTCCCAAAATCTCAGTATGGATTTCGAAAATCAAAATCAACCCAAGATGCCATAACTGCCTTAGTCTCATCCATACTAATAAACTTTACTGATAATATGTATACTATGGCTGCTTTTCTTGATGTCTCCTCTGCATTCGATACCGTTAACTTGGACATTATGCATAAAAAGCTATTAGACATCGGCTTCCCCATCACCATAGCTAGTTTTCTGAGGACATTGTACACTAATAGATCAACTTTTTTAAAAATCAACCATTCCATCTCTCCACCACGTCTTACGAATATAGGACTTCCACAGGGTAGCATATTAAGCCCAATACTATTTATTTTATATAATATGGATATAGAAAATTGTATTAATAGCCCAACAAAAATTATTCAATATGCTGATGATGTAGTAGTTTACACAGCCCACAAATCATTGGATATATGTAAAAATAATTTTGATCTCTCAATTAAAGCTGTTCTTAATCACTATGAAAATATTGGTTCAGATATATCAGAATCTAAAACTGAAATTTGTATTTTCTCTAGAAAACATCAAATTCCACAAGGGCATCTGGAAGTAGGTCAAATTCAGTTCCCTATTAAAAATTGTATAAAATATCTCGGTACTTATTTAGACAGAAAACTCCTATGGAAGGATCAAATTCATCATGTCATAAAAAAGTCTGAAAATGCAATGAACATTCTAAGAGCCTTTTGTAGAACTAACTGGGGCGCTGATCCAAATGTAGCACTTTTATTTTACCGTACTATGATTCGTCCCATTTTCGATTACAGTTGTCATTTATATGGAACTGCCGCAAACACACATTTAAATAAATTAGAAATACAAAAAAATAAATGCCTTCGGCTTTGTCTTGGATATTTGAATTCTACACCTGTTAATATAATGGAAGTTGAGGCGATAGAACCACCTCTGAAATTTCGACGGGAGTTTTTAAGTGATAAATTCATTACTAGAGCCATAGGGAAAAATACTAACTATCTACAGGATATTCATATTTTATCAATTTTAGATCTAACTCATAAATATTGGACAAAGAAAAAATGTTCTCTTCTGGTAAATAGTTACCTGAGGATATCTCAATACCGACATACTTTCTATACGTATGAAAATCAAGTTTCACCTATGTATTCCCATATATTAGAAGAGCTTTTTTCAAAACATATTAATACCTTTTTTATGGACAGTAATTTAGATCCAGTCGCTTTTCAATCATTTACACGGCATAAATGGCCAAACTATCAGTTTTACTTTACAGACGGATCTAAAGTACAAAACAAAGTAGGATGTGCATTAATTAATGTTCAAAGCGGATTTAAAAAATTATTGAAATTGCCAGCTGAATCATCGATATACACTGCTGAAATGACAGCGATTCTTCTTGCATTAAGGCATATACATAGTAACGAACCCTACAGCTGCATAATATTTACAGACAGTAAGAGTGCCGTCGACAGACTAACAAACGTACATAGGTCCAAACAACTAAATCATATAGAACTAGAAATTATGACTATTTAAAATAAAATTACAAATTTAGGGAAAAGCATTATTATATCATGGATAAAGGGACACGCGGGCATTAAGGGCAATGAAATAGCAGATAGCCTAGCCAAATCTGCCCTAGACATAGGCGAAGAAGCTTCCTTGAACTTACTCCCCTTTTCAGACATTGATATAATTAGTAAACAGCATCAAAAAGAAAAATGGCAAACATATTATCGAAACACGAGAACTGGAAATAATTACAAACAAATGCAGCCTGAAATACCCATAAAAAGATGGTTTCATACTCTATCAAATCGCCATTTCATAAGGGTTATAAACAGATTAAGATCTAATCATGCTCTTACCCCCCTTCATATGTACAAGTTGGGTCTCGCGGAGTCACCTAATTGCAAGTGTGGAAAAGAAGGCAACTTATTACATATTTTTCTTGAATGTTCCCACGAAAAAATTAAATATAAAAAAAAAAAATTAAAAAAAAAATAAAATTATCTTCTATCTCAAGATAAAGTTGTAAATAATACATGGATATTAAATGGTTTTGTGTTTTGTTCTTCTTCTCTTTTTCTTTTTATATAGACACGACTCTGACTTTATTCCAATGTACCTCCAGTAAGTCGTCATTCCATCGTTTTCGTGGTCGTCCTACTGATCGTTTTTCTCTTGGGGAACCGTCTCTTGCCGTCTTTACTACTCTATTTGTTGTTATTCGGCTTATATTATCGTTTCATTCTACTCTTTTATTTTTTACCCAGGTTGTGATGTTCTCCACCTTGCATCTACGTCGTATATCTGTACTTCTAGCTCTGTCTCATAGTGTCTTATCGTTAATTTTTCTAAGTGATTTCATTTCAGCTGTTTATAACATCCTTTTTGTCCTCGTTGTATCAGGTCTTGTTTCTGCCGCGTAGGTCAGTATTAGTATTGTTATTTTGTTATGTTTAAATATTAGAAATAATTATGATGAATTATTTTGTAGTTTAATTGAAGTGGTGTTAGAACTAGTACATAACAATACTGTTGCTCGTTTATAAAACATACTTCTCTGATTTTGCATATCCTTGTTTTGGGCATTTTCTTATTATTTCGTCATTAATAATATTATATAAAACAAGTTTCAATTTGTCCTTCTTCCTAGATTAAAAATCTGACCCTATAGATGCTCACAGACAGCTGGTAAATGGTATTCTTTAAAAAACCTTCAGTGATGAGCCGGTCGCCGGCGCTCGGTCCACAGCGACATTCGACGCCTAAATGTTTCAGTAGAAACCTAAGACTGGTGAAAACACTGAATCTTTCTTTTGGAATATCAGTTATCCCGGCTCTAGTGTCTTTTTTATTTTCGATAAAATTATCTTCTATCTCAAGATAAATTTGTAAATAATACATGGAAATTAAATGGTTTTGTGATTTGTTTTTCTTCTCTTCTTCTTTTTATATAGACACGCCTCTGACTTTATTTCAATGTACCTCCAGTAAGTCGTCATTCCATCGTTTTCGTGGTCATCCTGTTGATCGTTTTTCTCTTGGGGAACCGTCTCTTGCCGTCTTTACTACTCTATTTGTTGTTATTCGGCTTATATTATCGTTTCATTCTACTCCTTTATTTTTACCCAGGTTGTGATGTTCTCCACCTTGCATCTACGTCGTATATCTGTACTTCTAGCTCTGTCTCATAGTGTCTTATCGTTAATTTTTCTTAGTGATTTCATTTCAGCTGTTTATAACATCCTTCTTGTCCTCGTTGTGTCAGGTCTTGTTTCTGCCGCGTAGGTCAGTATTAGTATTGTTATTTTGTTATGTTTAAATATTAGAAATAATTATGATGAATTATTTTGTAGTTTAATTGAAGTGGTGTTAGAACTAGTACATAACAATACTGTTGCTCGTTTATAAAACATACTTCTCTGATTTTGCATATCCTTGTTTTGGGCATTTTCTTATTATTTCGTCATTAATAATATTATATAAAACAAGTTTCAATTTGTCCTTCTTCCTAGATTAAAAATCTGACCCTATAGATGCTCACAGACAGCTGGTAAATGGTATTCTTTAAAAAACCTTCAGTGATGAGCCGGTCGTCGGCGCTCGGTCCACAGCGACATTCGACGCCTAAATGTTTCAGTAGAAACCTAAGACTGGTGAAAACACTGAATCTTTCTTTTGGAATATCAGTTATCTCGGCTCTTTGTGTAGTGTCTTTTTTATTTTCGATAAAATTATCTTCTATCTCAAGATAAAGTTGTAAATAATACATGGATATTAAATGGTTTTGTGTTTTGTTCTTCTTCTCTTTTTCTTTTTATATAGACACGACTCTGACTTTATTCCAATGTACCTCCAGTAAGTCGTCATTCCATCGTTTTCGTGGTCATCCTATTGATCGTTTTTCTCTTGGGGAACCGTCTCTTGCCGTCTTTACTACTCTATTTGTTGTTATTCGGCTTATATTATCGTTTCATTCTACTCTTTTATTTTTTACCCAGGTTGTGATGTTCTCCACCTTGCATCTACGTCGTATATCTGTACTTCTAGCTCTGTCTCATAGTGTCTTATCGTTAATTTTTCTAAGTGATTTCATTTCAGCTGTTTATAACATCCTTTTTGTCCTCGTTGTATCAGGTCTTGTTTCTGCCGCGTGGGTCAGTATTAGTATTGTTATTTTGTTATGTTTAAATATTAGAAATAATTTTGATGAATTGTTTTGTAGTTTAATTGAAGTGATGTTAGAACTAGTACATAACAATACTGTTGCTCGTTTATAAAACATACTTCTCTGATTTTGCGTATCCTTGTTTTGGGCATTTTCTTATTATTTCGTCATTAATAATATTATATAAAACAAGTTTCAATTTGTCCTTCTTCCTAGATTAAAAATCTGACCCTATAGATGCTCACAGACAGCTGGTAAATGGTATTCTTTAAAAAACCTTCAGTGATGAGCCGGTCGCCGGCACTCGGTCCACAGCGACATTCGACGCCTAAATGTTTCAGTAGAAACCTAAGACTGGTGAAAACACTGAATCTTTCTTTTGGAATATCAGTTATCTCGGCTCTTTGTGTAGTGTCTTTTTTATTTTCGATAAAATTATCTTCTATCTCAAGATAAAGTTGTAAATAATACATGGATATTAAATGGTTTTGTGTTTTGTTCTTCTTCTCTTTTTCTTTTTATATAGACACGACTCTGACTTTATTCCAATGCACCTCCAGTAAGTCGTCATTCCATCGTTTTCGTGGTCATCCTACTGATCGTTTTTCTCTTGGGGAACCGTCTCTTGCCGTCTTTACTACTCTATTTGTTGTTATTCGGCTTATATTATCGTTTCATTCTACTCTTTTATTTTTTACCCAGGTTGTGATGTTCTCCACCTTGCATCTACGTCGTATATCTGTACTTCTAGCTCTGTCTCATAGTGTCTTATCGTTAATTTTTTTAAGTGATTTCATTTCAGCTGTTTATAATATCCTTTTTGTCCTCGTTGTGTCAGGTCTTGTTTCTGCCGCGTAGGTCAGTATTAGTATTGTTATTTTGTTATGTTTAAATATTAGAAATAATTATGATGAATTATTTTGTAGTTTAATTGAAGTGATGTTAGAACTAGTACATAACAATACTGTTGCTCGTTTATAAAACATACTTCTCTGATTTTGCATATCCTTGTTTTGGGCATTTTCTTATTATTTCGTCATTAATAATATTATATAAAACAAGATTCAATTTGTCCTTCTTCCTAGATTAAAAATTTGACCCTATAGATGCTCACAGACAGCTGGTAAATGGTATTCTTTAAAAAACCTTCAGTGATGAGCCGGTCGCCGGCGCTCGGTCCACAGCGACATTCGACGCCTAAATGTTTCAGTAGAAACCTAAGACTGGTAAACACTGAATCTTTCTTTTGGAATATCGGTTATCTCTGCTCTTTGTGTAGTGTCTTTTTCTTTTTCGATAAAATTATCTTGTATCTCAAGATAAAGTTGTAAATAATACATGGAAATTAAAAGGTTCTGTGTTTTGTTCTTCTTCTCTTCTTCTTTTTATATAGACGCAACTCTCTCTTTAGTTCAACGTGCCTCCAATAAGTCGTCATTCCATCGTTTTCGTGGTATTTCCCACTGATCGTCTTTCTCTTGGAGAACCGTCTCTTGCCGTCTTTACTACTCTATTTGTTGTCATTCGGCTTATATTATCGTTTCATTCTACTCTTCTATTTTTTACCCAGGTTATGATGTTCTCCACCTTGCATCTACTCGTATATCTGTACTTCTAGTTCTGTCTCATAGTGTCTTATCATTATTTTTTCTAAGTGTTTTCATCTCGGCTGTTTATAATATCCTTTTTGTCCTCTTTGTGTCAGGTCTTGTTTCTGCCGCGTAGGTCATTATTGGTCTGATGACGATTTTGTAAATTCTGCCTTTCTTTTCTTTCCCGATCTATTTATTTCTCCATATTGTTTCATTTAGGTAGCCTGCGGCCCTGTTTGCTCTATTTACTTGATCTTACACTTCGGCTTCTTGCTTTCCGTAGCTAGATAATGTGATGCCTATATATTTAAACTTCATCACTTGTTGTATTATTATTTGACCTACCTGCTCCAATTTACATCTTACTAAAAGGTATATCTCTTGCATACAGTAAGTGGATAACATCCTTTAATTTGAACCGGTCAAATACCTTTTTAAGGTCCATGAATCATAGATATGCTGGTTTGTTGTATTCTAATGATTTCTGTTGCACTTACGTCATTATAAATATAGCGTCGTTGCATGATCTTCCTGACCTAAAAGCTTGTTATTCTTCTGCTAATGTTATAATTTCATTCAATTTATTTGTTATCACTTTGGTTGTTAATTTTAGTGTTGTGTTTAATAAATTAACTCCTCTGTTATTTTCCAGGTCCGATTTGTGTCCCATTTTGAAGAGACTTGTTAGGATGCTTGATCTTCATTCTTGGGAAATTTTGTTTTGTTCTATTATTTTTTGGATTAGTTTTAATAGTTGTTTGGTCAGATCTGCTCCTCCGTACTTTAGGAATTCGTTCGGTATTCTATCGTCTCCTGCTAATTTTCTATTTTTGTGTTTTGTTATGTTTGAATATTAGAAATTATTATGATGAATTATTTTGCAGTTTAATTGAAGTGGTGTTAGAACTAGTACATAACAATATTGTTGCTTGTTTATAAAACATACTTCTCTGATTTTGCATAACCTTGTTTTAGGCATTTTCTTATTATTTCGTCATTAATAATATTATATAAAACAAGTTTCAATTTGTCCTTCTTCCTAGATTAAAAATCTGACCCTATAGATGCTCACAGACAGCTGGTAAATGGTATTCTTTAAAAAACCTTCAGTGATGAGCCGGTCGCCGGTGCTCGGTCCACAGCGACATTCGACGCCTAAATGTTTCAGTAGAAACCTAAGAGTGGTAAACACTGAATCTTTCTTTTGGAATATCAGTTATCCCGGCTCTTTGTGTAGTGTCTTTTTTATTTTCGATAAAATTATCTTCTATCTCAAGATAAATTTGTAAATAATACATGGAAATTAAATGGTTTTGTGTTTTGTTCTTCTTCTCTTCTTCTTTTTATATAGATACGACTCTGTCTTTATTTCAATGTGCCTCCAGTAAGTCGTCATTCCATCGTTTTCGTGGTCTTCCTACTGATCGTCTTTCTCTTGGGGAACCGTCTCTTGCCGTCTTTACTACTCTATTTGTTGTCATTCGGCTTATATTGTCGTTTCATTCCACTCTTCTATTTTTTACCCAGGTTGTGATGTTCTCCACCTTGCATCTACGTCATATATCTGTACTTCTAGCTCTGTCTCATAGTGTCTTATCGTTAATTTTTCTAAGTGTTTTCATTTCAGCTGTTTATAACATCCTTTTTGTCCTCTTTGTGTCAGGTCTTGTTTCTGCCGCCTAGGTCAGTATTGGTATTGTTATTTTGTTATGTTTAAATATTAGAAATAATTATGATGAATTATTTTGTAGTTTAATTAAAGTGATGTTAGAACTAGTACATAACAATACTGTTGCTTGTTTATAAAACGTACTTCTCTGATTTTGCATAACCCTGTTTTAGGCGTTTTCTTATTATTTCGTCATTAATAATATTATATAAAACAAGTTTCAATTTGTCCTTCTTCCTAGATTAAAAATCTGACCCTATAGATGCTCACAGACAGCTGGTAAATGGTATTCTTTAAAAAACCTTCAGTGATGAGCCGGTCGCCGGTGATCGGTCCACAGCGACATTCGACGCCTAAATGTTTCAGTAGAAACCTAAGGCTGGTAAACACTGAATCTTTCTTTTGGGATATAAGTTATCTCGGCTCTTTGTGTAGTGTCTTTTTCATTTTCGATAAAATTATCTTCTATCTCAAGATAAAGTTGAAAATAATACATGGAAATTAAAAGGTTTTGTGTTTTGTTCTTTTTCTCTTCTTATTCTTTTTATATGAATACGACCTTGTCTCTATTTCAATGTGCCTTCAGTAAATCGTCATTCCATCGTTTTTGTGGCCTTCCTACTGATCGTCTTCCTCTTGGGGAACCGTCTTTTGCGTCTTTACTACTCTATTTGTTGTCATTCGGCTTATATTATCGTTTCATTTTACTCTTCTATTTTTTACCCAGGTTGTGATGTTTTCCACCTTGCATCTACTCGTATATCTGTACTTCTAGTTCTGTCTCATAGTGTCTTATCATTATTTTTTCTAAGTGTTTTCATCTCGGCTGTTTATAACATCCTTTTTGTCCTCTTTGTGTCAGGTCTTGTTTCTGCCGCGTAGGTCATTATTGGTCTGATGACTATTTTGTTTTTCTGTGGCAAAAAGATTTTTTGTCTAATGCCATCTCTCTCTCTCACACACACACACACATGACTATTTTGTAAATTCTGCCTTTCGTTTCTTTCCCGATATTTTTATTTCTCCATATTGTTTTATTTAGGTAGCCTTCGGCCCTGTTTGCTCTATTTACTTGATCTACCACTTCGGTTTCGAGCTTTCCGTAGCTAGATAATGTGATGCCTAGATATTTAAACTTCATCATTTGTTGTATTATTATTTGACCTACCCGTTCCAATTTACATCTTAGTAAAAGGTAGATCTCTTGCATACAGTATGTGGATAACATCTTTTAATTTGACCAGGTCAAATGCCTTTTTAAGGTCCAGGAATCATATATATGCTGGTTTGTTGTATTCTAATGATTTCTGTTGCACTTACGTCATTATAAATATGAAATTATTATGATGAATTATTTTGCGGTTTTATTGAAGTGGTGTTAGAACTAGTGCATAAAAATATTATTGCTTGTTTCTAAAACATACTTCTGTGATTTTGCACAACCTTATTTTAGACATTTTCTTATTATTTCGTCATTAATAATATTATATAAAACAAGTTTCAATTTGTCCTTCTTCCTAGATTAAAAATCTGACCCTATAGATGCTCACAGACAGCTGGTAAATGGTATTCTTTAAAAAACCTTCAGTGATGAGCCGGTCGCCGGCGCTCGGTCCACAGCGACATTCGACGCCTAAATGTTTCAGTAGAAACCTAAGACTGGTAAACACTGAATCTTTCTTTTGGAATATCAGTTATCTCGGCTCTTTGTGTAGTGTCTTTTTTATTTTCGATAAAATTATCTTCTATCTCAAGATAAAGTTGTAAATATTACATGGAAATTATATGGTTTTGTGTTTTGTTCTTCCTCTCTTCTTCTTTTTATATAGACACGACTCTGACTTTATTTCAATGTGCCTCCAATAAGTCGTCATTCCATCGTTTTCGTGGTCTTCCTACTGATCGTTTTTCTCTTGGGGAACCGTCTCTTGCCGTCTTTACTACACTCTATTTGTTGTCATTCGGCTTATATTATCGTTTTATTCTACTCTTCTGTTTTTTACCCAGGTTGTGATGTTTTCCACCTTGCATCTACGTCGTATATCTGTACTTCTAGCTCAGTTATCCTGACTTTTGTAGTCTTAGATGCAATTTTCTTGCTATTATGTCATCAATAATACATATTAAATAAAACAAGGTGCAATTTGTCTTGCCTACTAAATTTAAAATTTGCCCCCATGAATACTCACACACAGCTGGTAAATTGTATTTTCTAAAAACCTTAAGTAATAACCCAGTCTCCGGCGCTCGTTCCACGGCGATATCCGACGCCTAAATATTTCGGCAATTTTAGCAATTTCAGAAAGGTATGGAGTCTTCTAAGTACGTGAATTTCTTTTTTTTTGTAATTTCTTAGTTTTAATTTTATCTTAGCTTTGATATATCTTTTGTGGTGTCATGCGTGTGTTTTAAACGCGTAGTTAAGTTGGATCTAATATATGGAAGTTAATTTATCAGGGAGTTAGCAATTTCAAAACTTTTGTACTTGATTTTTTATAGAGGCCTTTAATTTTACTTAGTGTTATGTCGTATTTATTTATTTATCGTATGGCAATTACAACACATTTAGAACAAATACACAAACACTAGTAATATAGGTATTTGACAAACTTTAAATAGTTACAAACAAACATCAAGTGTATTTATATAATCAATTGACTCTGAAGTTGCAAACAGGAAGTCTTCTTCATTGTAAGATCTTGAGGGACACTCTTGAATAATGTGGTCGAAGGTTTGGTTCTCCCCACAGTCACATTGAGGAGACGGGTTCTTTCCCCATTTATGTAGCATGTATGCACATCTGCCATGTCTGGTTCGGATCCTATTTAGAGTGGACCATGTTTTGCGTGGAAGATCAAAACCTGGTGGCTTGTGGGTAATGCAGGGCATGTTATTTTGCCATTCGTTTCATTCTTGGGACCATGCATTCGTGATGTTGAACTCCTCATGTATCATTCTTGCCGTTTTCATTGGTGGTTTTCTAGAACGGAGACGGGTATTTCGTGCATCCTCGGTATCTTGGTGGATCGGCAGGTTTATATTGTTCATGATCTTTTTGTATTCACGTGTAAGTGCGTCGACTCGTCGTAAATGTGGAGGTGGGATGTGACTTAATACTGGAAGCCATTGGGTGGGAGTTGATTTAATTGTACCAGCTATCATCCTCATAATGCTGTGCAGCTGATTGTCGACCTTTTTTACGTGTGGACTGTGTAGCCAGACTGGAGCACAATATTCAGCGGTCGAGAAAACAAGGGCTAAGGCAGTAGAGCGGAGAGTGGAAACCGATGCTCTCCAGGTGGTACCGCAGAGCTTCTGTATAATGTTATTTCTTGTACTCAATTTTTGGGCAGTTTTTGTTAAATGCTCTTTAAATGATAGCGTTCTGTCTAGTGTTACGCCCAGGTACTTCGGTGTTTTGTTGTGGGTAAGTGTGGTATTTTCAAACCGTATGTTGAGTTCCTTTCCAGCAAGTTTATTGTTCAGGTGAAAGCAACTAACTTCTGTTTTGGATGCATTTGGTTGAAGTCGCCACTTGCAAAAATATTTGCCCAATGTATATAAGTCTGCCGTCAGAAATTCTTCAGACGTTTCTAGTATTCTGCATCGTGTAGCGAGGGCCCAGTCATCGGCGTATCCGAACTTTCTTGACTGTGTTTCCGGCATATCTGCTAGGTATAAGCTAAATAGTAGTGGAGAGAGCACTGACCCCTGTGGTAGGCCATTCTTAAGTTTCTTTGGTAGGCTGATATCTGTGCCCATCACTACTTGAAACATTCGGTCGTTAAGCATGCTATCTATTAGGCGTGCTATTGGTTTACAGGGGATTGCACGGAGAATTTTGTATATAAGGCCCTCTCTCTATACTGTATCGTAAGCTGCCGAGAGATCAATATATGCCGCTGAATACTTCAGCGGCATATATTGATATGCCGCTGAATATATTCAATATATATATATAATATATATATATATATATATATATATATATATATATATATATATATATATATATATATATATATATATATATATATTGTTATGATATGTAAAATCGAGAAAAATATTGGTTTGTTTAAAAATATTTCAAAGTTCAAAAACATTAAAATAATTCAGATAAGTAGGATAATATCCAACAAACATTTCGGAGAAGGAAAGTTATTAAATCCTTGGATTTCCTGTACTAAACAAAGTGTAAGCTTTGCATTTATTTCTTTGTTATATTTGAGTGACCCGCATAAGTTTAAGTGAAAGCCACAGACAATTGAACGGGGTTTTTCAAAATACATTAGTGCAGTGATTAAAGACAATAGAAGGGATTATAGAAAGTGGTTTTTGTTAATTTTTAAGAATTATAGAAAAATATTATTTGTAAATAAGTTTTTAGGAAATTTATAAGTATAGGTAAAAATTTGTTTGTTATCGAAATGAAAAAATGGGGGAATTGTGACGAGTTGTGATTGGCGGAGATTGAAAAAGGTGGGATAAGTATGTAGAAAAAAGTTTAGCGAGATTGAGGAGAGAAAAAGATATAGTCAGTTGGTTTTCCAAATCTGTAAGAGGAACAGTGATTGTTCTCTGGCGGTTCCTGAAATGTAGCAAGCAGTAGTGTGGAATGTTAGTGAGTTTTTGTGGAGTTAGTGTATCTGACAGAAGCTGAAGCAGCAAAATATTGTAAGTCATATTTCTCTACTTATATTCCAAGAGTCACTGTTCAGGCCAACGAGAGATTCAGTTTATCGTAAAAAGAAGATATTCCAAGAGTCATTTTTCACTCGGGCCAACGAGAGATTCAGTTTATCGAGAGGAGAAAGACTATCATAATTTGAATGATTTGTGCTTTTGAAGGAGATCATTAAGGACGATATACTTGCAACAATCTGTGTAAGATTGCTGATTACATAGGGAGCGGTTGAGAGGAGATAATATAGTCTACAAGGAACAAGGATTTGGACCACTCATCATCAGAGAGAGATATTTTGTTTTCTGCAGTTTTTTCTTTTATTGATAACACAATTTTTACACTTAATTTAGAAAGGATATAAATATTTTGATTAGGAGAGTTAGAATAGTTCGGAATTTTGAGATTTCAATTAATATTGTTTGTACCATAAATTTTGATTGTTCACGTACGGAGAACAAAATTTTGAGAATCCTTATATGAGATTTGTTTATTGAAAACTTTTGAGTGTGAATTATTTCATTATTTTTATTTCAATATATAGTGTTAGATCATATGTGTTTTTTATTATTCTGGTATTCTCTGGACCTTCCCTTTCACATGTAATAGCATAGATATTGAAGCACGAATTTAACCCTGAGATAAAAGAATTAAAAATTGTGATAGAGTCATAATCATATCATTTAAATAATTTTAATTAATCAAAAAAATTAATTAGCTAATTATTGCTTGGCGCACCAAGACTTTAAATATCACAATAATATATATATATATATATATATAAAATTTTAAATTTGCACTTTAACACCCTGTATCTTTCTTAATATCAACATTTTATTTAAGCAATTTGGCTTAAATCGTAATATTTTAAAGTGTAGAATCCATTGTTTCTTTTTGTACAATTACTGAAGGACCACCCTGCATATACACACATCTATATATTTATATATTTATGTATGAGGAGCAACGACTGTCAAACTTAATAAGCAGTGATAAAACAATGTAACCTTTGTTTGGTGTTTGGAGTTGGAAACCTTTCACAATGTAACCCTTGAAGGTCTTAGTCAGATAAGAGGAGAAAAGAAACAAAGCAAGATGTAACTATTCCATATATTAGCGGAAACGTGTCGTTTAGTACTTTCAAAACAGCATCAGTCCAAATCTGCAAGAGTAATACTCTTTTAGAATCATTAGTGAAGTTCTTTAAATTAAAGAAGGCCAATAAGTGACCTCTTATGTTGACAGAAAGGAAAATAATAATGAAAATATGACTTACATGAACAGTAGTACAACATCGATGGTAATTACAGCTACCAGTGTTACAAAGAAATTGTCAAACTCAAAAAATTCACATCATGTAATCCTAGTTAATTAATCCTAGTTAATAATTATAAATCTAAAAATTTAAAGAAGTATATTTGAATTATAAAATTAGGCTTAGTTGATAAATGTCTTAGTTTAAATCTTACATTTTTAGAAAAATCGAAATAAATCAAAGCACCCTGTATTTAGGTATGGAAAAGAGTATATCTTTTGTTTTTCGTACATTGCAAAAACGTCATCAAATATAGGATATTCCATAAGAAAAAATATAACTTTAATATACCAATTTTTTTGGAGCACCCTGTACAATTCACATTATTTTTAAATCGTGGTGTTAATGACTCTGTATAATTCTGTGAATAAAAAATCTTTGGATATGAAGTCGTTTTCCGTACAGAGAGCGAGGCCTATAGGATGGGCCGCCCTGTATATATATATATTACTGAAGATTTTTGCAAGAAGATCTGTGTTCATATTATAAGAGGTTTACAATTTCACTTTAAGTGTTATCTGGACCAGCTGCTCTTTCAGTTTTCATGTTTTTCAATGTATATTTATTTTCTGATGTTAGAATAGGAAAACTATTATAAATGTCTCAGAATAGATTTAGTATATGTGTTCCATTCGTCCTTTATTTTTTGTATGTTGTCAGTACCCTATCATCCCTGGTTGTTAGCAGGTCACACTATCTTTTATTTCTATTTCCAGTTAATTCATTTGTTTTCTTGTCATGAAGTCTGTCATTGGGTTTTTTCTATAAGTCTTCTATCTCTTCACACGTTTCTAAGCCGTTTAATTTCTAATATTTCATCCTCTATTTATAGTTGTTTGCCTGTTGGTTTATGTTTTTTAGATTGTCTTATTATTATCAAATTATTGTTTTTAATTCAGAACACAACTTATGAGAATCATCTCTGTCCTTCCAATGTCCATATTTTTATTCTTAAGTAATAAATTTTTATTTTTATTAAATTTTCAGTAAAATTATCAATACAATGTAAATACTTATATAAAGGGTGTTTTTTAGAGGTATAGAAGTTTGAAATGGAATAAAACAAAGATGGTTTTTATAAATTGACATGAAATTGACTTTACTCGAAAGAGAATCTCTTGGCATTTTAATTTAATTATGATTTCTGGCATATGACCGTCATGGCTGGCTCTGACGTATTCTAATATATTCTAGAGGTCCAATTTTCGATCACTTTTTCCAATATTTGTATATCGGTAATAACGCGGCGAATGTTGCCCTCTAAGTGGTCAATCGTTTCATGCTTATCGGCATAGACTAGCACCTTCACATATCTCCCATAAAATAGTATAGCATTGTTAAATCGTACGATCTTAAAGACCAATTCACGGCCCGAAACGGGAAACTATGCGGTTACCAAACGTTTCCTTTAATAAATCATTTGTGCTACGAGCTGTGTGACATGTTGCGCTGTCCTATTGAAACGACAGCTCCTGAACATCATAATTGTTCAATTGGGGAATGAAAACGGTAGTAATCATGGCTTTATAGCGGTCAGCATTAACTGTAACGTTCTGGCCAGCATTGTTTTTGAAGAAGTACTGTCCAATAATTTCGGCAGACCATAAAACACACCAAACAGTCAGTTTTTCTGAATGTAATAGTTCCGCAACATCCATTTGAGGATTATTTTAACTCCAAATAGGGCAGTTTTGTTAGTTCACGTAGCTATTCAACCAAAAGAATATACGAATCTACGCCTTGCTAGTTGATGATGTACCTTCAATTCTTGCGTGATTGAATAAGTTGAATCTTCTAAATCCAGATCAAAGCAAAGCAAGATCTGGAAACTGCTGTGCACGATGGAAGATAGACTGATTCGGGTCTTCCTGTATGCTACTCTCTACAACAGCAACAACTTTTTCTGTACACACTGTACGACATGTCTGTGGATGCATATCATCATTTAGAGTCAACGTGGTGCAAAAACGTTCCATGGTTAATAGAATTTCTTGGTCTGATGGACTATTATGTTGACAAAAAAAAGGAAGTAGTGCGCGATGTGTATATCGAACAGAACCACAATTTTCAAAATAAATTTGTAAAATTTAAAAACGTTGTTCGGGCGTCCAGTCATGTAAAGTAAATATTTCATGTGGACTGAGATTGAGGATGGACATGGGCCCTCAGAAGTAGAGTCTTGCTTGTGTGACCATCTTATGTTTCCTCCCCCAAACATTTAAAAGTGTTCAGTGGCTATTCAGTGACACTTGCGGTGGTCAGAACAAAAATCAATTTGTTGCTGCCATGTTTCTGTATGCTGTTTAGGCTTTACCTATTGAAGTAATCGATCAAAAATTTCTTATCTCTGGTCACAGTCAAATGGAATGTAACTCAATGCATGCTAGAATAGAAGAAACCGCGGCCAAAAATATCCCTGTATACTTGCCGGTTAAATGGGTATCTATTGCAAAGAACGCAAAACAAAATTCTCCAAAATAAGTTTATACAACACCTGACCTTACCTTTATTGATTGGAAATCCCTTGCAAAACTTATAATGGTTAATCGAAACAAAGCTGAAGATGGAACTGTAATTAATTGGTGTGACATGTAAGTGGATTCGTTATGAAAAAAGTTTGTGATGCACGTTAAAACCTATTTAGATGAAGAAGTATTTCACAAAATATTTAATATTCCCCGTAGAGGTCGAAGAGTTACGTCAACCCTGGAAAATTGTTTAGAGCCTTTGAAGAAAATAGAGAAATATCGGCTACAAAAATTTAAAAAAGAAATCAGTAGTGCCGCAAATTTTCCCGACTAGTGTACAGCCTTTTATAGAGACTTAATTGGAGATCCAAATATTGAGGACGAGACGGTATTACCCGATATAAATGACCAGGAAGAGGAAGTTTTTTTTTTGAATATTTATTTTACAAAAAGTTTACGCCGTTGTTTATTTATTACTTATTTTTATAAATTTTACTGTAGTTGTAATATTGTAGATAACCGGTATTCATTTTTCAAGTTAAAATAAAGTCAAGTTCCAAATGCAGTACGTGCATTTTATTACGAAAAACCCTCCCCAGACGAATAATTTAACCCTACATTAGGCGCGTGGTATTTTGTAGCGGCCTTGGGCGCGTGGTCTACATATGTAGACCATTTTCTTTTATTATTAATTGACATCTGATGTGATAAACTTTTAAAAGGATATTAAAAATAGATTTTTTTATACATATATTTTAACATAAAATTCATTTTCATTAATCTTATATTATATCTGTGTGTAGTTATTTAAAGAAAACGGAAAGCATGTTTTTCTACCTTTATTATTCTGGGATAAGTTTTGAACAACAACATAAAATTCTTAGTGCGCTAAAATTAAACCAAATGTAATTTTCTGATACTAATACATACTAAGCTTACCTAATATTACAAAATTGACAAAAAAAATCATTTGAAAGTCATGAAAGTGAGCACAAAATAAGTATATATTTAGTCGGTCAAACAGCTAGTGCACATATCTGCCATGTGTTGTTTGCAGGCGTAATGGTTGCATTTTACACAAGCTTTTCTTGCAGATTTGTTGCAGGCTCGAGGACAAATATGACAACGTCCTACGTAATTTTCTGGTTTTGCCGGTGGAGCAGGCGGGGCTTCAATTCCAAGAAGAGCACGCGCACGTCTTCTTAGTTCTACTGGCACGTAGGTGTTAGTTGACCTCGCCTCTATCTGAGGCTTGATCAATTCCCAAGCAAATTGCTCAATAAACTCACTTCTCTTGACTTTGGTTTCAAAGGGATGATTTCCTTTATATACGCAAAGAGCGTTTATACCCGATATATTCAAAAGGTCGAAAAATATTACCATTGGCCAACGACACGTGTTTCTTGCAACATTGTAGTTTACACATAACTGATCGACACAATCTACACCAATTTTAGTTTTGTTATATCGGGTGACGATATCAGGTTTTTTGGAATCCCCTGTTTTTGGATCAATGGCATTATCGTGGTGCATTGAAGATACCAAAACAACAGACTTGTTTCTTTTGGGACAATAAGACACCAACGTCATATCCTCCTGAAAACGAAAGATAGAGGTTTTCTCTTCTCTTTTTTTATTAGGCAAGAACTCAGCGGGGATCTCACGCTTATTTTTGCGCATTGTACCGAGATAAGTTAATTTTTTTTGATGTAGCAATTTTCTGGTCAATGGAATACTGGTGAACCAATTATCGCCTGTAATATTACGATGAGTTCCCTCTATTGGCTGCACCAATCGTAGTACAATATCTTCAGCAGTATTGCTAACCTTATCCGAGCCATCAGGTTGAGTTCCGACATATGTTTCGAGATTGAAAGTGTAAAAGGTTTTTGCATCAACCAGCGCAAACATCTTTATCCCATACTTCGCTGGTTTATTGGGTATATATTGCTTGAATGAGCAGCGTCCTCTAAAAGCCAATAATTGCTCGTCAACAGTCAGACACGCACTAGGGATGAAATTATTTTGAAAATTAGCCAAGAAAATTTCGAAAACATTTCTAATGGGTGCTAATTTGTCTAATTCCCTTCTTTCTGTTCGTGTATTGATATCATCAAATCTTAAACAACGAAATAGAAATCTAAACCGTTTTTCGCTCATAACGAGGTAACATGATTCGACTCCATTGCCTTTGGAATTATCCCATACTTTGCGTGCGTTTTTTCTTGAACTTCTCAGTGTTCCTATTAAAAACAAAATTCCTATCAAAGCTCTTATCTCCGTTTCATCAGTTAATCTAGCATCCCGTTCCCTACAAAATCGCTCTTTTATGTTCTGAATATATATATATTCGTTGAACAAACTATTATTCGAATGATTGCGTCAGACAAAAAAAGTTTAAGACAGTCAATTGCAAGCATTGCATTGAGGGCATCACGTTTTGCTCCGGGTAAGTATGTTAGAAGATTATGAGAACGCGTTCGCACTTGTACATTACCACTATCGTCGCTTTGTGATTCATCTTCATCTGATGTGAATTCTAGTTCTGAGTCAGTCTCATGATCACTTCTTTCCACTATATTTTCATTTTCTTCTTCTTCATCTTCCTCATTTTCATCTACTGGGCTCTCGTCTCCACTTGATTCTTCTTCAAACCATCTTAACCATACAGCTGGGTCTGTACTACTCTGTGTACGCCTTTTCCTAGAGTCAGACATGTTTCTCTGAAACAAGAAGAAAAATACTATAAAATTATGTATCAAAATAATGCATACATTTGTGCAAAAACACAAAATTGAATATTTGACAAATATGAATACATTTCTGAGAAGTACAATTTAAGAAAAAACAACACTTACCTAAATTATGACAAGTTTATTATATAAAAACACTACGTAGGTACTCGAAAAATAATTTCACACTGTTAGGCGCGTGGTCTACAATCGTAGACCAATCGTATTTACACGTGTTTAAAAATTAGCACTTCACTAGCTCGCTGCAACGGACATACTGAACTTATAGATTACGGTGTTATTAATAGCTACTGAACGGCACAGCCTAATATGTAGTATATCCCAACTCAAGACAATCGTCGTTCAAACAGATGTGGTCTACAGTCGTACAGTCGTAGACCACGCGCCGTTAAAGAAACTATTTATTATTCTTATATCTAAAGTGTTTGTCAGTGTTACTACCTAATATTTTATAAAAAACAATAATTCGATTTGAAAGACCTGATTTGATCGACAGGGTTAAACTTAAAATTTCGTTTAATCGAAAACGACGATTTTGTAGTTAGCCACTTTTGGAACCAGGCCATCGATACCTATGTAGTAATGTCAATAACTACACGCAGCACAATTACAAATAAAAAAAAATGCCGCTTTGTTTTATATTAAAATACTGTCAATGACATAATTTGTCAAAGTATAATTTATTCACAATTTTAACAACAATTATATAAAACAGAATGGATCAAACTGACGAAGATATTTGCCCACGCCATACGTGTATGTTTATGACATTACTTCCATTCTTTTTGGATTTGCCCATAGAACAGACTGAAGTTTCTGTAAGTATAAGTCTCTTGTACTATATTAGTATATGGACATAATATTGGTGCCTCTTTTGCAGATACCCCCATCTCGCTTACTAATTGAACTGCAAATGCCCTTACAAGATCGAATAGATCAACTTTGTAAGCCTACGAGAAAACGTAGAGTCCGTACTGATGTCAATACATTTGCCAGAACGCCAGATATAATGGTGTTCCAAAATTTCGATCAATTTAAACAATATAAAACTACTATTACCTTTTTAAATATAAAATCGGTATGTAAAATTGCAAACAGCGAATCAACAAAAGCAATTTTTTGGATTTCTTATTTAATTTACAATTTATTATGATACTTTTTTAGACTTCGAGAAATTTGAAGATTTCTGGTATAAATTCTCCCTATTTTGATGTCGTTCAACCAGGTTTAGAATATGATTATATAAAAGTGGCCCCTGGTGTGAATTTTGTCATCACTATTATATTTAAACCAACGGATATAAGAGATTATTTTACAGAGCTGGTTTGTACTACAAACGAAGAAACTTTCATTTTTCCTGTTTATGGTTTGTAAAAAATTTGGATCAATACTATATTTTTTCTTATACTTAAAATCTACTTAAATTAAATTAGCGATTCTCAACCTTTACTTGTCGGAGAATTCCTGACAGCTTCTAGAACAGGGTTTCCTAAATGTTTTTTCTCGAGCCTCCACGGATCCTTAATAATATAGTAATTTCCTTTTATAACACAAAAAGCTCATTATTCGAATTATTTATTTTACTTTTTTAACTTACCTTAAACTAAAAACTTTTAGTTAATTAAAATAATTTACTTATATTCGATAGGAGACTACTGAGATACTCGAGTTTGCATACATACGATGTACAGCTGGTTCCTAAAAAACTAATACGACTCTTAGTAAGATTTGATCATTTTGAGCAGTGTATTTGATTGGTCTGACATTATATTATATTTATTATGACAGACAAATAATAAAATTAACAAACAAAAACAAACAATTAATTAAATATAGTAATTCATAAGTTGTAATAATTATTAAGGTCTAAATTTTGATATTATTTTGAATTCCTTCATTTTATAAAGAGTATATTCTTCTTACCGAGCCTGACCGTTCCGAACGTTTGCGATCATTCTGGCTATAATGACTTTGTTGGTTGCTATACGAAATAGCTGTGTTAAGGTCCTTCAATACCATGCTCTCAAGGTTAGCAAGCCAGGATATTCTTCTTCGTCCTGGGGCCCTTTTTCCTTCAATTTTACCTTGCAAAATGCATTGAAGTAGCTAGAAAAGCTAGAAAAGAGTATAGAAATAATAGCTTTTACATACATGTTCGGAAAGATTTCCGCGGTTAGAACAATTAAACCTAGAGCTAAGATTAATACTATTATAAAAATTAATATTAAACTCACCGGTCTTTAGGGTTGAACCGCGTCGATATCCACTGAGCCGAGCTTTCGATATCCTCTCTGATGTCTTCTTCAGAGCTTCCGAGGTCTCAGTCTCCCGAGCCCCCAAGACACTACTACACTCACTAGTCACTGAACTACTAGTACTACTAGTAAGGAAGGAGGCTCGGAAGCCGTGAAGAAGACATCATAGAGGATGTCGAAAGCTCGGCCCAATTGATATCGACGCGGTTCAACCCGGGAGACTGGTGAGTTTAATATTAAATTTTATAATAGTATTAATCTTAGCTCTAGGTTTAATATATATATATATATATATATATATATATATATATATATATATATATATATATATATATACAAAACTCAAATATTTATGTGTGCAGCGGAAGATAGGACAAAGAAGTACTCTTTTTAGTAAACCAAGCTTTCGCAAATCTTTATTTGCATCATCAGGGTGCTACAATAAACAAAATTAGTACAAAATACAGAAAAGGAATTATTTTGCATCTTACACTAATTGAGGTTGGTTGTCGTGATGTTTATCAAATGAAATGAGCAACTCATTTGACCCCTACAAATGATGGTGAAAACTATCCAAAATTGTTTTTTAAAAAACGTTCTTTAACAAATACATATTTAAAACACTTTAAAACACATATACATGAACACTTAAATAAAATTATGTTAAAATAATTATTTTTATATTTACCTTATATTTACTACATTTATTTAAGTGTCCATGTATATGTGTTTTAAAGTGTTTTAAATATGTATTTGTTAAAGAACGTTTTTTAAAAAACAATTTTGGATAGTTTTCACCATCATTTGTAGGGGTCAAATGAGTTGCTCATTTCATTTGATAAACATCACGACAACCAACCTCAATTAGTGTAAGATGCAAAATAATTCCTTTTCTGTATTTTGTACTAATTTTGTTTATTGTAGCACCCTGATGATGCAAATAAAGATTTGCGAAAGCTTGGTTTACTAAAAAGAGTACTTCTTTGTCCTATCTTCCGCTGCACACCCAAATATTTGAGTTTTGTATTTTATTTGATCAGCGTTGATGACAAGCGTTTATCGCTTTTTCACTATATATATATATATATATATATATATATATATATATATATATATATATATATATATATATGTATATATATGTATATATTTACCACAGCGCTATGGCATAAACCCGGTTCAACACCTTGGAGGTTTAGGCCCTCTTTGTGTGTTTTTTTTTAATTATAATTTTTTTTATTTGTTCTTTTTTTTAATTTTTTTTTATTTTTTATATCTTTATTTATTTTATTTATTTATTTATTTTTTTAATTTTCATATTTTAATTTTTACATTTGTTGTTATTATTTTTATTATTAAGGAATAAATCAAACGACTTAACTCAAAAATATATTAAAGTAAGAATTGTAACCAAATTGAAAGATAATTGGGTACTATCAAAGGCAACAAAACATTTTTAACATAAGGAGAAACACAGTTTTTCTATTGATAAAAAATGGAGGGAAAAAGAAACTCTCGAAAGAAAGCGAGGGTCTGGAAGATCAAAACTATACTAAATTTAGGTATATAAAAGTAAAATTAATATTTTGTAATATCTCCATCAGCATTGATAACAGCTTGTAGTATTCGGTCCATCTGCGTGAAAGGAACTATGAAATTATCTTCTTTAAAGAGCTCTTCCCAAACAAACCTATTGTAAACAGTGCCACAGCCCTTCAGCATTTTGAGGTATAAAATTACGCCGATACAACCGTTTTATAATAACATCCCTCACATTCTCGATTGGGTTTAAATCTGGACTATAGCTGGCCATAGTAAGGTTTCGATGTTGTTCTTCTGGAGCCACTGGTTTATTATATCTGCAGTTTGAACAAGACAATTATCTTGGAGGATAAAATTATTTTCTGTTATATTAACGTTATATTAATGTGAATTTAAGTTATAATATTATACAACTGTTCTACACTGGGAAACGTGATGTTTTCTAGAATATTTAGATAAGTCTGCCCAACAAACCTTTCATCAATACGCCATACCATTCCCATTCCTCTAGATGAAATCCATCCCCTTACATTGGTGGTAAAATGACCAGCTGCTCGCTATCTATCAACATATAGAGGATTAAATCTATTATTATCTGGTCTATACACCTAAATTTTGCTCTTTTTAGAAGATTGAACAATTTAATCATCTGTAAATATTACCCTCTCCCAAAAATCTTGATTTTGTAGCTGATGGTTTAAAGCAAATATAAGTCTTGATTGCCTCTGTTGTGGTGTAAGAGCTTGTTTTTTGCTGCAGTTCGGTACCTAAGACGCGATGCTTTAATTTTGTGCAAGTTGTCTTTCTTCCCGGAAACTGTGACATAAATCTTGCAGTTTCTAGCAGTTGATTTACTTGTAATCTCTCCAAAAGCATACGATCTTCATGAGCGGTAGATATTTTTTGTCTTCCAGAACCTTGCTTTCTTTCGAGAGTTTCTTGTTCTCTCAATCTTTCATTCATATTAAAAACTGTTATTCTGCTTACTTTAAAATACTTCACTACGGCAGATAGTGACCAATCATCTTATAATTTCGTTCCAATTCTTGCTTTTAGTTCTTTGCTAGCATATGGAGCCATTTTTTGAGGTTGAACAGATTAAGTCATGATACTATGATTAAGAAGATAAGATATTGCGCATAAGTCGTGACGTAATTGGAGAGTTGCACGTTCGTAATATCAGTTTTTTGTATGTGTCAATAAATAATCTTTAATAAATAGTTTGGAGATATCCTTTTGTGTACGATTACTGTAATTATTAAACCTTTGTTTAATATTATTATTTTGCTAATTGAATAATTTCATCACAGAATGCATAAAAATCCCATTTAGCTTTAACAAGAATTCAAATTCTACTCTCCAATGACGGCATGCGCGAACACGACCGATTTTGTGCTACGGGAAGATCCTATCTTGTTAGTCATAGTATCATGGATTAAGTTATCTAACAAATTTTAAGATTTGACAGTGCCAGTATGTAAATAATAAGTATTTACCCTTCAAAATACACTGCTCAATTTTCTACAAAATACGCGTTAAGAGTCGTATCAGTTTTTCAGGAACCAGCCTACCTACTACAGCAAAATCGACACAACAGTAAGGTGGCTAATATTTAAGTGATGTGTGTGCTGTCGGTTTCCTTTGATTGTGGACATTTTTAAGTGATGTTTTCTATATATTCAAAATTTAAAACAAAAGATGTTTTCTATATGTATATTCAAAATTTAAAACAAAATTCTATAAAGAGACGTAATTTGTATTTAGATCAAGCAGACATTGCTAATGTAAGTACAGCTTCTTCCTCTTCTTAGAATGCCGTCTCCCTATGGAGGTTAGCAATCATAATGGCTATTTTTATTTTGGGCTTGCTGCTCTAAACAAATCAATCGATCTGCATTGATACCAATCACGTAGATTCTTCAACCATGAGTTCTGCCTTCGGCCAACAGATCTCCTTCCTTGAATCTTTCCCTGTATTATGAGTCTCAAAATTTCATATTTTGGTCCCCTCATCACGTGGCCTAGGTATTCCAGTTTCCTGGTTTGCATAGTGGTGATTAGTTCTGTTTCTTTACCAACCCTCTCCAGTACTTCTTTATTTGTAATTCTATTAGTTCATGATATTTTTAATACTCTGCGGTATAAACAGAGTTCGTAAGCTTCGATTCGTTTTAAATTGCATTTTTTTAATGTCCAAGTGTCAGCTCTATATAATAATATTGGAAATATATAACAGCGAATGGTACGTAGTCTGATCTCCAAATTTAGATTTTTGCACATTAGGAGTGGCTTTATTCGTATAAATGCTGATCTGGCAATCTCTATTCGCCTGTTTATTTCTGCAGTATGATCATTGGTTTCATTGATCAAAGTTTCCAAGTACTGATATTTTTCTACTTGTTCTATTACGTTACCATTTATTGTCAATAGGTGATGTATATTTTGTGGTCTTTTTGTAATTAGCATGTACTTCGTTTTTTTAGCGGTTATAGTAATTCCCATCTCAGCACTATTCATACTTAAGCTTTCCATAAGATGTTGTAGATCTTCTATACTTCTTGCTATGATCACAGTGTCATCTGCATATCGTAAGTTGTTAATTAATTTTCCGTTAACGGTAACTCCCGCTTTGATATTATTGAGCGTGTTTTGGAAAATTTCTTCAGAATATAAGTTAAACAAAAGTGGCGATAAAACACATCCCTGTCTAACTCCTCTACAGATCTTCATTTCTTCTGAGTGTTGCCTATCAATTTGAACTATGGCACTTTGGTTCCAATATGATGTTTGTATAAGTATTGATATTAGTTTTTCATGTCTTACTTTATTGAAAGCTTTTCCGTAGTCAACAAAGCACAAATGTAGATCAACGTTTACATCCCGACATCGCTGAATCAATATGTTGATGGCAAATAGTCCTTCTCGAGTAATCATTCCATTTCGGAACCCGAACTGCGTCTCGCTAATATCGGTACAGCTACGTCCATTGAATAGTTTACACTCTTATATATCAAGTACCTAGCCAGTCTTTTAAATTTTTACCTCATTTGAACGCAACATTTTTGGTCAAAGTGACATTAATTATCAGTGGCGGACCCAGAATAGGTTGATTAAAATTAAAAAATCAAAATATAATTCAGCATAATTTTTGTTACAGTGGAAAAGGTTTTTTCATTGTTATGGCCTGCAAAGATTTTTGGACCTTTGATACCTGAATGAATTTTCTATCAGCATCATGTACTGCACGATTTAGCCAATACACCACCAATGCAAAACCGATGGAGCGAGGCCCATGTTATAATGATAATAAAACCAGGAAAGGACAGCACGTTCCCACACAACTACAGGCCGATAAGCTTACTGCCAGCAATCACCAAAATAATAGAGAGACTCATCCTCAACAGACTTTAAGCTGCAACAAACAGGCTAGGAATAATACCTGAGGCGCAATTTAGATTTAGATCAGAGCACTCCAGCGAGCTACAAGTACTCAGACTAACAGAGTACATAGTAGCTGGATTCGCAGATAAACAATACATAGAAGCAGCCTTCCTGGATGTAAACAAAGCTTTCGATAGAGTCTGGCACAAAGGACTAATCTACAAATTGAGAGGCTACGGATACTGTGGGGCAATAAAGAGACTAATCTCATCAAACTTGAGCGGACGGAGTTTCAGAGTTCGGATAGGACAAGTTCTGTCTAACCTCGGAACCCCGGAGGCTGTAGTAACACAGGTAGTGGTCCTGTCTCCACTACTGTACACGATATACATCGCCGATATTCCAAGAACACCCGGAACCTTATTCAACCTTTATGCCGATGACACAGCGATAGTGGCTAAACATAAAAATCTAGACATTGCAGTAAATAACCTGCAAACAGCGTTGGAAAACATCGAAGAATGGAGTTTACAAGGGAAGATCGCCATAAAAAAATGCAAGCAGTGCTCTTCAAAAAGAGACGACATCAACAGCCAGAAGAACAACTAATAGTGCAAGACAACCCCATCGAATGGAAAAAAGCTAAATACCTGGGAGTTATAATGGGCAAAGGACTAACATTTTCAATACACGTAGACGCTACAACACAAAAATCAAACATGGAAAAAGCGTCAATAAAAGGACTTGTAGGTAGAAAAAGTGAACTGAGGATAAAAACAAAAATGAAGTTAATAAATAGTATCATACTACTGATACTAACATACGCATCTCTTGCATGGGGACACGTATGTAACACCACAAAGAAAAAGATAGAAGCGGCCCATATTAGCAGGTTAAGAGAAGCAGTCAACGTTCTAAGATACGTCGCTGAACGATTCTTATTCAGAGAACTGCAACAAGTTAGGGTGACTGAAATAATCAAGGAAAGAGCTAGGATAAAATTCGAAGAACTGGAGAATCACATGAGTTCCATACTGCAAGAGATCATAAGATACAACGCGTTTCATTGATGGAAACCCAAACGTCCAAAACAACAAATAGTGGAATAAAATAAAAGGTATTCAGAGCGACAGTAAAACCAAAATAAACCATATAGAGAATAAAAATAAACAATGGCGAGAAAACAAAATAAAAACTACCCGGAGAGAATAAGAGAAACAAACCCTAGAGAGAACAAACCCCAGAGGGATAGTAAAAGAAAGAGGACAATTCGTAGCTCTATCAATGCAGACAAGCGCAATGACACTGCGTAGGCCCCAGTTTTTAAGATTTTACTTTTTAGAACATCCTACAAAAAAAATTTATAAAAAACCTAAAAAAAACGACAAAAAAATAAAAAAAAACACTAACAAAAACCAACCCAACAAAAACCCAGACACGTAGGGCAGTCCTTGAGCACCAAGCCTCCGAACTGGGTGAAACCCGGAGCGAAGGCTTGAGGCCCAAGCAAGCAATTTTAGTTTCGCGGATAAGGCACCCGCTACCTATGGTAGTGGTAGTGAACTCATAGGTAGCGGGTAGGAACTACTTTTCGGATAGTCCTATCAGGGAAAGAGAATCGATCCCTACCTTCCGCAGATTACAGGTGTTTCCTGACCCGGTAAACTAGTACCGGCTAAGAGTCCCTTGACCAGGGTAACGTTTGAAGACCACAACGGCTTGGTGATCCAATGGCGGAGGTGGCAACACAACATTTAGGGGATAAAAGGAATAAAGGGAAGACAGGTCTCTTTGAGCCGTAGAGAAAGCAACCGGTCTAGGAGATGCACTCCAAAATCAATTCTCCGGTCCTCCAGGATGGAGATTGAGGCATCGGGTTAACCCCTTGATACTTGTTAATGACTTTAAAGGTTAAAACTTCCAGTAACAGACCTCAGAAACGATTGAACAAAAGAAGACGACTTAAGCTTAGAAAACGGACTATTAATATTGGCACTTGGAACGTTTAAGGGCTCTCCAATAAACTCAAGGACGTAATTTCGGAAGCCAATAGATCAAAAATGGATATCTTAGTACCTGTAGGTTTAGAAAACCTAGGAGAATACGACTACTTGTACGCAGGAATACAGAGAGATAAAACAGCTCAACAAGGAGTGGCCATACAAGAAAATGACTTAGAAGGTGCATAACAGCCTGGGAAGCAGTGAATCAGCGCATCATCAAACTTAACCTGACCCTGTATGATAGTAAAGTTACCATTCTTGGCATCTATGCAGTAAACGATGACGCTTTATTAAAAGATAAAGAAGAGTTCTTTGAGCAACTATGTTACGAAATATCAAAAATAGGAACATCAAGAGAAATACTCCTAATTAGGAGACCTAAATGCGAGAATGGGCAAAAAAGTTAAAGATAAAATGGTCAATTCAAAGAAGATACTAGAAACAACAATGGAGATAAGCTCATCAACATATGTGAACAAAACAACCTGAGAATATTTAACGGTTTTTCCCAGCACCGAGAAATACATAAATTCATTTGGGTCCAACAATCAAGAAATTTTAAATCCATTATAGACTATGTGATCGCCCGACAAAATATGCAACTCAATATACAAGACGCAAGAGCGTTTAGAGGAAGCACATTTGGAAGCGACCACTATCTAGTAAAGGCTAAAATAATGCCCATACGAGTAGCCAAGAGAAAAAAACACAACAAGGAACAAGAGCAAAAAAACAATAGAAACCAAATACAACTTGGATAGCCTCAACCATGAAAGCACAAAGGCACTGTACAAAAACCGACTCGATGAAAAGCTCTTACAAGAAAACTTTGATAGTATTGAGCACCATTACAATTACATAAAACAATGTCTCAAAAGTGCAGTAGAAGAAGCCCTGGGTAAATATGAAAAAACCTAACAAAGAAAACCATATTAGTGGGATGATGAAATCGAAGAAAAAATAAAGATTAAACTAGGTAAATACCACAAACACTTAAATAAAAATACTGATTAAAATAAAAACGAATATCGAACAGCCCAAAGAAATGTACGAGGTGCGATATCTAAGAAGAAAAACGAAAGCTGGAAAGAAACTACTCCAGAATAAAACACTTACTTGGGGGTAGCAGAAGCACCGAAAGCTGGAAAATACTTCGATCTCTTCGACAAGATAAGACTAAAGACATCATCTCACTGACCATCCTAGATAAATGAAACAAATACTTCGCAAATCCACTTGCGGAAGAAAGGGCAGAATACGTGCAATCACCTTCAAACACAATCAGAGGTGCAAGTACATACAATATCTTCTCCAATTAGGATTGACGACAAAGAAGTAGCACGAGTATGCCAAGCATTAAAGAATAGAAAATCACCAGACCCTGGCAATATCCCACCTGAGCTACTTAAGTACGGTACAAGCAAATTATATTAGCAGCTAGCCAGCCTTTACCAAAAATGTATTAACCGAGAGAATATATCGATAGAGTGGAGGACATCGTTTATCACGACAATACATATAAAGGGTAGTAAAGATGTATGTGACAATTATCGAGGAATCGCAGTCCTTAGCACCATCTCGGAGTTTACCGGAAACTCATCAAAAAGAGACTGGAAGGTGAATTCTGTGATATAAAGGCCGAAGAACTGGCCGGCTTAAGAGCAGGTAGATCAACTATTGACCATATCTTTAATGTTACCCAGCTAATCGAAAAAAAAAAAATTGCATGAAATCAACCAATACATCTCCTCTACGTGGATCTTAAAAAAGCTTGTGATAGTGTGCCACAAAAAAAACTTTGGGAAGCTCTCGAGAAAACAAATATTAGTGTAACTTTAATTAAGGCTGTTCAAGACCTCTACAAGAACAACACAAGTAAAATAAAGAAAGGTCAGGAGGTATCCAAGGGTTTCACTATCCGCAAAGGACTCAAACAAGGATGCTGCGTGTCTCCCATTTTGTTTAAGATCTACTCGGAACAAGCGATGAAGACCTGGAAAAGAAAATGCAGAAACATGGAAATACCTCTAAACGACGCAATATTGTACACATTGAGTTTTACAGACGACCAGATAGTAATGGCCCAAGACTATGAAGACCTCGAATATATGACCCGTAAATTTATAGAAGAATACGAACTATGTGGGCTAGAAGTAAATATCAAGAAAACTGAATACATGTGTATTGGGAGAAATCAACAAAATATAATCTTGGAAGAAATACAGCGAGAAATAAATCACTGTCAAAAATACAAATACTTAGGCCTGCAAATAACCAACGATGGCAAAATAGACAAAGAAATTAAACATACAAATAACCAGGGAATACAAGCCATTAGGCAGTTAAACAGTGTACTGTGGGACGAAACAATCTCCAAAGAAAACAAATACAAAATCTATAACAGCATTATAAAATGCATTGTTAAATATGGATGTGAGGTATGGCCACTGAAAGGAAAAAACTTAAAAGCATTCGAAGCAACACCAAATGGACTTCTAGAGAAGAGCGGCTGGAAAATCTAGTTAGACAGATTAGAGTTAGATCTAGATTAGAGTTAGAAACGAAAGAATACGAGAAATTATGGGTGTTAAGAACAATATAACAGAGGACATCAGAATAAATCAACTTAGATGGTATGGACACGTCTAAAGAATGGATGAACACAGAATACCAAAGAAAGTATTAAACTGGACATCGCGTGGAAGAAGAAAGCAAGGTAGACCGAGATTAAGTTGGAGAGAAGGAATCGATAAAGACTTAGGGAGAGGGGAGTTGAAGAAAACCTTTGGAACGACCGAGATAAATGAAGACTGGAAATCAGAAGACGGCGTAGAACGTTATAAACTGATTGATTGATTAATTTGATTGGATAAGTCACAAGAGGATAACAGGAATAAAGCGCTTTACGCTGGCCTGAATTAAAATCGATTAGGGAACCATGTTGAGTTCTACTACCCAGGACTCCCACATGAAGAGCATTTGGCTGATAGTTGTGCCCCTATCGAGTATCAGAGTGCTATAGAGGGGAAAGGGATGGTCTGGAGCATTAGAGCGGGGTGGAGTGATTCCTGTTATACACGAGTTATTACACCTCGCTCCAATGAATTGTTACACCCGAACGTAATTCTAAGGGGTGAACATGTCTCACAGGCTGGGTTTAATTAAATTGCTTGCTTGCCACCAATGCAATCAAAGTGCAATATTACCCCACACCGGCTTACGTTTTTATGTATAGGCCAGGATGCCTAATGTAAGGACTGATCTATAAAAAGTATTATGGAACACAACAAAGAGTCTTGAGGTTTTTAAAACACACATTCAAAGTTACATTATTGTTCTAGATCTAGATTCCCATTTAAAGAGTAATTACTTTAAAATGCTACAAGAAAATAGCTTCAGAACAATATTATTTATCGATTGTTTGTGTGCCTTTTTAATCAATACATGGTCTATTTGATTTCCCTCCAGACTTCCTGATCTCATCCATGTTATTTTGTGTAAGTCTTTGTGTTTATATCTCGTGCTACTTATGTCCATGTTTAATGCCGCTGCTAAATTACATAGTCTTTCTCCATTACTGTTTGTTGTGTCATGTATTGAGTTTGCACCTGCAACTCTCTGAAGCAATTAATTTTTTTTGCCTATTTGGGCGTTGAAATCTCCTATAATGATTAGTATATCTTCTCTGGGATTTTCTGGGCGTTTTCTTCTAGTGCTTCATAGAACTGTCGTTTTGTCAAGTCATCAATGTTTTCTGAGGGTGCATAAACATTTATTATGGATAACTTGTTCGGTTTTGCTGTTTACTCGTATGTATGATTTCCTTTCACTTATGGGTTTAAATTCCATAACTTTTATGCCTGCCCTAAAAAAATATTTATAAAGCATTGAATCTGCAGATCCCTGTTATAATTGTTTACTAGCAAGTAAATAACATGAAGGTTTGTGTCTAGAAAAGACGAATGTTTTATACTATGTACTACGAAAATAGGATTGATTAAAATATTCAAAGTTTACCTTTAATGTGAATTTTTTTAAAAGCTTAGCAAATAAACTTATGGACAAAAATATCAAATATTTTGGAATTTTTCAATCCTTTTTTTAGTCACTATTATTTCAAAATAATTTTAGATTACTGATTTTACTCATACGGAAGGCTGATGTACTCAATTGATTTGAAATAGTTTGACGTTTATTTTGACGTATATACAGCGTTTAGTGTCATGCGTGCATTTTATCATATAAAACCTTCTTCACATAAAGCAAAAAAAGGTAAAAAACCATAGTAATTCGGTTATTTTTAGTTTAATCTATTAAGTTTAATTAAACATTGTTTTGATTCGACTAAGTTTAAAACAAATATGCCACCAATTCGACATTGCGATGAAGCCCAAGCAGCACATATTGTAATTTTGTACAAGGAAGGATATATACAAAAAGATATTACACGACGTCTCAAGAGAAGTCAATCTACAGTTTCGAATATTTTAAAAAGGTACCATGAGACAAGCAAACGAGCTTATAAATGTCAGACAAGTTAATGTGAGTTCAAAAACAGTTAGACGAAGATTAAAAGAAACAAATTTAAAGCGTAGACGCACTGCAAAAGTTCCACGTCTTCTCCAAAATCATAAAGCTCGTCGTTTAGAATTTGCAAGAAGACATGTTCATTGAATATCGACAACTGGAAAATATTCTTTTCACTGATGAGACCAAAATCCTATTATATAAACCAGATGGCCCAAACCACGTCTCAGAAGAGTTGGAGAATGATTCGCCACCTGTAATCTTGCCCAAACCGTTAGGTTTGGAGATGGTGGCATAATGGTTTGGGAGGTATTAGTTGGGAGGGACGCACCGCACTTGTGGAAGTGATTTTACGGATGACTGGTGACACTTAAGTTTAAAATATTCTGCAAGATCATGTTTTGCCATATGTTGGTTACATAGGATATGACAGCTTCATGTTAATGCACGATAATGCTCGACCACATGCCGCTGCCATAGTAAGTAATTATGTTAATGAGATCCAAATTCGAAGATTGGATTGACTACCATTTAGTCCGGATGTAAATAAAATAGAGCACATGTGGGATCAGCTAAAACGCTTTATATGACACAGAAATCCCGTTCCAAATACGATAGAGCAGCTTCGGCTTGCTGCACAGGTTGAATGGAGTGCAATTTCTCAAGGGTATATCCAAAATTCACTTGCCGGCATGAAGAGAAGGAGTCAGGCAGTAATAAAAGCTAGGAGGGAGAATACTTGTTACTGAACATTCACTTGTTTTAATTAAAAAGACTTGTTTAAGCGATTTAAGTTAGCATTTAGGTTTAATAAAAACTTAGAATTGTTCATTAAATATTGTTAAAATAAACTCCTTTTCACAATAAACGTTGATTAACCAGAATTTATTTTCAAAAAAAAAAAAAATAGAAAATTACAAAATATTCGATATTTTTGTCCATGAGATTACAATAAGAATAATATCAAAATTGTAGCTATTGGTCATCGCCCGTTGTTACATTTGCCAGATGAGATACATATAAATCCCACTGCCTTGAAGGTAACTTCAGAGAAAAGTGTATTACTACATAATTATGGGAAAATAAAAGCTTTTTATGTGACATCAATAAGTGAACCATTTACAGTTGCACCAGCTAAAGGTAAAACCCTCAAAATTTTTGCTTTTACTTTTTGTCTAAATTTTACAAAATTTTGTATACAGGCCTCTATAGTTTTTTCTTTATATGTAGAGGTTTTATACACGTTTTCATTATTCGGTTTCTTTTTCGATTTCACAATATTTTGCTCTCTTGGCCCATATACTTAAGTTCTGTTTTAGGATATTTCCTTTTTCAAAGAATACCAAAATGTGATTTAAAAATAATTATCGAATACATGAATTTAAGAGTAAGAAGGAAATATTGATATAGTAACAAAATGAGAGGCAAAAGTTTACACACCGTCAATTAGGGAGACTTGATACATTTTTGAAATACAATTACTTGTAGTTTTGGAATGGAAAGACCTAGGAACTTCATATACCTCTCAAACGTTTATTCTCGATCTCTAGTTTATATAGTCAAAGTGCCATAACGTTATAAATTTTAGTTTAAGTTTATTAAAAAAAAATTGGTGTATTAAGTTACCTCGGTTGGGGTGATTTGGTACACGTATTTATTTCTTTAAAAATATTAGTTTACAAGCTTTAAAGGGTGACTTGATACACAAAAATGATTTTTTTGAGGTTTAAATTTGAAAAAAATACATTCAAAGATCTTTTTATGCAAAACTAATGAAATATTAATGTTTATTCGACAAAAAAGAGATAAGTTATCCCTTTATAGAGTAAACAATACACAACATGTTTTTACAATACAAGTATAATTATAAAACATCAAATGGAAACATAAAAACCCTCTTCTTTATTTTTGTGGCATAGGTAAGCGTATTCTAAAGACTCATCCAGGTAGTGTTGGGTTCCTAATATCCTAACGAAGTTGTGCCAGGACGAGATGCCCGAGAGAGTTGGATCTTTGACACTTCGTCCCGTCACCATTTCGAGACGGTCGGTGTCCGACTAAAAACCTCTCCTCTGTCATTCCACACATCAGGATAGACGGGCTTGTTAAAGCAAAATCATATCCACACGAACCACCAAAGACTTTCAACCCTCTACCTTAGTGAGACTGCATCTCTTTCGCTTCGTCTGTCTCATTCACACCTATTTCAGCCTGCGACAGTCCAAACACCACCGAGGTACTACTCGATCGTTTCAAAATTCTATTGTGAGTTCCCTCTCCTCTCGTTCTTTTGAAGAGAGCAGCGTCCTGATAAATTTGTGGACCCATGCCCACCACCACTCACCCCTCATCATTTTCTTTACCATTTCCTCACAGAATCATCAAACATTCTGCAGTTACACTCTCTTTCAAACTTCTCTGTTTCATTCGCCTAACGCTCACTCTCCAAAATTGCGTGTGTCACAATATCTCAAAGACCCCAGTAAAATAACTGATCGGACTGTGCCCTCCTAAACTTGAAAATGTAGCTACGGAAACACCCATGGCCTGTGAGCATTTGCGTCAGATAATAATCTAGCTACCCATACTCACAGTCCACTCAGCTTCGAAGGTTCGGGATTATTGACTTCGTCCACTTCGCCACGTCACGTGTTGTCTCCCAGTCTTATCTCACTCACCTCTCGCTCTCCAATGTTCCGCCCGGGGGACCCAATCTGGACTACACAGTAGGTGCTTAAGTAATTCAAAGCCCAATTAGTGCATCTTTGCGCCATCGTTTTCATCGTCTTGCGACAATGTCTATTATCGTAGTAAAACAAAAGTTTTTTGCTTGAACAAATGAGGCCTTTTCTTTGCGATTTCGGTCTTTAAACGCTCCAATAAACCAATATAGTAGTCGCTGTTAATTGTTACTCCATGGTTTCAAAATACAGAGGCCATACATTTCCAGCGGTTTCTAGGGTCTTTGGTCGCTGTGGACGGCTTTCTTCGAGTGCTGTTCACTCAGATGTGTTTATTAGGATCCATGTTTTATTTAATTATGACACACCAATGCAAAAACACTTCAATTTAAACAGCGCCAAGAATCATCAATTCCTTGTTGTTTTTGCTTTGGTGTAAGAAAACGCGGCACTCATTTGGAAAACAGCTTTCTCGTACCCCAATTCTTCTTCTTCTTCTTTTGGCATCATAACCCTGGATGGGTCTTTGCCTGTCTGGCTATGTCCTTCCATTCAGATCTCTCTTGTGCCCTTCTTATCCATTGTCTTATGTTCATTGTTTTCAGGTCGTCTTCTACGTCATTCAACCATCTCGTTCTGGGCCTTCCTTTTTTTCGCCTTCCTATGGGCTTCCATTGTAACATTTTCTTTGTTTGTTTTGCATCGTTTTGTCTCTGCACATGTCCCAGCCATGACAGTCTTTGACTTTTCACAAATCTTACAATGTCATAACCTTCATTTAACTCATTAACCTCGTCGTTTCTCCTGATTCTCCATGTGCCATCTTCCTCTTGTACCGAGCCATATACTTTCCTCAGTATTTTTCTCTCGAATGTCCTGAGTTGGGCTTTATCTTTTTTCATCATTACACAAGTTTCACATCCATAGGTTACTACGGGTCTAATCGGTGTTCTGTAGATAGTCATTTTGGTTCTTTTGTCTAATAATTTCGATGTCATCAATCTTTTATTAGCATAGTATGTACGATTACCGCTGGAAATACGTGCATTAATTTCGCTACTTACGGAGTTCTTCTGATTGATTTCTGTGCCGAGATATGTAAAGGCATCCACTCGTTCGATAGTATAGTTGTCTATTGTGATATTATTTTCATTGTCAGTTATTCTTTTGACTGTCATATACTTCGTTTTTGCTTCGTTTATTTTGAGACCTCTTTTTCTTGCTTCAGGATCAATTTGTTTGAACACTTTTATTAGTCGTGGCTTATTCCTACTAATGATGCTACATCGTCTGCATATGCAGTAATTTGTACTGATTTGGTGTTTATATGGCCGGTTATATTGGTTTTTCTGATGACTGCCTCAAGAAACCATGCTTGAATAGCATGGTTGATAGGGCATCTCCCTGTCTTACTCCCATGTTGATGTTAAACATGGGAGTCAGTTCTCTATCTACTCTGACTGCGGCTTTTGAACCCTGTAACGTCATTTTTATGAGGCTGATGTATTTTTTAGGTATACCTAGATTACAAAGATCTTCCAGCATTCTGTCTCTTTTCACCCTATCAAAAGCTTGTTTAAAGTCTATATACATATTATATAGGTCTATGTCGTATTCATAAGCTTTTTCTTGTATCGTTCTTAGTATGAATATGTTATCTGTAGTGGCTCTATTTGGTCTGAATCCATTTTGATAATCACTAATTATATTTTCGGAGTATTCTAATAATAATCTATTGTAGATTATACCAGAAAGAATTTTGTATATTACATTTAGCAATGTAATTGGCCTATAATTCTGGCATTCCCTCTTATCTCCTTTTTTATATATTGGCTGTATGAGGCCAACTGTCCATTCCTCTGGCATTTGCTCCTTCGTCCATATTAATGTTATTAGGTAATGGATTCTTTCCCAGAGTTCGGATCCTCCATGCTTTAATAATTCTGCCGAAATTCCGTCCGTTCCTGGTGCTTTATTGTTTTTTAGTTTATTTATTATCTGAACTACTTCTTCATAACTCGGATTTTCGATGTGCAGCTCCGCCGTATAATATATTGTCTCGTTCTGATCATTTTTGTTGTCTGCATTTAGATTTTCTTCGAAATATTGTTTCCATCTCATTATAATTTCTTGCTTCCCTGTTAGTAGTTCTCCGTCGTTTTCTTTGCATATCGTTAGTTTTGGTCTAAATGACTGTGTGCTTTCTATTATGCATTTATAGAATTTTCTGCTTTCGCGTCTGTTGTTATGCTTTACGATTTCTTGTACTTGTTTTTTCATAGCCTCTCTTTTCTTTTTTCTGCATATTCTAGTCGCTTCTATTCTTTTTTCGTTATAAATCTCACTGCTATTTCTTGTGTTTTTTGAAGTTGGTTAAGCTTAGCTTGCCTTTTTTCCTCTACTGCAGGTCTGCATTCATTATCATACCATTCCGCATTTCTTTGCCTTTTGGCTTTTCCGACAGTTTCCTCTGCTGACTCCGTTATAATTGTTTTTAATTGTCTCCATTCCTCCTCTGCAGTATCTTCCTCTCTAGTTCGGTTGAGTTTTATTTGGAGAGCATTTCTGTAATCTTGTCTCTTTGTTGCGTCGGTGCATATACATTAACCATTGTCACGTTATGAAATTTACCTTTAAATCTTATGGTGCAAATTCTATCTGATATTGGTGTAAATGCGATAATGGCTTTTCGCAGTTTCTTGGTTACCATAAACCTTACTCCTCTTTCACCTTGTCTCATTTCATTTCCGGAGTAGTATAGTGAGAACTCTCGTAGCCCAATTGTTTATGTATAATAGTCAAAATGCTACTCTTTGATAACTTTAGACTATCAGTTATCTCTTGCAATTTTACTTTGGGGTTTTCCATAATAATTGTCAGCATTTTTTGGATGTTTTCGGGAATAACTGCCTCTTTGGTCTTTCCGGAGCGCTTAGCATCGTTGGTGTAGGTACGACTTCATTTGAACTCAGTAAATCATCATTTAATCAAAACGCCGGCACAACTTTTTCCCATCAAATAACAGTGATAAATCAACACACGAAATTGCTTTTAATCCATTGTTTATAAAATCACAAAATTAGCCTCACTTCAAACACTGTAACTCAGTAAATAATAATCCGAATAACATGAACATTTTGACTGTATACTTTTAAAGGTTAGCGTCAAAAAATAGAAAATTCGTTAGAGCCGCCATCTTATGGTTAGACCAAGGACTTATTGACCGACGTTATTTTTAACAAGATCAAAAAAGAGTCAAGTACAATGTAAGTAAAATTTAAAGGGAAAGCTAGGAAATGTGATCCGCTTTTTAATCAAGTGAAAACCAATTATAGGAAGATGAGAGAAGAAATAACAGGAGATAATAATACTAATAAGACAAAAATGTAGAAACATTCGAGTAATACAAAAAAAAGTCCAATTTACTTGAGGAGGTCTATACACATTTGTTATTGATAGCTCTTCAATTTTTATGACTGTGCTATTTATGTATATGCAAGACTGAAAATGTTTCATTGCGGTTATGATTACTAGCTCAGAAATGGTAACAAAATACAAGTTTTTGAGAAAAATTGTTAAAATAGATCTATTTTATTATAACTGTTTCTTTACAGGCTGTTTACAACCAAATGAAGTTGTAGAATTAGACATCCAATGTACTCCCACGAAAAATACAAATTTTATAAGAAATGACCTGATTATACATTGCGATGATCTAGAGGTAAAAGTTCCTGTAACTTGTATGCTGCAATCTGCCGAGGTCTACTTCATACAAACATCAGTAGAATTTTTAGAAATTTTCGTGGGATTACAGTATAATAAAACGATAACTCTCTGTAATAAGAGTCCCTTTACATTACAATTTCAGGTAAGAATATCAAGGAAAAAAGTATCGTGAACTTTCTTATACTGTTGTGTATACAGTGTTTTTCAGATAAAACCATCCACCTAAATAACTTTTGAACTTCTAATTTTTAGGAAAAGCGCAAAAACACGTCTATTAATATTTGAAGGGGGATACATGTCATATTTATTATTCTTTAGGTGCCGTTTTCTTAGCGAAGGTTGGCGATGACCTCTGCAAAGTCTTCCCTATTTTGGGCTTTCCTTATTAAACTTTGAAAGTCTAATCCTGTCCAATCTTTGATGTTGAGCAGCCAGGTCATTTGTCGTCTACCCGGGCCGCCTCTGCCTTCTATTTTCCCTTCTATAATAAGCTGAAGGAAGTTTTACCTGTCGTGTCTAAATATGTGTCCAAGATAAGACGTTTTACGCTTCTTGACAATTTCTGTGAGTTCACGTTCTCTATTCATACGCCTTAAAACTTCTTTATTTCTAACGCTGTCGATCCATGGAATTTTCAGCATACGACGAAATACCCACATCTCAAAGCTCTTCAAACGTCGTAACGAGCTGACTGTTAACGTCCAAGCTTCCACGCCATGTAATAGTACACTATATACATAACACTTAATCATGCGGTATCGTAGGGACAAATCAAGATTACGGGTAGTGAGTAACTGTCGCATCTAAGGTGTTTCTTGCCTGTTCTATTCTACATTCACCCTCTTGTTCTTGGTCTAAGGTTTCATGTATCCAACAGCCTAGATACTTAAACTTTTTCACTTGTTCAAATAGATTATTGTTGACTAGTATGTTTATAACTGGTGTGTGTTTTTTTTAAATTACCATTGTTTTGGTTTTTTCTACATTCACCTTAAGGCCGTATAGTTCTCCTTCTCGCACTACTTTGGTTAACAGAATTTGTAGTTCTTCTTCACTGCCAGCAATCAGTACTGTATCATCGGCATACCTGATATTGTTCACGATTTTTCCATTGACTTTTATTTCTTCTTGTGCTTCATCTAAAGCATGTGCAAACATGTCCTCTGAGTACAAGTTGAATAATAATGGTGATAGTATACAATCTTGTCTAACTCCTCTTTGGATGTTTATGGTTTCAGTATCATCCATTTCAGTTCTGACAGAGGCGTTTTAGTTCCAGTAGTAGCAGTTATATTTAAGCTTGCTAATGAAGGCACCCTTTCACCCTCATATCATCACTTAATTTTTTTTAGATAAATTGCACCTTTTTTATTTGATATTTGTATTCTCCTCTTTGTACTGATTTCAAAAATGTATATATGGTGCTTAAAGTGTTAGTTTATGAGAAAATAAATACAAAATCAAGAAAACTGGATTGAAAAAAATTATTTTTTAACAATTTTATTGTAAGCATTTAGAATGAATATTTCACTACCAAAAATGTTTATAATAATTGTTAGAAATTACTGCCATTCACTTTTATACAATATTACAATCTATTTTAAAATTCTACTCTGACATTGCTTACAACGTCTGCATTTAATTGTCGACATTCATCCTCTATTTTTTGTCGTAAATCTTCCAGAGATTCTGGTTGAGTAGCATAAATTTTTGTTCTTAGATACCCCAATAAGAAGAAGTCTAGGAGTGTTAAATCCGGATATCTAGGTAGCCAATCCATAATCTGTCCTCTTCTATCTACCTAACGAGCGGGAAAAGTTTCGATTAAAAATTGTCGCACCGTTAGAGCAAAGTGTAGAGGAGCTTCATCATGTTAAAATGTTCGAAAATGTTGTTATCAGTTTCTACTATTTTCTAATACGATCAACCACTTGCTTAGGTAACTCAATGTACGATGCATCATTTAAGTTTCAAGTGATAAAAAAGGGTCCGATAATGTAATCCCCTAAGTTACCACACCATAAGTTTAACCTTGTTGTTGTGAAATTCAGGCACAATATGTGGATCACTCTCAGCCCAGTATCGGCAATTATTCCAGTTCACCAAGGCATGTAAATTCATCGGGAAAGCAAATATTGCTTAATAATTGTGGATTAATAATGATGCATTGTGTCATTAATTCGCAAAATTAGGGATGATGATCAAAGTCTTCTTCATTTAACCCTTGTACCAATTTAATTTTGAATGTATGGAACTTAAATTGATGGACGATTCAGAAGACTGTAGAAGGTGAAACACCGATTGCTCTGTTGCTCTAAATTTCTGCATCAGTGTAATGACATACTTACAAGTTGCATGTCTATTGTGGTGTGCTTCATTAAACATTCTAGCAGCAGCTTTTGCACAATTATTTTTGTGGTGTGGTATAAACCTACAATTTCGATTCTTTCTTGCAAAGTGTAAACAAAGAAAACTTTTCTATATCATAAACTATCTCTTTAAGCATCATGTATTATACATTTTTGAAATCAGTACAAAAAGTAAAATCAAAATATAAAATAAAAAAAGGGTGAAGTAATTAAAAAAAAAATAAAAGAATGATACAGGGGGAAAGGGGGTGCCTTGCCCAGCAAGTTTAAATATTACATAATGTCTTCCTCTTCAAATATTAATTGACGTGTTTTTGCATTTTTCCTAAAAATCAGAAGTTCAAAAGTTATTTAAAGTGGATAGTTTTTTCTGAAAAGAACTGTATATTATATATACACTTTTCTATAGAAACATCATTCGGATGCCTATTTCAATTTTTAGTGATTACAAGCAATTATTGTTTAATATATTAAGCTCAAATTTTTACTGTAAATATTCCAAAATCACAACATTATTGCATTCACTATTTCAATGGGAATAAGCCACAATTAAAGGTTAAAGTAAGTTTATTGACGTTTCAATTTCCACTTCGGAAATCGTTCTCAAAATACAAACATTAGTAAATTAAACAAATTTTGTTTTTTTGTTACTTGGTGAAAAATTCTTCTAATAATTTAATTTTATCTGACTCATTTATATTGACAATTTAGACATACATTATACATTTTAAAGTAGGCGACTTTAAAATGATATTGCCAATATTGTTGAGTTGCGTTCCTGGGACGACTTTACTTGTAAGATAGTTCATTCGATTACATGAAATCAACTTTAACTTGAGAATATCCGTCAGAAAAAAGCACAGCAATTAATTCGTCTTTAAAAAGACAAACACATGCCATGATGACAGTAAAAATCTTCTGTTAGTGATTCCATAGTAAATTATGAGGGAAAAACCAGAAAAAAAACCTCATAATACTATCCCGACATCGTAAGTATTTGGTCGTGCATTTAGTTTACTTTCAATAAACACCAAATTCTGATATTATATCTTTGTTATTTAAAAAACATAAATGATGTATTCTCTATATGTTACCGACTTACTAATACTAGTATTTTCCTTTTAACATATTATAGAGGATATATAATATGCGTGGGTGTATAATCTTGGTATACATGAAAAGGGCTATATATATATATATATATATTATATATATATATATATATATATATATATATATATATATATATATATATATATATATATATTATATCAATGGTATTCCGGGTTTGACTCCGCGTTAAATGTTGTTGGTTTTGATAAAAACCATTTTGACGACGTTTCGGCAAGATCTCACTTGCCATTTTCAAGTCTCTCTGGATGGTCTGCTTCTTGTCGATGTTCGAGTCGAACTTCCACTCGAGCATCGACAAGAAGCAGACCATCCAGAGAGACTTGAAAATGGCAAGTGAGATCTTGCCAAAACGTCGTCAAAATGGTTTTTATCAAAACCAACAACATTTAACGCGGAGTCAAACCCGGAATACCATTGATATAACATACAGCTCCCGCGGAAATATCAAAACTAACATATATATATATATATATATATATATATATATATATATATATATATATATATGGTATGTGGTATGTGGTCTGAAAATACTGGTATTGCTAGTATTCTCGTTAAACATTTTAAAGAGCGTGAACGCCTTCCTAAAAACCTCATCGTTTATACCGATAATTGTGGAGGCCAAAACAAAAACTTGGTTTTGATTAGCTTGTGGAAGCAATTGGTAATGGACGGTATTTTTGATTCTGTAGAGCATAGAATCTTACCAGTTGGGCATACTCATCTACCATCCGACCGAGACTTTGCTATGATCGAGAAATATAAAAAGAAAATGAACGTAGTAGATGAACCAGCAGACTGATTTGATGCAGTAAGGAAGTGTAAAAGAACCAATCCTTTTGAAGTAACAATAATGAAAAGAGAAGACTTCTTTCATTTAAAGTTTTGGAAGAAACTATAACCAAAAAAAAGTTAACAGATGAAAAAAAAATGTTTTCTTCCCCAAAATTTGTGTTTTTAGATTTGACAATGAACGCCCAAATATAATGAAAATAAAACAGTTCCTAAATGAAATTTTTAAGAATGTAAATGTTGGAAAAAAGGGGTATCAGAAATCAATGTTTGGCAGACTGTCTTCAGTAAAAGTATGCAGAACCAATAAAACTAAACCCTCAAAAACTTATCGCTTTTGCTACCTTACATACCCGAAGTTAACCACTAATTTTATTTGAAAATTTGTGCAAAAAATTTAGTTATTCAAGAGGCTGAGCAACAAAGAATGGCAACAGAAGATATAGATGAAGAATACCTGTCAAGTGAAAACTACGTTCAGATTTTTTATATGTAAAAGGATGCAAGCTACAATTTTCTCAACAATTAAATCTTAAAAAACAAAATTAATGCTTTTTTTTTCAATTTCTTTTTATTGGTAAAATACTCAATGGTTTTATCTTTTGTACCTCAAATCAAATAAATTGCACTTAAATTGGATTTTGTAGATTTAAAATGATTTTCAAACATTAATTATCTCTAAAGTAATTGTATGTGGCATATATCCTTTTCACGCCAAGGTCTTCATTATTTAAATTAAAAATCAGATTATACATTTAATTTATCACTAAAATAAATTTGAAATATTTTCAAATGCAATATCTATATCTGTATCAGTAGCAATATCTTTTTCACAAATATCCGAGGCATCAACGTTATCACAATTGTTAGATGCATTTCTTGCAAAATATTGAAGGGATTATTTCCATTTTTATTTTTATCTATGTATTCGTGCATGCATAAATAATTTGCTTAAATAAAATCTGGGTAGTAGGAAGGTTAGTAGTACGGATTGTTTGTACACATTTTTTGATAAGTTCTTTAAATATTGGTAAATAATAGATTATAGTGATATATCATATTATGACCTATGTATAGTAAGTAGTAGGCTACAGTTGCGTATATACATAAGTATCAAAATTATACCAAAGAAACCATATTCTGAAATACAATGTAATTTGGCACGAGATTACAACTAACTTTTGTTGAAGGCAACATGACTAATTATTATATTTTTGAATATAATGATTATTGTTATCTTACGTTCCCTATATAAAACAAATCGCAAAAAACGCGCGCCTTAACAGTTACCTTAACATTCCAAGATTACATCTGAATCCTTAATATTTACACAATTTCTGCGGTTATTTGTCGGTTGATCTGTTATTCGGTTAATGTAATTTTGCGATTATAAATTACGTTCATTTTCCAGCATATTGACTGTACTTACTATACAGGGTGTTTCAAAAAAGGTAACCCCGTCTCTAGGATAGGTAACAAACTGAAAAATAATTAGGATTTGCTTAGTAAAAAATTTTTGTAACGCCATCCGTTTTCAAGATACAGAGCGTTGAACAAAAAAAAATTTTACGCATTTTTTACGATTTTGCCGAAACTACTGGCAACATTGTAATGAAATTTTATACGAATATGTTTTAGAAGCTGATACATCCCATGAGTTTGTTTCTATATCTGATTCTCATAGAGGGCGCTAGTTACACGGATCGTACTAAGTATTAGTCAATATAACTTTTTTAAAAGTATAATTATTAATCAAAATTTCAAGTAAACTTAAACACCATTCAATTTTACACGAAAAAGGTACTCTTGGTAAAACTCGATACTGTGCACCGTTTTCGGAATATTTTGATTTGAAAATTATAAAGTAATAATTGATGATGGTATAAAATAGTTAGTAATTAAACAAAACTCACAAGAAGAAAATTAAATTAATGACTAAGAACCTAAAATAAAATTCAATTACAATGTTCAAAAGTGTTCAAAATGCTCTCCGTTTTCGCGAATACACAAGTCTATTCTTTTTTCTAAAGATTCCATTAACCTTCTAAACGGTAGGGGATCAGCTATGATGTCATTAAATTAACGTTGAATTCTTTCTTCCAATTCTTGGCGTGAATTTACCTCCGTAGCATAGGCTTTTTCCTTAATATACGACCAAACTGCGTAGTCCAAAGGGTTAAAATCGCATGACCGAGGAGGCCAATGAATCGGAGCTTCTGCACCTCTACCAATCCATCGATTCGGAAAATGATTACTCAACCAATTACGACACCTTCTATCAAAGTGTGGTGGAGCTCCATCGTGCATAAAAAATAAAGATCTTTGCTCGTTTAGCGTTAAATCTTCTAATATCTCGAATAAGGAATTGTTTAAAAAATCAAGATACATATCACCATTTAAATTTCCAGGTAGAATATGATAACCTATTAATTTGTTACCTAAAGTTGCAGCCCAAACATGAACTTTAAATGAGTGTTGGTAATGTGATACCCTTTTGACTCGTGGATTATCATCACACCAGTAGTGTGCATTATGGGAGTTAAACATACCTTGTCGCGTAAAGGTGGCCTCGTCCGTAAAAAGAATTCATTTTAAAAAATTTGGATTGTGGGCTGTCCTTTGTTGCAATGTTTTACAAAAATCCACTCTAACCGGTAGATCATCTGGCAAGAGCTCCTGGACTTGTCTGTAATGATAAGGATGTAATTGCTGTTCTTTCAGTATCCGCCAAGTACTTGAAGAAGAAGTATTTGTTTGTCTTGCTATATTCCTTAAGCTAACTGTTGGACCTTGATCAAGTAAATTTAAAATATTATTATCTTTATTAACTGTTCTTGTTGTTCTTGGTCTACCAGAATTTATTTTATTTGGTCTCACATTCCCAGTTTCTCGATAACGTCGTTTAACGGCTCTAAATGTTTTTTTACTTGGTAAGTTTCTTTTAGGAAACTTTTCTGCATAACGTGTCACAGCTGCACTAAAACATCCTAAACATTCGCCTAAGGTTAATAACATGTCAGTGTATTCAACATTTGAGTACATTTTAATTTGATTTTACAAATAACAAGGTTTCGAAACTCTAATTATTGTTGATTTATCGTCATAACAATCATTAAATGTCAGATTTCCATGGCACACTTGGAGAAAATAGAAGTATACCTATTAGAACTTTATCATTACTACCAGCATCAATAATGTGCTAAAAGACATATGGGAACAAGAAAAATTACCGAAGGAATGGACCGAAGCGACACTGTGCTCTTTTCACAAAAAAGGCGATAAAAGTTTATGCCACAATTACAGGGGAATAGCCCTACTAAATGTTGCATATAAAATACTTGCAGTATATATAAAAGACAAGCTATCTCAAAATATAGATAATGACATAGGGGAATATCAATGTGGATTCAGAAGAGGGCGCAGCACAGTGGATCAAATTTTCCTACTGCGCGAAATACAAGCAGAAAGCTACGAATATGGGAAAGATGCAATGGCCCTATTCATCGACTTTAAACAAGCGTTCGATAGGACAAAGCGCAAAGAAATATACAAAGCACTACGTGAAATGGGAATTAGTGAAAAACTGATAAGAATGGTAAAAATGACACTCCGAAAAACAGAGAATAGGGTTCAAATAAATGGCGAAGAAACAGATAAGTTTGAGGTTAGTAAGGGGGTGCGACAAGGAGACCCACTGTCATCGCTGTTGTTCAGTATCGTCCTCGAAGTTACCATCAGAGAAGCTGGAATCAACAGGTCAGGACTTATATATCAAAGAAAACACCAATGCTTAGCATTCGCTGACGACATTGTACTGATAGCCAGAAGTAAGCAAGAATTAAAAGAAATAATAAAAAGATTAGAAATGAAAGCGAGAAAGAAAGGGATGTACATAAATGAAGAAAAGACCAAATATATGGAATGGACAGAAAGAGATTACCTACAAGAACAATATCTGACAGTAATAACAGATGAAAAAACATATAAATTCGAAGAAGTAGAAATATTCCAGTATTTAGGAGCGACATTCACGAGAAGACCAAATATGAAGGAAGAAATCCAAGCGAGAATTATGGCCGGTAACCGTTGTATTTTTGCACTAAACAATTTATTAAGAAGCAAAAACATATCTAGAAGGGCTAAGATAAGAATATATAAGACAGTAATAAGACCTATTGTATTATATGCCAGTGAAACATGGACAATGAACAAATCCGAGCAAGTCTTGCTGCAAGTCTGGGAAAGAAAAGTCCTCAGGAAAATATTTGGAGGTAAATTATGGAATGGTATATGGATAAAAAGACCAAATATGGAATTAGAGGAGATGTATGGAGAGCCGAATATCGTAGGGATCATAAAGTCACAAAGACTGAGATGGTTGGGACACATCCAAAGGATGGAAAACACGAGACTGCCAAAAAGAATGCTAATGGGAGGAATAGGAGGGAAAAGGAAGAAAGGCAGACCGAAAACCAGGTGGAAGAAGGATGTTGAAAAAGACATAGAAAAACTTAAAATACCAAACTGGAAAAATAAAGCAACAAACAGAAAAGAGTGGAAAAGAATAGTAACCCAAGCCATGAGCCTTCTAGGCCTGGAGAGCTAAATTATATATATAAGTTTCTCTTAGGAAACTTTTCTGCATAACGTGTCACAGCTGCACTACAACATCCTAAACATTCGCCTAAGGTTAATAACATGTCAGTGTATTCAACATTTGAGTACATTTTAATTTGATTTTACAAATAACAAGGTTTCAAAACTCTAATTATTGTTGATTTATCGTCATAACAATCATTAAATGTCAGATTTCCATGGCACACTTGGAGAAAATAGAAGTATACCTATTAGAACTTTATCATTACTACCAGCATCAATAATATTACTTCATAATTTTCAAATCAAAATATTCCGAAAACGGTACACAGTATCGAGTTTTACCAAGAGTACCTTTTTCGTGTAAAATTGAATGATATTTAAGTTTACATGAACTTTTGATTAATAATTATACTCTTAAAAAAGTTATATTGACTAATACTTAGTATGATCCGTGTAACTAGCGCCCTCTATGAGAATCAGATATAAAAACAAATTCATGAAATGTATCAGCTTCCAAAACATATTCGTATAAAATTTCATTACAATGTTGCCAGTAGTTTCGGCAAAATCGTAAAATATGCGTAAAATTTTTTTTTTCTTCAACGCCCTGTGTCTTGAAAACGGATGGCGTTACAACAATTTTTTACTAAGCAAACCCCAATTATTTTTCAGTTTTTTACTTACCCTAGAGACGGGGTTACCTTTTTTTGAAACACCCTGCAGATGTGTAGGTGTTAAGTATTCTAGCATTTTCACATTTGATTATTTGCATTAATATTGAATTTCTAGTGGAAAAAATATGCAACGGACCTGCAAGAAATAGAACAAAGACAACGGTTTGTGGGTTATGTGAAGCACATCGTCGATATGGAAAAGAGAAAATCTAATAAATTAGAATATATGGATACTATTGATCACGAAGGCCATAAGAACATATGCACCAAAAAACTTGAGAATAACATAGAAGAAGATATTGAATTTTTGTACAAAAGTGAAGTATTCAGTATACTTCCTATGGTAAGAATAAGAAAATTGGAAAAAAAGAAATTTATTTATTATAATATTTTTTAGACGGGAAAATTATTTCCCCATCAATCTATGGACTTTATGGTAATATTCTTTCCCACTGCAAACGAAGTTTACCTGAGTACTGCTTATCTAGACATAACTGGAAGGTCTGAAAGACTAGCAGTAAATCTATCCGGTATAGGAAAAGGTCCCACCGTCATTTTCAACGTGACCAAATTGGATATAGGTTCAATTTTTCTGGAGGTAACTCACGAGTATCAGGTTGTGGTAAAAAATGACGGTAAGAGAATGTGTATAACAATACCTGTTTTATTAACAGTAATTTTGAAGTAATTATGTAATATATATATATATATATATATATATATATATATATATATATATATATATATATATATATATATATATATATATATATATATATATATAAGGTTCTTGAACTCCTAAGTGGAGCATAGCGCTTCAGTGAAAACGTGCCATCGGGTTCTATTTTGCGCTAAGGCCTTCACCTCATTCCAAGACTTTCCTTGGCCTCTTATCTCGTCCATGATGGATCTTCTCCAAGTTTGTACTGGGCGGCCTCTTTTTCTTTTCCCTTGGGGATTCCACTCTAGGGCAGTCTTTGCGATATTGGAACTATTTTTTCGGAGTGTGTGACCGATCCAACCCCACTTAATTTCATTTTGTACCCTCTTTTGTTCGGTTAGGTGTAGCAGATCTTGGTTTCTGATGGTGTTAGGCCAGAATATACGAACAATTCTTCGTAGACATTTGTTAACAAAGACCTGCAGTTTGTCTGTGAGGGTGTTTGTCTCTTTTCAGGTTTCACTTCCGTAGAGTAGAACAGACATGACATTTGATCGGAATATTCGGATCTTTGTCCTTGTAGTATACTCGCCAGATCTCCAAACAGGGTTGAGCCTGCTGAAAGCTTGTTCTGGCTAATTGGCTTAGTTCCAGTGCCATAAAACAAAACACACACACACACACACAAAGCTTGTTGGGCTTTTCGTATTCTCATACGAATATCGTCTTCTGTACCTCCGTTTTGACACTTCCAAGATACGTAAAGTTTTCCACATTTTCAATCTGCATATTGTCGATAGTAAATAGCGTGTTGTTCCTTGCATTTATTCTCATGGACTTCTTTTTACTAATATTGATTTTCAAACCTATTTTATTGGCTTCAGTGGAAAGTGTTTCCAATTGGTAAGTCAGATCTTGGAACCTTTGACCTAATAGGCAGATATCGTCCGCGTATTTTAGATCGCTTAGGCGTGTGGTTAACGTCCATTGTATCCCTCTTGTGTCGGAGTCTAGTTTGGAGAGAACATAGTCTATAGCTATGTTAAAAAGAAACGGAGAAAGCACGCATCCCTGTCTAACTCCAGTAAGTACGTCGAATTCGTCACTGTTGATCCCATTGTGTGTCACGCTGCATTTCGCATCAGTATATAGTGACTTTATAATAGAAATTATTTTTTGCGGGATATTTCTTAGCTCTAAAATTTTCCATACAGCAGCGTGAGACAAGCTATCAAAGGCACGTTCAAAATCAACAAAAACCATGTATAGGGGTGTATTCCATTCAACCGATTGTTCCATTATTACCATCGCAGTATTAATGTGGTCTATGCAGGAGGATTCTGGTCTAAAGCCTGCTTGATTAGCTCGAAACCTTGTTCGTTATTCTTTTCAGTATGATGGTCGTGAAAATTTTATTTATGACAGTAAGCAAGGTTATTCCTCTCCAATTTTTGCACAGTGTGAGGTTGCCTTTTTTCGGAAGCTTGATAATATTACCTTTTTTCCAGCCCGCCGGAATGTGGTTTGTTTCCCACACCTCTCGGACTATGGGGAGCAAAAGTTCAGCAGTTAGATGCGGATCAGCTTTAAGTATTTCAGCAGCAATGTTATCGATTCCCGGTGACTTCTTGTTTCTCAGAGATTTGATAGCTGCTATTATCTTCGTTTTGGAAGGGGCCTCGGAAGAAATATGCAAGTCTATACTCTGCGGGTTTTCGACAATTTCGTCTGCGTTATCTCTGGGAATACCTAGCATCTCCTGAAAATGCTCTTTCCATCTCTCTACTTGGTCATCTGTTGTAGTAAGTAATTCGCCTGTCTTGGATCTTACAATGTTCGAACAGTTGGACCCTTTTTGTGTTAGTCGTCTAGTAATTTGGTAAAGCTCCCTAGTTCTGTTGTGTTGTGCAGCTGTTTCTGCTTGTTTTGCCAGTTCTTCGACCCACCTTCTTTTGTCTCTTCTTGCTTTTCTTATATATATATATATATATATATATATATATATATATATATATATATATATATATATATATATATATATATATACGTATACAGGGTGAGTCACCACTAACGAGACGAAAGATTACAGCGAAACGGTAAAATATTTTGAAAAATTTTTAAATGTATAGTATGTAGGTTGATAAAGGATACATTTTAAAATATAGTATATAACAAAGTTATATTTTTTCTTATGGAATACCCTGTATTTTATTGGATTTTCTAATTGTCTGCAAAAAATAAGGTATAGTTTTATAAGACTTTCCTATATCTATGTACAGAGTGTTCTGCGTTATGTCGAATTTTTTTAAAATGTAAAGCTTTAAACGAGGACTCATTCTTAATTTATTTAAGCAATTCTAATAAAATAATTCATACATCTAAATAGCTGGATATTGGTCGAATGTATTTCATGATTGATTATTAAACATTTATTGACAGGATGTTCAAAATTTGTAGTTTCATTATTGAATCAAAGTTAACTATAGTTTTTCTTGTAGGACACCCTGTATTTTATTTCATTTTATAATTGTCCACAAAAAACAAGGTATAGTTTCATGAGAGTTCCCTACACCTAAGTATAGAGTGTTTTGAGTAATGCGACTTTTCTTAAAATGTAAAGTTTTAAAAGAAGACTCATTCTCAACTTATTTAAGCAATTATATCAAATTTACTCTTACATCTAAATATTGGGATATTCGTTGAATGTATTCTGATTATTGATTATTAAACATCTGTGTACAAGGTGTTCAAAATTTACAGTTTTATTATTAGATTGTTCAATGCGTAATGTGGGATTTATTTTAAGTGAAACACCATGTATATTAATCGACCGTAATATTAAAGTTTTCTCTTTTGAATGGTATAACGGATGTCATATACCTAGGTGTCATAGTTTTTGCGTAATTTTTGCCTAGTGATGCAAAATGCCTACAACAAAAGATGTAGTAAGTTATTATCATTGTATGACATTGTCATTTTACGATCTGGTAATTGTCAAAAATATAAACATTCGGATATTATCTTCAAATTTAATTGTCCCTAAAAATGGAGAATTACGCTAGCTACGAAATAGTCGACATGGTACTGTGCATTGGGGAAAGTTTGGAAAAATGTCTCTGAGCTTTTTAAGTTACGCTCAAAAGTATCCTGATAAAAAGCACCCAAAAAAGGAAGGTTTTGACAGATTGCTTAATAGATTCCGTGAGTTATATTCAAATAAAAATAAACCAATTATTGGTGACAAGGTCAACGAACTTGAGGTCCTGATTTCTATTACGGAAAACCCAAATAATATGGAGTACTTGAAAAATATCGAGTTAATTAGCAATCAGGTAAATGAGTGCATGACAAATCACTATCATCCGTATCATACTCAACTACACCAATATTTGACAGAACAAGATTATGCTAAACGTTTAAAATTTTGTTTATGGACTTTGAATAAAGTTGGAAAAGTTCCTAGTTTTTTTTTAAATGTATTGTTTTACAGACGAGTCTACTTTTCACAGTAATGTTCTAGTAAATAGATATAATTTTCATTATTATGATACAATAAACAAACATTTATTTCGTACTGTTGATCGCCAACACCGATGGTGTGTTAACGTTTGGGGCGGCATTATGGGCGAGTACTTTACCGGTCCGTATTATTTTGATTGGCAGTGAGGCAGATCCTTGAAAAAACCCTAGAGTTCGGCGTCGACACTCACCACATATTTGTTGACTTCAAAGCCGCATACGACTCCGTTAATAGAAATAAACTTCTACTTGCTATGGTAGAATTTCGCATTCCATTTGATCTTGTCCGGTTAACTGAACTTACACTCACAGGTGCAGAGAGCATGGTAAAAATCCAAAACGATCTCTCAAGACCCTTCCATTGCAAAAATGGACTAAGACAGGGTGATGGACTATCGTGTCTCTTATTTAACCTGGCATTAGAAAAAACAATTCGAGAGTCGCAGATTACTACGAATGGTACTATCTTTAACAAATCAGTACAAATTGTCGGATACGCAGATGACATAGACATCATAGGTAGGTCCAAAGAATCTCTGACTGAAGCATTTCGGTCGTTAAGAGCATCTGCACACAGAATGGGACTAAATAAAAATGTTCAATAGACCAAATATATGTGTTGCACTAGGTCAAGCAACCCGACACCTACACGAATAATAATTGATGACCTAGAACTGGAAGGTGTTGACACCTTCATATACTTAGGGTCGCTGCTAACCAAAGATAACAACGTCAGTGAAGAAATAAAAAGAAGAGTAGTGCTCGCCAATAAGTGTTACTATGGCTTAAGAAGACAGATGGCCTCAAAAATGCCTAGAAAAATTAAACTTACTGTATACAAAACACTAATAAGACCAGTGCTAACATATGGTTTAGAAACTTGGACACTAACACAGAATGACCAAGAATTGCTCAAACGTTTCGAGCGAAAAATACTAAGACGAATATATGGAGGCATAAAAGAACAAGGTTTGTGGCGCAGGTGTTACAATTTTTAGTTGTATAGAAGATTTGGAGAACCTGACGTTGTAAAAAAAATTCATTAAGGTAGCACGCCTCAGATGGATAGGTCATGTAATCAGACGAGAGAAAGATGCCATAGTCAGAAAAGTTTTTGACCAAAGAGGGCCGATCGGACAACGAACAAGAGGAAGACCGAGACTTAGGTACCAAGACAACCTAGAAAATGATTTGAAGTCTATCGGAATTAGAGCATGGAGAAGAGTTGCCAGAGACAGGGGCGAATGGAGGATTGTTCTGAAGAAGGCTTTGGCTCATAAAGAGCTGTAACGCCACTGATGATGATGATGATGATTATTTTGATTGAAATCTCAAAGGAATAAATTTTTTAAATTTCTTAAAACAAGATTTTTGAATCCTTCTTGAAAACCTTCCACTTAACAAAAATGTGGCTCCAATTGAACCGAGCTCCTGCTTATTTTCCACGTGATGCTAGGAACTACCTTAACAGAAAATTTAGAAATAAATGGATAGTTAGTGGTGCTCCGTATAATTGATCACCTAGGTCATCAGGATTAACCAAGACGGATTTATTTGAATGGGTTTATATTAAAAATATTTTAAATACTACACCCATTAGTACTCCAGATTATATAAAATTAAGAATTTCGAACGTTTTTGCGTCTATAACATCAGATATGTTAAATTGTAATAATATTAACAAGCCGCTTAAATTGGGTGCCAGATGTAACAATTTAAAACACGCCCATATTGGGCGCCAGTTAGTATTGTTACAACTTTTTGTGTACACTTTATTATTGTTACAACTGGCGCCACACGTTGGGCGCCAGTTATAACAATATTATTTTGCTTATTGGGGGACTACACAATTAGTGGTCATGTAGATGGGATAAGCAAAAAATTGAAACGTTTACGAACGACTACTCATGTTGTGGTTGGAGTGCAAGGTCGTGGATAAGGTGGAGATGGTTGGTGCAGAGCGAGTCGTGGGTTCTAAACTAGCTTTTGGAATCGGGGATGGGTCCCATGGACGAAATAAGTAAAGATAGGACAGGTTAAGATATATTAGAAAAGATACAGAAATAAACAAAAAGATAGATGGGTAAAATTACCAAAGATAAGATACCTCAAAATGAAGGCACATTATAAGAATATTTAATCTGATATGGTATTAAATTAAGATATTTGAAATATTTAAGTGTATACACAAAGAAAAAATTCACAGAACGGTAAGATAAGCAAGCGTCTTTACTCGAAGACTGAAGACTCGCCCAGAGTCCCCTTTATTTCTGTCAAAATTTAACAAGCTTCCAAAAAAAAAGTAGGATATCCCCCACTCAAAAATGATAACTTGCCTAAAAGATCGCAAGGCTGTTTCCATCTCTAGGAAGATACCCGAACATAAAACGGTTCTAGGTAAGTAATGGGACTCTTGTAGTTGGAAACCGTGAGAAAATATAGAACCTTTTAAATTAGGTCCTTTCAGAAAGATACCGTAAAGAGCTTTTACGACTGTGTTTACCAAAGTTATCAAAAAGGGCTTGCCTGGAACCGAAAAAGGTTAACAAAGCTCTACCATAAAATGTTCTACTTCGGCCTCTTTTGATAAGTATGACCATCCGTACTTTGAGAACTCCGTGATAGTAGGTATAAAATTTGCTAAGGTATAAATTTATATAAAATTTATATAATTTTATATAAATAATATATAAAATTTGCTAAGGGTGAGCGAACCCACCCGCATATCTATTTGCGGATACGGCCATGGGCGTATCAGCAACAGGGGTAAAGGGATTAAAAATTATTTACTATTTTAATTAAAAAACAAATGTTACATGGTTAATTATTACTTTTGAAATTATTTAAAAAAGTTTGTTACCTTAGATTTGAATACAAAAACACTCTCCCACAAACTTCAAACAATCAGATCCGACCCATGGGGAACACAAAATGAATGCTGGACAAATCCTGGGAGAAATCAAATCAAATACCATAACTGGACTTCAGGTTATCCTGAAGTTGAAGTATCAAACTCGGTTGCTTATTTTTCACTTAAAATCATGTCGGCTTACTTTGCCCTCAGATGCTGTTATCAAATCACTTGTCAAAGGATACAGCTTACTACAAAACGGTGATTAACTTACTTTACAAAGATTGCCACATGGCATATTGACCTCAAATCACCTTCTTCTCACCAATACTAATGGATTAAGGGAAAATTTTACCGGCTTTCAAAACTCTACGAAAACGATGTTCACGTACCCCGACCCTGAATTGTTCTCGTATGACTACTAACATTGAAGTCCCGATGACCAAATTCGGACACAATGAAAGCATCCGTCTCTTACGACGCTCCACCGAGAAGTGACATTACCACTCAAAATCATTCTCTGGTCCACATAAGCAGACAAAGTGTAGTAGTTTTGTCCGCACAGGGTACGGCAGATAAACAGCCAGTTAGAAATATCTCGAGAACTAAAGGTAACTGAATCATTACAATTTGAATGAAGGGGTTTTAAATAGTGACCTATTTATTGAAAATATTTTCATCTATTTACTACTTCCGGTTATACCAGTAACTTCTTTTGTTTGAAGGGGATACTTTCCTATACCTATTGTGAACCGTTTTTGAGTTATAATGGTTTTTATATGAAAATTACACTTTTCTACCATGTATATAAAGTTCAATATTTTCTAATGTAATTTAAATAAAAGTTTAAATTTCTTATCAGCTTATTAACCTTAATGCTGTCAAATGCAGATGCTCATTAGTAGCTCTTGATATTGATTCTGTATTTATTTTGTTAAGAACTTAAAGGATTTTATTAATTATAGCTTTTTCAATAGGGACAGGTTTAGAGAACACTTTATTTTTAACATCTCTCCAAATATAGTAATCTAACGATGACAATGCGAGCTTGGTGACCAAAGAAACGGATTTTTATAAGCTATCAGTCTATCGCTAAAAATTTCATCAAGCAATGTACCGACTCCCCGAATATTGTGAGCCGGTGCTCATTCTTGTTGAAACTAAGCCTTATTAGCCTTATTATTATGTAAAGCGTGCAGTGCTGGTACAATTACTTGCGTAAAATGTTGGAGTAACGCTCTCCGTTGAAATTTTCCTCATAAATCATGAGAGCGACTATCTTATTATTTTTCACAGCAAAAAAAACACTAAACGAAAAGTTAAACTTAAAATTTACTATAACACTTGATCTGAGGATTTTAGTCACTCCAGAATTGACTTTATGGCGGTTAAACATACCATTTTTTGTAAACTACGATTCATCACACTAAATATTTTTTTTGTAAATCTTGATCTTGGCATTTCATTAAAACCCATTCACAAAATTCTAGACGTCTTACACCTCCAATCTCTAGGATGTAAATGTTGAGCTAGTGTATACGAATAAAAGGTAAACTTTTAAACATTAACAATCTGATATATTTGTCAGGATATTTCAGAGGCTATTTATAGAGTTTTAAAAATGTATAAAGTTAATTTATTTAAAAAGTACAAGAGATAGGTATAGGGAATACTAATACAGATCGATAGTGAAAAACATTTTTGAAATTATACTTCTATACGCGCGTTCGACGTTGGAAATTTGTACGGGAGTGACTCGGCAAAATCATTACATATGTAAGATATAGGTAAGAGAGATACAGAAAATATATTTTCTCTCTCAAGAATAAAAATGTTCCTTTTGTAAATATATATTTAATATTTATTACTAATATTATTATTTTTTTATTAATATAATTATCGTGGTAAATTAAACATATGCGTAAGTAAGTTATGTATATTGTCATTTTTAAATACTTATGAATATTGCATTTTAATTTGTATTGTATTATTAGCGCAGTATTGTTAAAAAATAAGGTCGAAAAATGTTTCGCAGATATCTGAAGCGTTTAAAACATAGGTGGGGGTTACTAGATGACAAATATATGAAAAGGTACTCATATTTTTACCTTTGCGTTTTTTTTAAACAATAATTTATGGTCACAATTTAATTTTTTGTCTATAAGTTTTTTCTCTTATAGAAAAAGTTATTATTTATATATTATATTATATTTTCTTAGGGCTGTAAGTTTCGAAAAATTGAATGAATTTTATAGCTATAAGTTTCAATATAAAGTTTAGATTTTCATTTAAAATTTGTGCAAATTTTACTTCCTAATGTTTATAAACAATGGAGATACGATTTTTTAAAAAATAGTCCCTAACTTCGTTCCTATTGGTCATAGAAGGTTTTTTTTTGGGGGTTTTTTTTACCAGCTAACCAATGGTTGTACGTACAAGTCTGTAGCTTGAAAATTATAAAAGTTATTACAATTGTTTATAAGTAAAAAACATACCCCTTTTTCAAACGTTTATTTTGTAAATAATTTCGATGAAAACGCAATATGCATTTAACTTCTGAGATAGTTTAAGTCTTAAAGAATCATACTTAATTTGCTAAATGTGTCTAGCATCATTCATAGGGCAAGTTCAATAGTTTAAATAATTAGCCTCAGGGATAAATAAATTAAATAACTTTTAAACTATTTGACCTATCGGGGAGAATCGCACAAATTTAAAAGTCGGTAATTCCTCGATGTATTAATAACATTTTATTTTGTTAATAAAACAATTAATAAAATTTATAAATTAGTGCAAAAAAAACTGCTTTTTTGTAAGTATTTCCATAAATTATTTATCAATTTCAATTGAAAAAAACGGGGAAATAAAGATATACTTAATATAAAAAAATGATGTAAATATTGTTTATTTAAAATATAAGGGAAACAGCTTATAGACAAAAAATAAAATTGTGACCATAATTTATTGTTTAAAAAAAACGCAAGGTAAAAATACGAGTACGTTTTCATCTATTCGTCATCTAGTAACCCCCACCTATGTCTTAAAAGCTTCTGATATCTGCGAAAAATTTTGCCGTGAAATCGATGATTTTTGCATAACCAGACTGGGCTATATTATATTGAATTATGTTGCAGTGTATTGTATTGTATTTTTATATTAATAACAAAATAAACAATGAATTTTACTGTAGAGTATGTGTAAAAAATTTTTTTTTGCATTCAACTCCTTTCATACATATATGAAAATAAAAATATACATTTTCATCAAAATATTTATTCAACCCTTCATTTCAATCAATACTTCCACTATACTCCTATTACAGGTCAAATGTTGTTTATATACAGCAAACGGTGCACCATATACCTATATACCTAATTCTGTTTCTCTTTCTGCTCTCTCTAACCTATAGCACTACATATGTAATGATTGTGCAGATTGACTCCCATATAAATTTGAAACGGCGAACGCGTGTATAGTATAACTTCTACCGGCCATCCCACTGGACTGCCACACCCGTTCTAAAACAATGAATCACATATAGGATGTCGCATTTGAAAAAAAGGAATTATTAGAAAATTTAGGATGCTGGTTTTATGCTAATTTTGACAGCACTTTGTATAAAGAAAAAGGCAACTTTACACTGCAAATGATAATGCTGTATGTGGTTAATAAGTTTCCAAGGAATTTAAACTTTTATTCAGATTGTATTAGAGGATATTGAACTTTATATACATAGTAGAAAAGTGTATTTTCATATAAAAACCATTATAATGTAAAAACGGTTCACAATAGATTTAGAGAAGTATTCACAAAAATGTTCAGAATAACGTGATTATTTCTAAAATTAAAAAAATATACAGGGTGTCCTATTAAAAAAAACCAAGGTATAAGTAAGTTCCGGTATAACTGGAAGTAGTAAATAGTTAAAAATATTTTCAAATAGGTCACTCTTCAAAACCCCTTCATTACAATTTTTTAGTTCTCGAGATATTTCTTTTTGGCCGTTTATCTGCCGTACCCTGTATATTTATGTATGCATATGCTACCACTTGGACTGATTTATTGATACGTCTGTTATCTCTACCTTCAGATGGTTTTCTTACTACGTATTCCAATAATATATTGGCTTTTGTTATTTTTTTTTGTCATGAACAGCTAAAAACTGTCTAGATCATGCCAATAATTAAACTAAATCGGTAAATATTGTGGATTTTATCTGTTAGTTGTTGATGTATTGACATTTTATATTTAAATAGTAAATTCTTAATTAAAAACTAATTCTTGCAGATATAATATTGAAATATTTAACTGAGACATATCCGAAATGAGATTTTAATTATGATGGATAGGGGGATATAGTTTTTATAGTTTTTAGGGGGATATAGGAACAAAAAATATTAACAAAACCCAATATATTGATATTAAGTTTAGAAAATTGATGTCTGTATTTAGCTAATTAAAAAAATATCATTATTTAAAGCGTGATAAATTATTCATTTCAAAATTTTATGTATTGTAATGGCTTGACGAAAATTATACATAATTTCAAAATTTTACCTTGTGTTATTTATAATAGACCCTACTTAATATAGTTCGTTGATATCAGGTTGTTAAGTAGCTTTTAAAATATCAAAAATATCACAAAATAAAGTGTGTTTCATTAAAAATAAAGATGGTTGACTATGCTACGTGAATTTAAATTTAATACATTTAAATTTATGCAGAAAAAATTTATGATTTCCAGCATTTTTAACTATGTTCTAAAATACGAACACATACAGTTTAATTCCGTAAGTGGTTTCCACCCTGTATATATATGTGTGTGTATGTATCTCATTTCGACACACAATTTCTGGAGCTTGTTGCATAAATTACTATGGTTTTAGGTTGTATTCCGGCTACGGTAGTTTTTAAACCCAAAGAGACAGAATTTGGCGGAAAAATTACATGCTCACCTCCATTTCAATATCTAAGCAAAATCGACTCATGTAGATCGTTTGTTATTAAATTCTCTTCTCCATATCAAGGACAATTTGTCGAAAAGGTGGAATTTGAGATAAGAGAATCTAAAGAAATTATTAATTTTTTATTAGTGTAAGTAAAACATACTTTTTAAGTGTATACTAGAAAATGAAATAAAGTAAATTATAATAAAGGCTAAAAAAATATGAGTGCATTGGCATCCTAATAAAATTGATTGATTAATATTAAATTTTCTTCATTTTAGGGTTTAGGCACTTATTGAATATTCTAGTATCATATTTCGCTCCATGTTTTCATGAAGCGCCCTACACTTCTTCCATTCTGTTTGTAATTTAGTATTTGTTTAATAATTTTATATTTTTTTGCCATGTTCTTCAATGTTCTGTGAATTGGTTCGCATATAATCTGAAACCTGTAAATGTTTTATCAATGTCTCTATCTTTTCTAAAAATTGTGTCATTATCTTCTTATTCTTTTTCTTCTTTTTATTTTTTGTTTCTACTTCTTCCTCTTCCTCTTTTTCTTCTTTTTGTATAGATATGATCTCTTCAGTAAGTTGTAAGTTGTAAGATGTATTTCAGCGTGTTTGAGGCCTTCCCAATGATCATCTTTCTGTTGGGAAAATGTTTATCGCCGTCTTTGCTAGGTACTCTATTTGTTGTTATTCGGCTTATATGATGGTTCCATTATACTCTTCTACTTCTTATTCAGTCCTTGATGTTTTCCGCATTGCATCTACGTCGTATATTTGGACTTCTAGCACTGTCTCATAGTGTCTTACCATCGATTTTTCTAAGGATTTTCATCACTGCTATTTCTAGCATTCTTTTTGTCCTGTCTGTATCGGATCCTGTTTTTTTCTCGTAGGTCATTATTGGTCTGATGACTCTTTTGTAAATTCTACATTTCATTTCATTACCGATATTTTTATTTGCCTGTTTGCTCTATTCCCTTGATCTTCCACTTCTGTTTCAAGTTTTCCATAGCTAGATAGTACGATACCGAGATATTTAATTTCCATCACTTGTCTTATTTTCTGACGGTCCAATCCCAATTTACATTTTAGTAAATTTGCTGTTGTGACCATGCATTTTGTCTTTTTTGGGGAAATTAACATGTTAAATTTTTTGGCGGTAATATTAAATTGGTGCAGCATACGTTGTAAATCATCTTCACTTTAAAAGAGTAATATTGCGTCTTCTGCATAGCAGTTTATTTTAAGTTGTTTTTCTCTATATTGTTCTGAAGCTATTTTCTTGTGGCATTTTAAATTAATTTATATTTAAATGGGAATAAGCCACAATTAAAGGTTAAAATACGTTTATTGACGTTTCAATTTCCACTTCGGAAATCGTTCTCAAAATACAAACATTAGTAAATTAAACAAATTTTGTTTTTTGTTACTTAGTGAAAAAATTCTTCTAATAATTTAATTTTATCTGACTCATCTATATTGACAATTCAGACATACCTTATACATTTTAAAGTAGAAGACTTTAAAATGATATTGCCAATATTGTTGAGTTGCGTTCCTGGGACGACTTTACTTATAAGATAGTCCATTCGATTACATGAAATCAACTTTAACTTGAGAATATCCGTCAGAAAAGATCATAACATGTAATTCGTCTTTAAAAAGACAAATACATGCCATGATGACAGTAAAATTCTCCTGTTAGTGATTCCATAGTAAATTATGAGGGAAAAACCAGGAAAAAAACCTCATAATACTATCCCGACATGGTAAGTATTTGATCGTGCATTTAGTTTACCTTCAATAAACACCAAATTCCGATTTTATATGTTTGTTATTTAAAAAACATAAATGATGTATTCTCTATATATTACTGACTTACCAATACTGGTATTTTCCTTTTAATAACTTCCTCTTTCAATATGGGTAACCAGATCCTACTACATTCTGCCGAGGAATTCGCGACACAATTGGTCTCATTTAGCATAATTAGAGCCGCTTCTTTGATTTTTCTCTTTTTACCATCCGTTTCTTTTAGGACTATATTTGAATCATTCCATTGAACCCTATGTTCATTATCCCATGCGTGTTTACAGATTTGAGATCTATCAAATTCTCTATTTTTAATATAGGATTGATGTTCACTAAGTGAGTTCAATAAGTCTTATTCTAACATTTAATGGTCTTGATGTTTCACCTAAATAAAACTGATCGCATATTTTATAAATGCAATTTTTTGTCCTTTCTTGTTCATTGTTAGGTTTGATTTTGGACAAGATAGATCTCAACGTGTTTGTTGTTTTGAATGTTGTTGAAATGTTGAATTTATTTCCTATCCTTTTAAGCTTTTCCGATAATCCTTTTATGTATGGTATTGTTATTGTTCTCGTATTATTCCTTGCATATGCTGTAGGATCTCGTTCTAAGTCGTTTTGTTCTATTCGATCGATTGTTGAAAATTCCTTATTTATAAACGATAAAGGATAATCATTTTTTAATAAAACAGATGTTAATAAATGTTTTTCCTCCAAGCACGAATTTTCGTTAGAACAAGTAATTTTGGCACTATCGTATAAGGATTTAATAATTCCCTTTTTAATATTAATATTGTGATTTGATTTGAAATTTAAATATCTGTTGGTGTGTGTTGGTTTTCTATACACCTGAGTTTCGTATCTGTATTATAATTTGATTATAATTAATATTATAATCAAAGGATCCAACAAAGCCTTTGGAAAACAAAATATATAGAACTTTATTCAAGTTTAAAGATTGTTTACCCAGTTATCAGAGAAGATTAATTACACCTCATTACAGTAAGACCCCTCATTTTTATGGAGTACCGAAAATTCATAAAACGAATATACCACTTAGACCCATTTGTAGTACCATGAATTCTCCTTGTAGTGAACTATCAAAATTTTTATTAAATATTTTAAAACCAATTGCAAATAAAAATGACACATTTATAAAAAATACACATTTTTTAAATAAATTATCAAATATTGAATTTAATCCAAATAATACTTTAGTAAGTTTTGACATAAATAGTTTATTTACGAATGTGCCATAAGATAAGACTTTAAATATAGTCAAGACAAAATTAGAAAGTGATGATACATTGGCAACTAGAACAAGACTAAATATATCAGCTATAATGGAGTTAATAAAATTATGTACTGATAATACATACTTTCAACTAAATAATGAATTCTATAAACAAAGTTTTGGACTAGCAATGGGCTCTAGTTTATCTCCATTATTAGCCGATATATTTATGGAAGATTTTGAAACAAATATTGTTTCTAAACAAAATTTAAAACCCTCAGTATGGTGGAGGTATGTAGATGATGTATTCTCAATATGGCCTCATGGATCAGAGTTGTTGGACACATTCCTAAATGATATAAACGATAAAGAAGAGACAATAACATTTACCATGGAAAAGGAATATAATAACACATTACCTTTTCTGGATGTTTTAATCTCTAAGAACGATACTGGATACGAAACTCAGGTGTATAGAAAACCAACACACACCAACAGATATTTAAATTTCAAATCAAATCACAATATTAATATTAAAAAGGGAATTATTAAATCCTTATACGATAGAGCCAAAATTACTTGTTCTAACGAAAATTCGTTCTTGGAGGAAAAACATTTGTTAACATCTGTTTTATTAAAAAATGATTGTCCTTTATCGTTTATAAATAAGGAATTTTCAACAATCGATCGAATAGAACAAAACAACTTAGAACGAGATCCTACAGCATATGCAAGGAATAATACGAGAACAATAATAATACCATACATAAAAGGATTATCGGAAAAGCTTAAAAGGATAGGAAATAAATTCAACATTTCAACAACATTCAAAACAACAAACACGTTGAGATCTATCTTGTCCAAAATCAAACCTAACAATGAACAAGAAAGGAGAAAAAATTGCATTTATAAAATACCTTGTGAATGCGATCAGTTTTATTTAGGTGAAACATCAAGACCATTAAATGTTAGAATAAGTGAACATCAATCCTATATTAAAAATAGAGAATTTGATAGATCTCAAATCTGTAAACACGCATGGGATAATGAACATAGGGTTCAATGGAATGATTCAAATATAGTCCTAAAAGAAACGGATGGTAAAAAGAGAAAAATCAAAGAAGCGGCTCTAATTATGCTAAATGAGACCAATTGTGTCGCGAATTCCTCGGCAGAATGTAGTAGGATCTGGTTACCCATATTGAAAGAGGAAGTTATTAAAAGGAAAATACCAGTATTGGTAAGTCAGTAACATATAGAGAATACATCATTTATGTTTTTTAAATAACAAACATATAAAATCGGAATTTGGTGTTTATTGAAGGTAAACTAAATGCACGATCAAATACTTACCATGTCGGGATAGTATTATGAGGTTTTTTTCCTGGTTTTTCCCTCATAATTTACTATGGAATCACTAACAGGAGAATTTTACTGTCATCATGGCATGTATTTGTCTTTTTAAAGACGAATTACATGTTATGATCTTTTCTGACGGATATTCTCAAGTTAAAGTTGATTTCATGTAATCGAATGAACTATCTTATAAGTAAAGTCGTCCCAGGAACGCAACTCAACAATATTGGCAATATCGTTTTAAAGTCTTCTACTTTAAAATGTATAAGGTATGTCTGAATTGTCAATATAGATGAGTCAGATAAAATTAAATTATTAGAAGAATTTTTTCACTAAGTAACAAAAAACAAACTTTGTTTAATTTACTAATGTTTGTATTTTGAGAACGATTTCCGAAGTGGAAATTGAAACGTCAATAAACGTATTTTAACCTTTAATTGTGGCTTATTCCCATTAAAATATAAATTGTTTTTCTCTCTTTTGGTATAATTTTTTTGTTTTTACTTTTTTTATTATTTCATCCATGCTCATATTAAACAATAAAGGCTAAGGAAATCCCGCTGTCTTATCCTACTGCCAGCTTTAATTGGGTTAGTTAGTCCTTCTTCTACTTTTACTTTATTGTGTTGTTTTGGTACATACTTTTGATCGTTTTGATTATTCCCAGAGGTATCGCTCTTATAATAAAGGTTACTTCTCTCAGTACTTCCATCTTTATTTATAACACAAATGGTTAACACTTTTACATACTAATTGTTAACATTTAAAAAAGTACTTAATTGAAGTCGAAGAGAGAACTACATCTCGACCTTGAAGTTATCGGCCCTAATTTAACACACTCAACTACGACCCTTATCCACTCACGAGTGGATAAGAGAGAAAACAAAAGTGAGGGATGTTAGAGAAGAAGTTGCAAAATTGAAATGGAGATTTGGCAGACACAATATAAGACAAAAAGAAGACCTACGGAACAAAATTCTTCTAAGTTGGAGACCGTGGGAATATAAACGAAGCAGAGGAAGGTCTGAAGAGAGCAAAATAAAGGAAGTATGGGAACAATATATAATCCATCTCTTCCATGACGAGAGAGAAAATGAACAAGATATAGGTGAAGAAAAACAATACCTACAAATTTTACCCTCAGAAGTAAAGAATGCCCTACAGAATGCAAAACAAGGAAGAGCACCGGGTCCTGATCAAATTCCAGTTGAACTGTTAAAAGCCTTAGATGGCGGTAATATAAAGAGACTCACCCGAATTCTCAACCACATATATGTAGAGGGCAACATCCCGAAAAAATGGCTTAAATCGATATTTTTACCTCTACCAAAAAACAACAATCCCAAATCATGTAATGACTATAGATTGATAAGCCTAATGTGCCACCCTTTAAAGATTCTCTTGAAAATTGTTCAAAACCGAATTTATAAGAAATGTGAGGAGCAGATAGATGAAACTCAGTTTGGCTTCAGAGGAGGCATGGGTACAAGAGAAGCATTATTTGCGTTGACGGTACTCTTGCAGAAATGTCGGGAATATAACAAGAGTGCATATGTATGCTTCATAGACTTTAGGAAGGCCTTTGACCGAGTGCAGCATATGAAGTTAATAGATGAATTAAAAAACATCAATTTAGACAAAAAAGACATTGAGTTTATTAAGGCTATATACTGGAACCAGAAAGCAGTAGTAAAGGTGAACGATATAGAAACAAATAATATACCGATTGCGAGAGGGGTTAGGCAAGGATGCGTCTTGTCTCCGACGCTTTTCAACGTGTACTCACAGGTTATATTCAGAAAAGCCTTATGGGAAAGAAAAGAGGGAATAAGAATTGGTGGAGAAATCATAACCACCATGAGATTTGCAGATGACACGGTAATTATTGCTGAGAGTATAGAAGAACTACAAACTTTACTAGATGCAATAAATAGTGAATGCATTCAAATGGGACTTGACATCAACACAGATAAGACCAAATTTATGATAGTATCAAGGAGTCCAATAAATAATGAACAACTAACTCTTGGTGGACAGCAAATAGAGAGAGTGACAAAATATAAATATCTGGGAGCTTACATCAACACAGAATTAGATCCAGACCAAGAGATCCGAGTACGAATAGAAATGGCAAGGGCAGCGTTCTTAAAATTCAAACAATTGTTCTGTGACAAAAATCTGAATACTGCGCTGAGACTGAGGTTTGTTGAATGTTACGTCTGGTCGCAACTATTGTACGGGGTAGAAAAATGGACACTAAAAGCGCAAATAGTTAAAAAGATTGAAGCCTTTGAACTTTGGATATACCGGAGAATGTTAAGAATTCCATGGACTGCCAGGGTCACCAATGAGGAAGTGCTGAGAAGGATGGGTCGAGACAAAAAATTGTTGAGAACGATAAAAGTACGCAAGACTGCATACCTTGGACACATACTAAGAAATAATAAATATAGTCTTCTGCAGGTCATCATGCAGGGTAGAGTCGATGGCAAAAAGGGAATAGGTAGAAAGAGGAAGTCATGGCTGCGAAATATTCGAGACTGGACAAACATGACTGTAGACGAATTATTCCACGTTGCAAAAGACAGAGAAGCTTTTAAAAATGTGATCGCCAACCTCCGTTAATGGGGACGGCATAGGAAGAAAAAGAAGAGGAAGGTCCCAAATGAGATGGGCAGATGATATTAATGAGCACGTGGGCTCTAGGTGGATGACTGTAGCGACAGACAGAGAAGAATGGAAAAGGATTGGGGAGGCCTATGTCCAAAGATAGACCGAAGAAGGCTTATTAGATAGATAGATAGAACTACGACCCAACTCTACAACTTAACTCTCAATTATATCCGCAATTTATTGTTTACAGTTTTTATATTCGCCATTGCACGACGACGTGATTAAACAATATTAAGTATATGTAAGCAAGGCCATCACGGATTACATTGGATTACTTGCAACTATGCAAAAATGATATGTTTGCTTTTTCTTTCTTCGTGTATCTCATCCTTTAAGGGCATTGGTGGTCATCATGGCCCATTTTACTTTTTCTGCAGCAGTTCTGAAGAGTTTTATTATTGTTTTTCCACTGTGTGTTTGCTAAAGTTTTGTAATTACTAGACTTGATCCGGTTACAGTGATCCCGATTCTTTATAAAAGACAATTTTTAATTTGTACGAATAACATTTGTATTTAGTCAACACTCAGTGTTGTGTAGTGTCATTTGACTGATTTCACAGATAGACGCAACTTAGACTGTAAAAGAAATAGGGTTCACTACCATTTCCGCAATTATGTCAATTTTTTTGAAACTATTTATTGTTGGTCGACCAGATAGTTTGGCATCTTGAACACCAATTATTAAGACAGCTGCTACATTGTCTGCTTCAGTACGAACCATTCTGCCTATGTAGAAATTTGTCGTGAAACAGTAATAAAACCAAATATTTACTATATATATATATATATATATAAACACTTTTGCAAAAAAGTTGAAAAACGTCAACTTTTTTGACAAATAACCATAGGCGGACGTTGAATATGTGAAACTATAATTTTAGTATTTATTTAATTCATTTATCAAAATAAGCTTTGCCATAATATCCCATTTAAATGTTTTGGTCACCATGGCTCTGTAATGTCATCTGTCGGAATTACGTCACCTGTTATTACTAGTTGAGAAGCCTAACCTAAAGATATAACATCTTAGTAAAATGATTTTTATGGATATTGATAAATCATGACATTTGAATAGCTTAGCCATCTTTTGAAATGCAGGTCTTGCTTTCTCTATTCTACATTTGATTTCTAGGGAATGGTCCCAATTTTCATTGAAGTTCGTACGAAGGTACCTAGGTGCATGTTTTTACTCTCTCTATTCGTTGACCGTTTACACTGATTCATCCAAATTGCTGTTGCCTCTTAGAGATGATCATATATTTTGTTTTCTTAATATTTAGTGAAAGTCTATATCTCTGACTTACTTCTGTAATTCTATTTATTAACTTCTGGGGAACTTCATAACTATCAGCGAATACCACCGTGTCGTTAGAGTATTTGATTTTATTGATACATTCTCTGTTAATTAGAATTCCGGATTCAACATCCTCTATTGCCTCTTGAAATGTGTGTGTGTGTGTGTGTGTTTTGTTTTATGGCACTGGAACTAAGCCAATTAGCCAGAACAAATGTGTGAAAGTTATAAGGAAAATGCTTCAGTTAAGTATTAATTTTCACTTAATGCGTATCTAATATTATCTTATATTTAATGAACAACACATATTATTATACATAATACTCAATATTATATTATTGATTATCCTTATAATGTAACTGTTTTTTTTTTAACTATATTGTTTGGTTTTTGATTTATTATTATTTTTTTTTTGAAAGATTTCCTTAGAGTATATATTAAACAGCAGAGGTGATAGTATACATCCCTGTCGGACCCCACATTTAATTTTGATATTATTGGATTCTTCTGCCTCTGTACGGATAGGAGATGTTTGATTCCAGTAAAGTTTGCTAATAATTCTTAGATCACAGGTGTTTATTCCCTTAATATTCCCTTCCTGGGGTGTGAGATGACCTACCGACGACCGTTTTGTTAGTATTTTCATCACCTTGTCATGTGTTACTTTATCGAATGATTTATGATAATCAATAAAGCATGCATAAATATCGAAATTCACACATATATAATTCACTCATATATTATTTCTTACATCATTAAAATAGCACTTGTATGCTAAAGAGAGCCTCTCTCGTACCCACTGCATTCCGAAAACCAAACTGTGTACGGCTGTATTTTTCTTCACACAGTCTATATATAGTTTGATGTATGATTTTTAGAAATAACTTTCTTCTTCTTTATGTGCCGTCTTCTACCGAAGGTTGGCGACCATCAAACGATAGGTTTCTCTGTTTTGTGCCGCATGTATTATGTTCGAAGATTCTAATATTTGAAACCATTCTCTCTAGTTTTTCAGCCAGGATTTCTTCTTTCTGCCCAGACCTCTTCTACCTTCAATCTTCTATTCCACGATAAGCTGTAAGCAGACTGTACTTATCATTACGGAACACATGGCCCAGATATGACGCTTTCCTCCTTTTAACAGTTGTTAACAATTCCACCTCTTTACCCATTCGTCTTAATACCTCTGTGTTGGTCACTCTGTCTGTCCAAGGTATTTTCAGTATGCGTCGATACAGCCACATTTCTAGAGCCGCTGACTTCTTTATAGTTGCTGCTGTTAACGTCCACCCTTCAACTCCGTAAAGTAGCGTAGAGAATACGTAGCATTTAGTGGCGCGCCATCGGAGGTTAACGCTTATGTGGCGGTTGCTTAAGAGCTTTCTCATTTTGATGAATTTGGATCTTGCTATTTGAATTCGGATCTTAATCTCCAAGTCTGTGTCCCACTTATCATTTACTGTATATTCCAGATATTTAAATCGGTGTACTCTTTCAATACGTTCGGCTTCAATATTCAGAAATAACTTTAAAAGATGGATTTTACGGATTTTATTTTCTTTGGTAAAGCAATATCTCAGCCATGTTCCTGGTACTACTCCGCTTAAATATACGCCATTAAATATTTTTGTTAGGCGTTGAGTACCGTCGGTAGTTTTATAAGTTTAGCATATTATTATGTATTGTCAGGTCCAGGAGCTTTGCCATCTTTAAATTGTGATAATAATTTTAACACTTCATCTGATGTGATTGTGATCTGAAGTGGTATTACATTTGTAGGATGTAGAGTTTGATGGACCTGTTTTCATCAAAGAGTTCTTGTATGTATTATGTCCATATGCAAATTTCCATATTATGTCCATATGTTACCCTGCTGATCTCGCAGTTTGCTAGCTGTATTAGATTTCTGAAGACCAGCTGCTGAAGACTTTTTTATGCATATTAAACTTATTGTGTTTTTGTTCCAACAAATATCTCTACACACTGTGATTTTAACTAATTTTCTTTGGTCTTTCGTCTTTCGGTTCTTATTTGTCTCTGAATATTGTTGTACATTCTTTTGTTGTGTGTGTGCTGTTGGTTTCTTTTGACTGTGGACTTAATCCATTAGCCGAACTAAAATTACTATTATAATATATCTCTTATTTTCATTATATTATATTTATGAATATTTATAACCTATTTGATAATGGTTTACAATAGTAATTCACACATATACATATAATATACGTACCTACATATATATTTTAGTGAGCGTTTTTTTTTGTTTTTGTTGAAGAATTAGACAAAAAATACATTCTTTTGTTGTTTTTTTTTATTTTATTCTTTCTGCCATGAGTTGTATACTGTTCTTCATTGAATTTTTTCTGTTCTCTACCTTTTCTATTATCTATTTCTATTCCAGTTTCTATTTCTATCGCTTTTGCATAGAATAAATAGATAACGTTCTTTAGCTTGATCTCGTCGACTGCCTTCTTAAGATCCACGAAACATAACTATCTGGTTCGTTGTATTCAATTATTTTTCTTACACTTGCCTCATTATGAATATAGCTTCGATGCGTAATCTTCTCCATCCAAACTCTTGTTGTTCATTTGCTAGTATTATAGTTTCATTTATGTGGTCTATGTAGACCACATATACACACTGGAACAACTTTTGGAAAAGAAAAAAGCAAAAAATAGAGATATACATTTGGCATTTGTGGACCTGAGAAAGGCGTATGACTCTATACCAAGGTCAGAACTATGGGAGGCAATGTACAAATTAGAAATACAGACGGAACTCATAGAAGCTACAAAAGCTCTATATAAAGAAAATAAAGTGTCCATTAAAATGGGAACAAGAATCATAGGAGACTTCACCACAACAAAAGGCTCCCGCAGGGTTGTTCCACATCTTAAACCCTATTCAAAATATACTTAGAGAAAGCCTTGACTACATGGAAAAGAAAATGCGAAGGCATGGGATTACCGGTACGGAACGAATACCTATATACGTTAAGCTTTGCAGACGATCAAGTAGTGATTGCACAAGACCAAGACAAAAAAACGCAACAACAGAGGAAGACATTATACAAAGATTAGGACAAACAAGAACAGCAATCCGACAACTTAACTCAGTATGGTGGGTAGGCATCTAAATATGAAGCAAAAACACAGATTTATAAAACATTAGTGCGAAGTATTATGACATATGTGGCTGAAAATTGGATCATTAACAAGAAAAACAGCAGTAAGATAGTAGCAACAGAGATGGAATGCCTGCTAAGATGCTGCAGAGTAACAAGAATGGATAGGAGAAGTAATGACGAAATAAAGGAAAGAACATCAATAGAAACAGACATACTAACATACATAGAACAAAAAAGACAGAAGTGGTATGGACATGTAAGAAGAACTAGTGACAGCAGATGGATAAAGAGAATAACCGAATGGAGCCCCATAGAAAGGAGGAAAAGAGGACGACCCGGAAAATCCTGAAGAAACGAAGTAGACGACGCCATGAGTAAGAGAGTCCTAAACGATGGAGAATGGAACAACAGAGAGAGATGAAAACGGTTGAGCGAGGGAAGGCAGTGAATACTGTAGAATCCCTGAATATATATATATATATATATATATATATATATATATATATATATATATATATATATATATATATATATATATATATATATAATTTCATTTAGTTTATTTGTTTTCACTTTGGTGGTTAATTTTAGTGTTGTATTTGATAAGTAAATTCCTCTGTAATTCTGCGAGTCTGAATATCTCCCCTTCTGAAGAGAGAAATTAGGGTGCTTGATCTCAATTCTTGTGATATTCTGTTTTGTTCTATTACTTTTTCGATTAGTGTTAATAATTGTTTGGTCAGATCTAGTCCTCTGTACTTAAGGAGTACCTTAGATTTCTGTCCTCTCCTGGTGATTTTTCATTTTTAATTTCTTAATGCTTTCTTTACCTCTTCCCTCGTCAATGTTTATTTCTTTATTTGTCGCCACTTCTGGTGTTGGTGGTTCATTATCGTCACCTTTAGCAAATTGGGATCGAAAGTAGCCTGCCCATGTTTTCTTCTGAATGTTTCTTATTTGAAGTAGTTTGTTCATTTCTTTTTTTTTGTCCTCTGATCATTCTCTATTCTCTCTGTGTTCTGTAAATCGTGTTCCATGTATTTTGAGAAGCTGTGTTCCCTTTTTATTTTTCCGACTAAAGTATTCGTTTTATGTTTGATTCGTTTATAGTGGTGGTATACGTGTTGTGTTTGTTGTGTTCTGTATTGTAAAAAGGCTTTCTTCTTTTCTTCACATTTTCTCATCACTATCTCTCTAAACCATGAGGTTTACTTTTTTGATATGTTATTGTTTGTTTCTTTCCTCTCTACAAGTGTTTTTGATGTTGCGTTAATTATGTTATTTTTGAGTTTTTTCAGCTGTCCTCAATGTTACCCTTGTTTAATATTCCATTCTCAGCAATCTTTTCTGATATTTTTCATATATAAGTGTATATGTTCAGTATTTCATGGATATCGTATTTAGTCCTTGGACTTTGAATTTTGTTCGTGTTGGTGTCGCTCTCTTGAGTCTGATGTATTTCATGATAATTCTTATTTTACATAATACAAGGCTATGGTCGCTACCTACATCTGCCAAGTTGAGGCATCTAACGTCGATTATTTTTGACGGATGTATATATCTGTTGAATATAATATAATCTATTATAGATCTTTGTCCACGGGTGCTATTGAATGTAAATTTGTGTTAGTCTTTGTGGTCAAAAAATGTCTAAGATCTGCGTTGAATGTCATTTCCTGTTAGTAATTTTAATATAAATTTTGACTGTTTTAGAGGTAACGTCGTATGTCCAGTTTTAAGAACAAATATCCCAATGCTTGATTTTGGAGAGTTATCTTATGGTACGTATATCTTATAAAAGCAATTTAACATTTGACGAAAAAAAAAATCTAAAATATTCCCCAATTTTACTAACTAAATTTTAATTTTATTCCATTCAGTTAAGTTCACACAGATTAAAAAAAATATTCAAGTCATTGTTAGCTAAGAAACCTTGTCAGAAAACACGAAAAAGGCACATAGAAACAACCTAATTAACTTGCTAGAGTAAATGAATCGATTACCGTACTATTAGACCTGTTTACTGTAGTACATATGAAGAGAGTATTACCCAGGGATTAGCTTGTGTTAACATTTATAACAATCTCCAAAAATATAATACAAAGGACTCAGCCAACATAGTACTCATACATGACTGTACAATGAATGTCTTGTTGAAGTGGTTAAAAGATAAACTCCAAGAACATGAAATTATTACGTTACCCTCAGGCAGCAAGTGAAGCAAACAGTATGACTAGAGAAAACGAATACCAGAAGAGAATATGCAGATACATAAATAACAGGATTCTCTATAATAGTGTAGCATTTTCTTTTTACCCAGTTTTTCATAAAAATGTTAGACTAAACAGAGTTGAGTGCCGCTTTCAAGGAGATTTTTTTACTATCTCACTCTTCAATTCGTTTTTCTCTGTTTCGCAGTTGTGAATAGGGATTGGCACGTGATGTGCTATTCTTTTTACTACGCATTAAAAAAATAAAGCACTAAACAATCCCTATTCGATACTATCAAACATGACAAACTCATAGAACTATTACATCTTACAGGACTTGACACTAAGGACATCCAGATTATAAAAAAATCTATATTGGAATCAAACAGCCCACATGAAAAATGGACATATGGTGAGTGAAAACGTTACCATTTCGAGAGGGGTTAGTCAGGGCTGTATTCTTTCGCTACTGCTTTTCAACATGTACACGGAACAAATATTTCTAGAGGCACTGGAAGAGTACAACGAGGGCATCAAGATTAATGGCGTACCAATAAGTAATTTTTGATATGCAGATGATACTGTTATACTGGCCGATAACATCGAAGATTTACAGATGATGCTAAATAGAGTAAATACAACAGGCAACCAATTTGGACTGAAGATCAATAGAAAGAAAACTAAATTTATGGTGATCAGTAAAAAGAACATTCAACATATCGACCTGAATATTGAAGCCGAACGTATTGAAAGAGTACACCGATTTAAATATCTGAGATATGCAGTAAATGATAAGTGGGACCCAGTCGCAGAGATTAAGATCCGAATTGAAATAGCAAGATCCAAATTCATCAAAATGAGAAAGCTCTTAAGCAACCGCTACCTAAGCGTTAACCTCCGATGGCTCGCCACGAAATGCTACGTACTCTCTACGCTACTTTACGGAGTTGAAGGGTGGACGTTAACAGCAGCAACTATAAAGAAGTTAGCGGCTCTAGAAATGTGGCTGTATCGACGCATACTGAAAATACCTTGGACAGACAGAGTGACCAACACAAAGGTATTAAGACGAATGGGTAAAGAGGTGGAATTGTTAACAACTGTTAAAATGAGGAAAGCGTCATACCTGGGCCATGTGTTCCGTAATGATAAGTATAGTCTGCTACAGCTTATCGTGGAAGGCAAGATTGAAGGTAAAAGAGGTCTGGGCAGAAAGAAGAAATCCTGGTTGAAAAACTTGAAAGAATGGTTTCAAATACCAGAAGCTGCCAACATAATACATGCGGCACAAAAGAGATAAACCTATCGTTTGATGGTCGCCAACCTTCGGTAGAAGACGGCACATAAAGAAGAAGAAACAATCCCCGTAAGGTGGTTCATTGTAAGAGGAACTGGAGATCGGCGTCACTTTTCCTTTGGGCTACCGAGAGGAAGGTCACTTTTTGTTCGGGAGGCAAAATATTCGTAGATCGCGACATTTTTTGACTTTGCCGACAACGGCTGGGAATAGGATCATCACAAATATCTGCTAATCCCAGTTAAATAAGTATGCAGTAAAGTAGTCTGATCTAAAATGATATAGGTAGCAGTTAAACAAAAATCAAAGTTAGAAGTTGTTAAAGTAGTGCCGACTAGTTTCATCTCCAATGGTGATAAAAGTAGAATTTCTCGTAAGATTTTAACTTTATTATAACCTGATGGCGAATGAAGTACTACAATCTTCTCTACATGATGGTTAAATGCTATATATAGTCCATATTATTATACGAAATGGAGACAATCGCCTTGCGAAGAATGTTACCCATACCATGCACAGATAGGATGGGAAACGAGGAAGTCTTAAGAAGGGCAACTATTAACAGAGAATTACTCAACTTAATCAAGGTACGCAAAATTGGTTTCAGAGAGGAGAAAAATAAGCAATCCCCCAATTAATTATCCCAGGAAAAATTGAGGGCAAGAGAGGAGTGCGTCGTAAACAAATATCGTGCCTACGGTATATAAAGAACTGTGCAGTCATAACTAATACTGGCGAGCTTTTGTAAGCCGCAAAAGGCAGACGTTTGGCCTTAAGATAATTCACCAACGCACTATAGGTGCACGCCACTATAAGAAGAAGAAAGTAAATGAAGCAAATATACCTGGTTTTATTTTCAATTTTTTCCGTATATATAATTAGTGCAGTGCAGTGCTTCTTTTTTTATAGGGCATGTTTCTAATTTTCTTTATTGTTTTGAATAACCTTTGTTTTTTATTTACAACCTACAACTTATATGCAGATTATAAGAAACTCGAATTCTCATCATGATATAATAATGACCAAGATAAATTTTAGTGTGTTCTTTTTAAATAGTTTATTTTAGATTATTCCTAATAAAAATATTTTTACTAGTTTAACCAGGTCATTGAGAGACATTCATATTTAACATTAGATAAAGATATAAACAGGTAATAATTTAAAATAGACGTTTGTTTGTTAGATGAAACCGATTGTGTCCACCTAAATTTATGTTTCAGCAAGTAATAAAAACAGCTGGTTGTCAATAAATTTGTATTGTTTAATTTCTCTTATAATCCTCCTTTCTTTTGAGAAATAAAACAAAATACAAGGTAAGTGTGTTTGTTCCTCGTTTTTTGACCATCGATGCATTGTGGTTTTAAAAAAACATTTAGCATATTTGACATTTTTTAGTATCTTTCTTAATTCAATCTTCTCATATGTAAATATCGAGATTTCCTTATCGATCGAAAAAATATAAGGTGGCTCCCTGTATTTTTTTTTCACTAAGTACCAAATTCTGTCAAATTCCATTTCAGTTGTTACGTTTCAATTCCCAATACCTTTTTATCTCAATATCCCCCATGCTAGATTTATAGACTCACATCCCAAAGCTTGCCGTTGTGTCTTTTAAAACATCTGAGTACCAGTTTGCGCAGTGAACATATTTAGACCTGTAATTCTTCATTTCTCTTTTAATTTCTCTCTATCTTTACTATCCCTGCCAGGCCAAGTTTTTTTACGGTTAACGGAAGCTTGGAAACAAACAAAAAATATTAGAAAAAGTAAACATGGTAACAATATCTTACAAATAATTACAACAAATAAATGAAAAATCATTACACAATGTTACTACAAGGAAATAGATCCGAATATGAGACACATGGTATTAAAACAACAATGAATGACGAAGCTGAAATTAGAGAAGATATTTATACACAAAGCATTTTAAAAATCCCAAAACAACAACCGAACAATAAGGGCTTCTTAGAACAGTATGTATGTTTTCCATAAATAGTGTGAGATCTAGTGTATATAGATAAATTTGATAAATTATGTCACTATAAGAAGAAAGTTGATACATTTTAAAAATAATTTTTTTTTATGTTTTTAGAGCAAAATAAATTTACTGACCATTGTTACGTACGTTTGGCAAGTCACGCAATTTACTTCTCACGGACTTCTTTGGATTCGAAATAATACAAAATTAAACTTTAATTACAAAAATATTACTTTCCTAGTAAAATACACAGATGTTTGGTTGGTGGTACAAATTCGACTGGTTTATAAATATAAAATCCTAATAGTAATATTATAATACTTCCTACATTCATAGGAAAAAATCTTATTCTTCTTCTTGTTCTTTTTATATAGACATGACTGTCTGTTTTTCAATGTGCCTCCATTAAGTTCCATCGTTCCATCGTTTTCGTGGTCTTCCTTTCGAAGTGTTTTCATCTCTGCTGTTTCTAACATCCTTTTCGTCCTCTCTGTATCAGGTCATGTTTCTGCCGCTTATGTCATTATTGGTCTGATGACTGTTTTGTAAATTCTACCTTTCGTTTCTTTCCCAATATTTTTATTTCTCCATATTGTTTCATTCAGGCAACCTCGGCTCTGTTTGCTCTATTCATTTGATTTTCCACTTCAGTTCCGAGCTTTCCGTAGCTAGATACTATGATGCTTAGATATTTAAACTCCATCACTTGTACTTTTAACTGAGTTGTAATTTTGCTGTTGTAACCATGAATTTTGTCTTTTTTGTTAAACATATTTATAACCGCCAAAAAATTTAACATGATAAAATATATTAAATTTTCTGGAAGTTATATTAAATAGGAGAAAGTCGTAAACTTGAATTAATTCACACCAGTCCTCCGTCGCGCTGATTAGTTAACCCTAAAGTGTACATATTAAGCGCTGATTATTGACTTGACAACTACTGTTATAATATTGTTGTTTTCTTCTAGGAAATGTACAAACCATGGAAATACAATTGTTTAACGATTCACAAGTTCCAATAGATTATAACATTAGTATATCGAATAGAGCCTGCAATACAGACAATACCTGTGAGTTTGACATTGAGCCACGATCAGGAATTGTGGAAGCCTATGGCGTAAAAACTGTCAAGGTATATCTTGAAGTAATTTCTTTAATATATTATTTTAATAAATGGTAAATACTTTTAAAAACATGTTTGGAATTTTTATTATTTAGATGTATGTCTTAACGTATAATAAATAGCACGATAAATAGTTAAAAAAAATTTTTCTTTCCTTTTTGGATAGACAATTGACCAGACTATTTTGTAATTTGTATTTACAGATCTACAATCAGAGTTCGAGTTAGTAGTAAAATTAAACTAAAAAATGTAACTTTGTCTCTTTAAAATCTTTTTTCTGTCTTTTTTATTTTCCATTTTTAATCGTTTTTTTATTGTTTTTTTACTTACCTTATAAGACTTGTAGGTGTACTCTTCATTCAGGTCCCCCTAACCAACTTAAATTGATTTACAAATAAGGAATCAAGGAAGACAAATAATACTAAATATTAATAAATATTAAAAAAAATATATTTTTTATATATATTTTTTAAATGTATGTGCTAAGTTTGAGTTAATTTGTAAACTCTATTTAGTTTCAATTAATTGTTTATACAACATAATCTTATAATGTCCATTGTAGTAAGCTTCTTTACATATTTAATATCATTGACTGCTACATATCTTTTTGAGATGAACTGCTGATGCTTTGATTAGAAAGCGAAACGTCTTAAATAAATAGATGAAGTAGCCACATTCTTTGTTTTTTTTCTCCACCTTTTGACCGAAAAACCCACCACTCCTCGAGTGATCCTTAATTTATATTGGATTGACGGTCGTACTCCTTTTCTCGATGCTATTATATATATATATATATATATATATATATATATATATATATATATATATGTATATATATATATATATATATATATATGTATATATATATATATATATATATATATATATATATATATATATATATATATATATATACCGAGAAAAGGAGTACGACCGTCAATCCAAAATAAACTAAGGTACACTCGAAGAGTGGTGGGTTTTTCGGTCAAAGTGGAGAAATAAAAGACAAAGAAGGTGGCTACTTCATCTATTTATTGAAGACGTTTCGCTTTCTGCTCAGAAATACCTTACAAAGACATGTAGCAGTCAATGATGTTAAAAATATGAAAAAGCTTACGAAACTGGACATTTAGAGTTAAAGTTGTATAAAACCATTAATTGAAACTAGGTATAGTTTGCAATTTAACAAAATTAGCACAGCAAAAGAACATGTGATAAACATACATGTATATAAAAAAGTTATATAAATTACTCATCGTTACCTTATTTTCCTCAAGTTACTGAGAAACTCGTTAAACTGTACAAACATAACAACGTACCGGTTAAAATTGCAATTAAGAATGCTAAGACTGTCAGGAATTTGTTTTCTAAAACTAAAACACCTCTGTCCCTTCTGGAACAAGTGAACGTAATATATCATATACCTTGTGCTGAGTGTGACTCATGTTACATCGGTCAGACAGGGAGATCACTGAGAGGGCGTCTTACGACACACCGCAGTGATATTAATTTATCTAAGCATACTTGTGCTCTTGCCCAACATGCTATTAACACTAAGCACGAAGTAAACTTTAATGAAGTTAAAATTCTTGGCACTGAACGCAATCTCGTTAAAAGACAGTTTTTAGAAATGTGTGCAATATTAAAACATCCAAATACCCTTAATAAGAGAACCGACATTAGTAATTTGAGCCAAATTTATCATGCATTAATTTTGCAGAATTAGGCTTAATATGTTGTTTACTTAAAATTTGTCCCATAATGGGTTTTTTATCACATTTTCATATAATAAATTTAAATAAAAATAAAATAAAATAAATTATTCTTTCCTTAACTTAGATTTATCAACTTACATTTTATTAACTATTTGTCAATATCAATTTTACATAATTAAAGTAATTGTTCTTTTTGATTAACTTGTTTGATAAAATTTTAAACTGAAATTGATTCATAGAATCTTTTTCATTACAGTCCCAAATGTTTTGAACCTCGGACTGTGGAAGTTGAATTAATCTTCACCTGTTGGCTGGCTAACCAGTGACGTCATTAATATTATAATATATGATATTTTGGATTGACCTCGCATGCTTTGTTCTTTGTTGACAAATCAATCACTGTAGGGTAAATGGTGATCTTAACCACCTTTTCCTTTCATTGTTTGGCTTTTTAACGACAAGTTGTCAACAAAATTTTATCACATTCTTTGATTATACCGCCCTATTATATAGAAGTTGGTAGTTTGCCTTGCTGTTTTTGTCATTTTGACCTCAAGGCCATATCTATTCACGTTGTGTGCGTGGGTGTTAAACCTGTAAATTCATTTACCTGCGAGATTCAGTAAGCTTAAGACTGGTAACTTAATTTTATCTTTATTACTATATTAATCTTAAATAACTTAATAATGTTACCTTAAGTTAAAATTAAAATCTAATTGATTAAATAAATTGTTGGAAGTGCATTCTCATGATCTTTCTAGTTCTTTACACTTTAAAATAAACCTTAATGTTTTTTACTTAAGTTTTTATATAACTTTTTTATATACATGTATGTTTCATGTAGTTTCAATTAATGGTTTTATACAACTTTAACTCTAAATGTCCAGTTTCGTAAGCTTTTTCATATTTTTAACATCATTGACTGCTACATGTCTTTGTAAGGTAACCCATTTTTTTTTGTAACTTCTCTATGGATGTTTGGTTTCATATTGTTCTTTTTAGATGAACTGATGATGCTTTCTGAGCAAAAAGCGAAACGTCTTCAATAAATAGATGAAGTAGCCACCTTCTTTGTCTTTTATTTCTCCACTTTGACCGAAAAACCCACCACTCCTCGAGTGTACCTTAGTTTATATATATATATATATATATATATATATATATATATATATATATATATATATATACTATATATATATATATATATATATATATATATATATATATATATTTAATTCACGATGGAAGTTGAATCTGAAACGTCTTTGCCATTCCTTGATGTTCTTATTCAGAAACACACACCTTACAGTTTTTCCTATTCCTTATACCGGAAATCCATCCATACAAACCGTTATCTCAATGCCTAGTCACAATATCACCCCGCCCAATTCAATTCAGTTATCAACACTTTTATTTCCCTTTTCATAGGACTTAGCGACGACAACCACAGATCACCCGAAATCATTTCAATAAAGCAAAAACTCTTACAAAACGGATACTACACAACCCGAATCAACAGGAGCATTCAAAACAACTAAACCCCATTCCATCCAAAAAAGAAACCTTGCCACTAGATCAACCCAAAATCTTCCTACCTTGTATCAAAGGTGTCACTGACAAGATCAGGAGAACTCCTAACCCTCTAAACATCAAAACCCTCTTCACTAATTACTCCAAGTTGTCTAATCTCGTCAGATCCGTAAAATACCAAATCCAATGAAGACCATAGTGTCTACGAGATACATTGTTCCAGTTGCCCACGTACATACATAGGACAGACAAACCGACTATTCCAAAACCGTATTTACAAACATTCTATAGGCAGGTCACACAATAGATTTCGAAAAAGCAAAAACCATCGCTCCTATCCGCTCCTTAAAATCGAGAACAAGTCATTAATATTTAAAATATTGTTTAGGTTCATTAAAATTTTTGACAAAGGATAATTAATTGAAAAAATATAATTGTATCAAATGTTTTTTTTTCTGGTATTATGACTTTGATTACGATCAATTTGCCAGACTTTGTTGGATTTGTGAAGTGATATCACTATGTTATAAAATGTAATACCTTATACAAAACTCGTCTCCAAGTTTATACATAATCTAAAAAAAAACAATAACATATAGGGCGTTTTATTAAAAATAATAAAGTTGATAACGACTTCCAATAAAACTGAAAGTGATAGCGAGCTGTAAATATCTTCTGCATGTAGATCAACTACAGTTACGTGGAAGTGCAAATTTTCAGATTTCAAGTTTAATTATTTTATGAGATACGTCTAATGTACAGTTTTTGTAAATAATCTGTCTATTTAATAAAGACTTATTTTTTTAGATAAAGCTAACTGCTAATTTACTAGATGAAATTGGGGAACGAATGATTGTAATGATGTACGGGTCCGAAATGTATCAGCTGGCAGTACCAATGAAGTACAAATGTGGAGTACCAGAAGTAACAACCGATCCAAGTGAGATTCTCATAAATTTCTGCTTTATAAATTATGACTATACCAGAGTAATCAAATTTATAAATGATACTAACCTGTGTGGACATCTGTTCTATACACCTTTGTCGGTAAGATTATCACATAGCTAACTAAATACCTTTCTTTTTCTAACATAGTGAATAATTTTTTTGATAGTTTATATTACTCATGCGTATTTTTTACATATTTGAATGTGGATATTTTTAACCAGCACATCGTTATCACATAATTATGTTTTTAACAATCGTCATATGTATATATGTAAATGGAAATGAAATACGTTGTAGGAGAGAGATCCCTTAAATAATAATAAAAACATTTAAAACACTTTTTAGACAAGCAAAGAAGATATGTTTTAAAGTATATAAAGATAACGTCCTACCTAAATCCTGCAGGCCGATTGGTCTTACATAATTTCTGTTGAAGACAATAGAAAAAAATTCTGATAGACATATTAAGGAGGGGCCATTATGGCAGCATGCACATCAAGAAGGAAAATCAATAGAAACAGCACTAGACGAAATATTTACGGAAATCAGTCATTCCATTAATGATGAAGAGATTGCATTAACCGCCTTTCTAGATATAGAAGACGCATTTAATAATGTAATACCAAATTTTCTTTAGGGATATCTGCTACCGTATGCAAATTAATCAAAGCAATGCTGAAAAATAGGTTGATTCTAACAGACCTACAAGGAGATGAGATTTTAGCCAAAACAGCAAGGGAGTGTGATCACTCCTATTGGATGACTTGATCTCGCTTCTTGACGCGCAGGGGTAGAAGTGCTGGCCTATGCGAATGATCTAGTAAGTATGGTAAGAGAAAAATATGGTAATGTTCTATTCAGCATATAATGAAGAATCCGTAGAGGAATATAAAAGTATCATGAGTGAATATGGATTTATATCATATATAAACGAATATACACGTCCAGTAAGTAGAACTTGTCTGGATCATTTATTTGTCAAATGTTCTTCAAATTTGTGGTCCTTCTGCAAGATATGCTTAATAACATAAAATAGGGATCAGCTGAGATCAACAGTGATGGAGAAATGTTAAATCACTTATGTTTTGCGGTCGATGTAGTATTGATTTTAGATATATCTAAGAAGCACATATATGTTGGGCGAGTTGGAAAAATCTTATAAGAAGTAGGTTTGAAAATAAATATTTAAAAAACCCAGTTCATGACGAATATAACCACTAACGCTCCTCTACAAATATATTTACTCATTAATATCACTCATTGCATCTGTATCTGTAGAGTAGGGAGGGCGAGTTAAGTTTCACAGAACTTAGGCCAATTGACCCATTGTGCATCCTCCTAGGGAGCTATCACCCTTAGCACATTGTCCATTCTGCCATTTCTAGGAAGGTGGACAAGTCACCAGGAGACATCTCTCTTATGTGGGCAGGTGTGGGCCAGGACTCGCCGAACGCGTACTCTCGTATTAACGATAACTCCGAACATTCACATAGGACATGCTCTACAGTTTCGTCTTCTCGTTCACACTTCCTACATAGAGGTGTGTTTGCTAGCCCCAGTATGTGGAGGTGTTTGCTTAGTTTACAATGACCAGTTAAAAAACCAACTGTCAAACGTAGGTTTTTCCTGGTCATTCCCAAGTACTACTTTGATGCTGACTCTTCAAGTTTACTTAGTGTTACCCTGGCAAGTTTACATCCTTGCCCTTCTTGCCATCTTTTTATGGTTTGCGTATGGGAGTGACATATGACAATTTTCGCGATTGTTATAGTTGACCAACCAAAAAGATCACCAGGTCCTAAGAGTCTTAGGCCTGCCGCCTTCCTAGATAATTGGTCAGCAATGCGGTTGCCTTTATTCCTATAGTGTCCTTTAACCCACCTCAGCATGATGGTATTACCATCCGAAGCTTGAGTTAGTGACTTGTGACGCTCCATTACTAAGCCTGATGTGACACGTGGTCTATTCAAGGTTAGTAGCGCTTGTCTGCTATCTATGCAGATCATTATAGTGTTCCCTGCTATACCTTTTTGGGTTATCTCTTTTGCGGCTATGGAGATACCAGTCAGTTCTGTCTGAACTACGCTGGCATTTTTATCCATACCCCACTTTATTCTTAGGTTCGGTGATCTGGAGTATATCCCGTATCCTGAGCCTTCTTTCATTTTGGAGCCATTAAAGACAAACTTTGGTTCAATTGAGTCGCAGCCTGCCTGTAGTAGTGGTAGCGCATCCAGCTCTCCCCGTCAAAAACGAGTTCTCAATTGTCCCATTCCTACATCAACGTTTGCACCAGCTGAGCGCAGTCGCATCATTGTCACTAGCGCCACCTCTTTGACATATATATCTAGAGGCGTGATGCCAATGATCAACTCCATTGCAGCAGTTGGTGTTGTTTTCATGGCACCTTTTATATTTATGCAAGCAATCCGCTGAATATGGTTTAGTTTGTTAATCGCTGTTGCCTGTAGCACTTTTGGTACCCAAGCAATATCTCTTTAAGTTAGCATTGGCCTAATGACAGGTCGAATGGTCGACTTTTCGTCGACACTGCTCATAGGCAATTTATGCTCTTTTAGCTCTACCATCTAAGTTTGAGTGAGTTTCATGTTAACTTCCTGTCAAGGGTAATACCAAGGTACTTCACCTCGTCAGAAAAATTTAGACTGTAGTTTAGAATCCTTGGGGTATTAAGTCCGTGATTCTTCTTTTCCTGGTAAAGAGGACCATCTCTGTTTTCTTAGGATAAGATCACTCATGCATTTATCAAGAATATAAGGATTTAAAGAAGAATAGGTCTTACCTAGATAGCATTTGGAAAATTAAAGTACACATTGGAGTATGATATTCTCATACGTTTGAAAAAGAAAGTTTTCAATTAAAGTGTACTTCCCTGTCCTAATGTATGATGCTGAAATACGTACTATGACAAAAAAGAATTGATTAATGCTGGTAATTTAATCTCTCATATTCTCATATCAAGATATCAGGAACAGGACAAGGGATGGGAAACCCTGTTGTGGCTATTTTGCTTCTGACATGGTATTGGGTCGGACATCTTGGTAGAATGACAGAAGTAGAGAAGTAAGGCAGGTCACCCAGTAGATGGAGAGACGAGATAAAGAGAATGAGTGGAAACTGGATAAAAAGGACACAGGATATAGAGGAGTGGCAAAAACTATTATATATTTATATTTATATATATATATATATATATATATATATATATATATATATATATATGTATGTATATATATAAAATATTTACAGATTTCATTTATGTTTTTAGTGAACAGTTATTTGAGTTTACTCAATTGTAAATATTGTTTCTAGGAACCGCGAGGCATGAAAGTTTCACTTGACAAAACTGATTTTATGATATGTCCAGGCGATATAGTAGAACTAACCTTAACAATTTGTACATACGTTCCTGGTTTACATGAATATCCTTTGATGTAAGTAACATTTAAAATTAGTTTTTAAATTCCCATAAACATAAATCCCAGTTTCTTTTAACATTACTGCTAAGAAAAGATTTGCTATATTTTTGGGTTAAAGAAAGATGCAATATTTATTTTGCTTTTGTATTTGGTCTAATAGAATTTCTTGCAATTCTTCTGTCTTTTGCTATTAAACCAACATAATTGGCAAATCTCAGGTGGTTCAGTTTTTCGTCGTCTATCTTCACTCCTTTATTTTTTCATCCTAAACTTCAAAACATTTCTTCTAAGGCTAAAGTAACAAGTTTTGGTGAAATAGAATCTCCTTGTCTAATTCCCCTCTGTATTGATATATAGTGTTATAAGTTTTTCCAGATCCTGCCCGTTCCTGAGGCTGATAACTATCCCGTCTGTTTGTTAGTCGCAATGTTTTATCTTCACAAACGTCTTATACTAAAGAAATAGGAAAGATATCTGGAGATTCACACATGTAATATGTTAATGATAAATTCTTTCGTTAGTAGAAGCTGGTTAGTTAATGCTGTATGCTTAGTTCTGAATCAGTTAATGATCACCTGTTATCTTCTGCTTTCCGGTCTTTGTAGTTTGATATCTAATCTTACTTTTAATAACTTATCGATTGGCTTGAATTCTTATCGATTGGCATGCATTGCCAACATTATTTGTATTAACACCACACCTTTTCCAGAAGGTAAAGTAAAGTAAAGTTCGTGTAACCTTCTGGCTAAAGTCTAGTGTTAGGGTTTTCAGGTCGCGCAAGCGCCCCTAACATGACTTAACGACTACTTTCGTAGTTGGGACCGACGGCTTTACTTGCCCTCCGAAGCACGGTGGCAGCTCAGTTAAATTAGAAATTGAAAATTTTGTCGCTGCCGGGGTTCGAACCCGGGGCCTCCAGCTTATTAAGCTAGTAACATAGCCACTGAGCTACGGCTGCCACAGAAGGTAAAACAATTTTTTTTTTACATTTTTCGGACACATTTTGCATTAACTTTTCCGTTGTCCATGAGAAGGTAAAGTGTAAGTTTTATTTGTTGCAGATATATCTTCTTTATAGTGTGAAATACTGAGAGACTCTGTAACAAAATAAAATTTAAGCCATTATTGTCCTTACAAATATTATTGCATATTTAGTGTTTCTTAAGACACATGCCGTTGGATTTTTCGCTTTTCGATGCATCAGTAAAAACCAGGTTGGAGTGAGAGAGATCTAGAAGTCTTAGAATCAGTTGTTAAGGGAATGGTGGGAATGTTGGTCCAGGAAGATATAGTCAAACATATAATAGTATAATTTATCAACTGCTTAAGGCCAAACTATATCTCATTAAGCGTTCATTGCAAGGTAGATATTTTAATTTTTTATCGTAATGAGTAAATATATATGTTGTACCCATCGAACGACCCATCAGAAATGGTAGGTGTCAATGATTAACAATATAACTACATCTGAAAGTTGAAAGCCAATGCATGTCAATAAATCTCATAACTTTCTTTGAGATCCAAATATTAGGCCTTATCTAGCCCAGTTTCTCAGGTGTGAAAACGTCTTATCTTAAAAGTAAATCTGAAAAATGAGTTTGGCTGGAGCAAATAAACTAAGATATAAACTAATCATATTTATTGTACATTAAAGATATAAAAAAAATTAAATATTAAAGTAAAATCAAAGAAAATCTTGCCTAAAGCTTTACAAGAATTTTAAAATAATACTTATAGCTTTATGTGGTTGACAGGACAACTTGCTGATGGCTTCTGATGTTGGTTGGTTAGACTGTAGCTGAATGAGTAGCTTTCAGGTTGGTGTAGATGCCGGGATCTAGCCTGTTGTAATTCTAAGCAGCTACTGAGTTCTGTATATTTGCTATGCTGCTGCAGTTGTTATTTTTATGTGTGATGCACCATAAGGCTTTAGGAAGTTCCACCCAACAAGGGGAACTAGAAAGATTTATTTCAGGACAAAAAAAGGATTGCAATATTTTTTGGTCTGAAATAAATTTTTTCTGTTCCCCTTGTTGGGTGGAACTTTCTAAATCCTCATAACCTCATAATCCTGATAACTGCAGCAGCATAGAAGATATGCAGAACTCAACAGCTGCTTAGAACTACGACGGGCTCGATCCTGACATCTCCACCAACGTGAAAGCTACTCATTCAGCTACAATCCATCTAGTCAACATCAGAAGCCAATATGATATGTATGTACAATAAATATGATTAGTTAATATCTAGGTTTATTTGTCTCAATCAAACTCATTTTTCAGATTTACTTCTGAGAAAAGACGTTCTGACACCTGATAGACTTAGCTAGACGAGGCCTAACAGTTGGCTCCTAAAGAAAATTGTGAGTTTTATTTTTATATATTGGCTCCCAACTTTAAGAGCTAGTTACATTGTTATTCTTCGGCACCCACCATTTCTGATGGGTCGTACGAAGGTTATACATTTTTTGGAGGTTATATAAAAAAAAGTCAAATTGAAATTAGAAAAAGACAGATATAAAAAAAATTGATCAAATAGAAATATGAAATGAACTCACCCCAGGAAAAGATTTTAAAAGTATAAATGGATTTTGAACTAAAATATGTCTTTTTATAGATCAACGGTATTTATAAAAACAATTTCCCTTTCTACAGACTTGAAGTGAAATGACAGAACAGAGTTGCCAACTGACAGATATACTTTGTCAACTGTAGAAATTTTATGTGTTTAATCGAATAGATAATAATGGAGTCTGAATATAGGGAATTAGAATATTAAGTAAATATTAAAATTGGAATTTAGATTATGACAGAATATTTAGCAACAACTATTTTTAAAATAAAAACAGTAAAATAGGAAAGTTAATAAATTATTACAATTGAAAGAAATTTAAATAAAATAATTATTTAAAGAAAAATACCGAACATGTGACGTGTATAACGTAACAATGTTTTGAAAATTAGTGAATAATTAATGTAAGTGAGATTACAAGATATCCTGGCAGCCTAATTCAAGGAACTATACTGCATTTGTACTATGAGTTGTTCGTCTTGTACAAACTGAAGATTCATTACAAGACTACTATGTGTATAAGCCTGATGGAAGGTGTAATAAATAAAACAAATACTATATTGAGTAATTGTATAAGCAACAAGTATATTAACTTCATATGCCAGTAACCTAATCTAACAACCTTGTCTAATCTAATAATCTGTCCCTGTCACCTCCTGTCATGCCATCTTGTTACCGACATGAATAATATAATTGTCACTTAACTGGGTATCATACATGCTTTTTTCTTTTTCCTTATAAGTTCAGCTTACAAGGTTTTTTAATTTGTCTCCCTGACCTTCTACAGCAAATATTATTATGATTTGATGTTTCAAGTATATGATTATTATCAGAGATTAAAACTTTTGTTGTTTGATGTTGCTGATGTGTTTCAATACCTTGACTGTCTGGTAATTCATGAAATACACTAACATCGCCACCCAAATGATGATCATCACCACAGTCTACAATATGTTTATTTACTGATGATCTTATATGAGATCTGTTTCTTCTGATAATGTTTCCACTGTCATCTTTCAGGATGTATGATCTAGGCGATTCATGTTGATTCAAGATTTTTGCAGACTTTCAGGTGTTATTACAGTGATCAAGGACTGTTACATCCATGTCCCTGTTCAATGGCTTCAATATTGTTGCATTTTTATTAAAAGTTGTCTCATTTAATTATTTTTTAGCTTTTTCATTTTTATTTTAACATTTTCACACAAACAGGGATACAACAAATCAACTGAAATTGAAACTTTTGTTTTACATCTTCAACTATTAAGAAGTTGTGATGGGGAGTATTCCATACCTTTTAATGGATAATTTCTATGATTTATTAATGCTGACTGAAGGTCGACATGCTTTCTTTCATCTATGGTGTTCCTTAACATGTTTTTTGCAATTGACACTGCTTTTTCCGCTAATCCATTTGAACGTGGATAATAAGGACGACGTAAGATTAAAGTAAAGTTCCAATTTCTGCTAAACTTTCTAAATTGTTCACTATTATATGGTACATTGTCAGTTACAAGAAAATCAGGTGATCCAAATCGTGCAAAAACTGTCTTAATTTCAGCAATTACTGAATCAGCACTTTTGTCTTTAATGGGTAATACCTCTAACCAGTTAGAATATGAGTCAAATAAAACTACGTGACTTTTTCCAGCATATGTGAAAATGTCGGACCCAATCCTCTCCCATGGCCTTTTAGTTAGTGGATATGATAATAAAGTTTTTTAGCAAATTTTTCACAACTCTTACATGCCATTATATATGATTCAATATCCATCGCCATGCCAGGCTAATAATAAATTTGGCATGCAAGTGCTTTTGTTTTTTCTATACCTAAATGTCCCTCATGAAGTAATCCTAGAACTTCTTTTCTTAATGAAAAAGGAACAACTAATTTATTGTCTAGAAAAAGAAGGTCATTAGTTATAAATATATTCTCCTTTAGTTTGGCAAAGTGTTTGACATTTTCTGGAATTTTATATTTTTGCTCTGGCCAGCCACTGATGATAAAGTCAAAAACAACTTGTAGTTGGGGGTCTGCTATTGTCTCTTGTCGAAACTGATTTTTTCGTTCCTCAGATAGCGGTAAATCATTGACAATTGAATGAACGGCAAACTTTATCTCTGTATCAACAGATATAATTTTTTGTTTTTTAGAAATGCCTTTGATAGTGTGTCAGATATGGACATGCTTTTTTCTGGTTTGTACGACACAACTAAATCCTAATCTAATAATTTTAATCCCATTTTCAGGATTCTTGGTGAAATCGACTGTAAATCTTTTTTAAAAATCGATTCCAGTGGTTTGTGATCACTGTGGACTTTTACATAAGCTCCATAGACAACGTAGTGAAACCTCTTTACAGCAAATAAAATAGCTAGAGTTTCTTTTTCTATTTGAGCATACTGTTGCTCAGTTTTTGTAAGGCTCAATCCTTTTTTTGATGCATCTGTTTCAATTTCTGTTGGTTTCTTTGGGTCATATACTGCCAAGATTGATGAGTTAATCAACACATGCTTTAGTTGATCCAGTGAATCTTGATGCTCACTTGACCACTGCCAATCTACATTCAATCTTATCAAGTTTCTTAACGTTGCAAATATTTTTGATAGGCTTGGTACGAACTTGGCTACATATTTTACCATTCCTAAAAATCTTGCAACATCTTGTTTGCACTCTGGTGTGGGCATGTCTAAGATTGCTTTGATATATTTATCACTTGTTTTCACACCATCCTTTGAAAATATCTGACCCATGTATTTAACATTACTTTGTTTGAACTGTACCTTGGACTTACTGAACTTGATGTTGTATTAGGTAGCACAGTCAAAAACCTTTTTTATGTTCCTGTCATGTTCTGATTCTGAGGCACCAGTGATAACTAAATCATCAAAGTAAAGGCCTATGCCTTCAAGATCTCCAAATATTTCAAAATTCTTTTTCTGGAATACTTCTGGGGCTGAGGAGATACCGAAAGCCAGTCTATTAAATTGATACCTACCAAATGGTGTGCCGAAAGTCATTACATCTGCACTTTTATCATCCAGCTCCACTTGCCAATAACCATCCTTCATGTATAAACGTTGAAGAACTGTCCTCTACCAAGTAGAGTTACAATTTCATCAACAGAAGGAATTTGAAAGTGTTCTCTCTTGATGGCCCCATTAAGTTCTTTTGGATCAAGATATAGCCTTAAGTCACCATTTGGCTTTTCCACAATGACAAGTGGGTGAACTAACTCTGTTGGTTTATCTACCTTTGTTATGACTCCTTGCGCTTCAAAATCACCTAGTTTATTTTTTAAACGTTTTCGTAAAGTATGTGGAACCCGTCTTATGGTGCTTATTCGAGGTTTAGTATCTTCTCTAAAGGTTATTTGGTGTTTTTTTGGAAATTTTCCTAGACCTTCAAACACATGTGAATATTTTGTTAGTAGATCATTTAAATTGTTAAATTTAGAACTTACTAATGAATCTACCCGTTTGACTAAATTTAATTCTAGACATTAAAAAGATATATCTTTTTTTACCATTTTTAATAACACAAGTTAATGTAACTCTATCTACAGTTTTAATTTTAAACTTTGAATCCACATACGATACTAATGATACATTAGATTTACTGATATGTGCTGTTGGGGTTATTTCTTTGAGAATACTTAAAGGCAATGTACTTACCTCAACTCCAGTATCTAATTTAAATGACACAGGCTTATGGTTAACATAAATATCAGCTGACCACATATCTTATCCAACCTCGTGTTTACATTTAGAGTTTACTGACCTGAAAAAATACTGATACTCACTACTTTCACTCTCACGTCCTGAACTGTGCACTTTACTTACACTAGCTTTGGTTACTTGATGTACTTTCTTCTTCTGCTCTTTCATCGCATTTCTTGCAATTTCTGGTTTCCTTCTCATATTACTCCCACTAGGTTTATGGTCTTCTCTACAAACTTTTGCAAAATGGTTATGGCCTTGACATCGATTGTCTCTCAAATGATTATATCCACATGTGATACACACACGATCACATCTTGGTTCTCTTCGTTGAACTGCATTTATTAATGACTCATTTTGTAACATTTTAGACTAGTCTTTACTTATGTCTATCGCTCGATATATGTCAACTGTTTTTATTAACGTTAACTCTGATTCTCTGAGCAGTTTTTCTTGTGTTGCTTTGTTGTGTATGCCCATTACTATTCTATCTCTGATCATCTGGTCTTGTTGGCTATACTCTGTTGTTTTAATGGCTTTTCCGTAGTTCTGTAACAAATGAGTCAAATGGTTGCCCTTTTTGCTGGCTAATACTATTAAACTGAAATCTTACAAAAATGACATATTTCTTTGGTGAACAATACTCTTCAAACTTCTTTTTTACGCAAGTTACTGTTCTGTCTATATTTTCGTCAAATGTGAAGGTGTTGTACAGCTCGAATGCCTCGTCATCCACCAGACTTAAGAAAACTGCCAGCTTTTTACTTTCTGGTTTGGAAGTTGGTTCGTAGCTATCATAAATAGATCAAATTTTTGGCTAAATTTGCGCCAGTTTTCAGATATATTCAGATAAAATCTGGTTCTTAAAAGAACCCTTTAAATACATATAAAACATCCATAGCAGTAATATTTTAAGATGTTTACTCAATATCATTCCTGAATTCACAATCAGATTCAGAATCTGATTCATTTAAATCAATGTTTACGGTAGATATGTGGTTGGTGTCAGGTATTTTTGCTGCGTCCCAGTATTCATTAATATTTTCTGCATACCTTACATATTTCTTCCATTTTTTTTCGTGAAACCTTAAATTGAACCATAAATATGATCCAATTTTTTAAAATATTTTAATGAAAAAATTAATAAAATATAAAATAAAATTTTCACCAGACAATGTTAGAAAATACTAACCTGAATGACAATTGAATGGTGGGCCGCAACAATGTTGCCCAACAAGTTATTTATGAAAATAAGCACTGAACAAAAATCAATTTCACTTAACAACAAGGTAAAATTATAGATGTGTAAACAAATTATGCAGGTTTACATAGAGTAAGCAGAAAAAAATTATTTCAAAAAAATATCCCAGCAACAATGTTGTATATACTGGATATATAACAGTGTTGCACCTGATTACTATGCAATGTTTTGGTCTATTTAGGTTTTAAAAAAACGTATCTAATATTAATAATAAACTATAATCAATTCAAAATGTTTATTAATATGTTATATGCTAAGTACACAGTTTAATGCTCCTGTAATTTAAACTTAAAAATAATGTTACATCTTATTCTAATTTTTACTGTAAGTTCTAGCCATTATATTCGTAGGATTATTGCTGTCGAATTTGAACCAACGGTACTCAGTGATCTTACATTTGGGATCTTTCCATAAGTAGTTCTCACATGCTGAAAATTCTTTGAAGTCTTTTTGCTCCATGTAATACACATTGAAGGGCTTGCTGGGACGTAAGTTGGCAATCACTGCCACCCAGTCGAAGGGTACATTCACTACTGCTCTTTTTTTCTTTCTCCCTATGAGCAAGAAACACCTACGGTCGTAAGGTAAGAAGCTGTGACCGCTAGTTAAGAACTTTTGTTCTACTTGAGTGAAATATCTATTTACAATCAGCAAACGGAACATGGACAGCATTCTTCAAATATTATTCTGGCAGACGCATCGGTCAGAGCAGACTATGAGTTTTTTATTTCTCCTGAGTTCAATGGACGAAAGTTAAGTTTTATGTAACACAGGAAAGCTGAAGCGATATCTGTAAAACCACGATTACCAATAGATTTATGCCACAACATCATAGTGGCATCGTGTGAATCTGCATCGTGAATATCATAGTTGTAAGTGACATACTGACGTTGGTAGAACACTGAAAAAGGAGTCAATGTTGGACAGTACAACACTTGCTAAAGATCAGTGAAGAGTACAAAGAGTTGTGGATTAGCCTTTTCAGCATCCAACTTCAATGCTATGTATCCAGCCTTAGCACGTGCATGGTGGAGTTCACTGTCAACAAGAATAGCATTTCCTTCTGGACTGTATGGAGTAACCACAAGCTTGATATACATTTTATCACAAAACGTACACGTATCTGAGCGAGGGAGACCAAAGCGCAGATTAAAGTCTGATTGAAATATGTCAGTGTAAGTACGCCGGAAAAAATTGCATTGCGGACACTTTTCACAAAACAGTTTGTACATTTTTTTCAAGTTTAATTCAGCAGAAAGGCAGTTATTCGTAGATGCAGCGCGACTATAATGGTTTTCTTGATGTTGAAACGACTTTATGTGTTCTCTTAAACTTTCTTTGTTGGTTTTGTTGATTTTCACACTGGTAGTTTCTTCAGTCCAATCTAGATGTGGTATCGTACAGTATATTGTCGTCTGGAGATGTCTTCTGGAGTCTGTCTACGTTGTGGATCTTGAAGTTTCATACATTTGGCCAGGTGTGCAGTTTGTGCATTATAATCTAGCCTGTGAAATGTTGTGAAGAGGTCTCCAAACTAGCCTTGAATTTTAGCAGTTCAGCAAACAGATTTGCACTTACATAGCTGCTCCTAAAATATAAAAATCTTTATTTGAAGTTATCGAAATTATCAAAAGATGCCGAATTTAAAATCAGACACTCATTACGGATGAGCACAGATCATAACAAAGCTAATGATGATAAGGCTACAAAAAAACGCGTTTCCTAACAAAATATACAACATTGTTGCACTTACCTCATGTGGACGGAGTATTGCTGGTACAGTCTCGTTTCTAGCAGATACAAATACTTCACCTGCATTTCTCTGACGATTACGGATGGTTGTTTTCCACTGGTTAATATTAATTTTACGTTTTTTCCCTCTATTTATGTGCAAAAGGGTAGACAGCGACACGTTAACCTTCATTTTTACAGTGATAGTAGTTTGACAGTTTGACGTACATACAACATTTTTGCATGGATACCAACATTGCGGTACGAAAAACTCAGGGAAGACAAAATGTTTTTAGCTGGATTGAAAGACGCTTGCTTTGGTCTTTGGATATAGAACAATATTGCATTAAAACCTTACTTTGACCCAATCTGTCGCTTACAACATTGTTGCTTCCCACCATTCAATTGTCATTTTACCCGATGATATTGTGTAAGTACTTTCACGACGTAGTCACGACTTCACGACCGATTACTTTTGCGTCAAATTATATTTATTTCGCAACATTGATTATCGTTTTAGCTTATTATCGATTTAGCTTATTCTAAACGTCAACCAATTATACATACATAAGTAGATGTCGTTTTAATATGCAACTACGCATCAACGCTACATAATTTTCTAAATTCTATATATAATCATCACGGACATACCTTTTTTTCTGTTACTGCCAACTTAATGCGCTAGAAAAAATTCGATAAACTATGATGCACTAAAATAAGGATTTGGTTTGAATTCTATATCTACTAGGTATATATCTATATTTTTAATAACTCAAATATTTAAGATATTTTTAGATAGAAATCGCATTGTATGCCTTCTAGATGCTTGTTACGACTATTAATTTCTTTTATGTTATTTATTTGTATCCTGATTTTTAGGTTTACAATGAGTGGTGAAGATAAACCGAAAATGATGTGCAAAATCAAATGTAACGGTCAAGGGCCAGTAGTATCGTACATTCCAGACGAATTGAACTTTGGGAATGTAACTTTACTTACGACCAAAATTAAGAAATTAAGACTTTTAAATGATTCACCAATTCCGGCCGTAATAAAAATAAAAATAGTAAGATAATAATCGTTTCAAACGATCATTCAAATGTCTATTGAAAACGATTTCCGAAGTGGAAATTGAAACGTCAATAAACTTATTTTAAACTTTAATTGGAGCTTACTCACATTAAAACAGTAATTACTATATCTCTTCTCTTTTCCTATCGTAGTGATTTTAATACTCTCCAAAACTTTCTATGCTTTTATGTCCTAGATGAAAATTTGTCATGTTACACTTTTGTTCCATGCTTCTTTTTTCCTACGACATATATTTCGCAGTTTGATATCATATTGATAAACTTCATAATTTATTCAGTACGTCTATACAATCTCAATTACTTTATCAATTACTCAATTTCTCAATTTACTTTGTAGAACAGCTTCTCTTAAAATTTAGAGTCAAATATTAAAATTCAAGATTAGATAGGCTTATTTGTTTAAATATGTTTTTAACAGCAATGTCCTTAATTTAGGAACCTCCAGGAGCGATTAAATTATCACATTATAATTTTGAAATACCACCAGAGGATGAACAGATCATTGAAACTGAAATCTATTTAAAAGATAATGTAAAAATTGCAAGTCAGGTAAGGAATACAGTTCCCACTATTGTTTACATATTATTTTATTATATTAGGTACTTCTGAATTAAATACGTACCTGCTATGCCCAGATTTGCTTAAAGCTAACAAAAATACCCATTACGGAATTTAATTTTCTTGAATGGAATCAGCAATAACAATATCTGAAATATCTGAAAAAGAAAAGATTATGCATTACCAGCAAACAACTAATTCGAAAGATCTATAAGTGATGCAAATAAAGGAAATAAAGTAAGTGGAATATGAGTTTAGAAATAAAATTATTAAGAAAACCAATAAAGCAACCCAGTGTCTGCCCCAACTAAATCCAAATAACCCAAATCAGAGTGACACAGGCGATTATACAAGTCAGTACGGTAGCTTCTGCCGAACTAACTGGTCTTATGAGAAAGCTCTATATCACCCTGATGCAGGGATTTAGATATCCTCCTCCTCTATCATTTATTCTTCGTAAGGATGTGGTGACGTTATGGTATTTGACGAATGGTTGCTATCCATTCTTCTCTCTCCTGGGCGCGGTGTGCTGCCTCAGACAGAGAGTAACCGGTAGCGCACTTTATTTGATCTGACCATCGGAGTGGCGATCTTCCTCGAGTTCTTTAGGCAAGGCAAGGTAGATGGTAATCTACCTTGCCTTCAATCACCAACCTCTCCATGCCTTCCATTCGTCTGGTCATGTGTCCAAACTACCTCAATATATTTTGGTTGATGATTGTGGTAAGCCTAGTATTGATGTCGAGTTCTGTCAATATTGAGACATTTGGGAGATGTGCTATCCAAAGTATGCGCATAATTCTACAATATACCCACATTTCAAAGGCCATTATACGTCGTGAGTCGGACTTTTTAATGGTTCAAGTTTCTGACGCATAGGTAGCGATAGGAAAGATAAGCGTCCGTACTAGGCGCAGTTTCAAGTTCTTGGTTATGTCCGTATCTTTCCAGATTTTAGTAAGTTTGACCGTTGCTAATCTGGCCATTGTAAGGCGTCGACATATCTCTTCTTCGCATCCACCAGTGTTTATGATAACAGAACCTAAGTAATTGAAACGGCTTACCACTTGAAACCCCGCTACTTTTCGTATTTCCGGCTGGTTATTTCTAATTCGATCGATTATCATTACCTTGGTCTTCTGTACATTAATTTTAAGTCCATATTCACGACTAATAATATCTAGTCTGTTCATGATGTATTCAAGGTCATTTGTTGATGATGCTAGTACTAAAGTGTCGTCAGCATAGCGGAGATTGCTGATTTTTCGGCCTCCGACTGATATTCCTCCTTGCCATCCGTCAAATACAATCCGCATGATGTGTTTGCTATATATATATATATATATATATATATATATATATATATATATATATATATATATATATATATATATATATACCTCATCCTACCAGTGCTGACATATGGGTCAGAAACATGGACCATCTCCAAAACAGACGCAAATCTTCTGCTCGTCTTCGAAAGGAAGATACTAAGAAGATGGTATTTGGAGAAGGCGATATAATTTCGAATTGTACGAGAAGTATAAAAAAAATAGTAAATGGTAGAGATGTAATATCCTTCATAAAAATAGGTAGGCTTAGATGGGCTGGACATGTGTCAAGAGCAAATGAAAATTACCCACGCAGACGAACTCTATTATCGGTCCCAGTGGGAAATAGGAGTAGAGGCAGACCACGACTGAGATGGAGGGACGGTGTGGACGAGGACGCAAGGAAAATCGGCGCGGCAAATTGGCAACGGTTGGCGATGAACAGAAACGACTGGCGAAATAGACTGGGGAAGGTCAAGGCTCAACTAGAGCTGTAGCACCACTGATGATGATGATGATATATATATATATATATATATATATATTAAATAACGTGGGAGAGTTATATACCAGTTATATAAACAATCTATGGTAATAAAGATAAAATAGACTCATGGCAAGCTCTCGCAAAAGAGAGTTCGCCATGAGTTCGCTCTGATGAAGCCAAGAGGTAGACATATTATGCATATTAGCGAATGGAAGTACGCTGTAACGAAATCAAACCTAAACCGTATATTTTATATTTAATATTTTACTCTAGTATGAAGTAATAAAAAAAATTTTTCACGAAGGGATTTTTTTTAAGGGATTTCTGTATAGACAGATCGGCATGACTTGGATACAATTATAAATCACCATGCCAGTGTCAAGTCATCTACTTGCTTTGCAACGTTTAGAAAGCACAGGTTTAGTCTGAATCCTAAATTCGATTTTCGATTTATATTCTCAATCCATCGGGACTTTCAAACTTTGACCTGTCAGGTTGGCTGTCATTTATTCAGTCTGTTTTGACGAAATGTCCATGAATAGACATAGTGTATAACAATATTTGCAAGTATTAAAATTAATTTTAATTTAATTTAATTTTCATCATAATAAGAAAGCTCTTAAGCAACAGCCACCTAAGCGTTAACCTCCGATGGCGCGCCACGAAATGCTACGTACTCTCTACGCTACTTTACAGAGTTGAAGGGTGGACGTTAACAGCAGCAACTATAAAGAAGTTAGCGGATCTAGAAATGTGGCTATATTGACGCATACTGAAAATACCTTGGACAGACAGAGTGACCAACACAGAGGTATTAAGACGAATGGGTGAAGAGGTGGAATTGTTAACAGCTGTTAAAAGGAGGAAAGCGTCATACCTGGGCCATGTGTTCCATAATGATAAGTACAGTCTGCTACAGCTTATCGTGGAAGGCAATATTGAAGGTAGAAGAGGTCTGGGCAGAAAGAAGAAATCCTGGCTGAAAAACTTGAGAGAATGGTTTCAAATACCAGAAGCTGCGAACATAATACAAGCGGCACAAGAGAAACCTATCGTTTGATGGTCGCCAACCTTCGGTAGAAGACGGCACATAAAGAAGAAGAAAATTAATTTATCAAAATTGGTGTTCATATTCAGGCAAACGTTAGACGCACTTTTTTTTTTTTTTTTTAGCCCGTTTTTCTATCCGAATTGTCGAATAAAGGCCTCTCCCATTTCTCGCCATCCCTGTTGTGTGCTAGGCGTTTCCACATTGGTCCTGCGACTCTTTTGATATCGTCGCTGCAGCGCATTTGAGGTCTTCCTCTTGGTCTCTTCGCATCGTACGGTCGCCAGTTTCCGACTTCTTTGTTCCATCCACCATCTTCGAGACGTTCGTTGTGTCCAGCCCATTTCCATTTTAATTTAGCTGCTTGTTTCGCGGCGTCCTTTATTTTTGTTTTGTTCCGGATTGCTTCGTTCGTTTGCCGATCTATTAGTGAGATACCAAGCATCATACGCACTTTGCCTATCCATAATCGTCCTACAGAGAGGACTATTCACTGTGTGGTAGATAAATTTGAATACACGGATTCAGTAACTACTCAATAAAGAGTTGTACGTCGACGAATACAATAACTACCGAAAACATCACCGCTATCCACAGAAGAATACAAGGCAGTCGATTTTACGTCGCTAACAAGAACTAAGCTTTTCGCAGACCACAACCTGGCGAATTTTCCATCGCGACTTGGGTTTGAACGCGTACAAAGACGACTTAACGCCTTTGAAATGTGGACCTATAGAAGAATTATGAGGGTTTCCTGGGTAGATAGAGTTACGAACAATGAAGTACTGAGAAGAATAGGTAAAGAGAAGGAAGTTGAACTAACAATTAAAGAAATCAAGCTACAGTATCTCGAACATGTGATGCGTGGCGAGAAGTATGGCATCCTGCGACTCATAATGCAAAGAAAGATAGATGGCAAAAGAAGCATCGGAAGAAGACGAATTTCATGACTCAAGAACCTGAGAGAATGGTTTGGATGCAGCTCAAAACAACTTTTTAGAGCTACTGCCCCAAAAATTAAAATAGCTATGTTGATTGCCAACCTCCGTAGCGGAGATGGTACCTGAAAAAGAAGAAGAAAATTTAACTGATCTAGGAGCTGAAGGTTTATAAGTAGTTATAACAATAGCAATATGAAATATAATAAACACAGAACAATAATCAAGAAGACACATCAATCCAGTAAATCTAGACGAAAATAAACCAATCTTCCAACCGACTAGAATCACATTATCATTGGCCTTTGCTCTAGGAGTAAAAGAGGAACGAAACATCTATACATAAACATAAACATTAACATCTTTAAGATGCGATATCCTGAAATCCAGATCCTGATTCAAACATTCTTGAATATTTATAAAACTGCATCTGAAGTTTACTAAAAGGAATGTGGAACAAAAACAAAACATCAAGTTAAAACATTATAATTAATGCAGTAGTTTATAAATATCCATTTAACTATAAAAGAAAAAGACATATGAAAACCAATAATGCTCGTGGCAAGGAACAAAAAAGAAAAATAACAAGAACAGCCTAGAAAAGGTAAAACAAGCTGCTGGTCTTAAAAGATCCAGCACAGCTAGAAGAACTGCAAGATCAACAGGGGAACATGATCACAGATAAAAATCAAGAAAAATGCATATGGGCCAAATACATACAAGAACTCTTTGATGATAATAGGTCCGAACAATCTCCGTCCTACATATGTAATGACCAATTACCAATTACTTTAGATGAAGTGGAAAAAGCAATATCACAATTAAAAGATGGCAAAGCTCCTGGACCTGACAATGCATATGCTGAACTCATAAAGCTATTTAATACTAACGGTACTCAACGACTAACAACAATATTCAATGACATATATTTAAACGGAGTAATACCAAGATCATGGCGTTTATTGCTCTACCAAAAAAAAACAATATCCGTATACTGCAATGATTTCCGGACCATTAGCTTAATAAGCCACATTTTAAAGTTATTTCTAAAAATCATACATCAAAGGATATATAGAGTATGCGAAGAAAAAATCAGCTGTACAGTTTGGTTTTCGAAACGCAGTGGGTACTAGAGAGGTTCTCTTTAGCATAAAAGTGTTATTTCAACGATGCCAAGATGTGAATTGCGATATTTATGCATGCTTCATTGATTATCATAAAGCATTTGATACAGTAAAACACGACAAGCTGATGGAGATATTAACAAATATGGGAATAAACACCTTTGATCTAAGAATTATTAGCAATCTTTACCGGAATCAAACATCGTCTATCCGTACAGAGACAGGAGAATCCGATGATATCAAAATCAAACGTGGGGTCCGACAGGAATGTATACTATCACCCTTGCTGTTTAACATATACTCCGAGGAAATCTTTTAAGAAACAGTAGAATATGTTTAAGCTGAAATTCGAATTAAGGGAGAATGTATCAATAACATCAGATACGCGGATGACACGGTGGTATTCGCTGAGAGTTATGAAGCCCTCTAGGAGGTAATGAATAAAATTAGAGAAGTGAGTCAGAAATATGGACTTTCATGGAACATTAAAATAATAAAATGAATGATCATATCTGAGAAGGAACAGCAAATTGATAGAAACGTCAATGAAAATTGGGACCATTTCCTAGAAATAAAATCTAGGATAGAGAAAGTAAAATCTGCATTTTAAAAAATGGCTAAGCTATTCAAATGTCATTTTGAAGTACTTATTAAACTGATTTATCAGTACTTATAAAAATCAGATTACAACGATGTAATATCTTTCCTGTAGATGAGTCGTGGACACTCGCAGACTCTACCTGTAAGAAAATTAAGGCTTTCGAAATGTGGCTTTATCGTAGAATCCTGAAGATATCCTAACCAGGACGATTTATTAAGAATGCAAAAATGAAAAGAGTTGTTAACCACAATAAAAACACCCAAAATTGAATACCTCGGTTACATCATAAGTAACAGCGAAATATATGAATTGCTGCAATTAATTCTTTAAGGAAAAAGAAGGAAAACGAGGACCAGGAAGGCGAAGGATTTCCTGGCTGAAGAATCTACTTACGTGATTCAACACAATAACCACAAATCTTTTCAGAGCCGCAGTTTGCAAAATACAGATTGGCATGATGATCGCCAACGTCCAAAACAAATAGGCACTCCAAGAAGAAAAAAAATATCTGAGGGATATATTCCACATTGATCTCTCCATTGCTTTCTGTGCCACCTGTATCTTATTGATTAATTTCTGATAAGGGTCAATGTTCATAATCCATACGATAGAACTGGAAGTATATTTCTTAATGTGCTGGATGATTTGTCTTTCGCCGCCAATGTTGCCTTCGACAGAAACTCTCATCTTCCGTTTTTGTGAAGTGAGTCTACGCAATTTCAATTTCCCATTTATATTCTGTTAATGGTTGACCATGATTTGCAGGAAGGTCAAAACCTGGTGTCAAATATTGAAACATTAAGATATTTAGAACATATTTTATGGATAATACAAAAGAAATCTTAGGAATATTATAAGCGGGAGAAATAGTGAAGACATTAAGGGACCACTAAAAAAACAGGTAGTTAAATATGAGGTCCAGAAGAATCTAGCATAAATACAAATAGCAAATTAGAGAAAACAAGTGAAGAACCGAAGTGCAAAACAGTAGTACCAATTTGTATAGAAATATACCCATCATGCCTTGATGATAAATCTGTACAATTTTTATTAATTTTTATTATATTATCGTTATGCTATATTTAAATATGTCATAAAATATATCAATGGTTTAAGTAATCATTCAGAAAATTTACTAAGAATCTTATGTTTTCTTTATATAATAGCTTTTACTCAACATTGAACATGGTGAGCAACTGTCGGTGAACATCTTTGCTGAAGGAGTTGGATACTCAATTCTATGCGAGCCCATCTTGCAGCCAGAATATAGCTTTGGTGCTCAATTAACCCACAGAGTTGCTAAAATTCTCATTAATTTAACAAATCTTGGAAGAAAGTACTATCGGTTATTCTGGACTCAGAAACCATTAGTAAAAACATTTAAAGAACTGGAAGATTTAGAGAAATTAATGTAAGTATTTGCACAATATAATTTTTCTTCTTTTTTTTTTATATAATTTTTATAATAAACAATATTTACTATCACTCCATCTTTTTCGCGCACGTCGATACTTCTTCATCGTAAGATTTTTATTTTAAAGATTATGAAGTATTAAGAAGAACGAGGAAACAAAAAGAAGTTAAAAGGACAAGAAAATTGTAATATCTCAGTATAATGCTGCAGAAAAATACGGCATTTTGCGTTTTACAAAGGCAAAATAATAAGAAAATACCGGGAAAATGATGAATATGATACATACTTGAACAAAAAATCTAAGAAAATGATAAGGTCACCTCTCAAAATAAGTCTTTAGAGCAGTTGCTTCAAAAGTTAGAGTGGCCATGATGAAAGCCTTCGCAATAAAGATGGGACTTTAAGAAAAAGAAAACTATGGCCAGTATCAATATTAGAGAAGTTTTACAATTGACTACGGTGTATCTTTTGTTGGTTGACTTCCGATTCCTAAAATTCCTAAATGTGTACTTATACTGTGGTTGGTCGAAAGCAATATTATTTATTCTTAATCGTTAAATGAAAATACATTGGAGTCTTCCACGTGGAGTTGTATGTCTCTCATCGGACCGGCGTTCTCCCTTAGGGCGTTTTCCTCTTATGCGTTCTTCTATCCACCAGGTGGTGGAAAGGGAAACGCCCTAACCCGTTCTAGGACCGGTAGGTAGCTGGGAAATAAAAGTATCTACCGCGAACCAAAACAGACCAAGGTATGGCAACCCTAACAGAAGAGTTCTTGGCCCGCCAGGTTGAAGGTTGGGCTAGAGGCCGACCACCTCTTCCTGTAAAAAAGCATATGTTATGGAACCTCAGGAACTATAAGCTGGACGGAACTCTCGGCGACTCTGTTAACGAAAAATGAAATTGAGATTAGAAACATGGAATACCCAAACCCTGTACCGAACTGGAGCACTCAAATCTTTACTAGACATAGTAAACACGTACAAAATAGACGTTTTCGAACTGCAGGAAATGCAGTGGATGGGAACTGACTTTCTTGACAAGAGAACCCATTCCATCTATTATAGCTGCAATGAAAGCCAACACATGGATGAGGTGGGATTTATTGCAAACCAAAGAACAAAAGGCCTTATTATTGACTTTAAAGCCTACAGTCAAAGCATGTGCTATTTGCGCTTAAAAAGGAAATTCTAATTACAGTTTGATGAATGCACATGCCCCAACTGATGACAAACCAGACGAAATAAAAGAACAGTTTTTCGAGGACCTAGAGCAAGCCCGCAGAAGATGTTCTAGAAATAATATTAAGATTGTATTAGGTAACATGAATGCAAGAATAGTATGAAAGCGAGTTTTAATGCCCACGATAGGAAAGCATAGCCTACACAACATCAGTAGCGATAATGGATTATGACTGATAAAGTTAGCAGCAGCACTAAATTTGACAGTCGCTAGCATTTGGAATACATGAACATACACAAGGTAAGCTGGACCTCTTCTGATGGAAGAACAATGAGTCAGATTGATTACATCTTAGTAAATTCAAGGCATGGAACAGACGTGATGAACTCCAGAAGTTATAGAGGCAAAAACATAGACTCAAATCATTACCTAGTGATCTCAACATTGTGGGCTATAATTTCAAACACCAGTAAAGAAAATAAAATGGATAGAAAAAAATGGAATGCGCAAAAGCTGAGAGATGCGACAATTGCAGAACAGTAATCGAAAAACATCACCAACAGGCTAAGGAATCAAAATGTAAATAAGGGATAAACAGATATAAACTCTTAATGGACCAGAATAAAGGAAGACATATAAACAACAGGGAAATATAAAATAGGAACAACAGAAATTTGTGTCCGTAAAGATTAATAATTTCAAGATGAATGCAAGAATGCTGGATAAATTTCTGTAAGAAAGGTATCAAAGTGTTGATATGCCACTGTTAGCAATTAACTTACAATTCTTAACTTTTACCTAGGTAAATTCTCATGAAAGTCGAAAATGTATTTAAAAGATATGTTTACCCGTATATTAACTTTCTCCGACCAATTCCAAACATTTCTCTGTTAGACAAGAATTCAAAAGGTCGGTTTTTACCTACCTCTGTATAGAAATATCGAAGTTGTCCCCCGCCGCTCCCCTTGCAATAGTCAGGTATTGAAAATCGGAATTTTAAGTCAGTATAATATTGTACCCCAGCTTAGCTGATCGCTCGCATATTAGTTAGTTTTTAGTTTCTAATTCTATATAATTCGACGCATTTTTGGTTTAAGAGTTTTTAGACTATCGCGTAATCAGTATCAAATTGTATCCCAGCTGAGCTGGTCGCTTCTTGTTTTTAGAGTTTTATCTCGCGCATTGTAGTTATCGTTACACAGCTTAGAGTTAAAAGCTGAACGCTCATTAGTTATCAAGTTTATTTATATATAAGAAAACGTCCTTAGTTAAAGTGATAGTAGTAAAATTTAATCTGTATCAGTGCTTGTGTTTGTAGTGTGTCGTGGACCAGTGTATAGACAGTGATCGGGGCTATTTCAATAAAGAACTTGCGCTAAAACTTTGGCTAGATATTAACTTAGTTGTAGTAACATTCAATTATTAAATTACGTATTGTTTGAACTGCTTGTGTTCTTATTTTTTACGCCAGTGGGTGGTCCTTCGGATTGGAAGTAATTACAAGACTTAATACGCTCTAAATGGTAGTAATATCGCCATCCTAATTTGTTGAACAAATTCTACCTTACAAATTCTCTTCAAAAAGTTTAATTCTACCAAATGCAACACACGAAAAAAATGAAGCCTACAATAAGATGCTTACCCGACGAACTAGAACAACTATAAAGAATTACCAGACAAAGAGAAAAGGAGAAAAGAGGATACACAGAAAAATGAAACCACTTAAATAGGTAACTTAAATATATAGAAAACCTCAACAGAGAGAAAGAATTCAGAGCATTCAATAAGAAAATTACTGTCAACAGAAAAGAATTCAAGGTAACCACAAGACAATGCAGAAGTGAGAATGGCGACCTATTAACAACAAGGAAAGATGTATTGAATGGATGGGTGAAATACTTTAACCTCACACTTAATATAGAGGAAGAAGAAGATAACCTGGAAAATGAGAGATTAGGTAAGGAGAATAGACTAGAGGAAAGAGGAAATACCAACGATTCTTGGTACCTATATTCTTGGTATATTCTTGGTATATTCGTAAAAACTAGCCAGAAAATCACTTGAAATAGATAATCTCCCAGCTGAACTATATAAAGAAGGTGGCCACGATACCATAATGGCATTACAGTAGCTTATAACAGAGATATGAATACATAAATCTCTCCCCAATGATTGGAATATTGGAATACTTTGCATCATACACAAAAAAGGAGATATCTTTGAATCTCTAACCACAAGGGAATTACGCTTCTAATGCAGCGTATAAAATATTTTCTACAGTACTATGTCACCGTATGGCATCATATGCAGAACGGATATGGTACCATATGGATAGTAGAAAACTATCAGGCTGGTTTCAGAGGTAAAATATCAAGAATTCATCAGATTGCAACCCTGAAACAAGTTTTAGAAAAAACACTGGAATATGTCATTGATACTCGTCACATACTTATAGACTACAAAGCAGCCTACGACTCTGTGGATAGAAGAGAAATGTTCAAAGCAATGAAAGAGCTAGGAATACCAAATCAGTTGGTGAATTTAACATAACTAACTCGTAAAAGTTGAATGTAGAGCACAATATATTATAATAAATTAGTGCGAATCCTTGCCTATGCTGATGATATCAATATTGTTGGGAGAACGGAAAACGTTATACGAGAGGCGTACGTAGCATTAAAAGAATCAGCTACAAAAATGAGTTTCATAATAAACACCAACAAAACGAAGTATATAAAAATAAGCACGCAACCACAAATCCTACGACAAATTGTTATAGAAAATGACGTCATCGAAGCAGTGAACAAATTTGTATACCTGGAAGCACTCCTTAACACTGAAAATAATACTACCGCAAAGATAAACCGCAGAATTTGCACGGTCAACAGATGCTATTTTGGGCTCAATCTCTTCCTTAAATCCACAATTATATGGAGAAATACATAAATAAAACTACAAAACAATAATAGTCTGAGTCCTAATATATGGTTCAGAGACTTGGACTCTAACAAAAAGTAATGAAAACATGTTTGGCTGTTTTAAAAGAAAAGTACTAAGGCTTATCTATGGAGCAGGCTTTTGTTAAAATTGTGGACCCAAATTTAACGTCAAAGATTATTTTTCGAATGTCAGGTCCTACAAAGATGGCTTATTTTAGTTTAACTTCTGAAAGACGTGGAAGCTGTTGGCGAAGACACTAAGAAATTTATTTGTACATGTCGCAGGAACACTCACCAGTTCTTTCTCCACCAATGTTGATCTCTAGCTCTACTGTCCCATTCACACAAGAAACATAAAAATTTATTAAAATTACCTTGCTGATCCAAAAATATGCACCTTCATTTTAAACCACCATACATCATCTAACCATGAGCGGAATAGCTATTTTATTTAAAACTATTTTTAGGTTTTCGTAGGTTTCTTTCATATATACTAAACGACTAACACATATAGATGCCTACATGTTACCATTGTGTAATCAAACAACCTTTAAACAAGTTTTGCATGAATCAATAAACAGCCTCCTGTCTTTTTTTGTATTCAATATCACACTCATTTTATAGTGGGACGGTCTGAACAGTACTCAAAATAATCTCCTTTTTAAAAAAACTTGAAAAATTCCTGATCTCTCTTTCTATAGATGTAAATGCTGGTTCCGACCGCAAGCTATTTTCTTTTAGTCTAGAGCCAAACTATTCAGCTTTTTCTTTCGTTAGGCGAATATCACTAACTAAGTCGGTAAGTTCGATGTGATCAAAATAAATTAGGCTATACATTATCTGTAATACATGCGAATTATTTAATTTTATACTGATGATGGTCTCACAGCACCAAAAACGTTTTTACTTTAATATAAGTTTTTTAAACTGTGCTATACAGCCAACTATTGGAAATTATCCTATTATAAAATATTTTTGTAAGATTCTTGTCTTCATTATTCATTTATTAACCTCAATATGTAATCATCAGATATACGGTACACTTGTTGCATTAGGGAATACCGGGGAAATTCTGCGCACCTAAGGGAAAATACTTACAAAAAGTTCAGTTACAGTACAAGTTTGTGCAAACAAACTGAATTTCTCCGGTCTTCCCTATATTATATTGACGCGTTATATTTTTTAGCGATAAAAAATCTGTGTTTGAGATCAAGCCGAACTATTTAGAACTAGCACACAATCAATCCAATTTTATAGAAATCTCCTGTTTGTCAAAAAAACCGACAGTAGTAGAAGAGGTATTCTATTGTTATGCACAGCTTGACAAAACGGTCAGAGTAAGTATATTTGTGAAGCCATATTCCATATTATACGAGTATATCCAACAATCTTTTTAGATGTTGCATCTCAAACTTCAATATTTTGGGGATCAAATGTTTCTTTCTTCAATAATAATAGATAACTAAAAATAATATGCAGATGAATATCATCCTCTAATATGCAAATAACCTTATACAGAAAGTTAAAACAACTCGGCATCTAATAAGAAAGACTTAATCTTCCTTAGAATATTTTTTGACATACACTATAACACAAACAATAAAAGAAACGTTTTTAAAATTATATTTTCTTTTTATTACATGTAATTATTACAGAATTACATTTTCTCTTGAAAGTGACACTTCTTGAGTAGTCTTCATATTATTATTTGTCATAATGGTAGTGTTGTCAGTAAATAATAGGTAATAACTTTAATCAAATAAAAAGCATATATCAAGCACAGTTTATTTATTAAATCTTGCCCAAGTACTTTCGCTCCTAGAGCATGTTCAGGGGCGTTTCGTCAAATTTGGCCTATCCAACAATATATGGAGAATGTCATAAACATTAAAAATTATACATGAACAAAACACGACATACGGGCAAACAGTTTAAATTTAAAAAAAAAATGACGAAGCTACATATTGGTTTACATCAGGAGAAATAATCTCTCATAATAATTTGTACTAGTTCCTATTCCCAGTTTTAAACATTTTCTATTCCTAGATTTCTTTATATCTTAGCAGCTATAACAAAATTACTTTATTGTGATTCGCCAGTTGGTTAATGTATTTGCTGATTGCGGTTCCAAACTATTACATACTCAAAAGTTGTTGTAGACTTCAGATTATTCAGCATATTATGGCTATCAGACAATAAATGTTTTAGCCAAATAAAATAATTTTTTTAAGCACTCTTGAGCTCCCTATTGCTAGCAGTTCTTGTTAAAATATTTAGCTAGAATCTTGTTCTGCAGCCGTATCGTCTATGGGTTTCTTTATGGATAGCATTGTCATAAGCCACAACCCTTAAATCTCAAGATATCCGATCAAATCATTAGACACTAAGTGTGTTAGCTTAACATTTTATAGAGCAATCCTCCTGACATATACCTGTAGATAGAAAATAGGGTATGGCGAAATATAAAATGGGGTATATCATTGCATAGCAAAAGCTAGTATTTGTTATTTATTTTTAAAACTCTAACGTTTCTGTTACTGCGTTGTTTTTTTCCACAAAACTAGCACAGCATAAGTAATTATGGATCTGACAACCGTTAAATATGATCAATAGATCATTTTAGGTTTCAGATCCCACGTTTCTGTAACAAAGGCATTTTTATACATCTCTTGTAACTTTAATGTCGATATTTGTGATGTGTGCACTCCACCTAAGTTTTCTATCAAGAATAACTCAGATATTATTAATGTCTTTCATAGATAATGATAGTGTTGTTTCATTTAGAGCCTGGGGTTGAATTGTTAGTTTAATCGTATTAATTAATAAAAAATATCATTTTATTAGTATTTAAAAGTTTTCTTTCGAACACCGGATATTCACTACAGTCCAGAGAAATAAGCTATTCCCGGGACTTTGATCGGGCCAGGTATCTGACAATTTTTTTTGAGTTTTATGAAGCTAACTAACTTAAACTTTTATGTTTATTGCAGTGAATTTTTAAAATATTCATATTTTGAAGCCAAAAATTCACCATTTTAACTACCTTTATCAACCATTAAAAAATAAAGCATTTTAAACAAAATTCTAGGTAACTATCAGATCTAACACGTTTAAATAGCGATTTATGAATATTGATTTACTGGTTTGTTGCATAAAAGCACATGTTTCATATGTTTGTTAAAAATTAACCAATAAAAACTTACTTCCATTGCCAAGGCAGCATGCTTCTGTACTCTTTTAAACAATTCAATGGCTGATTTTGTGCCACTTCTCTCTGCATAAAAAAATTACATTTGATATTTCGTCTCTCTTTTGTCCAAACACGATTTTGCCCTTTAATTTTAATTGAAAATCCATGTTAATAATTTAAAAGCTCAAATCAATCAAAATAACACCTTTTAAAAATAATATTTTTTGTTGAAATCCGTGCAAGCTTTCAATAATCACAAAATAATAATGATGAATTTTGTTACTGTCCACCGCAGATCTCAGGTGGAGCCTCATATCAAAAAGACTAAGTGTCAAGCTATATTTGACGAGTAGTACTTGAATTTAGCTATTTATAGCTCATTTAATTTTATGTTTTATTGATATGTATTGTATGACATATATCTAAATTCCAGATTGGCTTTGCTCAAGATTCAATAAATATTGCACCAGAAAAGTTACCGCATAAAAAGTATCTTCCGTGCTTTCCTCTTCAGTATCTGTTAACTCCCCGTTTGACTTTCTAAGCAGTCCAATACTGTTGGACTAGTGCTTTGAACTTTTTAAAGTACTAAATTGATGACCGCTTTGCAGAGTTGTCTTCATGTTATCCTTTTAGATCTTCTTTATTATTTGCTATATTTAATTAGGGACTAATAGTTTAGGAAAAATTTTAAAACAAATGAAAAAAAAGATAAAAATGGATATATGTAGGCGTAACCTAAGAAATTAATTTCTAGATTTTGGTTTTTGTAACGGCGCATGATTTTAATTCATTCTTAGCTCTATATCGTACTACATTATTTTGTATTTTTAGGTACACACCGTTTTTACAGTTTTGTTTCAAGTAAAATTCGTAGAACCTAATTTGAAATTTACTACGAAAAATCTAAACTTTTTAGAGATGCATGTTCCTAATATTTCCAACGAATCTCTATGTTGTTTAACATACAACGAAGAAGGAGACTTAAATATTGATAAACCAAATCTAGACCATAAATCTGTTATGAACGGTAAGTGTTTGTGGCTTTAATTCTAAAATTATTATTATTTCCTGTTATGTATTTCTTAATTTAGTTTTATATAAGAATATATAAAATATTAGATTATATAAAATATAGATTATAAGAATATATGACCGATTGATATACATTGACCGATTGAACCGATTGATATATATATATATATATATATATATATATATATATATATATATATATATATATATATATATCATCATCATCATGTGCAGCTTTATCAACCGTTTCCAATTACGGTGCAGCCTCCCTTATTTCAATGTTATTCTATATTCGACGATGTCTTAGTTATACGTTGTTCTAATAATTTGCGCTCATTTGCCCCCATATTTTTCTATCTTGTGCTATTCGAGACCACGTTGTTCCTGTTAATTTTCTAATATCATAATCCCATCTGAGATTTGGGCGCCTCTTTGGTCTCTTAGCGTTCCTGGGGTACCACATAGTTGTTCTAGTGGTCCATCTGTTATCTGTTCTTCTTGCCATATGTCCTGCCCATTGCCATTTCAGGGATTTTATTCTTTGGATTACATCAGTCACCTGGGTTTGCCTCCGTATCCATTCAATTCTTTTACGATCCCTCTTTGTTATCCCTAGCATACATCTTTCCATTGCTCTTTGAGTTACTTGGAGTTTCGACGTTATTTCTCTCTTTAATATCCAAGTTTCACATCCATATGTCAAGACGGGTAATATGCATTGATCAAATACTCTCTTCTTGAGGTATAGTGGCATTTTGGACTTGAAGACTATGGAATTTCGTCCGAATGCTGACCACGCTTGTTTTATTCATCTGTTGATTTCCGGAAGTAGTGATCCCGATTTATGTATGAGCTGTCCCAGGTATATGTATTCATCTACTACTTCTAGCGAGGTTTCATTAATTTTTATTTCCACGTTGGCGATCAGATCATTGCACATTATTTTAGTCTTTGCTAGGTTCATTTTTAGGCCTACCTCATTGCTGGCTGTATTAAGGTCATTAATTTTCAGTTGTAATTCTTCAGGACTTCTAGCAATTAGAATGATGTCATCAGCGAATCTAAGATGGTTTAGGTATTCTCCATCTATACATAGACCTTGGTTGTTCCAGTCTAATTTCCGGAAGATATTTCTAAGGTTGCAGTGAAGAGCTTAGGGGATATGGTGTCTCCTTGTCGGACTCCTTTCTAAGTGGGAAATTCTGGGGTATTTTCATATATGCTTACTCTAGCTGTGGCCTCTTTGTATATATTTGCTAGCGTTTCGACATATGGTTTATCTACTCCTTGGTCGACAAGAGCTTCTATGACTGCTCTTGGGTATACGGAGTCAAATGCTTTCTCGAAGTCTATGAATGCTAGCGCCAGTGGTAGATCATATTCTTTTGTTCTGCTCATTACTTCCCTTAATGTTTGAATATGATCCATTGTGCTGAAGCCACTTCTAAAGCCTGCTTGCTCTCGGGGTTGTGCAGCGTCAAGTGTGTTCTGTATTCTGTTGTTAATGATTTTGGTGAATACCTTGTATATCACAGGTAGCAAGCTGATCGGTCTATAATTTCCAATGTCTTCCTTGCTACCTTTCTTGTGAATAAGGATTATGTTGGCTGAATTCCACTTTTTTGGAATATGTCTCGATTTTAGGCAGTCTGTGTATATTTTTGCTAGGATTTTCCAAGTTGTTTTACCAGCAATCTTTAGAAGTTCGGCTGTAACACCGTCATTACCGGCTGCCTTGCCGTTCTTCATGCTCTTAAGAGCTGCCTCTACCTTATCCACGAGAACATCTGGTACATCTTCTTGAACCGCAATTTCTTCTTTGCCTATTTCTTGTGCTTCCGGAGCTTTATATAGACCCTCATAGAATTCGGTTACATGTTTTATTATTTCATCCCTATTTGTGATCCTTCCGTTGTTGTTTCCCAATGCTATTATTTGCTTTCTACCGATTGCCAACTTCCTCTTGGTTTTCCTATAGCTTTTACGGTTTTCGATTGTATTTTGTACAAGTCGTTCATTGTAGGTTTTTATATCTTCTGCGATCTTTTTCCGTATTACTTTGCACAGTTCGGTATATTCAATTCTATTAATATTGGAGTTAATTTTCATTTCTCTTCGTTGTTTCAGGAGAGCTGTTGTTTCATCTGAAAGTTTTCTATTGCTGTTGTGTGCTTGTGATCCTCCAACTTCTTTGGCGCAATTTAAGATTGTTTCCATTAAGTGTGTGCTATTCGTTGGGTCTTGTAATTTTTCTTGAATTAAATTTTGATAGCGTTCCGAGTTGTTGCTTAGGTTAGTGATATTTACCCCTGCAGTTGGTTTCTGGAGTAATTTCATTCTTTCTAGTTTAGTGTATATATATATATATATATATATATATATATATATATATATATATATATATATATATATGTATATATATATATATATATATATATATATATATATATATATATATATATATATCAATCGGTTTTAAAACGTCTTGTGACGTTGTCCGATGCCCAATTTCTATGATACTCTATCATCCCATTGGCCCTCTCTAAGATCTCTTGCGCTCATCGCCTTCGTTACTTCCTCTCTCCAAGATTTTTTGGGTCTTCCTCTCTTTCTGCGGTTTGGTGGTATCCATTGCATAATTATTTTTGGAAGTCTTGAGTTATCCATCCTCTGGACGTGTCCGTACCATATCAGCTGTTTTCTTTCTATGTCTGTTGTTAGAGAGCCGTCAACCCCCATTCGCTGTCTTATCTCATCATTACATATTCTCTCTCTGCGTGACACTCCTACTGATCTTCTAAAAGCGTCCATTTCTACTGCCTCCAGTTTTCTTCTGTTGTTTTCGGTTAATCGCCAAGTTTGCGCTCCGTAAAATAGACTGCTTTTAATAAGAGATTCGTAGATATTGTGTTTTCTTCTTTTTTCTATTTCATGACTCCACAGTACGCTGTTTAGACAACCTATTATTTTTCTGGATTGTGTTATTCTTCTCTTTATTTCTTCATCATCTTTCCCCGTTATGTCAAAAACGATTCCTAGGTATGTGTAATGGTCGCAGGGCATGATGATTTCGTTATTTTTTAATGTGATGTTCGATAGTTCGGTACCTATTGGTAGGTATTTTGTTTTTTCTGTATTAATTTCTAGTCCCCACTTTCTATATTCTTCTTGTAATTTCCTTGCCATGTATTCCAGATCATCTTTATCGTTTGCTATAACAACCTGGTCATCAGCAAACTGCAATGTATACAAGCAAATCTCTCCAAGGTCTACGCCCATGCCTCTGCATTTTCGTTTCCACTCTTTCAATGCTTTTGCAACATATATTTTAAACAAGGTCGGTGATACACAACACCCCTGACGTGTAGACCTTTATTAACCAGGAAGCTTTGTCATAGTCTTTTTCCATTTTTTATTTGTGATGTTTCGAAAACCGGATTGTTCTTCTTCCTCTTGGTCTTTGTATTCCTTCTCAATGCGGTCTCTAATTATTCGTCCATACAAACGGCTGAATGTACTAGTGACTGATATCCCTCTATAGTTTTCACATTTAAGCTTATCTCCTTTCTTATGGATCGACGAAATATAAGCAGTTTTCCACTCGTCGGGTACGGGAGAACCATTTATAAATTGACTTATGCACCAAGTGACGGTTTCAAACAATTTTTGTGATCCACATTTTATTAGTTCGGCTGGGATATCCCCTGGTCCTGAAGACCTACCCTTTTTCAGTTCTTATATAGCTTTATATAGCTTTTCTAATTTTTGTCACTTGTATGGTTATATCTTCTCCTTCAATATTAACCTCTGTTGGTGATTGACTTAAGTATTCGTCCCTATTTTCTGTCAGTAGTTCCCCATAGTACTTTTGCCATTTTTGTGTGGATATTAATTGAATGTTTGTGCTCCTCCTTTCGTTAGTTTTTATTTTACTGAGGAACTTCCATGTTTCTGTACATTTTCTACCTCCCAGGTAGGTATTAATTTCCTGGCACTTCTTATTCCACATTTCTCTTTTTGCTTTTACTGTTGTTCTTCTTGTTATTCTTTTGAGTTCCAGGTATTCATCTCTATCTTTTTGTTGTTTACTGCTTAGCCATCTGCTATACCCTTGCTTTTTCTCTTCTACGAGTACTTCTATTTCTTTGTTCCACCATAGTTTTTCACTTTGTCTTTGAGTGTTAGAGCCGAGTGCTTCTTCTGCAGCTTTTTTAACGCTAACGACTACGTTTTTATGTACCTCCTCTATTGTTGATGTTTCAGTTATATTCATTAGTTTGCCATCCAGTCTTTGTTGATATAGTATTCTTGTACTCTCTTGGGTCAAACTATTCAAATTATAACTTCTTTTTTCCAAAGTTTCTTCTTGTTGGGGTTGACAATTTGTTTGATTATGTGTTATTTTATATCCAAATGGACAGATTACTTTTGATTTTACGATATAATGATCTGAACCACATATTATTCCTCTGTATGCTCTTATGTTCTGTACTTGCATATTAGTATTTTGTTTTATCATGACATAGTGTATAATTGATTTTAGATTTCTTGTAGTTTGGGTCCAGGTGTACTAGGTATATATATATATATATATATATATATATATATATATATATATATATATATATATAGATATATATATATATTTTTCAAATTATTTTTTCGACCGTACTGTTTTAAATATTAGATATATATATATATATATATATATATATATATATATATATATATATATATATATATATATATATATATATATATATATATATATATGTTACAGGTAAATTCCGAAATTGGATAAATCTAGTTTTACTCGAATATATTTGCATATTTATTATTATAAATAATATCAACGACTAGTAAGTTGCACTGAAGAATTGTGATATTTTATAAATATTTACATATTTTTCTTATTACATTTCTTGAAAAAGGAATAAAACCATTCCGAAAGCTAGACAAAAAGTCAAAAGAGTGTTTCATTGACATCCCGGCCAATTTTCTGACTGCAACCCTAATAAGCTGTGTTGTTTGTATATATATTTATATATATGTTTATATCTAATTTACAAACAATAATTCCAGGTGAAGTAACCGTGACAAATGAATCCGAAATCCCACTTCACTTACGTATACACGCTAGCTCAGAATTCTTTATAATGGACGAAGATGAACCTATGAAATGCATAGAATATACTTTGGACATTGAGGAAAATCTTAATATTGTTGTGTCTTTTCGACCCGTCGTAGAGGATAAGGTTTATAGAAAACACTGCGGAAAATTAACGATAAATATCGAAGATTATCCCCACCCCGTAAGTTTATTTTAATACTATCAATTTACGAAGAGTAAAACTTGTATATTTAACCCAGTCAAAATAAAAAAAAATCAATGTATTGAGTTTCAAATTGGGACCTTTTTCATATTAGAGCTTAGTCAAAAAAAATTCATTAACGTATTGTTTTAATTTGGGGAGTTTGGGGAATTTGGATCCTCATACACGCTGCTACAAAGATTTTGATCTTAGAATAAAAGTGTTTTTTTAAGAGTATTTATTGGCGCTGAAGTTAAATCTGTCAAAATTTTTTCCCTATCACATACAGATTTTTGCTACATAAATTGCATAAATAGGCATTACATTTAAAAACGTGACCTAAGGTTTTATTATCTGGTAATGAAATTGTTTTAACTTGTTCAAAAATGTAAATGTAAATGAGTGTAAAAAGTAATTATTTCGAAGGTAAAGTACCTACCTACTCGACGGCAAAGTTTATCTGTATATATTTGCACATTCGGGAACCCTGTTGCAGATACAAAAAGCGCGTCAGTTTAAATTCTACTATCATGTATGAACAGATAAATATTTTTTATTAATTGTTCTGAAATAAATCAATCTCCAAAATCATGTCTGTATAGCCCTAATGTGTTTTGTTATAATTGTGGGTGTTTTATGGTTGTAAAACAGAGAAAACATATGAAATTTGTAGAAAATGTATACTTTCATACTTTGGTGTAAAACTTGGCGATTAAGACAAAGCATGGGATCCTCATACTGTTTGTCGAACTTCTGTCTTTGAAACACTGATGGTCTGGAGAAAACAATTATAAAATGTAGATAATTGTTACTTTTTCTGACTAATATATGTGACTATTCAGTTAAGAACAAGAAATCTATTGTTTATTCTAACTTACTAATCCTGCTATTAGACCAGTAGCTCATAGCGATACTCTCCCTGTTCCTGTCCTTCCTACTATTTAAAATATGAAAGTGATGCCTGTGAAAGTAGTAACCATGACGACAATGCATGTGATGAGGCGTATGAACCTGATGAAGAGGACGACTTGGTTTTTTAATTTGTAGTTTTTTCTAAGGAAAAACCACCAGAAGAGTTTTTTAAGATATCAATTTGATTCATTGTCAATTGATAAATTAAACCTACAAAATAATCAAAATAATATTTAATATACTATATTCACCCAAGGCCACGATGCACTAAAAGTTCCTACATATATATATATATATATATATATATATATATATATATATATATATATATATATATATATATATATATATATATATATATATATATATATATATATATATATATATATATATATATATATATATATATATATATATATATATATATATATCAACAGCGTCAACAAAGATAGAGAACTGCTAAAAACCGTTAAACATCGAAAAATGTCGTATCTGGGACATATAGTAAGGGGAAGTCGATATAAAATATTACAACTGATCCTTAAAGGTAAAATAGAGGGCCGTAGAGGTGTAGGAAGAAAACAAGTTTCTTGGTTAAAAAACATTCGTGAATGGACACAGATAACAAATGCAGGACAATTATTCCATATTGCAGAAGATCGAGAAGCCTTCGCAATGGTGATCGCCAACGTCGGATAATTCTGATATGGCACGCGAAGAAGAAGAAGATATATATATATATATATATATATATATATATATATATATATATATATTTATATACTATACTCACCCAAGACCACGATGCACTAAAAGTTTAATTATAAATACTAAAATTTAGTAATAAATAATAGACATATAATAAAAGCGACAAGTGAGAGCGTAAATAAACTCGAAATAAGTAGATACTATCTTACGATATACTAGTAAATCTTCCTTCTTACGCCCGGCACAAAGATTCTCATTTAACCATTATTATGGTTATTTAATCATTATTATTATTATTAAAAGTCCAATATAACTTTATCTGTGTCACTTACATATAATAATGCTAGTAAAATCTTTTCTCTTTTCTCTTTTCATACGAGCAGTATAATAATGGAACAAGATTATCTCGTCCAATAACCTCCACTGTGGGTGGCGGAGGTTGTATTATGCATACAGTTGCCAGATTTTATATACTTAACTTATAAAGATAAAAAAAAACAAAAACAATAGGAGCTAAGACGTTTCAAAAGATAAAAAATATATTTCTACATAAAGAGTAATGCCATGGATCTATGGCACTATTTCACTAATTTTCTAAATGTGTATCTCAAAAACTTCCACATTTTTCATCGGTTTAATCAGAGTCGTTGACTCCATGCCATAGATGAGGGTACTAAATATGTAACATCTAACATCTAAGCATGCGCATGTGTGTGTGTGTGTGTGTTTGGTGAGTTGGCTTGGAAACTAGTCCTTATATATCGACATAAATATGCATGCGCATATTTATGTCGATACTCAAAGTTCTATTGCAACGAATTGTATCATTTTCATAAATGAGTTAATTGAAATTTCAATTCTGTTTGTTAGTTTCTTTTCAAATTCTCATTTATAAAAGTTCCAAGTTGGGCATTATTATTTGCTCAAGTCTTGCCGAAGTACTTTCGCTCCTAGAGCATCTTCAGAAGTATTTCCTCAAATTTGGTCTATCCAACAATCTACTGAGAATGTCATAAACATAATAATTATACAATTACCACTACACGACACAAGGACAAACAGTGTAATATTTTTTAAAAATGGCGAAGCTACATATTGGTTGGCATCAGGAGAGAGAATGAGATTCTCTCTCCTGGGGCCAGTCACTTTATGCTTTACTGTGTTAATAGCTTGTCTGATCTTTGCTAAGTTCTTGTCCCAATCTACGTGGTCTTTCACATATGTACGTATTGCTGTACAAATGGTTTTATTGTTCCTTTCCACAAAATTACACTGTGGTGCATATACGGGGCTGAACCATACTTTCTGATAATTATATCTATTAGAGAGCTCATTTAAGAGAGTATTATTTAGATTTAAGACATTATCACAAATCACATATTGAGGAATACCAAACATGAGGAAAACATCATTTTCCAAAAACTCAACTATATTCTTAGCCGTGGCCTTTCTCAAAGGATGGACTAACGTATATTTACTAAACCAATCAGCAACTACCAATAACCACGTATGACCTCTCTTTGAACGAACAAAGGGACCTATAAGATCTATTGCAACTATTGGCCAAGGAAACTTGGCCTCTCTCTGCTTACCCATTTGGAGCATAATTTGGTGTCTTCTGAGCACCACAAACGTTACATGACCTGACAAACTTAAGCAAATTACAGCGCATCTTAGGCCAAAAATATCTTTGTTGAATACCGGTCAAAGTTTTGTAATATCCAAAGTGAGCACATGGAGGTGGCTCATGACAAAATTGCACTTCAAACCTTTGTGGTTTAGACACAAGAATTTTCCATTCTATATCATTAGTTTTAAAAGAATTGGTGGTAGGAACAAGCTTATAAACGAAATCGTTCTCCACCTTCCACTGTGAAAAATCAAGGGGGAATCCGAGTATCTTTGATCTCAAATTATCGAATCAAAGGTCTATTATATCTACATCTACCTCTAAATAACTAATCTCTTGGATATTTTCGGCTGGATCATTGGTGTTAGATCGAGATAGAGCATCACGGACTAAATGAGATTTTCCTTTTCTATGAATTAAGTCAAAAGTATGCTGTCTTAGGCGCATGGCCCATCTGTCTAATTTACCAGTAGGATTGGAGAATTTATTTAACCAGAAAAGTGAATGGTGTTCAGTAATGACCGAAAACTTGACTCCCTCGATGTAACCTCGAAATTTCCCGATAGCGAAGATCAATGCAAGACATTCTCGCTCTCTAACTGAGTAATTTCCTTCAGCTCTGGAAAGAGATCTATTAAAATTCACTATGACCTTTTCTTCACCATCTATAGTTTGTGTCAAAACACCACCAAGACCGGTGTCAGATGCATCACATTGCACAACAAAGGGAAGATCAGAATTGGCTGAGCTAAAATAGGGACAGAAATTAGAAGTTCTTTAATTTTTAAAAAAGCTTGTCTTGAATTTCATTCATAGCCCAGGGGCGTAACAAATAATTTTTATACATTGAATATTTGATGGTTATAAGGAATTTATACATGCTACAAAGTCATCTGCATACCTTAAGTTATTAGTATTTCGTTTACTACAACGCCAGCTATTTCGTTGTCCAGTACCTCTTGCATAGTAACTTTCGAGTAAAAGTTAAATAGCAATGGAGATCCTTGCCGTACCTCCCTTAAATTTTTATTTTTTTTATTGTGTGTTATCTATTTTTATGTGAGCTGTCTAATTATAATATAAGTTTTCTATTATTCTTATATAAATTTGTTTAAAGAAGGGCGATCAAAGTTTTGAATCTGCGATACATTAAATTAGAACATGCACGTTGTGTCGCTAGCAATTTATATCGAGTTTCTTCGATATAAAAGTCTACTTATAACTGATGTTTGTTTACAGGAAATTCTTTCATTAATAGGAGAAGTATGTTTTCCAACAATTAAATTTGAGCCAGAGAAACTTGATTTTGGCTGCATACCAATTGATTCCTCTACATGTCGGTATGTGGTTTTGGAAAACATTACTTTTTTACCGGTGGATTTTACGTGGGAGATAGATATGGATAGTTTTCTAATAACAAAGTTAGATGAACCTGAAGCAGCAGTAAGTAATAGAATAGATGTACTCTTTCTCATTATTGTAAATATTTCTTGATGTTTCTCCAAATTTTTACATTATTTTGGCATTTTAAAAAATAATACAAAAAATTCATGCAAATGTATATATATATATATATATATATATATATATATATATATATATATATATATATAATAATAATAAAATTATTTTATATCAAAATAATAAACCAACAATGTCGACTTTAGTAATACACAGAGAAGAGTTCTAATGGAGAGAAACAGAGAAATTTAATTATTAGTTAATGTGATTTAGTCAATAGGTACCTTGTTTTCATTGTTTTCATTGGTTTCCTAGTTGTTTAAAAATTTATGCGTATTTTTACGATCCATCCATGATATTTTCAGAATACGGCCGTAACACCACATTTTGAATGCTTCCAAGTTTTTAATATTGGATTATTTTAGTGTCCAAGCCTCAACCCCATTCAAAAGGGTGGAGAAAAGATAAAATCAAAGCATTCTTATCCGGAGCGTTATATTAATATTGAGATTACAGAAAAGTTTTCTCATTCTGTTAAAAGTCGACCATCCAATTTATTGCGACCGAATTTAATCTTATTATTTCTTTGGTTTGATCAGTATCTTCTGTGATTCATGACCCAAGGTATTTGTACGAAGATATTTGTTTAATTTTAGTATTATCTACATACTAGCTTAACTTTGATGTTTTGTGCTTTTGTAAATATCGTGAACTTGGTTTTCCTTAAATTTATTTTAGTTCATAATCTTTGCTATTTATATTTAGTTGATGAGCGAGGTGTTGCAGTTATTTTGGTGTTCCCGCCAGAAGGACGGTATAGTCAGCATATCTTATATTATTGAGTGGCTCACCGTTTATTTTTAGGCCCTCATTGACTTCGGCCAACGCTAATTGTAAGTATAAATGGAATGGAATGGTTTCACTGTATAAATGGAACAACAAAGGTGATAAAAGACACTCTTGTGCACCCTACGGCGAATCTGGATATCCTCAGTCAGCTAATTTCAACTTTCACTTTCGCTGTTTGATTACAATATAGGTTACATATAATTCTAATGTCTCCAATGTCTGTTTTTATTTAACAAAATTTCTTTAAGTCAATTATGCTGCACTCTGTCAAATGCCTTCTCAAAATCAATGAAACATGCATATATATCCTGATTTATATATAGGCCTTTCTGCGAAAAAACCATCACTGCAAACAGTGCATCCCGTATTCCCAGACCTTTTCTAAATCCCATTTGTGTATTACTTATGCCTTTACCTAATTTAAATTTAAATATTTGCATATTTATTATTTAAAATATTAGAATCATAGTGTACTTTTTTATTATTATCTTTTACAGGCAGAACCTAGTCCATTTTTACCAAAGAATAAGACCCCACCTAGTGCGGAAAAGTGAGTATATTTATTTTAAGCTATGAATAGAAGTGACTATAATATTAGTGAACTCGATATAAAGCTGGAATATTTAGAAAATTCTGTAATTTTGTTCTAATAAAAAATAATAATTTATGCAAGTAGTGCATAAAGTGGTATTTTTTTCACGAATGGAAGTGAGTGAAAGAAGACACTTTATGTATGTATTGCATATACATAATTTTCTACATTTTCCAGATTTTCTACAATCCCATAAAAATAATAAATTCAAAATCGATATTCGGAACAATTTAATTAAACAAAATCAAATCTAATTATTTGCATAGCAAGAAATATGTTAATGTCACATCAATAATTGACTTGTAATTATTAGATACAGTACATGTGCTATTCAAAGTCAAAAGTGACGATATTTTATTTTTGGTAAAGGTGTCGACCAATTGCACTTATCAACTGTATTACCTTATGAAAAGTGTTAAATAAAGTAAACGTTATGACACTTTTTTAATCCTTTTTTAACTCTAATTATAAAGCAGTTTTAAATGCAACAAATCGACCTTATATATACACTCGCGATCATAAAATCCGGGTCACCTTGAAAATTTCAAGTTTCTGGAATATTTTTGCCTCTGGTGCAGTAATAACCTTTTTTTAGGCTAACGTATTTTTTATTTGTCATCAAGGTTTGTTTTAAAAGAAGAAAAAAACGGTTTTTTATTGTTTTTATTGAAAAAGTAGAAAACAAACCAAATTGTTGAAAAAACAGGCATAAGAAAAAAATTGAAAATACAGAACGTGGTAAAATGTCAGTGAAATTTCAATGTCTAATATCGTGTATTGCCTCCACTTGCTCTAATGACCTCTTGCAGACGACGGGGCATACTCTCAATTTTTCTCTGGATTACATGTTGTGGTATGTTATTTCACTCTCTCACTAACAGATCCTTAAGCTCCTGTCCGTTGTTAGGAGGAGATGTTAGGGGTTGAATACGTTTTTTCAAATCGTCCCAGATATGTTCGATAGGATTCAGGTCCGGAGACCTAGCTGGCCAGGGTTACCTCGTAATTCCAACCTCTTCCAAGTATTGCATACTGATCGTGGCAACGTGCGTTCGAGCGTTGTTCTGCATAAAAACCGTGTGTTTTCTCCAAGCCTTGTCATGGTATGCATAACTTGTTCTTCCAGAATCTCCGTAATGTCCCTTCATGCAGTTAAGAACCCATTTTCGATGAAGGGTAATTCTGTGCGGAAGTTGGAAGATACACCTCCCCAAGCCATGACCGAGCCTCCACCAAATGGCATTCTTGGAGCAATTCAAGCTTGTGAAAATCATTCACCGGTTCTTCTCCAAACTCTTACACGTCCATCGGATCCAGTTAAGCCGAAACGGGATTCATCTGAGAATAACTCTTTGCTCCAATCGTTAATTCCCCAATGCGCATATTGTCGAGCAAAACCTTGTCGTGCAACTCGATGTGCCAGGCGAAGTGGCGGTCCTGTAGCCATTACCCGAGATGATAGTCCAAAAGAACGAATTCTTCTCCTGACTGTTGCAGCGCTAACATTGCGATTTCATACTTTCTGTAGACGATTTCGATGCATAATCGCAGTTGAGGTCCGGTTTCGTAAAGCCTGAATCACAAGAAAACGGTCATCTCGTACCGTGGTCATTCTTCTTCGTCCAGAGCCAGGTCTTCTTCGTCCAGAGCCAGGTCGTCTGGATAGCAAACCCTTCTCCTGAAAGCGTTGAAGTACTCGTAGAACCGAAGAAAGGCTTACGCCAACAGTTCTTGAGACTTGCCGTTGAGTGTGACCGTCTTTCACAAGCGCAACAATTTGTGTCGTTTCAACGACAGTCAAGGGTATTTTTGGCAAAAAATAAACAATAATAAACACTAATAATGGCACTAATAAACACTAATGGTGGCAATAATAAACGTTTGTTCGTTGCGTTTAAACAGAAAGTCAAAGCACAAATGAGACATTTAAAACAAGCGGCAGTTACAGGTACCGTTCATTTTGGGAAGTGTGCGCTTTCCCGCGAAATCGGCACTATTGAAATTCTTTGTTGCAAAGGAAACCGCTAAGCCGACAACAATTCCCAGAAACATGCATTAGTTTGTATTTGTGTTATTATTTACGATAAAGCTCGTTAAAAATGAAATATCGGTGAATTTCAAGGTGACCCGGATTTTATGATCGCGAGTGTATATATATATATATATATATATATATATATATATATATATTATATATATGTATATATATATATATATATATTATATATATATATATATATATATATACATACATATATATATATATACATATATATTTATATATATATATATATATAATATATATATATATATATATATATATATATATATATATATATATATATATATATATATATATATATATATATATATATCTAATATATCAAATTTCCCTGTCACAATGTTAGTTACCATACTCCTCCGAAACGGCTTTACCGATCTTTACCAAATTTTATATGCGCATTCAATAGGTCTGAGAATCGGCTACTATCTATTTTTCATACCCCTAAGTGATAAGTGTTGTTCACCCTTAATTTTTTTTTTAATTTTTCGACGAAATTTTTTATTTTTGTTTTTTTATAATGTTGCATTAAAAAATACATACAACCCTAAAGTTTTACTTTTTTATCATCAACCCCTATTTTTCTAATATATAAAATTTCCCTGTCACAATGTTAGTTACCGTACTTCTCCGAAACGGCTTTACCAATCTTTACCAAATTTTATATGCGCATTCAATAGGTCTGAGAATCGGCTACTATCTATTTTTCATACCGCTAAGTGATAAGGGTTGTTCACCCTTAATTTTTTTTATTTTTAATTTTTCGACGAAATTTTTTATTTTTGTTTTTTCTAGCCTCCTCAAGAATTTCTCTCTATTCGTCGCTATCCATCGCCTTTCCCCGCGAAGCACGTATTGCCATACTGTTTGCCTTGTTCTGGGTCTTCCTCTTCTTCTTTGACCAATCGGTGTATCAAGGAGTGTTTTTATAGCTGGGTCATTTTGTTACACCCGCATTACATGCCCTATTTTACCTCAGAAGTCCTATCTTAATATGTTTTACGATGTCTGATTCTTGGAATATTCTATAAAGTATGGTCATCTCTACACTCCATTGTCATTCTCCGTTTCATAGATTCGCCCTAGTACCATTCTTTCGAAACATGCTAATATCTTTTTGTTAAAGTCCAAGTGTCTAAACCATATATTAAGACTGAGCGTATTATTGTTTTGTAGAGTTTTTACTTTTGTATTTCTTGAGACAATTTAGCATTTAAGAAGGAGATTGAGTCCAAAATAGCATTTGTTGGTTGTGCAAATCCTTGGGTTTATCTCTGCGGTAGTATTATTTTCAGTGGTAACGAGTGCTTCCAGGTATACAAATTCCTTTACTGCTTCAATAACGTCGTTTTGAGTAACAGAGGGTCTTAGGATTTGTGGCGGCGTGCTTATTCACATATACTTCGTTTTGTTGGTGTTGATTATTAAACACACTCATTGCTGGTCTTATAGTGATTTCCTTTCATTTTATCTTCTAACTTGACTGCACTTAAACTTACTAAGATTGTTGCAGCAGGTGTCACCGGGAATTTTTAGTTTGTATCTAACAGTCTTGTAGATATTAATTTTCTTATTCTTATTCCGAATAAAATTCAGAAAATGTAACCAACAATCAAACTTAATTAATTAAAGGCCGCCGGTTGTAAAATTGTGTTTAAAAATTAAACAAAAAAAAAAGAAATATTTTGTGTCCTATCCATAGGTGAAAATTTAACTTATTATGTGGCGTAAAAGTCAACTTAATTTTTCTCTTAGTAGATATGACACTTCAGAACACTTTAACCTTTGATCCAGTTTTTGGCGGAGGCGTTAGTACATCGAATTAGGTATACGTCAGGTCACGTTAAATCTACGTCAGATCACGTAAGATGCGTCAGATGACATTAGGTGTAAGTCAGTAAATGTCACGTTTTATGTCGAATGTCAATTTTTATGGCGAATTACGTTACATTTAACATCGTACAAAAAACATCAACTGTCGCACACCCCTAACGTGATCTGATGTACACTTAGCGTGACATAATAGACACCGCCACCTAAAAAAACAAGGCGCATCCACCAAAAAATTAGATCGAAGGTCAAAATGTCATGAAGTGTCTTATTATCTACTTCTCTTTGAGATATTCTATGTTTTAGTATAACCTACAAAATTTTTTTGGTTATGTTAAAATACTTATCTCTGAAACAATATCACTAAGGCTCCATATATGTATAAGCGACAATGTGCTTTTAAAAATATAATAAAATAAAAAATATAAAAATATCAGACAAGAAAACATCGTATAGAATTTACTTAAAGAACTTAAATTATTTTTTTTTTGATCATAGTGTTCCACAAAAACTAGCGCAAAACAACTAAAAAAACGTTATAAAAACTACTTGTCAGTTGTATGACATTTAGCTTGCACCCTTTGGCCGCGCAAGTCCAGAAAAGACAATTTCTATTCTTCCGTCATTAAAAATTATTGATAACCATCATCTTTTGTCCACGTTGGCCTAGAATGTAATTAACGATTAGTTCAGTGTCCATGTTAAAACAACAATGGCAAAATAAAAAGAAATTTTTATTTTTGCATAGTTGAAGGTAGGTATTAATAGAATTTAGTGGAATTCACAAAAACGAGCTAATCCTTGCATTTATTACATAGATAGATAGGCAAGTTATCAGTTTGAAAATCGCTACAGGTCTATTTTAAAATCCCGGTTTAACCGCGGTGATGAGTTTGTCCTATCTATGAGTGCATGAGTGCATGTTTGTAATATGTTTCGTTTTTATATACTCCACTAAATGATTCAGTGTTCAAGTACTTAGTTTCTAAAGTTTTTTGTTGTTTCAGATATGACATCTATGCATATCTTATCATTTTTTAATTTGCTCTTTAGTTCTTGGTGTTTTGACTGCAATCCTCTATGATTCTAAGTAGCTATATTATAGCATTCTTTTATTTTGGGTCGCAAATTTTTAACTTTTTTTAATTTTTTAGAAAACATTATTTTTACCCAACCTATACGCTACCACATTTTTTCCATTTATACTGGGACAACCTACATAACAATAAATAAGAGCATCTTGTTTTTGTAGTCGGAAAACAATATATAATTCTGTTAAACCTACACTAGATTTGGAGCAAATTAAACCAGTTCAAAGCAAAAATATGAAGATATTTTCAGAAGACACAACAGTACAAGTCCAATCTAAAAAAAGTTTTGCTAGTCAAGAATCCTCTTTACAACATTCATCTTATTCTCAGCTCGATAAAATTGAAGAAAGGGCCAAAAATATTTTACAAGAAGTATTTTGTGCCAAATATGATGAGGAATATATAGAGTTTTGGAAAGAAAAGAAATATATGCCCGTAGCGCCAGATTCTTTAAAGTAACTAAAATCATCAACCATTTTTGTTATTTAGATTAATAAAAGTTTTCATTTTTGTAGCCTTCGCGACATTATTACCATAGAACCATGGAAAGGATGCTTGAGACCCTATGAACATGGACTAATTAGTATATATTTTTCACCACCACCAAATGTAATCATCAACTGCATTTGCATCTGCAAAATAAATGGAGGGGAAGAATTAGAGTTTGAAATTAGTGGATCTTGTTCACATTTGAGTTTTAAGTTTAACAAATCATCTATTTATGTCGGGAATAGAGTAAGTTTATATATATATATATATATATATATATATATATATATATATATATATTAAGTTTCTTGAACCGTACTATATTTAATATGAAATTAGTTTTTCTTGGGTTTAGGTTCAATAAATTATATTAGATGGGGAACTAGATTTTATTTTCCATAAAAATCAACGTTTCGGCAGGAAACCCGTGCCTTTGTCAAGATTCAAAACGTAAAAACAGACACTGACATTAATGAAGCTTTCAATAATGTCATTATTCTTTCTTATTATACGTCATTAATCAAAATTGTTAGCCAAAAATCAATTGTATCGTTTCCAAACAAAATATGATTGAAATTTAAGATTTATACAAATATTTTAAAATCGAAATTACTCAAGTCGATTCGGTATTTCTGGAGTTGTTATAAAAAAGTTTTAAAAAAATGAAATGACGTCTTATGAAATCGATCTACATACAAAACCAGCATGTACCTTCTTGCATATAAACCAAATAAATATAAACTAACTTAGAAATTATTTTGCAAAATAAATCTTACCTTTAAATTAGAGCAATCAAGATTTTTGTAAATTTTGCGAAAAAAAAATAATAAATAAGTATTCGTATTATTATCTATGTAATTATTATGTAATATTATATAAAATTAATATTGTTAGTATTTTTTATTAAACGTATCATCAAGCACAAAATATGAATGAAATGTCAGATTTGAGTAGTTCAGATTTTCTTTCCTAGGTGGCGCCATTATATGACCGGAGTTACACTGTGTAATTTTTCGTTTTGCAGTTTATTTAATTGAATTATTTCTCTGTACTACTGTTTTAGTTATTTTGTGAAATACTGGAAGAATCTCTCATATTAACTAACACTGGACATTACGATTTTTGTTTTCAAGTTGACTGTGATAGTTTGGAAATTTTTCAAGACAAAAAGTTAAAATCCAAATGGCTGAACATATTCCCAGATAAGGGCTATTTGGAAGCCGGAAAGGAGATCCCTATTACGATAAGGTACTTTCCCGGAATTGTAGGAAATATAAATGAATTAATATTATTTGAGGTAATATATTAATTTTTTAATATACAATAATAAATACATTTTTGATTTTATCCATGTCAAAATTAAAATAAATATTCAAAAATCTCTCTCTTCTCTCTGTCTTTTCCTTACCTTTAACTTATTATGTTTCCCAGGAAACAATTAAAAGTATATTGCAAAAAACCTACTATGCGAATATTGCTGTAAACTATTGGCACAACTCAACACAATTTTCAGCACAACTTTAGACCACTTACCTTTTGTTGTTGCAACTATCAATGTATCATCGGAATTCGGGTCAGGAACTGAAGAAATGAGATACTGTATCAGCAGAACTGATGTTTTGCGATACTCGGTGGGAAAGAGTCTGATGTTTGCACAGGACCACCCTTCTAATAAAATGTAATCAAAATCTAGGTAATGAAGATCAAAAACACTTTCGAGTATATTGATAATGCCAAATTAGACAATTCGGGGTTAAAATTAATGATTTTTCCCACACATTTGGTTCTTAGATTGCAATTTTCATAAAAGATGTAGAGGTGCCAAATTTTAATGCGAGAAATTTAAAGATAATAACTCACAATGAAATAAGTAACTAAAATAAGGTCATATACTAAAAATACTAAGAATATTAAAAAATAAAATACCTCTTTAAGTAAGCACAAAATTCTTTTCCAAACATTCTTTTCTTCTCCAAACAAATAATATTTATTAAATATGCAGTGGGCATATTTTGACCACAAGACGTTGTAGGATGTCATCTGCAGCTGTCCTTAAAGTAACAACGCGTACAATGCCATTAGTGCCCCAATGCAACTCAGTGATTCTGGAAAATTGCGCACAAGAGGACCTTTAGTGAGGCGTAGGATGGATTTCTGCCATTTGGATTGCTTTGAAAAGAATGAATGTACTCTTTATAACTTTTTTTTTTCCAAAAGTTTTATTGCATCCTTTGGATTAGTTGCCAATGGTAACTACATTTTTTGCCAAAAAGGACGATAGTTAAGGAAATCCTCTGTTTGAGTCATAAGAGTATAGAACGGTTTGTAACTTAAAACTAGTGAACCCAAATCCCGATAAATATGGTTCATGAATGATTTGGTAGGTACAACAAATTGTACCTGGTATTATGTCTTGCCAATTCTTACATTAATGTCACCTATAATTATTATTAGTGCAGTATTTTTTGAAATTATGTCTACTTCTCTTTTCGTAAAATTTTGATTTTTCTTTTTGTGGTTTGCAGTTTTTGGGTCTACATACAATTATCAATTATAATTTTTGGTTTTCATCTTTTACCCCTACTATCAATATTATTTCTGGTGTGTAGTCTACACTCTCAATGTTCTTTGTCCACTTTTTGTGTATTAGCATAACCACGAGTATTATTGCTTTATTGTTATTATATACTTCGCGCTATACACCAGGAGGTCTTCTTCTAGCCTTTCTTTTTTTCTAGTCTGATTGCTTTGCCTATTTTAGGTCTTTTAATTCCCTCACTATTTCTTGGTATCTGTTATTCATTGTTTTAATATTTCGGATCATTATTAATGTATTGTTCCGTAATCTAATCCTGTTTATTTTAGATGGACCATTTAGATACCGTAACGATACCAATGGTAGGTAGTGCAGTTTTCTCTCAAGTTGCTTTAAGCCTTCCTAGATCTGAGATGAACAAATCCCATCAAGAAATAAATTACATAGCAATTGCACAAATTACTGACCAATACCTGAAAACATTGCAGTCTAATAGAGAAAGTTTGGTTAAAGATGAATTAAATGAACACAAGTACAAGTTACTGGAAGCGAAGGGTTGGGTTGTTGTCAGATATGACGTAAGTAGATATTGTATGTAAGATATCAAATAATTACTTATTAAGCATCATTTCCTATTTATGGATCATTGTTTTTTTGAATTCCTTACTCATATTTTACTTAAGAACACGACTTGGTGTACAAAATAGAAAGATAAGAGAAAAAAATGTTCAATCTACATAAAAATCTAGAGATGCAGCAGATCTCTATAAACCCAAGAAAGCAGAAAATCAGGAGAATAATATGTATATATATATATATATTTATATATATAAATAATTTATATATATATATATATATGTATATATATATATATAAATAATTTATATATATATATATATATATATATATATATATATATATATATATATATATATATACATATATATATATATATATATATATATATATATATATATATATATATATATATATATACAGAAGAGTAAATAGATGCCTGGAGGAAATACGCAGAACAATGTTTAAAAGTTTCTTTCTACTATCTATCTGTTGCACTCTAACATCGTATGTGTCACAGTGTCTGAGTGTCCACAGTATAGGCATTCATCTATGTCAGTCTTTGCCAACCTAGAGAGGTAGGCCCTAAAATACCCGTGTCCTGTGAGCACCTACGTTAGGAAATATTCCAGTCGCCTGTGACCACAGTCCATCCAATCTCTTATGTTCGGGATCAGCATCTTTGTACACTGTGCCACATCCTCCATGTTGTTACATTCTTTTTGTCATCTTTCAATTAACCTTTCCCTGTCCTGTCTTATTCCGGCCATGGTAAAGTTTGGGTAAAGCAGGACCGCCCAGCGATGTTAATCCCTCCGGAAGCCACGCAGGCTCTACATCTGATCCAGTCCGGGGGACCTGCGCGTCTTGAGTGAACCCAATGCCTCCATAAGTTCATCCATGGTAAAGGGTACGGCCCGCTCAGCTTCTTCGTCACTTCATACTCCATACCATCTGCCGTCCGCAAAGAGCTTTCGTGTTACCTCAAGCTTCTTGTCCATAGGCATTTCGTAAGGAGGATATGCATGGAACTCTAAAATCAGCCTGCCATATGGGATACGATATCGGAATATTACTATGTCAGTATTAAGAAGAGAGGAGCCACATATTTCCTTTTTTTTCTATTATATAAATACTATTTAATATAATAATTGACGAAATAATACAAGCAGTACGTAAAGGTCGTGGCTACAGAATGAGGAACAAAGAAATCCAAATATTATGTTATGCAGACGACGCAGCATTAATCGCCGAGACAGAAGACGAACTCCAAAGATTAACACACATCTTCAATACAACAGCCAAGAAATACAATATGATAATATCAGCAGAAAAAACCAAATGTATGACAACATCTAAATACCCACTACGATGTAAAATCGAAATTGATGGGAAGATAATAAAGCAGGAAGCAAGGTTTAGATATCTGGGAATAGATATAACTAGTTACGGAGATGTTGAAGAAGAAGTTCGATAACAAAGCTTAAAAGCAAGTAAAACGGCGGGATCTCTTAACATAACATAACATAAGAATCTCTTGACATAATCTGGAAGAACAAACACCTAAGACAAGACACAAAAACAAGAATCTATAAAGCAAAAATTAGACCTATATTAACATACACGGCGGAGACAAGACCTGACACATCTAAAACGAGACGACTACTAGAAACAACAAAAATGAAATTACTCCGACGAATATCAGGAATAAGTCTGTTTGATACGGATAGAAGCGAAAACATAAGAAAAGCATGCAATATAGAAGCCATAAATGGATGGGTGACAAAACGGAAACAGGAGTGGAACGAACACATTAGTAGAATGGCAGAGGATAGGATAGTATGAATAGCACAAGATAAGTCAACAAATTTAAACAATTTAGGAGGCTAATATTGAAAAAGAAACAGGCTTTAAAGCCTACATATAAGAAGGAAGAAGAATAATTACATAAATACTTATACACAGCAAACGCAAATGCAACACGTTGTCTGTGATCATACATGCTGTTTGGGAGGCGTATTGAGACTGAAGACGCTGAGACAATGTATATTGACGGGAATTAAATAGACCAAGCCCACACAGCTTGCTCACAGCGTGCACGCTACTAGCAAAGACGCAAGGGTGCATTGAGCCTTAAATGCTAGATAATTTCGGTTTTGCTGTACGGAGTAAAATATTGGACTTCGGCGGAGGCATCTATGAAAAAGTGAAGGCTTTTTAGATGCGATGCTACAGACAAATACTGTTTGTTGATTGAGTGGCAGATTCTGAAGTTGTCCGCAGAATGAAAAAATAACGTGAAGTACTTTTCACAATAAACAAAAACAGGAATTGAAATACTTAGGACAAATCATGAAAATAGTGGGAGATATGAACTACTTAGTTGGTTTGAAAAAGAAGGTGTTTGTTAAGAGAGGTCCAGGACGACGCGTATTTCTTGAATGCATAACCTAAAAACTTGTTTTAATATTACAACCACAGGACTGTTTCTAATAGATGCAAATAAGGTCAGGATTATCATGATGATACGGAACGGGTAAGCAACTTACTTGGTAATAGTTTATTATTAAATTACATGAACTGTAAGATTTATTAAATTTATATTTATTTTGTGTATTGTAGGATTCTTATCCATCTAATGTTGAAATAGACTTAGCGATAGAGAGGATGTTCATTAACGATTATCTTCGAAACAACTATAATCGACTTCGATACCATTGTGTCACCAGAAAGTATAAACTAATTCCTAATTTCAAAGTACCACATTACAAACTTGATTTTGGTCATGTTGTTGTTGATAGACCAGTGTGTTTTACTGTTCTCATTATTAATTATGGTATGTACAAGTTATACGTAGCATTAATAAAATTTACCCATATTATTATAAAATAAATTAGTTTTATAAAGTTATACTTCTATACGCTCGTTCGACGTTGGAAATTTGTACGGGAGCGAATAGGCAAAATCATTACATATGTAAGATATAGGTAAGAGAGAGACAGAAGATATATTTTCTCTTTCTTTCTCTCTCGAGAATAAAAATGTCCCTTTTGTAAATATATTTAATATTTATTAATATTATTATTATTTTTTCATTCTGTTAAAATGTTAAATTATAAATTAAAACTTGTAAATATTTCAATAAAGTTCAAATTTTGTGCCTGCCAATCTCAGACAAATTGACAGTTATATCACGAAACAATATTTTTATTTTATTAATATTATTATCATGGTAAATTAAACATATATGCGTAAGTAAGTTATGTATATTGTCATTTTTAAATACTAAATGGCCGTATGACACTAGGAATTTTCTTGTACAATTTCTTGTATCGTTTCATAGCCAAGAAAAAAATGCATAGTATCATACACACGTACATTTTCTTATACAAGAAACCATGCAAGAATTTTGATCCTACACGTTTTCTTGCACAAGAAATGCGCGAAATTTTGCGCACACCGCGTTTTATGTAATTTAGTAAATGACAGCGACAATCAAATCAGTTGTTTTGCGTTTCATGCATTTTGGTGTGAATTAATTTTTGTGAGAGATATTTATAAAGTGATATAAGAGTGGATGTGGATGATGATTTTGTTGTAATAGCAGTTACTGCTCTTTGTTCCACAATAGTAGCTGTACAAAAATTAAAACGAAAAAATAAAATTAAACGTTTATGGAGCAGGCCTTGGATATTGAAAAGAAATAATAACAAATATAATAATGTATTAAAAATGTTAAATGAAGAGCTTAAAACTAAGAACCCAAATGTATACAAAAATTTTTTGCGGATGACAGACCCGTAATTAGAAACATTGTACCAGTTGCTTAAAGACGACATAGAGAAAACCAACACCTTGTTAAGGGAATCCATCTTAGGACGCATAAGGTTTATTAATTTCTAAAGTAAAAGTATTAATAAAGCTTATTAATTAAGTTTAGGTTGCAGGTTACCCTCCGGTTTTTAGCAACTGGTGAAACTTATAGATCACTTATGTACGCAACTCATATTCGTGAGACCACTATAAGTAAATTTATACCTGAAGTTTGTAATGCAATTTACAATCATTTAAAAAGCACATGTTTACAGGTAAATAAAAATTTAAAAAACAACCACAACCTACATCAGATTTTTATTTGTAGATACCCAAAACTCCAATATGTGGCAATTTCCAAACTGCTTAGGGGCTATGGATGGTAAACACATTAAATTTCGTGCTCCTATATCTGAAGGATCCTATTATTTTAATTATAAAAAAGACCACTCTATTGTTTTGTTGGCATTGGTAGATGCATCTTATCAATTTACTTATATAAACCTTTTTAGTGAATGGCCGAGTAAGTGATGGTGGTGTTTTCCAAAATAGCAATTATGTGCAGTACTCACGGAAAACAAACTAAACTGCCCTGATGCTAGGAGCCTGCCAGGAAGGATTTTAAAATTACCAAATGTCATTGTGGCTTATGATGCATTTCAATTAACTACAAAAGTTATGAAGCCATATCCTGGCAGGAATTTAACACATGATAACAAAATATTTAATTATAGATTTAGGATATTGTTAACTACAATTAACTTATCACCTCATAAAGTGATAGTTACATAATTTTTTTAAGAAGCAAAGTACCCCCGCTAAAGAAGATGAATATTCTAGTAACAATGCTAGTGCCGGTATTTTAAGATCTGTTTCCCAACAAAACTTACGTTCAAGTACAACAGCAATAAAGATTCGTGATGAGCTACGAGACTACTTCAATTCTCCAGCTGGAAAATTAGAATGGCAAGAGGCTTCTATACAAAAACATAATTTATAAAACAAAAATATATTTTATTTCAAATGTTTATTTATTTTTATTTAAATCTTCTAGTATTGCTTCCTGTACTGTCATAAATACTTTTGTTTCCACATTTGTTCGGATTATTGGACATTTAATTTCTTTCACTCTATAGCTGCACAGAACTGAAATAAACTGTCAGTTGCATCAGACGTTAGGGGTTTTTCTACTGGTATTTCTTTGTTTGTATAAGAGTCGCTACAGCTTCTGTCATACCAGCAATATCTTCTTGTTCACTCTGATCTCGTCTTTTTTTCGTATTTGGTTGCATTGTAGGTTCACGACTTGATCTAGGGCTTAAAAACTCTGGCATAGTTATGACCTGGAAAGTTCTAAAAAGCAAAAATTTTAATTTTTCATAATATACATTGTAATTGTAATTACTTATATCTTGTTGAGTTGGAGAACAAATATTGGAATGTGAAGTGGATGGATCATTATTAATGTCTAAAGTGCCATCTGTATTAATCGTGGCATCTATTACAACTGTTCCATCCGAAGCATCTATATTATCTATACTATCAAATGATTCTCTTATTTCAATTCCTGGTCCCTGAAGGTACTTATCAATTTCATTAAAATAGTATAGATTTGATATATAAAATCTTACATCATCAGCTCCAGCAGCACTTTTGTTTGTATCAACAATTTTTTTGACTTCAGCCATGTAAGTCGTGCGCAAGGCATTAAATTTTTTGTAACATCCAGTGCTGTTGTGCCTGGCCTAGCAAGACCTAACTCTTTGGCAACAGCTTCCAGGGCAGTTTGTCGAGCGTGTTTGTTTTTATATAATGCTGATTTTATATTGTACAAATTTTTATTCTTTTCTCTGAGGCAAGAGGACATAGAACCAATTCCATCTATACCCTGAGAGACAATCAAGGCCGTATGATAATCGACGGTAAAGAAGTAACTGAAGAATGGAAAGAGTATTTTAAGGATCTTCTAAACATCATACAGGAAGAACAGCACAAAGAAGAGATCTATATCACAGCGGACATGCCCGTCAAAAATCCCTCCATTGAAGAAACCCAAAAGGCCTTAAATAAGCTGAAAAATCACAAAGCGCCGGGTACGGACGATATACCAGCAGAACTTCTGAAATATGGGGGAGACGCTCTACATCGCCAAATCCACCAGCTAATAACGCACATATGGTTAGAAGAAAGGATACCAGCACGATGGAAGGAAAACATAATAGTGCCCATCCACAAAAAAGAGGACAAAACAAAATGCGCGAATTATAGAGGAATTTCACTCCTAAACACGGCATATAAAACCCTCTCAAACATCATTCTTAATAGACTAATCCCTTATGCTGAAAATGTCCTAGGCGAATATCAAGCCGGTTTTAGGGCAAACAGATCAACAATAGATTAACTATTTACGCTGAGACAACTTCTAGAAAAGGGTTGGAAGTATAATAGACCCATACACAATCTTTTCATAGACTTTCGACAGGCATATGATAGCGTAGAAAGAAGCCAAATATGAAATGCCATGGCGGAGCTCTCAATACCAAAGAAACTCATTCGGATGACCAAAGTCTGTATGGAGGGTGGAATATCTAAAGTACGTGTAAATAATAAACTGTCTGACAGCTTTGAAATCAACAGTGGACTCAAACAGGGTGATGCGTTATCTCCACTACTTTTTAACTTTGTATTAGAGAAAGCCATGAGGTCGGCCGAAATAAAAACAGAATTGCTATCGGTTCAAGGTCCCAAGCTATTACTCGCATATGCAGATGACATAGATCTCGTTGGAGACTCCATCCTATCCACGAAAGACATCTTCAACAAAGTGGAAGGAGCAACAAGTGAAGTAGGGCTGAAGATTAATGAAGAGAAGACGAAATATATGTGTATAAATAGAACGACACGAAGAGACAGAATAGGACAAAATGTGACTATCAACACCTTTAATTTTGAGAGAGTGCAACGTTTTAAGTATCTGGGGGCCGTAATCACAGCTGACAACGATGTTACTGAAGCAATAAAAGACAGAATCCAATCTGCAAACCGCTGTCTATTCGCACTGGATAAGCTCATAAAATAAAAAAATCTTACAAAAAGTTCAAAGATCAAAATCTATAAATCCATCGTCAGACCTGTAATAACATACGGATGCGAAACGTGGACCATCACCAAAGCAAAGGAAGAAAAGCTCAGACGCTTTGAACGAAAAATACTTACCAGTATAAGATCAGAACCAATATCGAATTAAAAGCACTCTACAATGACGCCGATATTGTCCAAGAAATTAAATCACAGCGACTAAGATGGGCCGGCCACGTGCACAGACTGCATAACGATAGACTTGTAAAACTGGTATGGGAAGAGATTCCCACAGGCAAAAGACCACTCGGACGTCCCAGAATGCGATGGAGAGATAACATCCAAGCAGATCTCCGGAAAATGAACATTTCATTTGACCCTAGGTTGATGGAAGACCGAACAAATTGGAAAAAAGTTGTACAGTCAACCAAGACCCACCCAGGGTTGTAGCGCTACGTGACGATGATTAGCACTTGGTTTGTTGTCCACGACATTTTACAAATAAGAAATGTATTAATTAAAAATAAGAAATAGCTTTATAACTGTTTCAACTAACCTATAAAAGTAAAAATGTGGTTTGTGGTTATGGTTATAATACAAATTATAATCTATTTGACATGTGACGTGCAGAGAAATGCAGTATAGCCCCAATAAATGTTTACCAATCACAACGCTCGCTATATTCAATTTCTGATACAAGAAATTGCATATCTCATACAGCTAAAAAATTAAATGCAAATTAATTATATCAAAATACAATTTTTGAAAAATATATTTTGAAGACTGTCTAAATTAAGCCGATTGTATACATTTTAAAGCATAAAACTTGAACGGCATTTTGAGCGGTGGGTGTTATATGTCTATGAACATCTCTACTTCTAAAATAAATAATTCTAACAATATTGTACTTCTAGGTCCAGAACCAACTACAGTACACAAAATGAAGTCAAACTTATCATCTCTCTCAAATAATCAGATGTTCGTCGAATATAAAAACAAAACACTAGGAGTAGGAGAAATTGGTGAACTGTATGTGGTATTTAAACCAAGAAAAGAGTACAAAATTTTTGATGATCGATATGTTCAGGATTATTTATTTTTGGGAGTAAATCACGGGGCTATGATACCGATCATAATCACTGCTACAATATCGTTGCCCAGATTTAGGTTTCATAAAAAGTGTTTGGATTTTGGAGCCGTAAAGGTTGGAAATGTCTTGAAGAAATCCGTAGTAATAGAGAATCTGTAAGTAAGAATATTTTTTATTTATATAGTACAAAGTTTATATAGAAATGTAATCACGGTTGTTGAGGTATTTGTGAACGATTCACATGATCAAATAAAAGTAAGGATTTAAAAAACTCTTATTTTACCGAACAAAACAAAATTTCTTCTAATGCTGTAGGTCTAAGGTTAGATCTAATAATATTTATTCTTAAATCTTAAACTTGTGCTAAGTTTAGGTAGATCTGTGGTGAGCGGATTTAAGTAACAAGAAAATCTCTTTTTTCATTGGGACATACGATTTAATACCCAAAAATGAGAGCAAACTGGACTGTTTATCTTACAAAAAAAATTGACGAGATCCATTAAATAAATAACCTGCTAAATCCTGACAATGTTTTAAAATTTATAAGGCAGATGGAACAAGATATTTTTAATATATCGTCAGTTTTTTTCGGCAGTTCTGATGACACTATCAGGTTCAAATCCAAGACTCAAATTCAACTGAGATTAAGATGGGGATTAGAAAGGCTCTCTTCAAACATCAGTGAAATATCTAATCAAATGAGTAATCTTATAAACAAATTATCTACTATACCAACTAAAAAAGAAAGATTGAAGAAAAATACATTTTATGCCACCTCAGGTACCCAAACTGAAGTGCCTCAACATTTCGAATCAAGTGCAGGGATAAACCCTTAAATTCTTCTTTTGGTGCCTATCCTCTGTGGATATTGGCAATCACGTTAGTCCATACAACTGTGTTAACAGCTGCTCTAAATAGATTTATGGTAGTCATTCCTGCCCACTTTCTGATGTTCTTCAACCACGATGTCTTTCTGCGCCGTTGAGATCTTTTGCCTTCTATATTGCCTTGTAAAATTAGTTGAATTAGTTGATACTTCTCATTGCGCATCACATGCCTTAAGTATGTCATCTTTCTGATTTTCACGATACGCATAATTTCCAGATCTTTATGGAAATCAATCCACGTTGGATCACGGTGTTGTATGTAACATGATGGATATAGGAAATTCTGACCATGCGGCGGTAGCACCACATTTCGAAGGCTTCTTATCTTTTAGATGTTGCCTCCGTCAAGGTCCAGGCTTCGACTTCATATAAAAGGATAGAAAATACACAGCATATGAAGACAGCTCTCGCATTTTCTATACGACATTTTATTTCCTGTGAGTGGTCCCATTCTTTATTTATCCCATCTCAAGTTCATGCCGTATCTGTCACAGACTTCCACTAAACTGTCTATTAATGTTTGCAGATCCTTCGCATTATCAGCAATCAAAACTGTATCGTCCGCATATTTTAAATTGTTTATGATTTCACCATTGATTTTTATACCTTCTCTTAAACCATCAGTAGCTTTCCTGAACAGCATTTCCGAGTAAGTATTGAACAACGTCGGTGATAAAATGCAGTACTTCCCATTTTATCATAAATTCTTGTGAGGTTTCGTTGTGTACGTACAGTTGCCCTTTGCTGTAAGTATACATTTTTAATTAGGCGTAAATCTTTGTCATCAATACTAGATTCTTTCAGTATCTGAAATAATTTTTGATGTTGCACCTTGTCAAATTCTTTTTCAAAGTCTATAAAGCATACGTAGACTTCGCAATTTACGTTTTGAGCTCTTTGTATCAATACTTATATAAAAAATAGTCTGAACTGAACACTGCTAATGTTTTCTTTAAGTTTTCTATATATATGCGAGAGTTAACAACAGAAAGAAGGATTTTGAGTGCATGGCTCATTAAGCTTATAATTTTGAAATTAGAGCATCTGGTGGCATTTGCCTTTTTGAAGAGAGGGATGAAGGTGCAAACTAGCCAATCTGTAGAAAATTCTGCAGTTTCATAGATTTTGTTCAGTAGACTCGTTAGGAGTTTGAGTTGGTTGTTTTCAAATAGTTTCAATATTTCACCTTGTATGTTATGAGGTCCAGGTGCTTTATTATTTTTTAGTCTTTTTATTGCATATGTTACATCACTGAGCGTTATTTCTAATCCTAAACATCCAGAAACACTGATTTCTGTCTCTTGCTCTTCCTTGAATAATTTTTCTATGTATTGCCTCTGTCTCTCAAGTATTCTCTTATTTTCGTAGAGCAGATTGTTGTGCTCGTCTAGTACCTTAAAAAAACCCTTAAATTACAGAAGATAAATGTCATTGTGTAGTTACCAACAGTACCAACTTAACCCTAACCCTAATTTACACCCCTATTTGTTGTCTTCACTTTGGTCACAATTTGTTCACTTTATTAAAGAAAACCTGGGTATCAAAGAATATATTATATGTTATGCCTTGCTCCACAGCGTGTGGTTCCTCATTTAAAATTGGCATAAAATCTAAAACTTCCATTGACATATTATTTAATAAGGAAATTTGGCCACCTGGTATAAACAATAAATGGTGTATAAAATCTTTATATTCCGAACCAACGCCTTCATCAGAGTCAAATTTGAATCCGAAGAACATCACAAGTCCCGTTAGCATGGAGAATCCAATTACCAATTAAAGCAACAAAAAAAAAATAAGTAGACAACAAAAAAATAGTCACAGATAAGCAAGACATCAAAATTTGTAAATCTAAGAATGTTTTTATTCTTATATTAACTTAATTAAGAAGGATACTTTGCAACCATCGATAAATCTGGATCCTTTGACCCCACCATGAGTTATATTAACCAATAACTCGAATAGTCGATATCTTCTAACAAGATTAAGGGAGCCGGATATCTTGGAAGCCATTAAGCCACTATTAAGCTACATCTTACTTTTTTACACAACCAACCTGCTTCAGTATGTTACTAAGGATTCGCCAACACAAGCGTTAAACTCTTTTTGGCTTCCGAAGGACTTCCTACTACCACTGAAGATCTACGAAAAATCCTTCAAGAATTTAACGATTTAACGACCTATGGAATTGGTCCAACTGAGATGTAAGCTGATCTTGTTGCTTTTAGGTCCTTTCTTACTTCGGAAAGAATTATTCATCTGCAAAAATCAAGGAAAAGTCACCGAAACTACTATTCTGTTATCTCTCCAAAACAAAATTTTTAAATCATACGACGTGTTCTATGGAACTAGAAACCTCAAATTAGTTTAGTATTGACAACTTTAGCATAGGTTTGATTAATATTCGTTCTATAAGATATAAAACAGATGAATTATTTTTGTTTTTAGAGGAATTAGGATATTTCTAAATAGTTGCTATTACCGAGCACTGGCTTGAAGTCAACGACCCTTTTTTGTAGAAAAATATATCACAATTGTTAGGTATGATCGTCCAAGTTCAGTTCATGGTGATACTCTAATTCTTTCTACAAATAATGATTTCTCTCCTATAACAAAATATGACTTTCTGTTAAATGAGGCCTTTTTGTTTTCATTGATTTATAACAAGAATCTCAATCTATACATTTTTTGCATTTATAGATCACCTGATTCTTCCACGGAACTATTTTTTCAGAACCTGATAAATTTGTCAGAAGACCTACCCAATAAGAGCAGAAAAATTATATGCGGTGACTTGAATATTAATTATGCTCTTGCTTGTGCTACCCAATTATCCTTGGTCAATATATTTGAATCGTATGGTTTCACAATGCACGTTAATTATACTACAAGAATTACTAAAACATCTACCATAATTGATTATATTGTCTTAGATTTCTCACCCCTTGATGTACGCTCTACAACTATTAATGCAGAATTATTTGATCATGATGCAGTGTATACCAAGTTCAATACCCTTAACAAACCATCCTTGAAAACCCAACGTTTAAGTAGGATTTTTTCCGCTCAGAACTTTCGTAAACTCCAAAATTTGTGCTTGACTTCTGGGTGGCACTTTCCCTCTGTAAACGTGGACTATGATTTCAGTGATTTTTAGATAGACTTGTCTGCATTTTTAATAGGGCAATTCCTTTAACTACAATTAAGTCACAACATGCGTTCACTACTGTACATCAAGAAATTTACTACCAACGTGTTTGTCACTGAATATATCTCCAATTACAGAGGAACCTATCTAAACATTATCAAAACACCAAAAAAAATGTACTATTAAAATCGTCCGGGAAACTTTAAAAATGTTGGAAAAAAAACTAGGTTTATAATAAACGATCTTTGAAATAAAACTAACACAACTCAAATATTTTCTCTTCCTTCTACTTCTTCTTCTTCCTCGTCGGATTTTCCCATTATGAGTTCACCGTTTTCGTCCTCCACAGCACTCTATTCTCCCAGTCACCTTCTCTGAGGTCTCTATCTATCATAGCATTTCCGACGTATGTTTTCCATCTTGTAGCAGGTCTTCCTCTCCGTCTTCTTCCCGGCGGGTCCCAGTTTAATATTCTTTTCGGCCACCTATGCTCTGGCATTCTTTGTACATGCCCGTACCACTGCAGGGTTCTGTTTTCCAACTTTTTTGTAATTGAACATTTTACTTCCATTCTGTTCCATATTTCCTCCGTTCTTATTCTATCAGCTCTTGTGATTTGTAGACATCTTCTTATAAAGTCCAGTTTAACTGTTCTTATTTTATTTCGTATTGTTGTTGTCATTGGCCAATTTTCTCTTCCAAACCCTAAAAATCTTAATGAATACTTCGTTAACGTGAGTAAAAATATAACATTAACTATTTTGCCACAACAAAATCCTAGTTCATATCTCCTTAATTCAAAAAAGGTTTCGAATTTATTCCTTATAAAACCAGTTGATAAATCTAAACTGATTCAAACAATAAGCAGTATCAAAAGCAAATCGCTAATCGATGGAAAAATTTTTCGTTTTGCTGATGATACCAGTATCACCTGGAGGAACTCTAATAGTGCAACTCTTGATGCAGCTATGCTGTAAGACATTGGAAAAGCAAATTTTGAATCTTATACTATCAGATAGAAAAATAAATAGCTGAATTTGTAATAAAACCAAAGCAACATTATGTTTTAACTCTAGTAGCACAACTTAAATGAAAATTTGTTAGGCATACCTAATATGACAAAATTAGTTGTATCAGTTGATTCCAAAATAAGAGAGCCTAGGTTAAAGACATGTTATCATTAAAATAGTAATAACCTACCTGATATAAAGGATTACTGATCTGCAAGTTCCTAAATTTTTTTAGTTGATCAGTTGAATCGTTGCTGATTTACTTAATCCGAAATCTCCGTTTGGAGTACTTTCTAGGGAAATTTGTGCAAGTAACTTTACGGTTTCAAATATTTCTTTACTTTAGTCTATGCATTTAAATTGTTTATAAATTTAATCAATATGCTCTTCTACAATAAACAATATGTTATACACAAAATACAAAATCACTTTGTTTCAGTGGCTATTTGACATGTAAATGGAATGCAGATGTTCAGAGCACAAATACTATGAAAAACGCATTTTATATTATTCCACAACAGGGTCAATTAATCGAAATGGACAAAGGACTGATGGATATCTTTTTCATGCCGATAAAAAATGGATGCTACATATCCGAGGTGGAAGTATACATCGAAGGTAGTGTCACTCGTTATGTACTTGAACTTATCGGTCATGGAATGATTCCAAATTTGGCATTACAAGAAAAACATATGAAATTTGAGTCTTCTGTGCCCTATGCAGAGCGTATTGTTAAGCCTCTATTAATTCAGAATGTATCAACATTTCCAATTGAGTATTCCTTTTCTGATTTTGATGAGTAAGTAATATATTTTTAAAATTGCTTCAATCTTTGCTTCACATAATATATGAAAACAAAAAATATATTATTTTTTTCTCTTGGCTTGGACAATTGTCATTCAGCCAGTCTTAATCAACGTGAGCTTTATTTAAATAATTTAAATATGTCAATTAGTGAAACATGATTAATATAATACTAATAATATAATCATTCCGTACTTAGCTAATGCTAATAGCTACTACGTTAATAACTCTTTTTTATTATTTTTTAATTTATTTTTTTCTTTTTAAATCTATTTTTTTAAGTATGTTTTTATATACCTTTTTTTAATCTTTTTATTATTATTATTTTCTTCATTAATTTTTGTCTAAACATAGGTTACAATTCTAACTAATAACGGGCATACTTTACTATCAGACAAAAAGGTTATCAAGCAGTCAAACATTTTCTTTTTATTGAGTGATAGTGAAAAGTTAGATAGTTAGAAGCTTTTAAGTATTTCAAGACCAAAAATATAGATAGTAGAGATCTACAAATTATATCGAATCTGTATCAAAATCAGAAAGCAGGAATAAGAGTCGAAGGAGAACTGACAGAGGAAGTAAGTATACTTAGAGGAGTTCGACAAGGGTGCATACTTTCACCACTCTTATTCAACGTCTACAGTGAAGTGATATTTCAAGAAGCTTTATTGGATATTGTGGAAGGTATTTTGGTCAACGGAAATAGCATTAATAATATTAGATATGCGGACGATACGGTCATATTTGCAAGTGACATGGAAGATCTACAGTACATAATACAACATGTATACAATGCATGTGAAAGGTACGGACTACAAATAAATCTCAAGAAAACGAAATCAATGATATTCTCAAAAAAACCACAAAATGTAGATAACCTGATCATCCATAATACAACGATCGAAAGAGTAACAACATATAAATATTTAGGAACGTGGCTAACCGAAGATGGAGATCAAATAAAAGAAATCAGATCTAGAATAGAAATGGCAAGAAACACGTTCATAAAATTAAAGAACTTACTTTGCAACCGTAACCTTAATCTAGAGATCCGCACAAGAATGCTACGTTGTTACGTTTTTTCTACTTTACTATACGGCATGGAAGCGTGGACAATAAAACAGTCTGAAATCAAAAAATAAACTCCTTTGAGATGTGGTGCTAACAGAATATCGTGGACTGAAAAAGTAACTAATATAGAGGTGTTACAAAGAATGAAAGAATGTGAAGTCATAAAAACTGTTAAAATTAGAAATATTCAATATCTGGGTCATATAATGAGGGGCTAGAAGTACGTATTACTTAGATTAATTATGCAAAGGAAGATACATGGGAAGAGAAACCCAGGACGACGCAAAATATCCTGGCTAAGAAATTTGAGAGAGTGGTTCGGTTGCAGCTCATTCGAATTATTCAGAAGCGCGGCCAATAAAATTAAAATAGCGATGATGATTTCCAACCTCCGATAGGAGAAAGAACCTGAAGAAGAAGAATAAAGAGAATATTAACAGGAAGTGGGATGTTCTTGTCTATCATTGTTTTAATTAGGTTGTTGGTGGGTCGTTTATACTTTTGACATTTAAAAAATATGTGGTCTAAGTCACTTTTAATCTGACATTCTTGACAAATATCCGAATCTAATATATTTATTTTAAATAAATGTGCAGAATAATATGCATGGCCAAATCTAAATCTACTGATGGTAGTTATGTATTTGCGTGGGAGGATGAAATTCTTATACCAAGGTTTTTTTGGAATAATTGGTTGTATCAAACTGTATTGTGTGGTTGAAATACTACAGTATTTTCCCAGTGTGATTTCCAGTTGTTTATTTCTTCAGTTCTTGAACCAGCAAAAGCATCTATAACATTTTTTTTACAAAGCTAAAAAGTAAACGAGAATAAGCATGTATAAAAGTGTATTAACATTAAAGTTAACTTGACTATTTTATTTTGTCTCTCTTATTATTACTATTATTCTAAAAAAGTTTACGTTGAATTTTATTTTGGTAATTACTTTTTTTACATCTTTAAAGAGAAGAAGAAAATCTACATACAGACATATGTGATCCAGGTAGTGTTAAGTTTTTATACGAGGGAGTTAGTCTTTTGACATTTCATCCCGTTACCACTCTGATACGGTCTAGTCCAACTAAAAATCTGTCATTTCCCTCACGTCGTCCTCCTCTCTCTCTCTCCCTCTCTTGCCCTACTATTTTGACCTGCGACAGTGCAAACCATACCGAAGTGGTACTCGCTCGTTTAAGAATTCAGTTGCGAGTTCCTTCTCCTTTCGTTCTTTCGAAGAGAACAGCTGCCTGATTAATTTGTGGATCCTTGTTTACCACCACTCATCTCTTATCATTTTCTTCATCATTTATATCACTGAATCAAACATTCTACAATTACACTCTCTTTAAAACTACTTTCTTTCATTCACCCAGATTTTGGTAGTTACTAAAGAATTAGAACTAATCTTAACTTTTTGACCTTGGTGACGTTTGGCCTTTAGATCGAAGGCAGTGTTTAAAATAAAAGTGATAAAAAGAGTTTTATCTTAAATTTTAAAAACAGTTTCCAACTTGAAGATCAAAATGCCAACTAAAAAAGTTCCAAGTTTATAATTGTTGTTGTAATTACGTCAATTTATTATTTGTTTTCTGTTGTTAAGTACTTATAATGAGACAATATTTTTTCTATTTATTCCTAAATTAATAAAAAAGCTTCCTTCCTCTACCGCTTGATGGTATCGGATTCGTTCACCAAACTCCACCACGATGTTTTATTTTTTTAGTAGAAGTGGATAACTTTCTTTTAGAGAGATTAAAGCATTTCTGCTAGTTTCATACTTGTACGGCTGTATATCAACCTTATGTTCCTAAGTATTTCCTTAAGAGCATGTATGTTAAGTCCTTCCTCCATTCTGCGTTTTCTGCAAGTTCTATTGGAGACATTGTCCTGTAAAAGTCTTCAGCTTTCGTCTGTCAAGATTTATTAAACTGTACGAAGGCCTTCTGTTAATGTTGCCAATCATTATGTTCATATATTTTTGTTCTTGTAGGGCAGTTCATTTGTTAGTATGATTTTTTATAGTCACTTTTAACGTTTATGTCATAAGATATATTTTGCCTTTATGCCAAATCATAGAGCAAAAAGACCGCAAAGCCTTTTCGTTAATATTTCTAGGTAATCCCAAACGAAGGCAATTGTGGAGAATCAGTCAAGAATACGGGCTTGATTTTAACATCAAGAAAACAAAGTACGTGGTCATCAGTAAGAAGCATATTCCACCTAGTCATTTACTGGTAGATCAGCAACAAATACTACAAGTGCCCCGTTACTACTATTTAGAAACCACCATAAACGACCAATGGGTCCACTTAGTTGAGATAAAACAAAGAATTGAAAAAGCCAGGTCAGCATTTGTCAAAATGAGCAAGATATTTAAGAGCCACGACCAACCCTTAAAAACGAAGATACGTTTATTGAGATGCTACGTGTACAGTGCTGCTGTATGGGATTGAATCATGGACACTAACCAAGGCATCCATGGGAAAACTCGAGGCGTTTGAGATGTGGTGTTATAGACGGATACTGAGGATCTCCTGGGTGGACCGAATAACAAACATTGAGGTTCTACGTCGGATGGATAAAACATGTGAAAATATATCCACAGTGAAACAGCTCAAGCTAGAATATCTTGGACATATAATGCGAAACGGTCATATATATATATATATAATATATATATATATATATATATATAACCTGCCGCAACTTATATTACAGGGAAAGGTCTACGGAAAGAGGGAACCAGGAAGAAGAAGAAGAATATTTTGGCTCCAGAACTTAAGAAAATAATTTTCCTTGACAACTTCAGGACTATTTCGAGCTGCGGTAAGTTAGAATTGCCATGCTAGTAGCCAACATCCGTAATGGATAGGCACCACAAGAAGAAGATAATCTGAAAGAAAAAAATTGCCAGATATATTAAAAAATTTGTAAATACTTCCCATTATCTGGGTATGTGGCCCTACAACTGACAAACAAGACTGTATAAGCAAAAAATTCTTTTGCGAATTATATAATACCTGAACAATTCGCCCCAAAAATATCTAACTTTGATTAAAGGTAAGTGCAAGAGAAATCATAAGAATATACCAAACCGGCATATCTATGTTTCGTGGACCTTAAGGATTCATTTGATTGGGTGAAATTAAATGACGTTTTCCACTTATTGTGCACAAGAGAGATACCTCCAGAAATAATCTAAACGATCAAAAATATCTACCAAAACAACACAATAAAAGTAAAAGTAAAAGAAAAATCAACTGACCCAATTGAAGCTCCAATTGGATAAGACAGGGAGATTCCCGAGTCTTCTATTATTCAACCTGATAATAGATGAAATAATAAAGAAAGTAGGAACCAAAAAACGATGCCAAATGGGAGAAAAACAACTTAAAATAATCTGCTATGCAGACGACGCAATACTACTCTAGGCATCACATTATCTAGCTACGAAAAGCTTGAAATAGAATTGGAAGATCAAGTGAATAGAGCAAACAAAGCCGCAGACTGCCTGAATGAAACAATATGGAGAAATGAAAATATCGGGAAAGAAATAAAAAGCAAAATTTACAAAACAGTTATCATACTAATAATGACATACGCGGCAGAAACACGACCAGACACAGAGAAGACAAAAAGGATGTTAGAAACAGCAGAGATGAAAACACTTTGATGGGAAACACATGAGAAAAATTGACGGTACAACACCATGGGACAGAGCTAAAAGTACAGATATACGATGTAGATGCAAAATGGAGAACATCAAGGATTGGGTAAGAAATAGAGGAGTAGAATGGAGCGATCATATAAGTCGAATGACAACAAACAGAATAGTAAAGATGGCAAGAGACGGTTCCCCAATAGGAAGACGATCAGTAGAAAGACCACTTAAACGATGGAACGACAACTTTCTTAAGACACATTTAAGAACAGACAGAGTCATGTTTACATAAAAAGATAAACAAGAAGAAGAAGAAGAAGATTATCTGCCAAAATTGGTAGGAGGGATGTGTCTGAAGTATATTCATAGGCGATTAGGGCTTGGAGAGAGAAATGAGCGAGGAGACCGATTGACTGAACTTACATCAGAATAAGAATTTATGATTACTAATACATATTTCAAACTCCTACGCAAAATACTATGCATCTGGAGATTATTTTATTACAAGAAATATATAAGTGGGAGTTGTATATGCCAATGTACAAAATATTTGATAAAGTAACAAGTTATTGGAAAATGTAACAAAATATAGAAGTATGGGCTCACAACACAAAATGTGTGAGACTTAATGCAGCTTGGCTGACAGGGTGTGCCGGAGAATGACCGATGGAAACTAAGGAAGGATTCGGCCAATTTGCATGCCCGTAAAAAACAGTTCCTTAAAAATGAATGTGACAAGTTAATAGAAACAAGGATAAATGGATGAGATTAAGAGTACTGAAATAATAAACTTACTAAAGAATGTTTTGGCACCAGGAAAGTATCAACGTTTATTTCGCAAAGGTACCTTACTCTGCGATATGAGTTATTTAAAAGTAATTTCTGAAACTATAAAAAAATTAGGGACTAACTTAATTAAAGAATAACTTAATTTTTGAGTTATTTTGAGTACTCAATACTGCTGTCTCTAACTAGAAAACTTTAGCGAAAAAATCAAAAATATTTTTCTTTCTTTGTTCTCAGATGTCGCTATAGCGGCCACATTGAAGCTTCATTTGACAGAAAAGATTTGATTTCACTTTTAGAGCTTCTGTACCAGTCGCTATGATGAACCCTGCTAGGAAATACGTATAAACGAATATACAGAGGCACTATACGTGAAATCAAATGTTAACTGCCTTTTCAAAAATATTTTATTTTTCTTAAATTGATTTCTGAAATTTATCATGTGTGGAAATGATAATCTCCATATGATAAAATATATTTCAGACTTTAAATGCCGTTACAAAAGTGGTTTACAGTAAAATTTAGGGTCCAACTTAAGATTTAATTTCAGTTTTTGAAAAAAGTTAGTTAAACAATAATTTTACCAGAAATATAACATAAACCGGCAAAACCATTTTTGTTTTTTAAAACATCGTAACTCCTGTTCTGAGACCAAAATCGATCATTCGGGGTTCAAATTTATGGTATTGATGTCGACTGACGGATTAAATAATTTTAAAATGAGTAGATAGCATCTCTCAAATTAACAGTATAACTTAAAAACGGCGAAAAAAGGGTGAAAACACCGATGGACTGGAGGTTCTAATCTGATTTTCGTCTTTTAAATAAACATAATTCTGGTTCTAAGAGTCCAAAAAGGTTAATCCGAGGTCCAAATTAAAGGTGTTGAAGACAGCTATTTCTTTAAATAATTTTTGAAAGAGTAGCCCATCTCTAACTAAAAATGTAATTCAATAAACGACGAAAAAACGCCAAAAAACCGAATTTTTTCGGTTTCATTGTACCACTTTAAAAATTCTGAAAAATTCAAGAGCATAGTTTTAATAATCATACATCATATACACTCTGGGCCAAAATTAACCGGCCACTTTAAAAATGGTAATTTTTGATTTCTTATATCTCCTAAACCTGTTGTCCGATTTAAGTGATTTTTTTAATATGTTATAGCCTTATTTCTTGACAATATTTTTTATAATAATATTGTTGCTAAACAGGTAAATTTTCATTGTATACCGGCTGTACGAATCAAACTGTGTTTTTTTCTTAAAGTTTGCATCACCCTGTGGAATATTCTAGCATTTGTAGAATACTGAAATTAAATCGTAACTATAGCTTCATGCTTTCTCAACATTTTGTTTTTTGATTGATTCGCTTGTGTTGGATTATACAAAAGTTAGGTGCTTTAACAACTAGACATGTTTTTTATCAGGTTTTATCTCCGAGGAAGAGAAAAAATAATCTTTTTGAAAAAAAGTCATTTGTTACAGTAAAAATCCAATGAATAAAATCTTCGAAGAAAATTCAAAGAACAATATTTTGGAAATTAAAGTCTAATTGAAAAAAAATTGGGTATCAATAATGGGTGTTGCCGCCTCTAGCCCTTAGGACTTCTTGGAGCCGGTTTGGCAATCCATTCATGATATCCTGGATATCAGATTGGGGGATATTGTGCCACTCCTCTACTTCTAGATCTACTCCTCACTTAAGATCGGGACTGTGTGCTGGCCATAGTAGAATTTGAATCCCGACCTCATTAAGGTACTCACGGGTAGATCTTGCTGTATGGCAACGTGCATTGTCATGCATTAGTCTGAAGTTATCACCAATGAATGGTGCAAAAGGCATGACATGGTCTTGGAAAACTTCTTGCACGTATACTTGGGCATTCACACTGCCTCTACCGAACACAACAAGATCAGTACGCGCTTCGTAAGAAATTCCTACCCAAATCATTATTGACCCTCCTCGGTAAGCCACTGTTTCGGTTATAGCGCATGCAGCAAACCTTTCATTTGACGCCTATAGACACTTTGGCCTCCATCTGGACCTTTTAGCGCTATTCTCCTCTCATCTGAGAACAGTATATTCTTCCATTTCGCCATAGTCTAGTTAGCATATTCTCGCGCAATATGAAGTCTAGCCCTACGGTGTTGTGGGAGCAGTTGTGGTGCGCGAGCTGGATGAAAAGCCCTCTCAAGTTTATTTCTGACAGTCTTCTTCTAATCGTTTGTCTACTCACACTAACGTTTCTCACCTTAAGAAGAGACAGGTCACAGGTAAGGTAAACAAAACAATAATAAAGGTGGTGTGGTTAATTTTGCTGCAGTTAAATCGTCTGTATTGATGTATTACTAGTTGTTAAATTTCCTAACTTTTGTATTATCCAACATAAGCGAATGAATCAAAAAACAAAATGTTGAGAAAACATGAGGTTATAGTTAGATTTTAATTTCAATATTTTATAAATGCTAGAATATTCCACAGGGTGATGCAAACTTTAAGAAAAAAACACAGTTTAATTCGTACGCCCGGTATACAATGAAAATTTACCTGTTTAGCAATTATATTATTATAACGATTTTGTCAAGGAATAAGGCTATAACATATTAAAAAAATCACTTAAATCGGACAACAGGTTTAGGAGATATAAGACATCCAAAATTACCCATTTTTAAGGTGGCCGGTTAATTTTGGTCCAGAGTGTATAAATTTTTTTTCGAGCGATCTATATTTTTGTTATTTTCTCATCATCATCATCGTTGGCTCCACAACCCATGGTGGGTATTGGACTGCTCAAGGATAAGTCTCCATTCTCTCCCATTCTTCGCCTTGGCTTTCCAGTTTCGTACTCCCAACATTCTCAAGTATTCCTCTACCTGATCCTTAAATCGTGCTCTGGGTCTGCCTCTCCTTCTCACTCCATCTATTCTTTGGTTATAAATATGTTTTGGCGGCTCCATCTCGTTAATTCTCTCTCTCTATTAGAGTTATTTTTTCATAGACGTTTAAAATTTTCAAACGCTCAAATCAATTTGAATTTCCCGCCAACTTTTATTTTCGTTAAAATAGTTTTGTAAAGCACAAATAATTTTAATAAAAAAAAACAATCTATTTTGGTAAAAAATTAAGCGAGTTATGTCTAAAAAACGATTTTTGACTTTTTATGGAATTTTGAGGTTGTGTCAATATTTTGGGCTAAAATTTGGTGAATCTTCATCTTTTGTAATGCCGAAGAATACCCCAAAATTTGGAGATGTTTCCCCTAGGGCTATTTTTAAATTTTGATCCGGATATACTGTCTCATATTTCTTCTTCGGATCTCGGTACGTTGCACTCAAAGATTTTTACATTAGAGGGACTTAATTTAATCTTCAATAACAAAACTCTGCTTGATATGGACGTAAATTCGAACACTGCTTTAGCTATTTCCCGTTATAATATTATCACTACGCCATTTCTGTTTCTTGTTGTGTTATCTCCCGAATAATAGATATGGTGTTCATCTATAATCGCTACTTCACAATTTGGCCATCGAACTTGACTGCATCCTAAAATATCTATGTTCATGTCTTTAAACAATATTTGCTGCCTCGCCTGCTTGGTATATGATTTGAATATTTCACGTACCAATTCTTTTCACTTTTGAGACATTATTGACTTATCGGTGGATTTTTAGCACACTTTTTTCATTTAAGGAGTGCCGCTGACTGAAGATTTCATTTCTGTTTGATTTTCAGCCATTGGTATCCTGGTGATATCTTTACAGATCTTTAATGTAGTAGTTATCCATCACCTTTCCAAATCTAAATACCGTTGACTAATTTAGCTCTTCCATCTGTGGAGTCAATTTAGCTCCAGGGCAATAAAGTAACCAACAACGTGATGGTACTTCCACCCGTAGGTGTTGACCAATAAGGGGATTATTTATATCGGTAATCGTGTGGTTAATAGAGTGTATAGTAAAAATAAATAGTGATCCGGCTGCTCTGAAAACCTAATAGCCATTCAGGGTCAGAAGAAACACGAGTTAGCCAAGAGGGGCTGATAGGAAAGATTAAAGACATTTCACTCCAGACAAGTTAAAAAAGAGTAAAATGTGAAGGTCTGTATGATTTGTCAGGTACATTTCATAAGTGTATGAGTATTGATACACTTTGTGTTCCAGCTCACACGTCATGGTGTTGACTACAGACTGTATAGTTTGTTCAGCATCTCATAATATGTAGGATAGGGTGCAAGCCATTTTTACAATGTAGTTACAATGTAAATAGTTTTTGCCACTATCTCGGCAAATTAATGGATTTGAACTTGTAAAAATTCGTATTAACCATCTCTTCATAAGCTAACAGCTTATCAATGCAAAAATTGCTATTAATAAAATCAAAAAATTCTACGGACACAAAACTACATTTTAGGATTTTTGCCTTTGTTTATAAAAGAAAATATGGCCGATCTGACAGTACTCGATACGTATTTTTTATGTACTAAATCCCTCCTATGACTTTCAGATACCTGTAATATTTGTTTTTATTACCTATTTCGTTTTCTATGCTGGCGTAGTTAACATACATGTTTAAATATAATTTATTTGAAGTTTAAGATTTTAGTTATTTTCAGTTATTTTTAAGTCTCCCATCAGTAAGTTTACGAGTGCCTTTCTATATTTATAACCTAAACTTTTTGAATTGTTATGGTAATTGGGGGCTAAAATTGCGTAAGGGCTAAATTACTTTTGAATTTAAATACATTTTATTTTAGAACTTACGACAAAGAAAAAATGTTGATAGACCTTTTTATGGAATACCATAACCTAAAAATTTTATTTATCCCCGAACGGCTCCCTGGTACTCCCCTATTAAATATATTTGAAAATACATATAATACGTTACTTAATGAACTAAAGAAATCTGGTGTAAGTGAAAAAGACATTGATACTGAGAATTTAGAAAATATGTCAAAAGGAGAAATTGTGGGCATAATAAGGGGTAAGTACAATTATATAGAAATATATAAATAGAAACTTTTTTAATTCTTGGGTTTGTTGGTCTGTTAAATAAACACTTAATTATTTCTTTAACGTTTAGGTTATTCTTGCTATTTTCAATAATCACTTTAATTATATAAAAATTACATAATACAATTTATATTTGTCTGCACTGTTTGCTAGTTTACAATGGAATGCAAAAGTGATATTTTATCCTAAAGACACATGGCAGACACTTGAACTTGAAAATACGACTGGTTTAGGGTCGTATTTGAAATATCTGCCAATGGTGCACTTACAGACAACTGATTTTATTAAGTTGTGATATATATTAAAGTCTTCTTCTTCTTCTTCTTCTTCTTCTTCTTCTTCTTCTCGTAGCACTACAACCCGGGGTGGTTTTGGCTGACTGCACAACTTGCTACCATCTTGAACGGTCATCCATAATAGTTGGGTCAGTGGGTAGCCCCATTGTTCTTAGATCTGACCATATATTGTCTCTCCATCGCATTCGTGGACGTCCTAAGGGCCTTCTTCCTGTGGGGGCTTCCTCTTATATTAGCTTGGAAGGCGGTTATTAGGGAGTCTATGGACATGGCAAGCCCATCTTAGACGTTAGGATTTAATCTCTTGGACTATATCGCTCGCTCTATACATCTGCTGGACCTCAGCATTTGTTCTCATTCGGTATTGGTTGCTATTAATGTCGTGATAAGGTCCAAAGACTCTTCTGAGGATTTTCCTCTCAAAACATCTAAGTTTTCTTTCAGTTTCTTTGGTCAGGGTCCACGTCTCACACCCATATATGAGCACCGGTCTAATCACCGTTTTATATATTCTAATTTTTGATGTTCGTGTTAGGCTTTTAGATTTAATAGTATTGTGGAGGCTGTACATACATCTGTTTGCTGCCTGAATTCTTCCTTTAATCTCTTCCAAGATATCGTTATCTGCAGTGATTATTGCTCCGAGATATTTAAAACTCTCCACTCTTTCAAAGTTATAAGAGTCTATTGTAACGTTTTACCCTATTCTATCCCGTCCCTTTTGTCTGTTGATGCACATGAATTTGGCTTTTTCTTCGTTTACCCTTAGACCAATCTCCTTCACATTGGTGACTGTGATATATATTAAAGGCATCCTTTATATCGGTCTTATTATTGATACAATTTTGATTTTTTTTATGTGAATCATCTCCAATATACACCTTTCGTTGTACTTCTGTTTTTTCCAAAATCTGTATATTTTTAAAATATAAAGAATGACTATTTTTTAGAGAATGCCTAACGCTGTAGTTTTTAATTTTCTAATTTCGTAATATTGAAAACATTTGTCTTTTTCCCCGTTTGATATAATGATATAATAGATATATAAAGTGCTTTATAACGGTAAGGAAGACTAAAAATGCAACTGTTTTAGTATATCCAAAACTGTTTACTTTTTAGTTGTTATTTTACTTGAAAAATAAAAATAAATATTTTATTACAATTAATTTTTTTTAATCTACTTTAGGCTGTGGGAATTTTAATAGTTGAACATGACGTAGATGAGTATTTTTTGTGTGGTGAATTTTTGTATGTGGAAGTGTATGTCATGTTCAACAAACAAATCTATAGTTAATGACATAGCTACAGCCCCTGTCGTGTTCTTAGTTGATGCGCGAATATTTATTTGGCTATACCTTATACGGTATAACCTAATTATTTATATTAATTGTTTATTATATAAACCTCACAAAAAATTGTATAAAGTTGGAAACGGTTCATCATCATCATTATTCTGACTTTACAATCCTGCATGGGTCCTAGCCTTCTTAAGAATTTCTCTCCAGTCGTCCCTATCCATCGCCTTTCTCCGCCAAGCACGTATTCCCCTATTTCTCATGTCTTCATCGATGTTATTAAGGAACCTCGTTTTGGATCTTTGGTATTTTTTTTCTGACCAATGGGTCGTTTTTCTAGCTGGGTCATTTTGTTCCATCTGCATTACATGCCCTATCCACCTCAGACGCCTTACCTTAATATGTTTTACGATAGTAGGTTCCTGGTAGCAAGAAGCAAGGTTTAGATATCTGGGAATATATATAACTAGTTACGGAGATGTTGAAGAAGAAGTACGACAACAAAGCTTAAAAGTAAGTAAAGCGGCGAGATCTGTTAATGACGCAATCTGGAAGAACAAATATCTAAGACAAGACACAAAAACAAGAATCTATAAAGCAGCAATTAGACCTATATTAATATACACGGCGGAGACAAGACACAGCCCATCTAAAACGAGACGACTACTGGAAATAATAGAGATGAAAATACTCCGACGAATATCAGGGAAAAGTCTGTTGTATAGGGAGAGAAGCGAAAACATAAGAAGAGCATGCAATATAGAAGACATAAATGGAAGGGTGATAAAACGGAAACAGAAGCGGAACGAACACATTAGTAGAATGGCAGAGGATAGGATAGTACGAAAAGCACGAGATAATTCACCAAATGGACAAAGAAGTTTTGACAGACCAAGAAAAAGATGGTCTTCTTCTTCTTCTTGTGCCACTCCTATCGGAGATTGGAAATCATCAAGGCTATCCTAAACTTGTTTACAGCTTACCTAAAGGGTTCATTAGTAGTAGAGCCAAACCACTCTCTCAGTGGTTTGGTAACCACCCAAAAACATGGTGCAATAATTTAAAACATTTAGGAGGCTAATATTGAAGAAAAAACATGCTTTATAGCCTACATACAAGAAGGAAGAAGAAGGAGAAAGTTTCTGGTATATTTTATAGAAATCAAAGTTGTATCGTCTTCTCCACACTCCATTGTTGTTCACTGCTCTATAGATCTGTATTAGTACTTTTCTTCCGAAACATCCTAACATGTTTTTATCATTTTTTGTTAAAGTCCAAATCTCTGAACCATATGTTAAGACTTGACATATTATTATTTTGTAAAGTTTTATTTTTGTATTTCTCGATATAATTGTGGATTTAAGGAGCAGATTGAGCCCAAAATAGCATCTGTTGGCCGTGGAAATCCTGCGGTTTATCTCTGCGGTAGTATTATTTTCAGTATTAAGATGCGCCGATGGGACTCTTATTTAAGCTACCTTACCTTGTCGCGCAGCAGGATGAACGGGTAATTATTGTGGACGTTGCCGTCAGCTGGGAGAGTTCTAAACCCCTAAGTACAGGCGCCGCCAATAAAACGGCGCTGTACACTGAGCCTCGATCCCTTCAGACCATGTAAATCCGATATAATGGGAAAACCATTTGTATGGCATCTCTAATCGTTGGAGCTCGCGGAACATGGTGTCAGTCGAATTCTTGTGTCCTGAAATTTTTTAACATATTAAGGTTTGACGTCCGCAATTTTATTATAAAGACAAGTCAGGGTAGTATCCATATTCATAGTCATTTTATAAGGTCTTAGCATAAGTGACTTATGACAATTTTACTTCGAGTGTAAGTACCGGCTTCATCCTATCGAGGAGTCTACGCTTGTCTAGTTAGGTTTTTAACTCTTGACCTGCGTAGATGTTTGTTTTGTCTGTCTATGTTTGTGAATGTCCATTTTTCTATATTTTATCTATTTTTAAACTTTTTATATTTATATTATTGCCTTCGATTTTGGATTAGTGAAATTAGTAAATGCAGGGGGGATGGTGGTTCTTGCTCGATATAAGCTGGCCAACTATGGGCCATAAAGGGCCACACGCTGCTGATTTGTTACTTTCCGGATCGGAACGGAGAGAAATAGACCAGTAGAAGAAGGCCGGCATCGCCCGGCTTGCAAATTAAACAAAGTATGGCTCCACTTTGATAGCGCTTCCAGGTATACAAATTCGTTCACGGCTTCGATGACGTCATTTTCTGTAAAAAGTGGTCGTAGGATTTGTGGTTGCGTGCTTATTTTCTGTTACTTCGTTTTGTTGGTGTTTACTGTTAAAACCATTTTTGAAAAAGGTTTGAGGCAGGAAAATCCGTTTAGAATTGTACTCTTTAATTTCTTGTTGGAGGTAGTGCAAATGATAACGAAATACGAACAAATGCAACTATCTACGACAACAGAAGCCATGCTCTTTCATTTGTCAAAAGGAGCCACGCAATTAAAAAAATACACGTAAAATGAGTGAAAGAAATATATTTTCAAAAAAGTGTGAGTTCGATTACTAGGGATTACCATAACAAACAAACGAGAAACAGAAATTGAAAAGCGTATTGCGAGGACAAGTTAAATCAATGAGGTGCTGCATAAATTATTGAAAGTAAAAAACATCTCTATGCCGGAAAAGCTAAGGCTATTATCACCAAGAGGGAAGGAAGGGCCTAGAATACTACGGCCATGGTGCCTTACAGAGGGATTACGACCCACCCATTCGAAGTGACCTCTGCGTAAATTTCATCTTTGGTGGATTATCGATAGTTCTTACATCGGTAATGAAACAAATACACATTTTTAAAGGTGAAAAGATTCCAGCCAAGAGTATATATTTTCTTAGAATGGTTGCAGAGCTCCGGCAAAGGGCTCCCAGGGTATAGGAGAATCTGTATGAGAGCCGGAGCAAGACTAGCTGTGACTTGAAAATGACCCATATTTATACATTTCCTTTTATCTCAATATGGGCATTTTCAGGTCAGTTGGTGAGGCACGCGATGACACTATACCGAACGAGATATTTTAAATCATGTTTCTTTACTGTAGTGAAACCTGGATAATGAGCATAAAATCAGGATCTTCTTTATTTTTTACTTTTTCTGTCACTATTGGAGAAAATAGTAAATTCTTCTTAGCTTATAAATTCTTCTTAGGTAAAACTTTAATTTTATTTTTTGCTCTATCTTGGAGAGTGACAGAGAAGTGCCCATTTTAATTTTTTTTTGTTATTTCTATTTCTATTTTTTGTACGTTTCTTCAAATATATTTTATTTCATTGTTTAACTCTTCTTTATTTGCATTATATTGGATTTCTTGAGTTTTTTCTGATTGACTGAATTTTTATTCAAAACTGGATTGTCACAATGAAGAATTAAACTCTCTATATAATTTTTATACTTAATAATTGGTGTTTTCCATTTTGAGTTTGTTACCACTATTTACACAAATAGCTTTTATTTTGTTAAAAAAAATGTTCAAATACTGCTTGGTTTGTTTGAATTAAAGCTATCTCCGCAGCTTTAGTTGGTTCTAGCCTGTAGGCCATCGTTCATCATCATCATCATCAATCAGCCCTGAGTTGTCCATTGTTGAACATAGGCCTCCTCTAGACTTTTCTATCTGCTTCTGTTCTGCGCCTTTGCTATCCAATTGGTCACGTTTCTTTTGAGGTCATCGGTCCATCGCGTTGGGGGTCTTCCTCGGCTTCGCTTGTCAGCCCGTGGTCTCCACTCCATCGTTGCTTTTTGTTTAATAACTAAACAGATTTTTCAACCAATAAATAAAGATATATATATATATATATATATATATATATATATATATATATATATATATATATATATATATATATATATATATATATTTCAATTAAAGTCTACCTTTTTGAATTTTTTACGATATTAACCAAAATCGTTTCCGATCATTTCTCAAAATATGTTTGTATATTTAGTTTTATTGTAAAAACTTAATACCATTTTAATGCATGTTTTGTCAACACTTTGATTTTCAAAATAATTAATGATATGAGGCTGTGTTTTTTTTATATTTGAAGAACGTATCAAGGAATGGAGTCCGACAATCGATAACAACACAACTGACATGCAAGAATTCGAAAATAAATCTCTAGAAGGACTTGGTATTATCACCACCAATGTTTCTAGTATAGTTCCGGAAATCAAGCACGGAGTTATTATAGTATTCCATGGATCACCTAACACAGGTTTGTTATTTATTTTAATATTATACTTCTGGACAAAATTATCGCATCACTGATTATTTTTTTGATGATGAATATAAAGAAATATCATTAATAGAAGTTGTTATACAAACTTATTGATTTTTCTTCTCAAATTCCTTTGGTTATTGAAATATTTATTTTTCACATACTACACCTTAAGCATATATGTTGTGACACGGTAGGTAGAATACTTTTTACAATGTATTGTGACATGAAAGTACTTGCTTTTAAAACATAAGCCTTTTTTGTCAAATATGAATAAACCGAGTCATCTACATCAAAATGAAGCTGTCGCTGGATAATCACTTTAGTTGGAGAACATCGAAGTTACCGTTACGTAGTCCGTTTTGAGCGTGCATCATCAACGGTTATCAGAGTATTGCAACGTTTTGAGAGAGATTGAAGCATACATAAGAAGATCAGAACAAGGATGACATAGTGCTATTTTTCAAAAGGATGATAATTTTTTGCGGCTCAATGTTTTGAAAAACAGGAATGTATTTAATAGTTTTGTCGATATTTCTAAACGTATAGGTAAAAGGCGTTGAAGCACGTTTCAGTAGTAGGATGCCCACCACCAGATCCTTCTCGCTAGACAACACCGTGTTTTTATGATTTTCTCGAAAATATGTAGAATGAAATGTATATGATTGCATCTTGTTTACAGAAGCAGACGTTCTAGAGTCTGGAGAAGATCAGGTTATTGTTATTTCCTAACATACACTTCTCCACGTGATTCATTTACCATAGAAAGTTTAATTTTTTGCGGAGGTATATCCTATAATGCCTGTACGAAATAAGTGCATGAACCTAGATTTTAAAGAACCTCAGACGCTGGTTCAATACAAAACCTGTGCAGCTTTTCTGCTAAAGCTAGATTTATCCATAATGCATGCAGATACGTGCTGAAGATCCTTGATAAACATGAAGTTCCATTTGAAATATTCATAGGATCAGATTTTTTATTGATCTATGATAATGCTTGGCCAGACGTGGCTGCGGATGTAGTTCAGCCTCGACATGAACCTAGAACATGTTTGAGGCATGCCAAAAAGGGCAAATCCAGCGTAGAACTCTTCCTTCCAGCATAGAAGCGAAGGCTTCAAGCTGTTATTTTTGTTAGAGGTGACAACGCTGGACATTCTACCACTCTTGTTTTTCCCGGTATATAATGGGAGACGAAAAGGAATAATCTTTTTGCGTTTCTAAGATTGATAATATCTAAATAGTTTGGAGTCTGTTTATAATACGCAAAAATAAAGCGGCGAACTTCTCATGAAATAAATAGAAACTTTCTACTTACGCTGACGAGAGAATAATTTTTGTTATGATTTTACTACTCGTGGGAGTGGCTGTGAGAAAGGGTCGCTTTCATTGTGGAGGTCCAAACTTAGAAGAAACGAGTTCGTAAATCATCATAGTTGAGTATGTGGCCCGTAAAAAAATGGGAGAATCGAAAATATAGTGCAGTACTACGAAGTTATGGGTACAGGAGAGTATGTCTTATTTCGAGATAAATACAACAACTAAAGAAAGATGAAATAAAGTGCTGAATTTTAATTATATAAAATATTAGAGTCATTGACCACTGGAGCCATATGTAAGTTCAATTTAATTTTAAAACTTGTCATCATGTCTGGAGATATGATCGCAGATGTTTTCTATCTGGTGAATCAAAAAAATAAACTTGATTTTATTTGTAACTTCTTCTTCTTCGTCTTATAGTGCCGTGCACCTATAGTGCGTTGGCGAATTATCTTAGGGCCAGACGTCTGTCTTTTGCGGCATGCAAAAGATCGCCAGTGTTATTTATGCCTGTCCAGTTCTTTATGTTCCGTAGCCACGGCATTTTTTTATGACCCACTCCTCTCTTGCCTTTAATTTTTCCCTGGATGATTTTTTTCCTCTCAGAATATGGCCGAGGTATCCAATTTTTCGTACCTTGATCAAATTGAGGAATTCTCTATTAGTGTTTGCCTTTCTTAAGACTTGTTTCTCACCACGGAACATTCTTCGCAACGTCCACATTTCGAAGGCCTCCAACTTATTAATGGAAGGTACTCTTAACGTCCATGTTTCCATGCCGTATAACAATATGGACCATACATAGCATTTAACCATATTGTAGCGGAGATTTAAGGAAAGATTGCGGTTACATAGTAGCGGTTTAAATTTGATAAAAGCTTGTCTTGCTTGTTAGGTACGGCATTTGTTTTCTTGTTGAGGATCTCATTGGTCATTTATCATCATTTCCAAATATTTAAATGTTTTCACTTGATCAATTGGACCATTATCTACTTGCAGTTGTATTCTTAAAAGTGCGTTTTTTCTTATTGCCATGCATTTAGTTTTTCCAGCATTTATCTTCAAGCCATATATTTTTCCTACGGTGTTTATTTTATTTAACATCAACTGCATATCATGTTCGTTGTCTGTTATTATCGCGGTGTCGTCGGCGTAACGAATGTTATTTATCGGGAACCCGTTTACCTTTATTCCACACTCAGAGCCTTCCAGTGCCTCTGCAAAAATGTCCTCCACAAAGAGATTGAAAAGCATAGGAAACAAATTACACCTCTGTCACACCCTTCTTATTTCAAATTCTTCTTTGTTGGTTGATTTGTTCAATCTCACTCGTGCTTTTTGATTCCGATAGAGATTCTGGATAACTCTTATGTCTTTCTCGTCAATGTTAGCGTTGTGTAGCATTTTTATCATTGCGTCATGTTTTACGGTGTCAAACGCTTTTTCATAATCGAGGAATGTTATGCCTATATCCTTTCGGTGATCCATGCAGCTTTACAAGCGTATTCAAGCAGAAAGCTGCTTCACGTGTATCCAGTCCGCTCTTGAAAGAAAATTAATCTTCCAGCTTTGTGAACATTCTTGTGTGAAGGATGCGAAGAAACACCTTAAGCAAATGGCTTATTAAACTTATCAGTCTGTGGTCTTTGCATTTTGTCGCTCTTTGTGATTTAATTACTATTTAAATGGGAATAAGCCACAATTAAAGGTTAAAATACGTTTATTGACGTTTCAACTTCCACTTCGGAAATCGTTCTCATTTAATGATCATTATGAAGGTTGAATAAAGCCAATCCATTTTAATGTGACCGGTGTTATATATGTCATTGAAAATTGTTACCAATATGTCAATGTTATCATCTTCCAACATTTTTATGGCTTCCGTAGTAATTCATCCGGTCCAGGGCCCTTGCCTAGTTCTGCTATTTTTATAACTACTTTTGTAACTTCTATTACCTACTTATTTAGTGCATTGACACTTTTTTGTATAGGGTATTAGCCCAGTCATATTAGGGCTTTCACCTCGGAATGAAAGATAATAAGCTGCAAATTGGTATGAACCTTTGTTTTGTCATTCTAAATGTTGTCTCAAAAGTCACAATCGTTATCGTGTCCGCGTCTCAAGATATTCAAGGTCAAAGGTCACAAAAATCGGTTTTTCGCGAATATCTGGCTTCCTATCGGTTAAATGAGATTTGCATTTATTATAAAAGTTGTAGGCTATAAAATTCCCTACAACTTTTGTTTAAACTTTTTTTTCATACGACCAACCGTTTTGAAGGTAGAGCGCGAAGAGTGCACATCGTACAGTCATATACGGCCTAATGCAAGGTCAAGCGTGAGTTATGCTTATCAGTACGTTATAAAGTCAATTATTTACTTGGAAATTATAAATATTAAACAATGCCTATTATTTATGTACTAACTATTAATTATTTATATTTAATTAAAGTAAGTAACTTGATTATTTATATATAATTATTCATATTTAACTATTTAAGTATAAAATATTATTAATTCTGGATTATATATTTTAGTTTTATTTTAAGTTAAAATGATATAATAGTAAGAGTATATATTTTACACATATTTTTATTTATTATTAAATACGGCATAATATACATTTATCAAAATGTGAGTTCAAATATCAAAAGTATCTGTGTTGATTTTAATTGTAATGAAATTGGAAATGGAAGCTAATTATCTTCTTCTTGTTCGTCGTCTTCTTCTTCTTGTCGCTCAAAAATGTTCGATTCATTGTCATCATCCTCATTATCTGTCATGTTCATCTCCAAACCTTCCAGAATATCGGGATCATATGTATTTTCTTCATCGGGATTACTTGGATACAGTGAAGCGTTGAGGCAAGCTTGTCCGTTGCACTGGCCGCAAGCTAAAGAACATTGTAGCCCTGATTTTCTGCATCCACAGCGGGAACCACAACCATTTTTGCAATTGCAAAATATTACGTTTAGTAGTTCGGCTGGTGCTGGAGGTAATAACGTTCGTATGGGCTCCAGGATTTCATTTTCAAGCATCCAGCCCCATTCTTGAGGTTCTAAGTCCTTCCCTAACCACGTTTGAATCTGGTAGTAGACACGTTTTATGTGTTGATGAGCTGCTACACTTGTTGGTGGAAGTGTTGACAGATGTACAGGTTTATTTAGTTTTGTAAATTTGATGAATTGCGTGTAGCGGAAATGATCAATGTTGTCCTCAGATTTTGGAGCATTATATAATGCCAACAAGATGCGCAGTCCATTTTCTAATAATGTTTGTTTTGGGCAGTTTTCTTGTTGAAATACTTCCACCAGTTTATCTAAATCAGGAATTTTTTCCAATGCTCTAGTAACAGTTTTTTTTCCTTTTTTAAATAGCGCAGAAGTCGTGTCACAGCCACTGAATGCGTGTAAAAATAAAATGTGCTTTTTAGTACGAGGATATTGGTCAAAACTTTTAGTAGAATATATTTGTGTTTTGACATTGCCTTTGCCAACTTTTTTCAAAAAAATTTCCTGATGATGTGACTGAGTACGTCCAATTAAAATAACGAGCAAATCGATATCTTCTCCTATGATGACAGCAGTCTTTTGATGTTCTGATAAGGCAATAGCTGTGTCAATGATGAGAACATCAGCATCATCTCTGGCTTGTTTTGTTGTGATATTAACAGTTTTAAATTTTTCAACAAGCATGTCGATAAATTTTTTTTTATTAGACCGATTTGATAAAAATTTTTCTTGACTGATTGGCACAACCATTGTTTCGTCAAAACAAACTTCATATGATTTTGAAAGTGCAGCAGTTCTTCTTTGTTGTTCCAGTGCTTTAATATTTTTACTATAGTCCGAATATCCGTCAAATACAACAACAATTGCTGAGCCATAATGTGTTTGTAAATATTTAATGTACTTATTTAAAATAATAGAGAAAGTATCGTCTTTGCTCCATACGACGCGATGCAGAAGAAATCCACCATCGATGATGTATGTTACATTATTTTCATCAAGATCGATAACGACAGGCATCATATTGTCATATAATGTTGCTTTCGTGGTTTTTCTCATGCCATTACTATCAAATAAAGATGTCGGATACGGGCTTAGTTCATACTGAAGATATTCTTGTAAATTACTTTCAAATTTTTTGCTTACAGTTATTCTCTGGAAAAGTAACATTGGATCTATAGAAACTTTACAATCATTAATTTTGACAGATTTGTTAATGGCTGAAAGCGGTAAAACCTTATCGACGCGTTTTAACTTTATTTCGTTGAAGTTCAAACCAGTTATCTTTACCATAGATTGCAATCCGATTTCATGGGCTCGGTGACAATTAATTTGGTCATTTCCAACGATTCCTGAAGCTAAGGATACCAACTGATTCGTATTTGGAAAGGGATTATGAAGCGTAAACCAACCAACCAGTTCATTTACATCAGTATCATCCCTTTTTATTCGTGAATCTCTAGCATCAACATGTTGGTCCACAGAATCGAAAGAAATGTTACAAAACCGTTCAATTTCTTCACAAATTGTATTCGTGGCATACATAGCATATACCCACTTACATAGAACACTTTCTTGTGTACTTCGGCCTCGAGATACTCCTCCTTCTGTCTTCATAGATTTCATCAGACTTTGCTCGATTACCATGTCTGTCCATGTACCAGAATTGAATTTTTCTGTTCGTTTTACAGTAAAGAATCCGTTTTTAAAGTTCTCAAAAGCCTGTTGATCCATTGTCTCCTCAAGTTTTAACATATCTTGAAGATACAAATGAGCTGATTTCGCATATAGGAAATGACCACCAGCATGAAAATAGGGCAGCATTTTTCGCACTGCATCCAAATGTTCTTGAAAAAGTCCCAGCCTTTCAGCGCGAATGAAATCTAGGGCTATTGATACCATTTCAAAATATTGCACCCATAACTGTGCCGTGGGACCTCGAGCTTTTAATTCTTTTAGTTTATCCTGAAATTGATCAATTAACGAGTTGGAGCTGCTCGTACATCCTTCAACATCTTCGTAGGAAACATCGCGACTAGTTATCTGTTCAATTAACTCATCTAACACACAATTTTCAATTTTCATCTCTTCAAAAATCTTTATTGATAATGCAAGTCGTAATAATATATGGCCTCTGATACTTCTTGCATAAGCGTGACCATTCAACATTTTGTCGACCGAATTTGTAGCATATATTTTACTTAAAGCTTCCTTGAGACCACTACCGTCCATTACGTGTCCTATGCATCCAAGAAAAGACATGAGCATATGAAATCCTCCAAGTTTGACAACTGTTTTAGACAAGTCTGAGTTTGCATCTGACGCAGCAACCATTTCACGTGCTTTTGAGTACAGGGGCTGATCAAATGTAATTATGCACGTTTTTTGTTGATGTGACTTGGCAATATTTATAGCACTATGTAAAGTTGTATAAATTGTGTCTAAATTACTGGCAGGATGATCAATGAAAGGTAGAAATATAACCTGAGAAGTTGAAAAATTTTGATTATTTTTCGTAAGTTGTTGAAGATAGCCATTCCACCCTGGCAACGGTGAAAGATTCTTCCATTTTCCGTACAACCACAACAAATCAACTGCATTAAATTTTTTTTCAATCAGTACTTGATCATCATGTAGATTTTGGACTTGAATCTTGCTGTACCCAGGTACAACTGGCTTTTCATATGCTAAAAGAGATACATGTGATATTGCTGCTAACTCTTTTGCACTCGGTTTAGTTGTACATTTTTTTATGCGATCATCATAAATTACAGCATCTTTCGGAGTAATTATTTTTATCATTCCCATAACGTGAAGAGTATTATTACCGTCAAGAGTACTGACATTAATATCTGCATTGTCTCCAACATATTGTACCAACGCACCAGACTCTGATGGTAAAATACGAGGTTGTGGATGGTAAACTGATGAAACTTCATACTGTATGGTATTACTATATGATGCAGCAAATCCTAAAGATGATAAAACATCCAACAATTTTTTAGACCCATATCTTCTGTGAAGAAATACGGAAAGGCCCAACAGTAGCTGTGATGAAAATGAACGTTCTCGTATCGAAGCCATTATTGCGTGGCTAATAGATGTGCATTTCGTTTTTAAATGATCTACTTGTCCTTTTCTATTTTTTAATATTATTTCTTCCAAAAAATGTGATAATGTTTTTGGTATTTCTTCATTAATACAATCTAGCATTTTATTCGGAGGTGGATACGTTTTTGTTTCAACTACAGATGATCTGATGTCTTCCCTAATAATAGCCGCAGCAGCTTCTACAATCCGTAGACGTTCTTCTACAGGAGTACTTTTTTTATTTTCGTACCAAGCTCTTGATAATACGTTAAGCTGTGTATCACGGAAAGATATAATTGTAAATGATCCAATTTTTTTTGTGATTATTATATCAGTTAAATACTTTTGTTGTAATTTTGTAATAATTGTCTTATCGTCAGGTATGTATTCCGTAGGGACATCTTTAAGTTCTTTCAAAGTAAATTGAGAATCTTCATTATTTTCTATATAACAAAAAATCTCCTTCATTGCTTGAGTGACTTGATCATCTTGGCGAGGCATTTTATCTGCAGATGGTACTCGGGTTAAAAAGTTGGTATAGCAAATAGTATGATACTTTGCTTCAGCAGCGATCAAATCATACTCGTAATATATACGTTCCTTTACTAATTCTCCTAAGGAATCGTTTCGTTCTTCTGCTCTCTTAATTACGTTGTCTTTGAATGCAAGAGTACTTACATTACTTATTGTCCGTCTATACTTTAATTTTTTTTTCTTTTCTGCTATTTCATCAGCTTCTTGGCCACAAAATAAGCATAACTTTCCAAAATCAAAGACTTCATTTCGTTTTTTACGAGGTGCACTTGACGTTGAAGGTTCACTCTCATCTGTGCGTCGTTTTGATGCAATAATAACATTTTTACTCGTGTACACTTTTCGACACTCGGAATGCACATTTACAGAACTTAAAGTATTTAAATAGTCTATATGTCCATCATTTCTTTCAATACTTGCAGTTTTTAAAGTTTGTAAACCACGTACGACATTCACAGAAACACCTTCTGAAAGTTTCTTATCACATATAAAACACAAATCAGCCATAGCTCTTAAAACCGTACGTCCGTAGTTGCAACGGTACAATTTCAAACTAACGAATAATCTTGACTCATACAAAGTGGAGAGAGTGGCCTTGAATACTATAGAACATCTGTCCCGGCAATGAATAGAAAAGGGCATAGGGTAGGGACAAGTATTTCCAGGTATATAAGTATTGAGAAATTTACGCGTTTTAAAGAAAAGATATATAATGTCGTGTTAACTTAAAATAAAACTAAAATATATAATCCAGAATTAATAATATTTTATACTTAAATAGTTAAATATGAATAATTATATATAAATAATCAAGTTACTTACTTTAATTAAATATAAATAATTAATAGTTAGTACATAAATAATAGGCATTGTTTAATATTTATAATTTCCAAGTAAATAATTGACTTTATAACGTACTGATAAGCATAACTCACGCTTGACCTTGCATTAGGCCGTATATGACTGTACGATGTGCACTCTTCGCGCTCTACCTTCAAAACGGTTGGTCGTATGAAAAAAAAGTTTAAACAAAAGTTGTAGGGAATTTTATAGCCTACAACTTTTATAATAAATGCAAATCTCATTTAACCGATAGGAAGCCAGATATTCGCGAAAAACCGATTTTTGTGACCTTTGACCTTGAATATCTTGAGACGCGGACACGATAACGATTGTGACTTTTGAGACAACATTTAGAATGACAAAACAAAGGTTCATACCAATTTGCAGCTTATTATCTTTCATTCCGAGGTTGACCCCTTTTTTTACCTAATATGACTGGGGTATATGTCCCTCAATTTTTTGTTATTCCGTAATAATCATTGTTTTTTAAATACAACCTAAAAGTTTGTATGTTTAGTAATACTTTTTGTTTACGTAATTTATAAGTATTTATTTATTAAATAGTAGGTGAATAATGCTTATAATATTATGATGATTATGCTATAACGCCTATAACTGAGGTGATGTGAAAGTATTTTTGTTAAATTTTTCTATTTTACTTATACCTAATTTTAGGAATATTTCTTTAATAACTGATTTGTCTAAAGATACATTTTTGTTTTTTTGCTATTTGCCTTTTATGACATTTAAACTTGATAAAGAATAGTTAAATATTGTGTGTGTATGTGTATTCTCCTCAAATCGATCTAGGTTAGAATAAAAGAAAAGTTTACTATGATCAATTGGGAAACATTCTCAGGTCTACTCCATCAGAGAAGAGATTCATAGTATTAGGTGATTTTAATGCACATGATGGTCAATTCAAGAGAGGATATGAATCAATACATAAAGAACTATGTTTTTGAACTTGAAAGGAAGCTGGTGTTTTCAAAAGAGAGAAAGTCAAGTAAAAAAGCGAAACTAAACCAAAATATCGGAAAGGACCACAAAAAATCAAGAGGTGGATTTTAATAGATTCAAAAATAAAGTCTAAGAAGTGCCAATACAATTAATAATTTAATCAATATTATTAAAGAGACTGCTGTGTACTGCTATTAGGCATTCAGCTTTTTTTAAATATGTAGAGACCTGATACAGCTTTAAGTTTTTATGTGGATCGAACGTATTTATTTTTCTTCTAATTTTTCTATTACTTCATACCTCTAGCGTTACGTATCTTTCCCGTTATAATTAGAATTTTGTCTATCATCTACATATACTTTATTTCTTGGTCCTTTTGATCGTAAATATTGCTTTCATTTAGTCTCATTAACTTCATGTAATCTAAGTTCTTCTTCTATAGTTTTCGCTTTATCATGCCTAGTTATAGTTTCGTGTATATACTTTCTCCACTGCAAATTAAATTGCCATTAGGGATTATTGCGTAAACAACTTTAAAATTAGTCCTTAAAGAAATTAAGGAGTCTAAATGAAAGTTATGTAAAAAGGTCTAATTTGATTTTGAACCGCTTTCGTTTTTGTTGTACCTTTAGTTTTATCTTTTAATATATTTAATCTTCCTAACAGTATAGTAAAACGTAGTACACGTCATTCCAATTGTTTTTATAAAAAAATAATAAAATTTTATGACTTCTTTTGTAATAATCAAAGTATTGTTTTTATTTAGAATATTATAAAGCTGCCAACCACATTTCGAAAACATTAGGTATGAAGATGGTGAGTATCGATCAACTGATTTTTGAAGAGTTATTGCACAATCAATCCGAACACGCTTCTGAAATAAACAAGAAAATAAATGAAATGATTGACAAGTATGTAGTACCAGAAAGTGAACCACTAGATGGTAAAGATTTTTATTATTTGACTATTCCTTAATTTTTTATTTCTTTGCAAGACCTTTTTGTACCAAAATCTTTGTATAAATTATTTTTAAAACTTATAGATACATTTATATGCCTAAATTGTCGTATTTATTGTAGATGAGTATGACGAGTTAGCTAAGAAAGTTGAGGCATTATTGGATGGAAAAAAAATCGGCAAAAAAAGTAAGGATAAGACGAGTGGTAAGGGAGATAAGCAAAAAGGAAATAAAAATGAGCGTTCAAAATCTGCGGATGACGTCAAAAGTAAAGCAGTATGTAGATACTAACGGTGTTTCTAATACAACTTTTTTATCACTCACAAACACACATGTGCACGCTCACATTTCAACTTACAAACAAAAAAAATTACATACATTTTAGTCGTACTATGTTTAAAAAATATAAATTAATTTATTTTAAGAGTAATAAATCAAATGGAGACAAATCAAGCACAAAAGCAAGTAAAAGCTCGAAGTCTACCAAGAGTGGGAAAACAGCACGTGGAAATTCAGGTTCAACGTTTTTGGACATTCATCCTCAAACGTAAGCTCAAATTTTGATTTTTGTTTGATTATTACTAATGTTTGTAATTTGTAATAAGCGTTTGTTTCTTAAATATAATAGGAAAACTTCGTTTTTTCTTTGAATCAACAGTGTTAGATTTTTATCCCTGTCGTGTGATTTCGTTTTTGTATTTAAAAATTATCTAAATATAGCTGCTTAAGATTTTCTTTTTATACAACATAATTAATAATTCAGGTCTTCTGTGTAGCAAAATCCTAAATTTTTTTTGAGCAAGTGTTTGTTCACAGCCATAAGGTATAATGAGTGAAGGCTCCCCCGTCGATCGAAAAATTGACATTAATCATTTAAACGAGTTTAAAAACCCTAACCCCCCGAATTTGACGAAATCGACGATGACAAGGATAACAACGACGACTTATTAGAAGAAGAAGAGGAAATAGTAGAAAAAACTCTAGTGAAGAGGAAGAAAAACATAAAGACTAAACTCGCAGGAAAAGGAACAGATCGAACCGCTCGGACTCTGAAGAATCAGAAGAGTATAAGAGAGTGAAAAATATGGAGACGGAAGAAAGACGAACCGCCAGGGAAAAAAATGCGACGATCAATCGAAAAAATGAATAACATAATCATCCTCCAAAACCAAAGATATACCGAAAGGTTTAACTCAATGCAAGCTCAAGTACTTCAGTAAATCAACTTGAATAAAATACTAGACCTGATGGACGAACTAACCAGGCAGAAAAACCTGGCTAATCCACAAAAATAAGATAAAATCACCCCTGAACCGGTGAAGAAGATAACAACGACGACAGAAAAGAAAAAAATGACCGAAAATCCGGCGAAAAAAACGGATTTAAAGTCAGAATACAAAAAGGACAAAACAAAGGCTTCGACGACGAAAATCCAAGTTATTCCAATTATACATGAGGAAACTGGACAAGATATGGAAACTGAGGATGCCGGATGGCAAACATACCCAGTTAAGAAAATATCTGCCAAACCAGCAACGGAGGAAACGCCAAAATCAGCGTTGCGGAAAAGCAAACCCAACTTATCCAAAAACGCAAAGAAGCTGAGATGGATGAAACCATCAAAAATAGAAAAGCAGAAAGAAAGGAAAAGAACACACAGCCTAGCACCAGCAAAGCTGTGGAAAAACCTGCCAAGGAGACAAACCAAGAGGAAGTTGCAACAACAAAAACATTGCCAAAACTACCAGAAATCATCCTGAAAATAATTGGTAAACACCAACGGATCACCAACCAACAACAAGCCGCAGCCAAGAAAATCATTTCGGTCAATAAGTTTGCCAAGTCTGGAAGATCGATAGTCATCCAGACTAAAACCAGGGAAGACTACCTCGAGATGGTAAGGCTGCTCGAAAACCATACCCCCACTGTCGACTTCATAGCTTATCCAATTGACAACGATAATCTCAATAGAGTCATCATCAGAGGATTGTCTGCGAACACAGACACCACAACAATCCTTAATGAAATCATTAACAAAGGGGTAGTAGCAACAAAAGTGGTAAATATGATCTCCAAAAGGGAAGATTAAAAACCTCTTCCGCTGTGCATGGTCACAAAAAAGGTTTAACACGACAGTAAAATGGAAAACATCTCTGACCTATGCTATATGGGAATATATGTAGAAGACGAGATCAAAAACAAAAAGAAACAATACAGTGTTACAACTGTCAAGGCTTCTATCATAGTTCAAAAGACTGTCACTGCCTCACTAAATGTGTCAAATGTGGGGAGAACCATCTCAGCAGCGAATGAAATAAGAATAGGGACACCGACCCCAAATGCGCAAACTGTAGAGAAGCCCACACAGCTAACTACAAAGGGTGTTCGAGAGTACCAAAAAAGAAAGCCGCCCCACAATAACCAAAAGGCAGACCCATAAGTAACAATATCACCAACAAAGGTGGTGTTGAAGAAATGAAGGTGCGCAGGCAATGAAGAAACATACAAACGAAAATACCGCGGCAACGCATTCTACAAACAACACAGATTTCAACGCTAAGATGGCCCAAATGATAACAGCGATAAGTAACATAGGACAAATATGCTAATACACCAATCGGAGGATCTTACTATTTGGTCTTGGAACTCAGGTGGGCTGTACCAAAAAATCAATCTTCTGGACGAATTGTCCAACAGACTGGAATTAGATCTCATAGCACTTCAAGAAACTAAACTAGTGGAAAGGAAAAAAACAAAATTTACAGGCTATGATATTTATAGAACCGACCATAGAGCAAACTCAGGAGAAACGGCCATTATGGTCAAAAAAGGAATTAAACATCAGGCCATCCCAATACCTGATGGCTTGGTCTCAATGGAAGCCACGGTAGTCAGGCTTACCACAGGAAACGGGACATTAAAAATCGTCTTAGCTTATGTAAGACCAAATGACTCAATCTTCGACGAAGACCTGAGCCTCATCTTGGATTCAGAAGATCCCACAATTATTATCGGCGACATAAATGCGCAATCACCAAACCGGTATGACCGCACTACCAATAGAAATGGAAGACTGCTCTGCGGCTATCTTGAAACAAGAAAATAATAAATACCTAATCGGCCTAACGGACCGTTACGAACGAACGTGTTACAACGGACTTTCTCCACCGACTCATCTCGATATTGCAATCCTACACAACGTGCAGGAAAACCACAACCCCACAAAACGAAAAAAACCAGTTGGCCAAAAAGAATAGTGAGCGAAAACATCGGTGCAATACCCATAATAAATAGTATCATAAAACTTGAAAACAGTGTGGAACTCGTGTGGAACATCGATGCCAGCTCAGAAGAAGAAAAAATAATAACAAAAAAATTAAAATTCAGGGACAAACACGGAACTAAAAGACCTGATCAGGGAAAAAACAGAAGAAGACAAAGAGCGTATCAAACAAGTACCCAGGAAGATAAAAGGATTGCAAACAAGCTAAATAGAGATGTCAAAAAATAGTTACAAATCCACAATAACGAAAGCTGGGACACCTATATCCAGGAATTAAATCCAAACAAATCCGCGTTCTGGAAGCTATCCAAAATACTACGGAAAGACATAAAACCTATTCCACCACTACACGGGGAAAACGGAATTGTATACACTGAAGAAGACAAAGCGGAGGTACTTAAAGATGAAATAGAAAAAGCGTGCAAAAACAACGAACAACCTTATGAAGATGTATACTTCACGGAAGAAGTTTTTAATATAGCCAGAAGGCTAAAAAGAAAGAAAGGAAGAATAAGTTTAACACACACGTTCCCCGAAAAAATCAAAGGACCAATAAAGATGTCTAACGTAAAAAAAGCACCAGGACCGGACAATATTACAAACAGAGCCTTCAAAAATCTACCGGCGAAAGCAATAGTATATATCACCAACATCATAAATAGTATACTAAAGTTAAGATACTTCCCGGACAGATAGAAGGAAGCTCACATGATTATGATAGCGAAACCGGGAAAAAACGGCAATTTTCCACAAAACTATCAACCTATTAGCTTACTATCATCAGTAAGTAAAATAGCGGAAAGAGTCATCCTAACCAGACTCAACGAAGAATCACAAGCTTTGGGATCTATTCCAGAAGCTCAGTTCGGATTCAGGACCGAACACTTCTGCGAACTACAGGTTTTAAGGGTGACAGAATATATCACCAAAGGTTTTAATGAAAAGTTGTACACAGCAACGGCGTTCCTCGATTTGAGTAAAGCTTTTGATAGAGTATGGCACCAAGGTCTGCTCTATAAAATTAACAACCTGGGCCGGGTCAACCCTATCTGAACTCGGGGCCTTGCAAGCTGGTGTGCCTCAGGTAGCGGTGCTATCGCCGTATCTATATACTATATACACAGCTGATACTCCAACAGACCCCGGAACATTGGTTGGTCTGTACGCAGACGACACAGTCATAGCAGCTAGCAGTAGAGATCCTAACCTAGCTACCAGCCACCTGCAAAGAGCTCTAAATAGTTTCCAAAGTTGGCGTATTAAGTGGTAAATCGCCCTAAACTTCAAAAAATACAGGCCGTCATATACAGACACCGTAGAAGTAGATCAAATAGGGAGATTACCATAGCCAATACCCCTATAGAATGGATAAAGGAGGCAAAATATGTTGGAATAATACTCGATAGAAAGCTGACATTCACAGAACATGTTAAGCAAGCAGTTTACAAAGCGAAAGCCTTACGTAGTCAACTCTCTTCGCTAATAGGCAGAAAGAGCAAACTTCGCTTTAAAATAATAATGAGAGTAGCTGACAGCATAATACTCTCCTCACTAACATATGCATCTGCCTCATGTGTACACACACGCAAAAGTAACGGAAATAAGGTCCAAACAGCCTAAAACTGGATGATCAGAAAAGCTCTAAAAGTACCAAAATACGTCCCACTAAGATACATATTTAGAGACTCTGGTCAGAAAAGAATCCTAAGAATAATGGACGAAAGAGACTATGACATTTTCAATAGACTCAGAAACCATCTCAACAGAATATTAAGAGAGTTAGTTGACGGATTACGTCGTAAATACAAGAACGGTGCATTAACGGCCTTGTATAGTAAATACAAGAACGGAACAACAACTAACTGGATATAGGGAAGAAGAAAGATAATGAAACATCATTTGATGATCCTAAAGCCATTTTAAACTATATGTACAAATTAAGAGCACTAATTTTGATCTACTGCAAAACAAAGTGAAAGTGACTGCCTTTTCAATTTTAACGAACAGAATTGTCGACAGCTTAGCTACATTATAGTAGCCTAGTTAGCAGCGTTGATAATGTGTTAGTTCCAATTCATCTACTTGGTAAGTTTTATTTCTAAATGTTGACCTCCTGAACTATACTCCAGAATTTTGTTTTAAAAGTTTTGTTTTAAAACTTCTTTTTCACTTTTCGTAAAATTTAGATCTGAAACAGATTTGATTAAAGCCACCAAATGAGGCACAATTCTTGAACTATAGTAACGACATTATTAAGGTTTCAGCTTTTGGGATATTATGGTTACTGGTTTCACTATTTATTCTGATTTACCACCCCTATCTTGTAGTTTTAAGGATTTTAGCTCAAAGCACAATTACTTTCAAAGTTGCGCTTACTATTTAAAGACATAATTAAAATTACTCGTGAAATATTATCCCCTGATAGATTTACAGACATATTGTAGCCTTTATTTAATGTAAAAATGAGGCCAAGTGTAACCTTTGTTGATCAGATTAAAAGATGAAGGCTTTTACCTTTCGAAAATTATTCCAGGCTAGTTATTGCTTTTCTTAGAGGAGTTTTTTTTTTTTATTTGTAGCAAGATTTGTCTTTCTAATATTTGTTTAGATTATTTAATCAATTTGTACTACAAATATATTTTTAGATTTGCGAATTTGCTAAAAGGAAAATTAGAAAAAATGAAACCAACGATAGTCATTGAAAGCTTGAACAGTATTTTTCTCGCCAATCCTTTACTGGCCATGGAAGTTCTGTTACATGGGATTGGGAATTTAAATTGTATTATATTTATTTTCCTTTCTCTCACTTTGGAAGATTATATAAACAATGAAACGGAGATAAGATACAAGAAGCATTTAGACGAAATGATGGCACGAGAAAAACGCAAAAACCGTAAGCTTTTTATTTTTCTGATCATCAAAGCACCAAATATAGAAATATCCGAGTCTTTTGCCAAGCATTTGTAATGTATATATCAACATTTTTTTGTTGCAGATCTAGATACAAAACATAGTCGAGAAAAATCCAGGCCAGAAAGTAGTAAAAGTAGAATTAACAAAGTTGGTAAAAATAGAAAAACAAAAAGTGCTGATAATATCCGTGATAAAGGTAAAATTTGTTTAGGGTATATTACATCTTTTGTAATTCGCTCGATCGAATAAAAAAATGTAAATCGAAATTCGTTTTAGTTGACAGATCCTGTTTTTTACTCATCTTTTTCTTACTTATTATCATAAGCTTTCTTTTCTTTACGTTTATTTTGATTCCGTATTGTTGACTGTGGTACGTGATTTTATGCGTTGTCCGTAATTACAATGGTTCATCTGCGCTTCGCCAAATACTCTTTCAGAGTAGAGATTGAAAATTATATGAGATAAAATACAGCCTTGCCTCACTCCACGCATAATTCTGAGATTTGTTTGATTCCAATAAAGTTTTATAATAATTGTTCTGAGATCTTTGTTGTTAATTTATGCTTCTTGTATTATTTGCATGATCTTGGTGTGCTTTAGTTAATTAAACAATATCTTGTAATCAAGCAGACGTCTTTGCAGCTTTAAAATAAGACTTGTATTGAGACAGAGCCTCTGCTGCACCAACAGCCTTTATGAAACCTAACTAGTTGAGGAAAATTTGATTTACACAGCTTGTAAATTAGTTTATGGATTACCTTTAGGAACAGTCTTGTTATTACCTTTAGAAGAACAGTATTTCTGGGCTCCTGTTTTTTTTTTCGAAAGTGCAAAAAACTCAGACTTCAGCCATTCTGTTGGCTGAAGATTCTATTTCTCAATATGTTGTTGAGTGTCTTTGTGATTCTTGCTATTGATTCGTTGTGTTATTGTAGGCTGAACTCCTTAATAAAATATTCTTGACCCATCAATTTTCTTCTCTTCTAGCTCAAAGGTGTTTTTACATCTTTTAGTTCAAATTTTAATTTAAATGCTTTTTATGACTAAAGCTGTTGTTTATGATGTTATTTAGATGTATGGATTTTGATGGTCTTTAAGAAACTCGGATAATGGGAATACCATCATTACTTCTTATTTCCTAGAATACTTGACATTCGGTTAAAATATGTTTTACCATTGTTTATAAAAGAATTCTTTTTTTCATTATTTTTTAAACAATGGTAATGTTTGTTACTTGACACTGCTTGCAGTATGAGGGGTTGCCTCTTGTGATTCGAAAAAATGTGTCTGGCGGATCTGACCAAGTCGGAGTCGAATAAAGATAACTTGTTTTTGCCTAGGTAATAAAAAAGTAAGTTTTTTTCAGGTGCAGGTGACAACGAAGAACCATCAGAGAGAAAAAAGAAACCTGGTTCCGCAATTTCCAAGGAGAAACTATTAGATGGTTCGCTGTCGGCAATTTCGAAACGTAAGCTGGTGTTATATATCATTTTTTTTAATTTAATAATTAAATTAGTTTATTGTCTTATTGAATCTATAAACTTAGTCTACGCTGACAGCTTGGGGAGAGGGCACAAAAACTAAAAGGTATTCTTCTTGTTCATATCGATCACATCGATTTTTGCTAGATAATATAAATAATACATATATAGATAATACATTGTATTTCCTTCTGTACAATTCCTGTGTTTTGGAGACCGGCCCTGGCAAGGTACGGTTAAGTTGTACTGATAGCGTACTCCTAGTTTTTAATAAAAACAAGTGGTTTTATTAAATAGTTTTTTAAAATTAAAGTGTTTATCTACTAGATACTACTACGTAAGTCATCTATACGTAATTATTATTTTATTATTGTGAAAAGAAAACATCAAATAATAAATATACACTACCGTACAATCATTTTGTGAGGTTAGCTTATAAGTAGCTTATAGTAGCATGCGATTGGTTTTTCATTTACCAGAGTCGGAGCAAGACCTTCGCCACCGCAGCTTAAAATGACTTCACACAATGTAAACACACCTTCCGATCTAACCAGTCCAGTAAATCAACGTTCGAATATCACAAACAGTTATGCTTCAGCCGCTTCACATTCTTTTCCGAGTAAGAACCAAGCAATTGTATTTAGTTGTATCGATAATGCTAAACTGCAGGATTATCTCATTCCTTTGGGTCCAATCATCAACCCAAAAAATATTATTTTTTCATCTAGACTATCTCATAATAGAATCTGCATGTATTTAGCAAACAAAACCGTAGTAGATAACTTCATGACACAACATGGCTCTATAGAAGTACTCGGCGAAGTTGTAACAGCACGAAGACTTGTCTCCCCAGCAGAAAGACTAGTCTTGTCTGGAGTCTGCCCGTCAATTCCTCATCAAGTATTAGTTGAAGAATTACAGAATATCGGTTTAAAGCTTATTTCCCCAATAACATTTCTGAAAATTAGCTGGACTCTTTCCGAATATAGTTACATATTGAGCTTTCGGAGGCAAGTTTATATAAGCCCTATAACATTACCAATTCCAGATTCTATTCTAATAAATTTCGACCAAACACCTTACCGCATATTTTTATCACAAGGTACACTCACCTGCTTTATTTGCAAAAATACAGGACACATATCATCCCAATGCAAAACCAGTTCAGTAACGGAATCAACTCATATTGAGTCAAACAATGAAGTACCAAATCAAACAGCTTCAACAAGTATACTACACAAGGTACCAAACACCCAGCAGTCATTAAGTTATCCATTATTAAATACGAGCATATCACCTACACCTACAAATCTCCACGATAAAGAAAGTACTAATACTCCTACTCATAGCAACACTTTTAATCAACCTCATTCAGCGGCAATACCGTTTTCACAAACTTCGGAAGCAATACTTTCCAATCTATCAGCTCCTTTTCCATTAGATACAACTGCAGAAAATTCTAATAAAACTGATACATCACCACAATTTTTTGAAACAACCAATTCAACCAATCTTACAAATAAAACTACAAGCTCAACTCCTGTCACTACCAATGAGTTTGCTCCAGTACTTCCAAATGTAAAAAATCCACATCATCTAAGTGAAAACTCTAATAGCAATTGCGAAAACGCAAGTTCTTCAGAATCATATCGACCCATATCTCTGACATCGACAACCTGCAAATTACTAGAAAATATTGTTAACTACAGACTCTCATGGCTTTTAGAAAATTCTAATTTCTTAATCTGCGAGCAAAATGGCTTTAGAAAAGATCGGTCATCCACAGACAACATTTTAGATTTGGAAAGCGAAATACATGAAGCTCTTGCTACAAACCAAAAATGTGTTGCTATATTTTTTGACTTAGAACGGCATTTAATAAAGCTTGGAAATACAACATTTTAAGACAACTTCATAAATGGAATATTCAGGGTCACTGCCTTGCTTTCATCCAAAACTTTTTAAATAACAGATCTTTTCAAGTAAAAATAAATAATATCTTTTCAAATATTTATTGTTTGGAAAATGGTATACCCCAAGGATCCATACTCAGTCCAACACTATTTCTGATAGCAATAAACGACATCATCAAAAACATTCAAGCACTCTTAGAGGCTCGTTTATACGCTGATGACCTAGTGGTATCTATTAACTAGGTAACCCCTAAAACTGGGGCTCAGACCAATCCACTCTACTCCTCCTGTATAAATCTTTAATACGTTCTAAGCTAGATTACGGAGCAATTGCCTATTCCACTGCTAATAAATTTCTACTGAAATCATTAGATATAATTCATAATAAAAGTCTTAGATTAATCTTGGGGGCTTTCCCAACTACACCTGTATCCAGCATTTATGCTCTTTTAGGAGAACCATCGCTACATCACCGCCGCATGTACTTCGCTCTATCACATGCAGCCTCAGTCGCGGGCAATACTTCAAAGCCAATATATCAAAACACTTTTACAAATAAATATTTAAACTTATTCCAAGATATTCGCTATACTAAAAAACCATATTACGAAAGAATTAAATCCATTCTTCAGAACTTAAACATTAATTTTCCGGAGGTTTTCTCCTCGGATATTAAATACCCCGAGCCTTGGCTGATCGATATACTAACTTGTGATTCATCTCTAGAGTATTTAGATAAATCTAATACACATTATTCTCTAATTCGGTCCAAGTTTGAGGCCCTCATAAATAAGTACCCCGACTACCATAAAATCTACACAGATGCATCTAAATCCGAAGACGGAGTAGGAGCATCAATCGTTTCTTCAGAAAACAATCTTCTTTTCCGTTTACCCCCAGCATGCAGCACATATTCAGCTGAACTCTATGCCATATACCGTGCTGTGAAACTTCTTAACGAGCTTACACTCACAAAAGCCCTGATCATAACAGATTCCCTTAGCTCTCTAAATTCATTAAAACACATTTTTCCGAAACATCCTTTTGAAAAGTTGCTAAAATACCAGCTTTTCCAAGCTCATGAACATGGAAGAAGCGTCCAATTTTTATGGGTTCCCTCACACGTCGGAATAACAGGAAATGAAGAAGCTGACAGGATTGCACGAGAGGCAATTTTAAGTGATTTGTCGGAGCCGATAGACAAGTGTGTTTCCAGTGACTTAAAAGCTTATTTTAAAAATAAAGTGTTGTGTTTGTGGCGAAATGAGTGGTCTCAAACTAATTCCAATTTAAATAAAATCAAAAATAATGTGTCGCAGTGGTTTCCATCGTCGCGCAATAATAGACGAGAACAAATTGCGGTTGCGCGTTTACGCCTAGGACATACCAGATTAACGCACTCCTACCTTTTTACAAAGAAAAATCCGCCTATATGTGATCAGTGTAACGTCCGATTAACAGTCGAACACTTTTTAACAATTTGTAGTAAATATGACCAAGAAAGACAGCGCTACAAGATCCCAAACGCTCTACCACAGGCTCTAGGTCAAAACTGTTCCTGTGACAATATAGTGAATTATCTCAGATCCATAAACATTTTGTATAATCTGTAGGTGTTTAACTTTGTTATTTATATTTTGTTCCGTCGATAATAACCTTTTGGTGGATGCGACCTCTTTTTCTAATAAAAAAAAATTCCTGTGTTTATACAATACTAATTCATATTTCTGGATACAATATTAGTTTGTAACGTCAAACCGGTCAATTTTCAGCATTGGGCGAATAATTGTTGTGGTACCTATTCACTATCATGATTTTTATCTTCGATATGTTTAACTTTAAACCAAATATTTGGCTCTAAGTTTGAACCAGTCATATAAGATTATTCAAGTCTGCTTGGTAGTTTGCAAAAAGAGCTGTATTATTTTTTTTGCTACTTTCCCATCATTCAAAAGCTCTCTTTATAATTTGTGCTTCACAGATAATTGTGAAGACAGTAGATATATTATGTTCTTGCCCGATATCTTGTCTTTGGTAAAATTTATTTGATACTTACTTTTACTAGTTACTTTTAATAATCTAGTGATATTGTTATTCAGCTTAGTTATAAGTAAAATCAGGCGTTGCGATACGCCTGCTTCTGTTAGTATTCCCTATAAGTAATGCCATTTGACTTTGTCGAATTTCTTGCGATAATCTTTAAAGCATCCATAAAACGGAATATTGAATTCCAGTAATTTCTCAATTATTTATATTTAAAATATGTTCTGTGTATTTCTACCTTTGAGAAATCCGGCATGCAGTTTTTTATAGAAAAGTTTTCAGTCTCTAATTCATGATTTGTAGCATTAACTTGCTGGTATTTGAGATTGGAAGAGACTTATGTTTAGTGGTGGATAAGAATAAAAAATTTTCTTGGGTAATAAAATTATTTTAGACAAAGATGTTTCACCTCTCATTTAGATAAAGTCGTTTCACGCTTAGACGTTCTGATATTTTTCTTTTGCGGAAATACGTAGTATATTGAATTTATTATCGCCCAAATTGGTGGAAAATTGCAGGCGAAAAAGCAAGGCCTATGCTAGGCTAGGAATTTGGTCTCAGCAGAGGCCCAATATTCCGAGATGAATTTCCTGCAAGCTTCTTCAATCATCATTTAACGATTAATATATATACATATATATATATATATATATATATATATATATATATATATATATATATATATATATATATGTATATATATATATTATATACATATATATGTATATATATATATATCTATATATTATATATAATTTTTTTTGTTAGGAGTTGCTAAGGAAATACCCAAATATCTTGAGAGAGAGTTTGCACTGTCTAATACTTTACTTTTGGATATATGCGAATTTGCTGAACATTGGGACAGAAGACATGGAGTCATACTTAAGGTATATTTCATTTTATCTTTATTTATTTATATTTCAACGACGCAGACAAAGCTTTATATAAAATAATATTCGCTACGTAAATGAGATACTGCCGTTGATGGTTAGCTCCGAAGTGGTGTAAGCCACTGTCATAAATATCATGTTTACGCAGACCTTTTACGCCCATAGCTTGATAATTCTCTTTCATTCTCTTCGGTCTTTGGTCTTTGCTCTCCAGTTTTGAATTTCTTTTTTTTAGGTCTTTTACCTCATCGAGCCATCTATTTTAGGTCGTCCTACTCTTCTTTTGTTTGCCAAGTCTGTCTCAATTTTTTTGGTTCCCTTTTGGCATTCATTATTTCCAAATAACCTAACCATCTTAGTAACATTGCTTTAGCTACTTGGGCTAAAGGTATCCCGTATATATTCATTACCCAAGTATTGGTTCTTCTGTAGAAGTCTCCTTGTTTGACTCCTCCTAGAATTTCTCTTAAAATTTTTCTTTTCTATACGTTTATTTTTTCATCTTCAATTTTGGTTAAAATTTAAGTATCACTTGCATGTAACACCATTGGTCTTAGAACTTCTTTATAAGTATACAATTTTGCTTTCTAGGACAGTATTTTGCAGAGTCTTTACTTCCTCTGTGATTTAGTTTTCTTGTCTCATTTTGTATGATGATATTTCGATGAAAATGACTTACTTTTATTTTTTGTGGGATGCGGCTTGAGGTAGTTTCCCTTGTTGTATTAGGACATGTTATCTACGTCCTTTAACTGTAGCTATTAGCGTTGAAGTATCGGTAGATGAGATAGGTCGTTTTTTATATTCCATTGTCGGTTTTTCTTTATATGTAGCCTGAGGCCTCTTTTTTATTTTTTATGGTATTGTAATCAGGTCTATTGAAGAGCACGAAGCCAATTATCTGCTTGTTTTTAAAACCATCTTGCATAAACTGTGCAAGGCTCAATACTTGTCCGGTGCATGACTTTTTATGCCTACATTCAGATTATCCGATAATCAGTTACGACGTCACTTCTCTCTGGATACGGTATAAGATCATCCTTTTATATAGTTTAAATAAGTTGCTAATTTGTTTAATATTTTATGATCATTGCCTGGTTTAAGAGCGTAGGCGCAAAATTTCGGGCCAATGCTTTTTAAATGCTTTTTAAATTTTTTTCGAATCCTGAGAAAACTAACAAATATTTTTGAAAAATTTAAACGCAGAATCAAATATTACATTATTACCGAGGGCCGAAAGTCCCTTAGAATAAACGAAAAGTTTTTTTAAATGAGATATTTGAAATTCAAAATCACACTAAATTTTCTCTTTTTTTTTTCACCCCTGTAACTTATTAAAATAAACATTATAGAAGTTTTCAGGGACTTTCGGCCCTCGGTAATAATGCATTCTTTCATTTTGCGTTTAAAATTTTCAAAAATATTCATTAGTTTTCTCAGGATTCGAAAAAAAAAGAATGCATTTAAAAAGCATTTGCCCGAAATTTTGCACCTACGTTATTAGGCAGAGTACTACTGTTTTATAAGATGTAGGGCAAATAGTAATTAATTTTAATATACACTGTTTAGTTCTAGAGCTACAATTAGCTTTGGGGATTTGGTGGGTTTGATCACTAAATTTTTGGTTTTATTTCGGTTTTGCCATTTGGCAGGAACCACGTTACTTATACCTTGCCGTTCTGTACGATATTCGTTTAGTTTCTTTATTATTTTGTAATATATTTGGCTGCGGTGTTTTGCAAATTTGATAAATACACTTCTCCAAGAAATTAACGCACCACTTCAATAAATCAATTTTATTTGTAAACAGGCAAAGAATAAAAAATAAAACTTCATCAGATTTATTCTACATTTTATTAGTAATTATAACAATTTGTCTAATCATCGGAAAATGTTGAAGTACAAATAAAACGGAAAATTCTAAAAAAATAATGATAAGAAAAGTAAACTAAAATATGAAAAAAGTCTTAGTAACGAGTGTTTCCACCTCTACTACATATAACAGCCTCACATCGTTGGCCTATACTTAAAATTAATGGCCGTATTTCATTTTGGTCTAGTTCTCCCCAAATTTGGATCAGCCTATCTCCCACTTCCTGTAAGTTGTTTGGTTGGATCGGTGTCACTTTTAATCGCCTACCAAGGATATTCCAGAGATTTTCAATCAGATTTAAATCCGGACTATGTGCTGGCCATTCCATAGTGTTAATCTACCTCTTCTAGATAATTTCTGACGATCTGTGCAGCGTGAGGTCTGGCATTATCTTGCATTAGTAAGAAATTTTCACCGATATAAGGAGGGAATGGTACTACATGTTGCTCCAGAATCTCCAATATGTACCTTTCAGCTGTAACAGTTCCGTTTTGTATGACCACTAGGTCCGTACGGGCGGTCAAAGAAATACCACCCCACACCATAACGGATCCTCCACCAAAAAATGTGGTGTGTGAGAAGTTACACTAAGCATATCGTTCGTTGGATCGTCGCAACACACGAACACGTCTGTCGTTATTGTACAAACAAAATCGGGATTCGTCAGTAAATAGCACTCGTTCCCAGTCAGCATCTAACCAATTAACGTGTTCTCTGGCAAAATGTAGCCTCCCCCTTCGATGCCTGCAGTTAATAGAGGACCTCAGGTGGCAATCCTAGGTGTTAAGTTGTATTCCCAAGTCGCTGGCGAACAGTTTCAGTACTAATTTGTATAGCTTGCACGTCTCGAAGCTGAATTTGTAGACTTGTAGAACGATGTGTTACAAAACATTGTCGAAGAGCAGAAATTCTTAAAAATCGATCTTGAATACTGGTAGTTATCCGGTTTCGTCCTTGCCCTGGTCTGTGAGTATGATACTGTTTCGAGGAATGTTTCTAACACCAGTGAGACGGATATGTGTGACATATTAAACCGACGACCAATTCTTCGGTAACTCCATTCTTCTTCCGACAGTATCACTGCTTGGGCACATTCATCTCGAGTTAAAATACTTGATTGAAGCTCCATAATAAAGACAATTAACAATAATCAACAATTAAACAGTAGCCGAATAAAATTCGTAAACACTTGGAAATTAGTATATATATAGAATTAGTACATTTTTTGCTTCTTTTTTGCTTAGTGCAAAAAAAACTATAGCAATAAAACACAGTCAATAAATATAGAGTGTACGAATAGCATATACAAGGGGCTTGCAAAATATAACATTACAATGGAAATTTTTATTAACGCTAATAAAATATTTAAATATTTCAAAGTGGTGCGTTAATTTCTTAGTGAAGTGTATTTCAATAAAAATTATTTTTATTAACAGAAGCACTGTTTCCTGTTTAATGCCAGGGATGTTTTTTGTTTGCAGCCTACCGATATGTGTCTCGTCTCTTATTCCGCCTACTACCAATTTTGTAAATCTACAACAAGCTTTAGAAGAGACCAACATATTCAATTATCTTTAATTAATAAATTCTACTGAATATGTTTCAGCTAATAACTCTGCGCCAATTGATGCAAATTTCTTGTTTTTAAATAAACAAATATCCGCATTACCTCCCTGACAGTAGCTTTAATGGTAATGGATATAAAGACATATTCTTCTCACATATCTGTACAAATTTTTTGTAAATTACCCTTTATAAAAAGAAATTAACTTTACAAATTTAAAATTTAGAGACCAGTACTATAGTGCTTATACAGGGTTGCCAAACGAAAAGGAAGCATGGACATTATCAGAAACTGCGACAAAATTTTTGAAAAATTCAGTGATAGGTCAATTTTTGATTAAACGGGGACACATTTTACCGGTAATTTCAATTATTTTACTTTTACTCCTAAGCCTGGGTAAAAATCATTCCAACATTTTTTAATGGTCATGGGGGTTAAATAAGATATTGTTTGAAAACTTATGTAATTCCCTATACATTAGTCTTTAAATTTTTCAATTCGGTGTAATACTTATCTATTTAAAAATAAAAGTTTAAATTAAAAATTTTATTTATCTCCTTAATAAGTTAATTAAGTACGCCAATGCTTTAGATTTTGATTTCTTTTTTCGCATTGTTTTTGTTCTGTTTTTTTTTGGTATATTTGTCGCACTAAGTAAATGATATGATACGAACTCATAAACAATGTGAAATTATAATATATATAATTTTAGAGGATTTTCTTGTGAATATCTAGTTGTAAGCATTCATTTGTAGTGTTTAAAAGTTTATTACCATGGTTTATTCCATTGCAGAAAGGGTAGACATTATCTCGTTGTATTTTACGAACAATAAATCTACAAATATGACATAAACGACATTTAGATAAACATGTCAGTAGGAAGTATGTTTTGGAGTTGGTAAAAAAATTTCAGAAAACTTGAATGTAGTTAATAAAAAACTGGAAACTAAAGGGCCTACAGTTAACAAAGCTAGTGAAGTTTCAGTGTTAGGACATGTTCGTCTAAATCCCATGCTAAGTACGAGCCAACTAGCAGATGTATCTAGAATCAAACGAAGTAGCGTCCAAAACATTTTGAACAACATTCCATCAATATAAAATACGCTTAGTGCAGAAACTTAATGAGGATAATTATGACCGCCGTTTACAGTTTTTTGAAATAATGTGCTACTTTTTTTATAAACGGAACTGTAAATCGTTACAATTGCCGTTATTTGTCTGATTCAAATTCTAGGATTTTCCACGAGGTGCGTACTCAGCAACCGCAAAAATTAAATGTATGAGCTGGTATTTTCGGTGATCAAGTGGAGGGAACATTTTTTATACCTGGCAATTTGACTGGCGAAGTTTATTTACAATTACTGGAAGACGTGATTTACTCCTGCTTTGGCTGAAATTATTGAAAGTTTTACGTCAACGAATTATCAACGAATGTTGACGAATCTTTCCACAAATGCTTCAAAATGTAAGAAAACGTTTCGAATAAAACCTTTATCATGGATCAACAAAGAAGTATGTAATCAGTTAAAAGTAATAAAAATATAAATGTTCAAAATAATTATTTTTTTCAAATAAATAAAATAAAGTACCTGACGAAATTTAAAACTTTAAAAACTAGTGTATATGGAGTTGCAAGAGCTCCTCATTCAAACGATATCTCGACTCCTGATATGAACAACATTGTAACTCTACTTACAATGTTTTTCAACTATGGATTAAAAAACATATACAGGATACCTTTATTTTGGTCTAATTATAAATTTTGAATCACTATTATTGATTTTGATTTTGAATTTTGAATTATTGATGAATATTTTTTATAAAAACATTGTAACATTGTATACAATGTTTTTCTCGAAAAATTTATTAAGTAAATTTCAACAACTTCATTGTAAGTCATTATACAAGAAAGCAAGGTAGTGGAACATTACTATAAATAAAGTTAAAATCAGTTTAACAGCCTCTTCTAGTCAGGAAGATAAAATACAAGAAGTAAATTCTTTTTTATTAACTGCTGAGCATAGTGAGCATGTCTTAAGTCTTAACCACTCGCGTGAAAATACTAGTTTAGAATTTCAAACAAAAATAATAACACCTACATATATCATTTACGACCGAACTAACTTCTACTGATAAAAATAAGGTACCAAATGTTCACAGTGCATTACATACACAAGATACGTTGACGGCGGAAACTTCTACATGGTAGAAGTTATAAGCTCATCATTAAATACATCTGTTAAGAAAAAACAATACCCAAAGAAAAGTCTAGGAAGGGCGAGACAAAGAGATCCAAGTGTTTGGAAAATGAGGAAACTGTGGAACTCTGGCTAAGAATATACTAGTAAAACTGAAAAATTAACGAATTTGCGTCATTCGTGCGCATATAAACTTTATTCCGGTAAAAGAATTCCACTGCGCAAGAAAATAACAACTAAGATGTATTTTAACGGTTTCCAAATTGTATATACTGTATAATAAATGGATGTTAGAGAATCCCCCATGCGATAAGCCAGTCACCAAAAGTCAGTATAGACACATGTTCAATCCTCCTACTCAGTTCTAATCCCTTTTGGGATGTAGTGACACCATCAGGTCTTTACAGTTTTTTTACATTTTCCCTCCATAGTTCCCTGTCCTGGGCTAGTTGTTCGGCTTCATGTAACCCTTGGTTAACCAATATTTTTGTTTGATCTACCTAACGGCTTGGAGATCTTCCCTTAGGTCTCTTTCCTTCAACTCTACCCTCGACTAATGTGTACAAAATACTGCAAATATCTCTGTTGTATTTGTTTAAGCAATATATCCTTTACTTTAAGTTGTTCTAATATCGATACGTTAGTGCGACGATCAATCCAGAATATTATTAACATGCGGCGGTATACCCACATTTTAAAAGCGTCTAGTTTATTTTTATCCGATTCCTTTAAGGTCCACTTTTCGGATGCATATGTGGCCATGGGAAAAATGAGTGCCCTTACCAGCCTTAGTTTTATGTATATTTCTATACCAGAATTTTTCCAAATTGTTACCAGTTTCATCATAGCTGTTCTAGCAATAGTCAACCTTCTACGTACTCTCTGTCACACCCTCCGTCATTTATTATTAGGGACCCCAGGTATTTGAACCTATGTACTACTTCAAAGCCCC